>NC_057863.1:88724538-89324538 GCF_019393635.1 Dromiciops gliroides | reverse complement strand
AATCAACCTTCCATTGTACCTGGATAGAGAATGTCAATATACTCCCCTGTCTTCCCAATCATCATTCCCATAGACCAAAGCTTCCCTCTCGTGTTTGTATGTCGTCAGCCACCACTAGAATATAAGCTTCTTGAGGGCAGAGACTGTTTTGGCTTTTGTGTTTGTACCCTCAAGCACTTAGCACATAGTAAGTGCCCAGCAAATGCTTTTTCATCCATTCCTGAAGAATAGGCCCTTCTCCTGGCCAAGGTCAGCCCCTCTACAAACACCCTCGATTCCAGTCCCTCATGTCTTTTTCAGATTGCCCCCAGTATGGTCATCTCTAAGTTTCCTCTAATCTTTTTTTTAAATCATAAAAGTATTTCATTATTTTCCAGTTACTTGTAGAGGTAGTTTTCAATATTTGTTTTTATAAGATTTCTTGTTTCAAATTTTTCTCCCTCCCTCCCTCCTCCCCAAGACGGCAAGCAATCTGATATAGGTTATATATGTACCATCACATTAAACATATTTCTGCATTAGTCTTGCTGTGAAAGAAGAATCAGAGCAAAAGGGAAAAACCTCAAAAAAGAAAAACAAAAAAAGTAGAAATAGTATGGTTCAATCTGCATCTAGATTCCACAGTTCTTTTTTTCTGGGTTTGGAGAGCCTTTTCCATCATGAGTCCCCCGGAACTATCTTGGACCATTGTATTGATGAGAAGAGTCAAGTCTATCACAGTTGATCAACACGTAATGTTGATGATACTGTGTACTATGTGTACACTGTGTACAACTCAGGTCCTCCTGAATCCAGGTCCAGTGCTTTATCCACTGTGCCACCTAGCTGCCCCCTCAACTGATTAATTTAACGTGGCAGGACAAGCAGTAGTGTCCCGGTTCAACTTCTGAGTAGTGGAGGTCCAGATTGGGAAGGTTACAGCTACAGCCTCAGGAATTTCGGCCTATCTCTGGATCATTGGCCTAAGACCAGGACATTCCTGGAACTAGCTGAGAGATCCAGCCTCACATGTTCTGACTCCAGTGTCATGTTGGATTCATCTTAGTGAAGGAAGCACTGGGCCTGGAGTCAAGAAGAGCTGAGTTCAAACCTGGTCTCAGACACTTAACTGTGTGATCTTGGGCAAGTCTCTCTCTCTTTTTTTTTAATGTATGAGGTATTTTATTTTTTCCGTTACATGTAAAGATAGTTCTCAACTTTTGTTTATACAAGCTTTACAATTTCAGATTTTTCTCCCTCCCTCCCCTCCCTCCCCCCCCTCCCCTAGACAGCAGGTAATCTGATATAGGTTATATCTATATATCTCTATACATATACATATAGATATATATACACACACACATATATACACATAATAACATTAATCCTATTTCTGCATTAATCCTGTTACAAGAGAAAGAATCAGAGCAGTGATGCAAAACCTCAAAATAGAAAAAAAAAACAACAGCACCCAAAACAAAAGAAATAATATGGTTCAATCAGCATCTATACTCCACAGTTCTTTCTTTCTTTGTTTTTTCTTGGATTTGGAGATCCTCTTCTATCATGAGTTCCCTGGAACTCTTCTGTACCATTGCATTGGTGAGAAGAATATAGTCCATCACAGTAGGTCAACACTCATTGTTGATGATACTATGTACAATGTTCTTCTGGTTCTGCTCATCTCACTCATCATCAGCTCACGTAAGACCCTCCAGGTTTCTCTCAACTCTTCCTGCTCATCATTTCTTACAGCACAATAGTATTCCATTGTATTCATATACCACAACTTGTCCAGCCATTCCCCAATTGATGGGCACCCCCTCAACTTCCAATTCCTTGCTACCACGTAAAGAGCAGCTATAAATATTTTTGTACATGTGGGTCCCTTTCCCCCTTCCATGATTTCTTTGGGCAAAAGACCTAAAAGTGGGATTGCTGGGTCAAAGGGTATTTGGGCAAGTCTCTTAACCTATCTGCCTCAGTTTCCTCATCCATAAAATAAAGATAATAATAGCGCTTCCTTCCTAGGGTTGTTGTGAGGATCAAATGAGATATTTGTAAAGTCCTTTGCAAATCTTAAAACATAACATAAAATGCTAGCTATCATCATCATTGTAACACCATTATTTTTCTGTTAGTCTGGGAATGGTGTCCTAGCATACTTCTGGACCTAGGTCAGGCCAGGCCACTTGAGACCCCTTGAACTACAGTAGACCTTTCTTACCCACTCTAGACTGGTGTAACATCAAATCAGCCTTAGCAGATAACATGGAAGAAAGATCAGGAGGGGAGGCCTATATTTGGAGACAGGAAACAATTAATAAATGCTAATTGATTGATTGAGAAGATATCTGCTCAAGCCCCAGTTCTAAATGGGCAAATCACTTAACCTTTTAGAGACACATTTTGTAAAAAGCAGATGATGGGGGCAGCTAGGTGGCGCAGTGGATAGAGCACCAGCCCTGGAGTCAGGAGTACCTGAGTTCAAATCCGACCTCAGACACTTAACACTTACTAGCTGTGTGACCCTGGGCAAGTCACTTAACCCCAATTGCCTCACTAAAAAACAAACAAACAAACAAAAAGAAGATGATGGTTCTTGCCCTACATACTTTTTAGGGCTGTTTGTGAGGAAAGTGCATTATAATGTGTGGAACATCTTAGAAATCTGCACTGTTATGATTACTCCCAGTTTCCTGTTTGATTCTATTCTGCAGCTATCCCTTGCTTTACACTGATTCTTTTTAGGGAAGGGAATAAGGATTATAAAGCTCTTACTACATGCCAGGCACTGGGCTGAGCTCTTTTACAAATATTATCATGTTGGATCCTCACAACAAAACTTAAGTGGGTGCCATTATTCCCCATTTTGCAGATGAGGAAACTGATGCAAATAGAGGTGAAATGACTTGCCCAGGTCACATAGTAAGTGTCCAGGACTAGATCTGAATGTAGGTTTTCCTGATTCCAAGCCCAGCACTTTATCCACTGCACCACCAGCTGCTTCATTTTTACAAATGTTTATTCTTGTTTTCTTTAGACTGTTTGGTTTTTTTTTGGTTTTGCTACACAAATTTGAAAACTCTGGGACATGAGCTGATCTATGATATCTTTTTGCATCACTAAACAGAACTATCAATTCAGGCTTCTCTCCCAGAAATGGCATTCTTCTCTATCAGTTTTTACCAGCCAACTTCAGGTTGTTGTAAAGTTCATTAGTCTTGCAAACACACACACACACACACACACACACACACACACGTGCACGTACACACACATGCGCATGCACACACATGTATACACACACACACAAAGATGTATATTATTTGTAACAGAAGTTGAACTGGCTTCTGGAGGCCATCCTATGGAGTATTGTGAGTGAGATTTTCCCTACCCCTTAGTTATGTGATTTAACATAGTTATAAATGATTTAATAATTGCAATAATCAGTATATTAACTAAAATTGTGATTCAATATATCAGTATATTATACTTTATTAGTTGCTTAAGTCAGTAACATGGATTAGGTAAAATGGATGTTAGTGGGCCATCCACATAGTATTGAAGTTGTTTTTCTTTTTCTTTTTTTCAAGGGCAATGGGGGGTTAAGTGACTTGCCCAGGGTCACACAGCTAGTGAGTGTCAAGTGTCTGAGGCCGGATTTGAACTCAGGTACTCCTGAATCCAGGACCACCTAGCTGCCCCTGAAGTTGTTTTTCTAATACAAGCTGTTGGTTAAAGCCATACTTGTCAGCTAAATCTATACTTAGCTAGCAATTAAATCCACAGACTTAAAAGTCCAACTATCAAGAATAGTACATATAACAATCAGGACTGATCATCCCCTGTGGCCTACCTACTTCAGCTGTGGAAGCCCCTATTTTTCTTATGTTCTGTGGAAACCCCTGAAACTCTTTGTGCTTTATATTCTTCTAATTATGTGCTGACTTTGTTTCTCAGAAATGTTATGTGCTGATATGCATTACTTTGTTTCTCAGAAATGCCCCATTTTTTATTATGTTGTATGTCTAAAATTAGCCCTGTTTGGGTATAAGAACAGCCAAGCGACACTACTCGGGGCCTTTGGTCATAGACCTGAGGTCGGCTTTATTGTGAGACAGGTACCCTCTCTCAATAAACCTATTTTCTTATGGCTTGGAGACTTGGTGGTTTTTGTATTGCGTCGGGTAGATAATTTTTTCACAACAGTAGAGATCTGCACTGCCCCTTGAAATTCGGGGGACTCCTGGGACATAAGATATGGCACTTGGGCCATAAGTTGCCCCTTTTTCTAATGTCATCCTCTTCCTCGGATTGCATGATTGATACAGTCTTAAGTCTTCCTCTCTAGCCTTTAGGATCAGGGCCAAAGATAAGAATATTTGATGACTCATACAGCAGGAAAAGATGAGGATGGATAGTGACTAACTGACTTGGATAACTGGGTTAAACTCCTATGTGCTTTCTAGAATCCTAAGAAAGGACCCTCTTTACCATAAAATGGCAATAAAGCTGGATTCTAGAGTTTATTTCATGGGGGAGAATAGACAAAACCAGCTTCAAATGTCTTTCCTTGATCCCCTCTCCCCTTTCCTAGAAGCTTGTCAAGGGCATTACCTGGGCAGTATGAGTTTGACCATATGTTCTTCGTTAGACTTTTTTGGCCTTTCGAACATCTCATCTCCCAGGAGAACTGAAATTTCTTCATCACTTCGAGAGTAGGTAAATCCAGGAGAGATCTTTATTGTTTCCTGGGTTGTCAAATGACAAGGACAGATAAGGGCTCAGAATTCTATAGTTCTTTCAAGTTTTCCTTCCATTTTCCCTGTCCCTCTCTGCCTACCTCTTCTAGAAAAAGCAAGAAAGGTCTCTCCTTCAAGAAGAATCTAAGAAGGTCTTTTTTATCTTTTATGTAAAATGGTTTACCTTCTGGGTTAGTGCCCAGGACAGAAAATTACAAATACTATAGTGCCAAAAGAAATGACCAAAGGGATAGTTTCACAGACACCTGAGGAGACTTGTATGAACTGATGCAGAGTGAACAGAACCAGGCAAACAAATTACACAATGACATTTTTAAAACAAAATAACTTTTAAAGAATTAGGAACTCTCCCAAACCATGATTATGGCCTATGGTCTCCCACTTTGGCAAATAGTATGCAAGACCCAGTATCAATGATAAAAACATATTACTCACCTCCCAAGAGAGAGGTGATGGACTCAATATGTAGAATGAGACATATGTTTTTAGACATGGCCAATGTGGGAATTTGTTTTGCTTGCCTCTGCATTTGTGGTGCAAGGGTTTTGTTTTTCTTTCTTTTTTCCTCCATTGGAGGCTGGGGAGGTGAGAGGGAGAGAAAATAAATGCTTGTTAATTGAAAATTTAATTAAAAATAAAGAAAATCATAGATAGCATTGCTAAGTCCCCTCATTAGACTCCCACTCCCAAGGAGCCCTGAACTGTAATCATATTTATTATTCCCTAATTTAGAGAAAGTATCGTCCTTTAAAAAGGCAACATGTTGGTAAAGAGTAGATGATTTGGAGCCAAGAAGATCTGGATTCAAAACCTATCTCTGCAATTTATTACCTATCACAGGTAAATTACTTAGTGTTTAGTTGGCTGAGGGTTGAACTCAGTTTCTTCATCTGTAAAATCAAGTGGTTGGACTAGCTGATATCTAAGGCCTGACTCAAAATTATATAAGAAAGATCACTCATTTTACTCACTTTAGGGGCTTTCTTTTCTTTTGGCGTAGTCTTTTTGGAGAATACTGGTCCTCTATAAGAAAAAGATTATCAATGAGTTATAGACATACACAAAGTTCTAGAGTCTTTTGTTTTTGTCTGTTCCAAGCATCAAATCTTTAAGAAAACTTGCCCTTTGTAGATTTCTCAGAGTACCAGTTGGGTATGGAAAACTATGATGATGGTGGTGTGATTCAGCAAGAGGTTAGATTCTTTATTATTATTATTTAATACTATGATGACCAATAAACAGCCCTAACAAACAAGCATCAGTGACCTTTGCACTGAGGAAGTTGGAGGCAGCTTCTCATCCCTGGATGTTTGGTTGGAAGATCCTTCATAAGGATGAAAGAGAGCTTTCTCCCTCCTATGCCAAAGCAAGGGGTTGAGGTTAGGAGACAGAGAGGGTGTAGAATCCTTCCTCTATCAGGTTCAAGGGAGTTGGGGAGAGAGTGCTCTCTGCTGCCCTCCAAGGTCTCACTCTTTGGAAAGCCTACTTCCTTTACAACCTCAATATGGTGATAGAGGAATACAGGGGTCCTGACCATAGGACTATTACCTACTACTTTGGAAAATAGTATGCAAGAGTCAGTTAAGGGGTTCTGAGGATGGGGGCACAGGGGGTAATTTGAAACAAAAGGTGCAATTTTCAATTATATGGGACTGGAATGATTTCTATTTTGAGGATCATTGAGGCGATAGGTGATATTTCACTGTGTATGTATACAAACTAACATTCATTGACAAACATAAATGTAATAATTTTCAAAAACCTCAATGTTCTACCAGCTGCAAAATTATCTCAATTGTACTTTAGCTGTGCAACTTCTTATTTATTTGTCAACAATGGAGAAAGAAACATTTCACTTAAGTCAATATAAGTCCAGAAGTTGACAAGCATTTATTAAGCACTTACTGTGTGCTAGGCTAAGCACTGGGAATACAAATATGAGAAGAAATACCTGCCCTAAAGGAGCTGAAATTCTAATGGGAGAAGACCACACATAAAAGAAAGTTACTTATATTTTAAATAACAATATTTCTAAAAATAATACTGAAAATATCTCTTCCCCAAAACCTCCCTCAAGAGTTGAAAGGGATCATAGGTGCCATTGAGTCCAACTCATTTTGTTTAGTCATTTCAGTCATGTCCAATTTTTCCTTACTCCATTTGGGGTTTTCTTGCCAAAGATACTAGAGTGTTTGCCATTTTCTTCCCCAGCTCATTTTACAGATGAGGAAACTGAGGCAAACAGGGTTAAGTGACTTGCCCAGGTCACAAGGCAAGAATCAAACTCATCAAGATGAGTCTTCCTGATTCCAAGCCCAGCAGTCTACCCACTGTGCCACCCAGCAGCACCAAGTCCAACTCATACCTACACAAAAATCCCCTCCACAACATAAACAACAAGAGGTCATTCAGCTTTTGTTTGCATATCTCTAGCAATAGTGAAACACCTCCCCACCCTAAATGACCCCGTTCTATTTTTGGTCAGCTCTAACTGAAAGGAAGCTTTTCCAGGCATCAAGACAAAATTGTCTTCTCATTAAGTTATATCTGTTCATCCACCTGGTGCTGGGGCCAAGCAGAACCAGTCTCCGGGGAAAGCTCTTAACAACAAAATTCTAAAGACACAAAGAGAAATGAATCTGATGAAGAAGAAAAGGAGAAACTATCTAAGTAGATATGGATGTACAAGGAGCCCATTAATAACTTAGATTTGTCAAAGACACATACAAGTAGTGCAAAGTAACAGGGTGAAGATGATGAGTATAACATGACACTGTAACAACAGCATCTAAAAGCTCTAAAAGTTCAAAATGAGTTTGGCTCGTGAGATCAACTGAGAACAAAAAGGGTCCTTTTTACCCAAAGAGGAGAAAATATAGGAGCCATCTGGTGGGTAGAATAAAGACATTAGATTTTGTTTCTGATTTCTTTGAAGGGAGGAGGCCATTAGTCCTGGAAAGGGAAAGTGACTGGACCTGTGAATTCAACCAACAAATATTAAGTGCTTACTATATACCAAACATGGGGAAGTTAGGTGGCACACTGGACAGAGTGCTGGGTCTGGAGTCAGGAAGATTCATCTTCTTGAGTTCAAATCTGGCCTCAGGCACTTACTAGTTGTGTGTGACCCTGGGCAAATCACTTCACCCTGTTTGCCTCAGTTTCTTCATCTGTAAAATGAGCTAGAGAAGGAAATGGCAAACTACTCTGGTATCCTTGCCAAGAAAACCCCAAATGGGTTCATGAAGAGTCAGACATGACTGAAAAACAACTGAACAACATATACCAAGCACTTTGTTGGGTATCTATAAGTACAAAGAATGAAACAGTGTCTACTCATGATGATCTTGGTATAAATAATTCCCAGATGAGGAAAATCTTTTTACCAATGCAGGTAAGCACCTTCTAAGGTCTTAGAAAATTGCCTTGAGAGTTGAGAAGTTAAGTGACTTGACCAGGATCACATAACCAGTAGGTGGATGCTCCTGACTTTGACGCAGTCTCTCTATCCACTACAGCACTCAGCCTCATAGAGTAGAAAGGACAGAACAAGTGGTTCACAGAGAGCTAACTGATGTCCAAGGTACATGGAAAGATAGGAAGAAGACACTTAGCTGCCCTCATTGAGTTCAGGTGACCACCAAGACCTGAAGAACATCTTTAGGTATGAAGAAACCAGTGGATATATTTGTGATTGTGTCAGCAATCTTTGAAAGATCATGGAGGATGATAGACAAGCTACATGGCTGAAGATAATGTGGTCTTGATCTTTCAAAACAGGGGGGGAAATGGAGTCTAGAACATATGACTAAAGATTTTTTTTTAATTTATAATTTTATTTTCCCAAATTACATGTAAAACCCAAATTTGACTAAAGATGTTAATGTATATCTAGAAAATAAAGGGGTGATTGTGAAGAACCAGCATGGTTTTATCAAGGACAGGTTATACTGGACTAGCCTTCTTTTTCAACCTTTCTTTGATTTCTTTGACTGGTAGTTCAGGTGAATAATGTCTATGTAATTTACTGAGATTCAGCAAAGTATCTGATGAAATCTTTCATCCTATTCTGTCTGGGAACAAGATGAAGAAATATGGGCTAGATGGCAGGATAGTTATGTGGATTCAGGATTGGATGAATAGTTGGGCACCAAAGGTGGTCATGAATGATGTGATGTCTTAGAAAAGAGTGCCACAAATACATGCAATTCAAACAATGAGATGAGAGAAGGGTAAAGGACAGGATAGAGGAAGCTGGGATAGAGAAAAGTGCAAAAGAGATAGTGGATAAGAATACATAAATAAATAGAAAGGGAAATTGGCAATCTAAGGAAGTCCAAGGAACTTGGTATAGGGAAGGTAAATGGGAAGCAGAAAGGTGGTGGATGGGAAAGCAAGTGAGAAACACAGCCTTTGTACCAAGATTGCAATCAAGTTAATGTAAACAAATTAACCTCAGAGCCAAGGTGTTGCCTTAAAAGGGGTAAATCAAAACAAAAGGAATAAATGGAAGAAAAATGCAATTATAACTTCATATGTGAAGAATGGATTAAAATTCTTCATAAATGAAAAAGAACAGCAAGTTTGATAAGAAAATAAAACCCAATAATTTGCTGCATACAAAAATACATTTAAAGAGACACCAAAGGGGGTAGGTAGGTGGCACAGTGGATAAAGCACCAGCCCTGGATTCAGGAGGACCTGAGTTCAAATCCAGCCTCAGACACTTGACACGTACTAGCTGTGTGACCCTGGGCAAGTCACTTAACCCTCATTACCCTGCAAAACAAAACAAAACAAAACAAAAACATAAAAAGACATCAAAATGAAAAATAGGAGCAGAATTTACTATGCCTCAGGTGATTCCAATAAAGCAAAAAAGTTAAAATCATGCTATCAGATATAGCAATTTTAAATATCCAAGATGTCAAAAGAGCTAAACATAGAGGTTATATTATACTTAAAGATGAACTAGATAACTAAATAACAGTATTATTAAACTTAAATGTACCCAATGCTGTAGCCTTTAAATTAGTGAAGAAAAGCTTTGCAAAAAGGAGTAATAGAACAATAAATAGTAGAAAACTTTACTGTTCTTATTTTAGAGCTGGATAAATCTAACAGAAAGAGAAACAAAAAAGGGAAATAAAGATTTAAACATACACCGTTAGAAAAATTAGATTTGAGAGACTTGTGGACTCTTCTGAATGGAAATAAAGAATATATAGATTTATCATTATCACTCTTTGGACCAGGCAGCAAAACTAAACACATCTTTCAGAGATCATAACACAAAAAATAGTGATTAATAAAGGAGGTAGTGAGGTGGCACAATGGATGGAATACCGGGCCTAGAATCAGGAAGACTTAAGCTCAAATCTGGCCTCAGATTCTTACTAGCTGTGTGGCCCTGGGCAAGTCACTTAACCCTGTTTGCCTCAGTTTCCTCATCTGTCAAATGAGCTGGAGAAGGAAATGGCAGACCACTCTTTGTCAAGAAAACCCCAAATGGGGTCATGAAAGGTCAGAAAGTGACTGAAAGGACTAAACAACAACAACAGGTAGGTATCAGACAGGATTGAAGAAGTCCATGGGTAGTAACTACTACTTGTTTTTATTGATTTCAAGCTGTACCATTCTAAGCAGGTGGGAGTATTTACCTTGGGCCACCGAGGGGTTTAATTTGTGGTGGTAAGAAGTAATTTCGCTCCTTCAAGGCAGCTGATATAGGGCTTAATCTGGTTGTTCAAAACACATTTTTAAAAAGAGAAAAATTGGTTTAAATACATAGACACATATTAGCACTAAAAGTCAATTGAGCTCATTCCATCTCAGGGGATCTTGAGACACCACCAACACCCATCTAAATTAACCCTTCCCTATAGGCAGGGGAGACGGGAAGATATTTTAGAGGGAATTCTGCCTATCCTGCTCCTCAAAATGAAGTCTTTCATCTTTAAAAACATAAAGGAGCGGGGCAGCTAGGTGGCGCAGTAGATAGAGCACTGGCCCTGGATTCAGGAGGACCTGAGTTCAAATCCAGTCTCAAACACTTGACACTTACTAGCTGTGTGACCCTGGGCAAGTCACTTAACCCTCATTGCCCCTCCAAAAAAAAAAAGAAAAAGATAAAGATAAAGGAGCAGTTTTCCCTTTAAGAAAACCCCACCTTAACTGGATGAGTTAAGTAGTGTACTAATATAGTGGACTAGAATGGATTTGAAGTCACAAAATGTAAATTTGAATCCCATTTCTGTTTGGAACCTGTGTAAACCTGGTGGAGTAAAAATCTCTTTAATTTCCTTCTCTATAAAATGAGGGGGTTGGTCACTGGATGGTCACTAAGGTCCCATGACTCTCTAAATCTCACAAGAGGCCCTTCTTTAGAATTCTTCCTCTTTCTCCTTTCCTTTCCTTCCCTTCCCCCTCCTCCACCTTCCCTCTTCTTCTATTACCCACCCCCTCCCTTTCTTCTCCTTTTTCCTTCTCTCCTCTTATTTTCCCCCTCCCCCTCCTTCTCCTCCTATTTCCCCTCCCCCTTAACCTCTTCGGCTTCTCATTTGCTATTCTTTATATCAGATGGTGGCAGAGTACATAGAGCACTGGGCCTGGAATCAAGAAGACCCAAGTTCAAATTCAGCCTCAGACACTTCCAACTGTGTGAACCTGGATGAGTGCTTACCCTATGATTGCCTGACAAAAGGATCCACTGGAGAAGGAAATGGCAAACTAACTCTAGTATATTTTCCAAGAAAACCCCATGGACAATAGATTGATAGGGTCACAAAGAGTGAGACCTGACTGACTGACTGACTGACTGACTGAACAGCAACATATCTTCCATAGTTAAGGCTAGGGACTGCATCAGTGATTTCCTTGACATCGGGAACCCCAGATAAGGAACACTTTGACCAGTGTAGGTTAGCACCTTCTCTTCAACTTCCAGTCTTAGCAAGTTGCTTTATCTTAGGTTACTGACAAGTTGACTTAGCCAAGGTCGCATACTTTTATATATTAAGATGCTACTGATGGGGGCAACTAGGTGGCACACCAGTCCTGGAGTCAGGAGGACCCAAGTTCAAATACAGCCTCAGACACTTGATACTTACCAGCTGTGTGACCCTGGGCAAGTCACTTAACCCTCATTGCCCCCCCCCCAAAAAAAATAAAAAGATGCTACTGATGAGTACTTTGTGGGGGTATGGCTGATAAGACCAGAGTATGCTCAAGGATTCCTGAGAATGAAGAACAGAACTCCTATTGACTTTGCAAGGGGTTATCTGCCAAGCTGGAATGTCTCTACCCTCTGGAGTTTTTGCCGACATATTTACTATTTTCTTTAACAAATACTTGTCCAGGACAGAATACCAACAATGATGACAACAACCACCACCCTTGAGAGATGTCCTTCCCACTCCTTACGTGGGTTTCCTCCCGGAGAGTGAGAATAGGTTAGTCTTAACAAGCTTCTTCGGTCCCAAGTTCCGAGGGTCCCAGCAGCTGCAGTATATCAAAGAGGAGTCAGACATGGCAGATAAGTTGATGCTGTGGAGGCTGGTTCCAAGGCTGTGACTGCTGTGGGGAAGACAATGAGAAGTTTGTGGGAGGAGTCCTGAAGACATCTGGGCAACACTTAGCTAAACCCAGAGCTGGGGAGGATTCTGGCAAAGCCCATTTGTTCCTTCAGTGTCCAAGCAGGGATGAATACCTGCCCTCTGCTATCCGACTGTAGTTTACTTACCTGTGTGAGAAAATAATGGGATTTGGCAGATACTCAAAGACCCCACCTGGAGATTAATCTAAACTGATTGAATTAAGTGAGAGTAATTGACTTTGCTGATTAGCCTACTTCAAGTTAATTAGACTGTAACTACACCTGGTCACCCTTAAGAAGGTATTGTTCTCAGAAGCTAAGGACTTTGAACTCAACACAAGACCACCTTCAAGTCCAGTGAACCAATGGATTTGGATGACACCTGCCAATCAGCTTGCAGCAGTGTGAAAGGACCGCCTCTCCTCCAGACCTATAAAAAGCTTCCACACTGAGTTTGCTTGGGCAGTTCATGGTTGAAGCAGGCTCCTAGTGGAGGACTTGAGGAAGAACCAGACCAGGCTGGAACTCTAGGCTAGATAGACTTTTTCTTAACTTTCTGAACTCCACATGTTCTCCTTTTACTAATATCTAGTATGCTTTAATAAACGCTTAATGCCCAAAGACTGGTGCTAAAGCTTCTAATTTAAGGCAACCATACATTTAGATTTTAAACATCACACCTGAATCACAGAGAAATTGCCTGATAGAGCCACCTGAATTCCTTGAGATGCACCATTCCCCTAAAACTTTCTCCCACCCCCAGGAACTCAAAGGATTGCTTTCTTGGTTCTGTTCCACGTTCTTTATTTACATGTTGGATAAATGAGCTAGTTCCTTGTCCTGCTACTTAAGAACTTGTGTGATGTCAGGAAAATCACTTTATCCCTTTTGGCCTGTTTCCCCTTCTGCAAAATGAGAGGATCAGACGAGAGGACTTCTAAAGATCCTTCCGGCTCTAACCATATGGAAGAGCAGATAGAACCAAGGACTTAAAGTTAGGGAGACTTGGGTTTGAAACCCACCTCAGACTCTTACTGTCCATGTGACCACGGGTGATCTCCCTCGGCCTCAGTTTTCTCATCTGTACAAGGACAATAAGAATACCTACCTCAGAGAGTTGTGAACAGTGAATGAGATGTGCATAAAGTGCTTTGCAAACCATAATGCTCAACATAAGTTGTGTTACTATGATCCCAAGAAGTAGCTTGCAAGTCTCTCTGACCTTGTCCACCCTACTGGAAATTGGTACCTATGAATTTTGGTTCCCTAGCTCCCTCGTGGAACTCCTGAAAATGAATGGTGGAGCAAAAGTGGGGCATTGTGAGAGTGTTTAAAGAATGGGGCGGCTAGGTGGCACAGTGGATAGAGGACCGGCCCTGGAGTCAGGAGTACCTGAGTTCAAATCCGGCCTCAGACACTTAACACTTACTAGCTGTGTGACCCTGGGCAAGTCACTTAACCCCAATTGCCTCACCAAAAAACAAAAAAACAAAAAAACAAAACAAAACAAAAAAAAAGAATGGTTTCCAAAGTAAGGCTCAGCATATTTAATAAAACTAATTCAAACAGAATCACATTTATGGATTACATTTTTTCTCCCAGTGACCTGGTAAATGACAAATCATCATGGAAACCCAATTATGCATTTCCAAGAAGAACAAGGTTCTCATAGTTAATGCATACACTTCAATCATTCAATAGGCCTTACCGGACATTTAGTACTGTACTTAGTGATCTGGAGAAGAGCTAGGACATGGTATGAATGAAACCAGAAGGACAGAATGAAGGAGGAAGAAGCATGGTAGAAGTCATGGGGTAGGGCTGAGAGAGGTAGCTGACAAGGTCCCTTGTCCCTCAGAAACTGCCAGATCTATCTGGGGAGAGAAAATCCAAGCCAAGTCAACAAGTCTACCATGTGTAAGGCACTATCCTACATACTGAGGATTCAAAGATACAATGAAAACCAGTATCTTGCCTCATTAGAAAACCTAAAAAATTAATATGTGGAGCCATTAGGCAACATATGTAATCAAGTGTCCAAATCAGTAGTAAAAATCAGCAAGTACTCTACTGGACAACAGGAAGGGTTGATGGAAGAGGTGGCATTACACATAGGCTTTCATATTTCAACAGACACAAGAGAGGACATTCCAGGCACAAGTACAAAGGTAGGAATGAGAATCTTATGATCCAAGAAATTTGGAGACTGGGGTAGTTAGAGTAGAGTGTTTACTGTTGGGAGAGAAAATGGAGAGGTCATGAATTAGAATAGGGATTAGCAGTTTCTCAAGAGTCACTTCTTATAATAATAATATTCTTATAATTCTTATAATATTTTAATGTTTATTTATTATAATAAAATATATAATATAAAATTCATGATATATGATAACATTTATTTTATTTTTGTTGGGGCAATGAGAGGTAAGTGACCTGCCCAGGGTCATATAGTTAATCAAGTGTCTGAGGTCAGATTTGAACTCAGGTCCTCCTGAATCCAGGACCAGTGCTTTATCCACTGTGCCATCTAGCTGCCTCATATAACATTTGTTTTAATGTAATAACATGTAAAATTTTTGAAGAAACCTTTTATAGACTCTTTTCCAACTTTAACAAGCTTGTGCTGATTTATGCTTTTTTATTATTTTAATTATTTTGTAAACATCAAAACAATAGATTTGCATAATAAAAAGCTCGAGTAATGATGACATTGTTCTTGGAAGACTATGACATGGGTTATGATGTTTATATATAACCTAGGAACCGGAAAGAGAGTCCTGGGTAGGAGAGTCCATTCTCCTTTTAACACAGGATGATGAGTTTATCAGGAGAATTGAATGTCGCTGGAAAGCTTTAGGAGAGCTTGGCTTTGGAGTACATGAGATAGGACAGAGAAGGGGGAAGAGGAAGAAGCAGCAGTCAGGGAGTAGAATGGGGGATGTTATTGATGGAAGGCCACATCTAAGGAGAGGAGTCCAAATGGGCAACTTCAACTGCTGCTTTGTGTTTTGAGGAAAGAACCGGGGAAGATGAACTCGAAAATGATAATACTGTAGGTACATGGTATAATAGCTCTGATACAGCTGGCAAGAAGACCTACAAAGCATTACTTCTCTATAGTCCAGCTGATCCCATAATTTCCTCCTAGGTTTAGTTGCATGATAAGGGAAGAGACCCACATCTTTGCCCTAACCCCCAGAATTAAAGTAATTGTCACAGGTTTGACGTTCATCATAGTAGAACACTGACCTACAAAGGTATCTTCCAATATGGTTTTCCCTCCAAAAAGCTCAGAGCATGATCTCCCAGTTCTTTTATGTATATACCCATCCCCACAGGATGTCAAAAGGTATGGGACATCATTCACATTTTAAAGGCAGAGAAGGCAGTGTAGACAAGTTAATTATTTTTTTTGGTTTGGTTTGGTTTGGTTTTGCATAAGGTCACAATCAGGCTTGGCACTGACAATGAACTCCACAACACACTAGAGTGGAATGAGAACTGGACCTGCAGTCAGAAGACCAGAATTCACATCCCAACTCTGATGCTCACTTATTGTCCAACTATGGGCAAGTCACTTCACCTCTGAGCCTGTTTTCTCCACTTTTAACTGTACTTGTTTTGTTGACCTAGAATCATAGATCTAAGAATCAGAAGGGACCCCTGAGGTCAGTTAGTCCAACCCCTCATTTTTTCCAGTTGTGGAAACTGAGACCCAGGGAAGTTAAGTGACTTACCAGTGACTTACCCAAGGTCACACAGGTAGTATTGGAAAAGGATTTGAGCCCAGGTCATCTGTCTCCAGAGTGTCTGGCGCTCTTTTCACCGCCTCCTTACAGGTTTTTGGTAAGGAAAATACTTTGGAAATATTTAAGTGATATACAGAGTACAAATTATATTTATGCCATGAGTCGTGGTGCCCTCTCCTCTTTAGTGGGAGATGCTGTCAGGGTACTCTTTAGGGAAGGGAAAAGCACACTTACCCAAAGCGGTGTTAAGAATAAGAAGTTAATGCTTTAAAGATACCCTCTCCAGCCTCTTACCTTTTTTTTTTTTTTAATTTCTCTCAAAGGACTTTCTTGCTGTGTTTACCTCCACTGAGATGCTACACCAGAATATGCTAGTAGATCAAGAAACAGTTCCTGTGAAGTCTTCTGAGGGATGAAGAATAGGTTACTAGTTAAGTTATTAGTCTATCAAGTTTGTCCCCACCCTACCTTACCCTAACCTCCACCCCCTCATCCCTTCACCTTTAGGGCCTCATAAAATGATCCATATAAGTTGACTGTTCTGGGTAGTCTACCTCTGGGTAAACAAAACTGAGTGTTGTCCACAAAACCCCTCCAAATCTTAGTTGTGCAAAACAACTTTTGGCAGAAACCATTCCCCATACAAACACCAAAAGGGTTCAAACTCTAGGGATCCCTAAAATTAAGAGCTGAGGAATCATTCTAGTTATCTTGAGTGTCGAAAATGGAATCCTCTTGAGGACCAGTTAGGTGAATAGAACCCTCTGGAAAACCATGAAGCTTAGGGGGAACTGGGGAGGGAGGGTGGAGAGAAGTGCTTTAAGAAAAAAAAAAAACCCAAAACCTCTCCCCTCACCAGCAACAAAAAATTTTGGATACATCAGGGCTTGGCCCTTATCCTAGACACTCTCCCAAGACACCAAGTCAACACCCTGGTCTCTCAGGATTTAAAAGGAAGTCAAAGATGAGAGATAAGAGCTTCCTATCAAACTTCCACTTCCAGGTCCAGTCCCTGAGGGGAGTTACAGAACCTTGGAAATAGGTCTTCTCTGTAAATGGTCTCCTCATTGGTGCCTATTGTTACCATAGAAACAAAACAGTATCTCCTCCCCTCCCCCCTCCACACCCGGCATTGCCTGGACAACTCTTTCACAAAGAGGTTTTCAAATCACTCCAATCTAGGGCAGCCTGTCATTGTCCAGTGGTCACAATTCTGTGCTACACACACAGACGGTCTAGTTTTTTGTCTGTTTGTTTTTAAATCATCAGCTTTGGCACACAGCAGAAGAGAGAAAGAAATAGTGCAGAAACCGTAGGGCTTGAATAAGCCCTGGGTAACTCAAATGGGGGTCGGTGTAGATTTCCAGAGGAAGGTGCTAAAATCTCAGAAATTTAAAGACAGAAGGAAGGAAACATGGGGATTTAACCTTATTTTAGGAATGAGGAACAGTCCCAGAGAAAGGAAGTCTCTTGATTTCCATTCCAGTGTGATTTCTAGTAAATAATGTTGCTTTTCTCCATCCTTACTAACTTCCAATTATCTTGTAAGAATATTTTAACTTAACTAGGCCTAATTTGGGGGGGACTAAACTAATTGCAGGGCCTAATCTTATTGGAGGACTAATCTGGGGATTTTTGACTCACTGGCTATCTGACTGCTATTAATTTAATATGGGCCATTTAAAAATTTCCCCCACTGGGGGCAGCTAGGTGTCGCAGTGGATAAAGCACTGGCCCTGGATTCAGGAGGACCTGAGTTCAAGTCTGGTCTCAGACACTTGACATTTGCTAGCTGTGTGACCCTGGGCAAGTCACTTAACTCTCACTGCCTCACCAAAATAAACCAAACCAAAAAAAACAAAACAAAACAACAACAAATTTCCCCCACTGCTCTGCTCCCAAATTGATAAGCAAAAGATTAAGAAGCCTCTTAATTAAATAATCAAAGCAGAATTTATAAAAATCAATGTAAATGATAAGGGTAAAGAAATGCAAATTGTACAACCTGTCTCCTTTTAATATAATAAGGGCCTTTACGGCCTCTTGCCTTAAGGTATGCTCCAGCTTTCTCCAACTTTCACTCTTTTTCTCCTTCACTCTGGCTCCCCTGCTTCACTTTTACTGCTCTCTCATTACTGTAGCACTGAACCCCTGAAAAGACCCTTACTCCATACTGCTCCTTCCTCTGTCTGTCTCCTCTCTTACTGTCTTCTTAATCTTCTGGCCTCATTGCATCCTCCTAGTCCTCTGTTGTCCCCCCCTTCCCTGTCCCGCTAGCTCCCCTGTATATATGTTCCTTCTCTCCCCTCAAACCTCGGGCTCTCTGCGCCCCTGCACACACCAAGCTAATCTGCCGGCTGCACTAGGGCTGTGCCCAGTGGGGCTCAAGGGGCTCGTGCCCCCTGCTGTGTGCCTGGTACCTCTGCATGGGCTATGCCAGGGCCTGGCAAGCTTGGGATCTCTGGGGCAGCTCTCCTCAGGGCATAGAGAGCTAAGGCTTCTTCTTCTTCCACCCCCTCCCCCGCCCCCCAGCCATCTGACCTGGTGTCCTGAAAAGCCCACAGGGCTTTTTTGGCTCAGCTGAAGTGGAGGGGGAGGGGCACCAGCCCCTCACACAGAAAACCCCTTGAGAGCTTAAGGCTTTTTAATCTCAGCCCAAAGGCAGGGTCCCCAAATCAAAATAAATTCCCACAATCTTCCGATGCAAGATTATCCCATAGAAAAGACATTCTTTTAGCTCAAGACCTGGATTCTTCTTAGAATATAAGTCCCCTTGGGATAGGTAATACGTCACTGAGGTAAATTGTGTGTTTTAAAAAATTTCACTCCTATGTTTTATGAATTAAATGCTATTGCACCTGTTTTGGCAGTAAACATTTATTATTAATTAATATCATATACCAGTAAAGAACTGACCATGTAGCAGTTAGCACAAGCAGGAGAAAAGCCCCAGAAGACCTATGAAATCTCTCAGAGAGACAGCACACGGTCTCAGCGAGAGTTCAGAAGACCTATAAAACCTACACTGTTCTAAGAGCTGTCCAGAGAGAGTCAAACGCAAGCCAAGAGAGCCAAGAGCAGAGAGTGTGTTCTGAGAGAGAGCCGTGCACCAGCCAAGAGAAAGTGAGCCAAGAGAGCCAAGAGCAGAGAGTGTGTTCTGAGAGAGAGCTGTGCACCAGCCAAGAGAAGTGAGCCAAGAGAGCCAAGAGCAGAGAGTGTGTTCTGAGAGAGAGCCGTGCACCAGCCAAGAGAAAGTGAGCCAAGAGGGAGACCTTGGTGTGGCCAAGGGTTTTATCCTCTTGATAGAGGTGGGTCATTATACATTGATCAAAGCTAATTGGTTAGCAACCTGGTAATGGCTAAGAAATAGAGAGGCAGATCAGTGGAATAGAATAGGTACAAATTACACCACAGTAAATTACTATGATAGTGCCTTATTGGCTTTTTGTACCCCTTTTACCATTAGGCCTTGTCTGTTTCTTTTCTTTTTTTTTTTTTGCAGGGCAATGAGGGTTAAGTGACTTGCCCAGGGTCACACAGCTAGTAAGTGTCAAGTGTCTGAGGTCGGACTTGAACTCAGGTACTCCTGAATCCAGGGCTGGTGCTTTATCCACTGCGCCATCTAGCTGCCCCTGTCTGTTTCTTAAAGTATTATTTTCATCAGTATTTTGTGTGTGTGTATGTGTCTTTTACCAAGCTGTTGATTCTTATTTCATGATTTTCTTGTGTAACTCTTATTTCTCTTCCCAATTTTTCCTCTACCTTTCTTATTTGATTTTCAAAATTGTATTTGAGTTCTTCCATGGCCTGAGACCAGTTTATATTTTTCTTGGAGGCTTTGGATGTAAGAGCTTTGACTTTGTTATCTTCTTCTGAGTGTGTGTTTTGATCTTCCTTGTCACTTGCTATGATCAGAATTTTTTTCTTTTGTTTGCTTATTTTCCAGTCTATTTCTGGAAGCAGGGTTCTGCTTCCTGGGTGAAGGGTGCACTCTCCCAAGCTTCAGGGGTTTTGTGCTCCTATTTTCATAGATACCATAAGTTTTTAGTTATTCCAAGGTGGTATGATCTAAGAAAAGGTGTGTTTACTACTTTCCTGACCTGTGATATGCTCTGTGGGCAGTCCAAAGCACTCTTTTCTACCCTGGAACTGTGATGAGGGTCCCTGCTCCACCGCAGTCTGAAGCTCTGATGTGCTACTGCTCCTCTTCACTTTGGTACTGCCACCCAGGACAGACCCAGATCTGAGTATGAGCAAAGGAAAAGAGCGCTGTATTTTGTAAAATTATTGCTACTATTGTACTTTATAAAGTAATTGATTGCTATTTATATATTAATGGCTATTATACCAGTTTGGGCAGTAAGCATTTATTATTAATTCATAGTATATATCAGTAAAGTATGACCGAGCGTCTCCCTCACTTCTCAAAGTCTCAGACCTTCATACCTATATAGTTGTAAGAGGAAGAGAGTACACCAAGGGAGCTGGTAAAGAGAGAGATCCTGGGGAGCAACTAGGTGGCGCAGTGGATAGAGCACCGGCCCTGGATTCAGGAGGACCTGAGTTCAATTCCAGCCTCAGACACTTAACACTTACTAGCTGTGTGACCCTGGGCAAGTCACTTAACCCCGACTGCCTCTCAAAAAAGAGAGAGAGAGAGAGAGAGAGATCCTGGCACAGCCAAGGGTTTTATCCTTTTTTGATAGAGGCGGGTCATTTTACACTGATCAAAGTTACTTGGTTAGCATCATTCAATTCCACTGATTGACATGACTTGAGGGTGGTCTACATTAAAATGAACTCTAGAAATGACATCAGGGAGAAGAATGTAAAAGACCCTCCTCAAGTTCCTTAAGGGAAAGTCCATTATCTAAATGTGGTCCTTCACTGAGCTAGATACAAGAGTCTATCTTCATTTCTTCTTTTCTCTTAGGTTTGTCCCAGGCAAGAGCTAAACTTTCTGGAGTGGAGGGGGGTGGGGGGGGGGAGAGAAAGGACTGAGGAACTGATCTCTGGTCCCCCAAGAAATTTATTATTAATAATTATTTTCTCACAGTTGAGTAGGAATTTGTTAGATCCATTTTCTTGAGAGCAGGAAACTAAATCCATGCAAAGGTGGTGTGATAGGACAGCTTTAAAAGAGGTGACAAGCTGAAGGCTGTGCCAACTTCCAGAAGACAAGAGGCCCTGAGAGCTGTGGGATTATGCTTCTAGAGCTTCCTTTGGCGTTGGGGACAGCTGGGAGTGGAGTGAATGTTTTCTCGAGGCACTTGTCTCTGAGCCGCTGTCTCTAAATGGGTTCAGGCACTGACTGCAGTGCCCTCTGGTGTCATTTTTTAATACTTCTCAGGATCCAAGAATTTGTCTTGAGTGGTGTGGTCTCCACTCCAGAACCGACAAGGGAATCAGAAGACCCGGCTTCATCCTCCTCCTTACTTGACACAATACCTACGTGATCACGGGCAATTCAACTGAGTCAATTCCTGCTACTCCACCAATGTGGCTCATGTCCCTCATTAAGTGTAAACCATAGTGATAACTCCCTGTAATGCTTCCTTTTGGTAAATAGGATACAGCAAGATAAGCAAGTGTCTGAGACAGATGATTCAGTGGACACACTTAAGTGGACACACTCATGCTCAAGTTGCTGTCTGGTAGGTCATATCCAATTATATGTGCAAATGGTAAAAGGTTTAATTTGCCAGATGGGAGCCTAGCTTGCCTAGTAAGTGAGGGCACAAATAGGAAACAAAGCAGCTTTATAGATGGATAAACAAGAACAAAGAGAGCTGATGCTTTTCCAAAACAATGTAACATTAGCAGTGCCACCATCCATGGACACATATGCACAGCTCACATTTCTTTTGAGCTACTACAATTCCGCTTCACTCATGGAGCACGGCACCTACTTTGATGTGGGAATGCCAAGCTGGGTGGGTCCTCACCAGTGTCTCCCATCTCATGCAATCAATTCCAAAGTTCCTCAGAGAGACTTTGAGAGTGTGCTTGTATGGCTTCTTCTGACCTCCATGTGAGCGCTTGTCTCGTGTGAGTTCTCTGAAAAAGTCCTTTAGGCAAATGTATGTTTCACATTTAAACAATGTGGCCCGGCCCATCAGAGTTGAACTCTCTGCAGTAGAGTTTGGATGCTTGGCAGTCCAGCTTGGGAAAGGACCTCAGTGTTTGTCTGGTACCTTATCTGGCCAGGTGATCTTCAGAATCTTCCCAATTTAATTCAAATGGAAGCAATTCAGTTTCCTGGCAGGTGGTGGTATAACTCTCCAGGTTTCACACACAGTGAGGTCAGCACAAGGGCTCTGTAGACCTTCAGTTTGGTAGGAAGCCTAATACTTTCACACTTTCCTTCAGAGCCTCCCCAACACTGAGCTAGCTCTGGCAATACATGTGTTCACTTTATCATCTATGTGGACATGCCTGGAGAGTATACTGCCATGGCAAATGAACTTATCTACAGCACTCAGAATTTCTTCACTTGCTGTAACCAACCAATAGTTTCATGTATATAGATGGTGTGGTGCTGGCTGGGAGAGAACCTGCTTTCTTGGTGTTGTTAGGCCAAAATTAGCACAAGCAGCAGAGAATTTGATCCATACTGTTTTGTATCATAGCCCCAGAGGCTGCATTGAGTGCACAGTCATCTGTGGAAAAAAAGTCACACACTAACTCTTCGTCCCCTTTAGTCTTGGCTTGTAACCTTTTCAAGTTAAATAATTTACCATTGGTGCAGTAGCTGACCTTGATGGTTGTTTTTGTCCATTGAAGGCATCCATAAACATTGCTGAAAATATCATACTAAAGAATGGGAGCAAGCACACGGCCATGTTTTACTCCATTGGTGGACTGGGAAAGAGCTAGAACACGCCCATTATCCAAAACCCGTGCAAGCATGCGCCATGAAACTGACATGCAATATTGATGAACTGGGGGCAGCTAGGTGGTGCAGTGGATAAAAGCACTGGCTCTGGATTTAGGAGGACCTGAGTTCAAATCTGGCCTCAGACACTTGACACTTACTGTGTGACCTTGGGCAAGTCACTTAACCCTCACTGCCCCACAAAAAAACCAAACAAAAATATTTGTGAATTTCTGAAGTCACACTGGCTCTTCTGTAGATGAGTTTTTATTTTATTCCAAGGCATTAGGAGGCCACTGAAGGTTTTTGAGTAGGGGAGAGACATGGTTCAGACCTACATTTTAGGACTAGTGATTTAGCAGTTGTGCAGAGAGTAATAGGAAAGGAGAGCAAATAGAAACAGAAAGGACAATTAGGCAGGCTCATGCAATCGTTGAGGTAAGAAACGATGGCCCTATCCACGGCTGGTAGAAAGTCGTTGAAATACAGTAATTAGCAACAATTTCTTCTTGTCCTCTTCTGGAGTTCTTATGTACCTTCACATTTGTGTGTGTGTGTAAGTATTAAAGGACAGGCAGATGAGTTTAAAGTAAACACATTTTATAATACTATTAATTGGGACTTTTGATTTCATTGGCATAGGAAATTCTCAATATGGAAATTCCTTTCAATGTAGCTCTACAACTCATTTGCAATTTAATAATCTTGGGGCACTTAGAAGTTAGCGACGTACTTATGTTCATTGTCACTGTATTTCAGAAGTGAGATTTGAACCCAGGTCTTCCTGACTGCAAGGCTGGCCCTCCATCCACTAAGCCACAATGGAAAGAAAAGGAGGATACAAGAGAATTAAGAAAGATTATGGAGAGTCAGATGAAATTATTGGAGGTAGAGGGCAAAATCATAACAGGCCTACTCCGCTAATCTTGTAGCTGAATATTATTTAGTTTTTTAATTATAATTTTGTCAGGGGAAGGGTGTGGGACAGTTTCATGCTATTTTTCCTTGGGAAGGGTTGAGACAAAAGATAGTTAAGGCTTCCAGAGGTTTAGTAGACCTAAGATAAAGATAATAATGATAACAGCTAATATTCATTAGTACTAGGCTTGCAAAAAGTTTTACTACCTTATTTTTTTTGGGGGGGGACAATGAGGGGTAAGTGTCTTGCCTAAGGTCACCCAGCTAGTAAGTATAAAGGGTCTGAGGCTGGATTTGAACTCAAGTCCTCCTGAATCCAGAGCCAGAGCTCTATCCACTATGCTGCCTAGCTGCCCCCTACCTTATTTGTTAAAACAATCTTGTAAGGTAGGTTTTACAACAGGTAAGTTGCTAGTAGATGTGGTACTGATAAACATTGCTGTTGCCCCCTTCTCACCTTCCTCTAGGGCTTGGAACCTTTCTTGAGTGCCCTGTAGGCCCTTTCTATCCAAGCCCCAATTTACCCCAATGGAAATCTCTTTGCTCAGATACATATTCTGTCTACATTTTCTGGAACATCAGTTATTGTTTTAAAGACTTTAATTATTTTGGTTCTGTTCACCTAACTGATCCTCAATGTCCTCCAAAAGAAATTCTAATTTTTTAGTAATAAAGCATCTGAAGAAGACAGTTTTCATGAACAGAACTACTACCAGACTTGATTCCTGATCCATTAATTGCTCTTCACTAACTGCACACAACTTTATTCAGGACTACTCAGCTTGTTCTAGATCTAAAGCACAGCTAATGCTCTAAAACCACTGACCTTTGCTCACCTCTATATTGAGCTTTCTTCATCTCGTCTCATTGTCCTGTGACCACAATGTATGGCTACTTTTCTCTCCTCTTTGCTAGCTAAATCTGATCTTCCAGGCCCATCAATCAACATATACTATATACCATCCTTGCTGGCTGCTCATTTCTGATGACTTCAAGTTAAAAGGCTATAGGCATTCTGAATAGCAAGTAATTGTTGTAGGTTTGAAGAAGCTTTATGGAGGAGATACAAGTTGATCTGGGTGTGGAAATGATGTTTAGAATTTAAATATGTGAAATAGACAATAAAACTATAATAGATGGGGATTCCAGTGTATCTCTCTCAGACTTCAACAAATTCAATCAGAAGGTAAACAAGAAGCGAAGGGCCAAATATGACTTTATAAAAGTTACACATGATTTGTCTATTGTTGAATGGGAACATAAAGGAATACATATTTCTCAGCTGTGCATGGCATCTTTATAGAAGCTATGCACCTGGGCATAAATGCCCATATAAATATCAGCCATAGAACATAGAAAAGAATTTGAATAAGTGGGAGAAATGGGTGTTAGGTATCATAGGCTAAGGGAATAACATGTTGCTTTTGGGGGACTTTAAGGAAACTGGTTTGATCAAAACAAAAGATAGCATAATCTGGTTGCAGTATGTAATAGCTATTATAGGTACTTGGGAAAGGAGGTAACCATGATGAAAATAGCATTTTAGAAAGACTAGTTTCACAATGATATGTAGGGTTAATTAGCAAGTAGATGGAAATAAGGGGAAATTGCTGGTAGAGAGAACGGGTAAGGGTCTTTAACAAGAATCTAGGTATGCTGCTAGGTATATATCTATATATATCTATATATATCTATCAAAGACATCCCCCCAAAGAGAAAAAGACCTATTTGTACAAAAATATTTGTAGCAGCTCTTTTTGTTGTGGCTAAGAATTGGAAATCAAAGGAATGCCCATCAACTGGGGGAATGGCTAAACAAGCTATGGTATATGATGATGATGGAATATTATTGTGCTATAAGAAATGACAAGCAGTATGATTTCAGAAAGGGCTGGAAAGACTTGTATGAAGTGGTGTACAGTAAAGTGAGCAGAACCAAGAGAACATTGTACACAGAGACAGCAATACTGTTTGACGAAGAACTGTGAATGACTTAGCTTTTCTCAGCAATACAATGATCTTAGACAATCCTAAAGGATTATTGATGAAACATACTATCCACCTCCAAAGAAAAAACTGATATTGATTGAACATAGACTGAAGCATGCCATTTTCACTCATTTTTTCTTTTATTTTCTTGTACAAAATGACTAATATGGTAATGTTTTACATAATTGCACATGTATAACCCATATCTCCACTTTAAGGAGGGATGAGGGGAGGGAGGGAAAGAGGGATAAAATTTGGAACTCAGCTATGTATAAAAATGTTTTTTGTTTTTTTTTTAAAGAACCTAGGTGTGAGGTATTGAAAGCCTAGACTAGGGAAGTGAGAATCAAGAAGTGGTTAGGATTTCCCACTATATGGGTTTAAAATATAGTGTCATAGTAATAGAATTTGAATAAAATAATTTGAATTTCTGTCTATAAATTTATCTGTTTCCCTCACTCATTTGTTGGTGAAGGAATTAGAAAAGTGGAATAGATAAAAAAACTGACTATTCATTTATAGGAAACAATACTGTGTGGTTGCAATGGTGTGTAGTGGGAAGAGCATGAGACTTGGAATCAGGGAGACGTGTTAAAAACTCACCTCCTAGACTCACTAGTTTATTCCAAGTCTTATTTCTTTCATCTGTAAAATGGGGTTAATACTTCTAGTATCCATTTCGAAGACTTGAATGAGTAAATCTGTAAAGTATAAAGTTGTTTTTAAAAAAATTATGATCGGGGCAGCTAGGTGGCACAGTGGATAGAGCACTGGCCCTCAGTTCAGGTCTGGCCTCAGACACTTGACACTTAATAGCTGTGTGACGCCCTTGGCAAGTCACTTATCCCAACTGCCTCACCAAACAATTAAAAAAAATTATGATCCTGTTTAAATTCATTAGGGAAATTTTAGAGGTCTGTCTGAAGGAAAAATGGAGATCTTTGATTACAGGCTAAGGAGTTTGGTTTTTATCCAGTTGACAAGTTATTTTTGCTTATGAAAGGCAACTCAAACAAAACAGTTAATTAGGAAGATTCCATAGGCAGTTGTATGAAGGAGAAGTTGGCATGAGGAGAACCTAGAGGTAAGGAAAACCAGTGAGGAGGTGATTCTAATCAGGAGAGAAACAATAGGGGATATAGGAGAGAAACAATAAGGGGATAATCATTCAACACTTATTAAAAACATCTACTATGGCAAGAAATGTGACAGAAGGGAGTGAGATTATCTTTGCCCTTAAGAAGTTCACAATGCGAGGGCAGCTAGGTGGCACAGTGAACACTTACTAGCTGTGTGACCCCGGGCAAGTCACTTAACCCTCATTGCCCCTAAAAAAAAAAAAAGTTCACAATGTAATGGAATTCTTGGCTCTTACTCTACTTTTGTAACCTGAGGTCAAGATGCTTAATTTTTCTGGAGCAATTTCCCTAAAACTATAAAATGAAGAGATTGGACTAGAATAGCTCTAAGGGTGGCATTTAGCTCTGGATCTATGACCCTAAGACTCAGATGTGCACAAAGTGGTTACAAAAGAAATACAAATTGGAACGTAAAATGCAAAAGAGGTGGAGAGTATAGAAAACAGACCCTGTGCCTTTATGTCAACATATGCTGTTACCGTGGAATGAATCTTGACGTAAGATGTAGAATATGAAATTAAAGCAGGAGCTACTTGTGGAACTAAAATTCACTTTCCTTTACTTTCCACACTAATGGCTTAAAACAAATAGCCACATTAAGGGCCTATCAAATGAGGCCCTTCAGAAAGGGCCTAATTGATAAAATTATTACCACTAAAAATATACAGGGGCACAGGCCGACAAGATCTTTTGTCTCCTATCCCGCCCAAATCCAAATGAAGACTACACTATAGGTGAGCTCAATTTGTGACTC
Organism: Dromiciops gliroides; assembly: GCF_019393635.1. Classification (NCBI taxonomy): domain Eukaryota; kingdom Metazoa; phylum Chordata; class Mammalia; order Microbiotheria; family Microbiotheriidae; genus Dromiciops; species Dromiciops gliroides. The sequence goes on along the minus strand of NC_057863.1, from coordinate 89,296,776 downwards.
ACTGAGATACTTTAGTCCAAATACAGGCATTTTCAGTGAAATACATTTATAAATACCCTGAATTTACAAAGCACCCTTTTTCCCCCAAAGAGTTTTCATTTTCTTTTCAAAAAATTTTCCCCAAGTGGGTAGGAGATGTCAATCCCAGTTTTTAGATTTCTATTTCAGAAGCACACAACATTGAGTGATTTGTCCATCTTCTCCTGATTCATTTGTTGGTGGGGGCAGCAGAGCTCCTTATTAATCCAAAGCCTTTCCGGTAGACCATTTCCCCCTCAAATTGGGTAGCTTATGTGGGGGTAGGAGAGGTGATTGCAGCAAAGAGAAATGGGGGAAAACTTTTAATATCCAAACCAATTATAAACAGAAAGACAAATACCTGTGATAAAATCAGAGCAGAACAAGTGAACTTAAAAAGGAAGTTGTATATGTTTATTATCTTTTTTACATGCCATAAATAAAGTCAAATGCACAAAGCTGTCCGACAAAAACCCACATTCCTCAACATCAGACCATGTTCAGCCATCCCTTGTTCACCACACTCTAGGTTGCAGTCATTCCTGCATACACAAATGCATTTCACTGCTGTGCTGGACAGGGGGGAATACATGTATACATTTGCTATCCAAGGAGAGATGCTCAGACTTTAAAACCAGACACAGAGAATGCACGCATCCTTTCATTTGTCAGAACTAATACTTGAATATTGTCTTAAGCACAGATTTGAGGGAGTCAGCTCTCAGTAAGCCTCTTTCAGTGTTTCCTCTCTCAAATTGTGCACCTTCAAGCCAGATTTGTGTTGGAATGTATGGCAGTCAAACCAGGTGCTTATGCTGCTCCAATATTGTCATTAACTTTTCTCCAGAATCTTTAAAGTTAGGAGAGGCCACTTTTTATGTTGAGTTTAGGTAGTGAACCTATTTGTTAATAGGAACTACTTCTACTCAAGAGGTAAAGACACAGAAAACCTCCCTGAAGGCTAGGAAGAAAGAAAAGAAAAAAGTTTGGTTTTTGACATTGGTCTCTTAAGTCCAACATGGAAATTGTGAAAACAGCAAAAAATATCTGAATGGTAACAGCAGCATGACAGACGGACAAGTCTAGGAGGCTGTCTTGCCACTGAAAACCCATCTTGTCACAAGATCCCGATGCGGTGCTGATTCTCAGACTGTGTATCATGATAACCTTTGACTGGCTTCTGTAATTTTTCCACCTGACTTCTTACACAGATCCACTTCTTACTTAATGACCAACACAGACTGGTATTCAATCCCTCTGGCTGAATGCCGACATTCAGCTCAGTCTCTCTTCAACCAAACCTTTGATTACTTGGCTGCTAATTAAGCTAATTGTTGACTACTAACTAGAGATCATTACGGGGGTAGTTAAGGGGGAGAAGAAAAGGTCCCTATAAATTCAAATTTCCTTAATATAGAACACTTCAAAATCTAGCTAAGTCTGTCATATTTATGTAATAGACAACAGAAATCTGACATTTGACACTCTGTGTGGTTTTCTGGCTCACGTGCCAATCTACTCATCTGATGCTTCACTTTTTGAAGCCTCTCAGAAACCATAAATACCCTAGCAAAAGGACACACTAGAAATCTGGTTCATTTGAGGGAAAAGAAAAAAAAAATTTTGACCATAAAGAAGGCAAGAAGTACACATAATTACTTTAAGTAACACAAATTCAAATGCCCTTTTTTAAAAATGGAGGGTTTCCCCCTCTATAAATTAAGTAACTAGGATTTTTCTTTTAACATCCCTCACACTTTGGGGATGTGCTTCTATCAGTTTCTTTATGCCCATTTTTGGGATTCCTTTCAGGGCAATGAGGGTTAAGTGACTTGCCCAGGGTTACCCAGCTAGTAAGTGTCATGTGTCTAAGGCTGAATTTGAACTCAGGTCCTCCTGAATCCAGGGCCAGTGCTCTATCCACTGCACCACCTAGCTGCCCCCTGACTACTTTTTAGGCACAAGATAGAAGGAAGAGGAAGTTGTCCTGACTTTTTTTTTTTCGTGTCACTTAGAAAATTTGAAGTTGTATCAAAACATGCCACAAAAATACTGAAAGGACTGAAAACTCATGATTGACAATGTATAAGTATTAGTTGGGGTTTTTTTTGACCTATATACGATTTGAGGTTTTTACACTCACAGCTGAGTCCACAGCTCCTCAAAAGTTGGGAAGGGGCCTGTGGCAGTTGCTGACAATCAGGTTAATTACAGGTCCCATGGACAGCATAATTATCCTAGGCAAAACATTCACCCCACAAAAGCCCTCTTTCCACCACGTCAGGGTTGTCAACAAAATTAACCCATATAAAAGAGGCAAAGTGGTAAGATCTAGGCAAGTCAGCACCAAAGAGATTTGTGCTTTCCCATCTGGAAACAAGAAAGAAGTCACTTCATCTTGTTTTTTTTTTAATCGACTGTGTGTCTTGGGTGGTTCCCTTTATTTTCAAACTGTCCTATTCAAATCATGCTACTGTAATATATGGAGGTGCAGGAGTTATTCAGTAGTCCTGGGGAAAACAACCTACCTCTTCCTGTCACAACTTTGCATTCTATTTTGGTATCTGAAACCCAATACCAAAGGGTCTGTTGATGCTGATAAAGGGAACACATTTGGAAGGGTAAAGGCAACATGCCTTAGCAGGCTTCAATTGATCTATCCTTTAAAAACCTTATTCTTGGAGAAAGAGATAGATATCACTGAGCAGACACAGCAGAACAACTTTCTGCTTGGTCTTTATTTTGTGTTACACTCTTCCTTTAGATTGAATAAAATTAACACACAACCCCAAAGTAAGCACCTGGGTGTTTCTTCAGTTTCTAACAATTCAATGTGCCTGAGAATTTCTTTGTGCAAATATAGGTATTCTTCCATTAAAAATATGCATAGCCCACTCGGGAAAGATTCCTTTCCAAAGTTGCAACAAACTTTTTTTTTTTCCTTTTTTTTTCCTTTTTAGGGCAATGAGGGTTAAGTGACTTGCCCAGGGTCACACAGCTAGTAAGTGTTAAGTGTCTGAGGCCGGGTTTGAACTCAGGTACTCCTGAATCCAGGGCCAGTGCTTTATCCACTGCACCACCTAGCTGCCCCACAACAAACTTTTATTAAAAAAAAAAATACAACATCCTCCAGTTCCTATGGATTGCACATTTTCTTTACACTCTTCCCAGCCTCCAAGGAGACCTGAGACACACATAATTATGTCCATATGTCTTGACCATTGCACTCCTCCAAAAGGAAATTCTGGTAATAGATTTCATTGGCTCCAGTTTACTAAGCTTGCTAAAGTAGAAAAAGAAAATAATAAAGAAATCCCTAAGAGCATTGGTTTTTTGCATAGTACAAAAATACAAAATTTTTAAAAACTGCAAAGGTGGCTGCAAATACAAAAGGAATTTGAATAGTGCTTGTGCTCAGTGTTATTCTCCTATTTGCTTGGTGGACATGAGGCAGAAAGAAGCAAGGGCTTCTTCTGATCTGAAGAAAAGGTAAAATTTCTAGTTTTTTTTTTTCAACTGTGAAAATAGCAGGTGACAGACACACTTATAACTAAATATTAAGTGGGGGAAAATGTATGAAATTTCTCACTGCTGTTAAGTAACAGCCTGAACTTGTCACTTTAATCCCTGGTTTGGGCACCAGCCTTGAAAAAAAGAATGGATTTCCCAATGACATTGTAAGTGGCTGTCATTTTCTGCCTCTACAAATGGGACTCTTTCCTGCTTGTTATTCTCAGCGGGAAAAGGATGAGAACACAAGTCCCCAATGTATTTCGCATATGCTCTACTATTAAAGAATTTTACTTTTACTTGATCTTTTTTTTTTTTTTTGGTTTAAGTCAAGAAACCCTGAGGTTCCGGGAGTGCTCTCTGTTTCTTCCTTTCTAATACCTGTATCCATCCCTTTTGCTCTACATTTCTCAGTTATAAGTGCTCACACCCTAGGCCTTTTCACCATACTCCTCTTCATCACCCTTCTTTTCCTTTCTCACATCCACAACCCTTTTGCAACTTTCTTTTTCCTTCAGATTACACTACTTTGACCACTCTGAGTTTATCCTTCATATGCAAATTCAGTCTTCCTTCAAGATGGCCATTTTGGGGGAGGATGTGCAAACTGGGGCTCCGAAGCCACCCATCATGACGGGAAGACTCTGGTTCCTCCTGAGTCCACCCAAAAGATTACTACTTGCATTTAAAAAGGCAGCAGAGTCTGGTCTTCGCAGACCAATTTCTATCCCTTGATTTTTTCCATTTTCCTTCATCTCTGGGGTCTTGATGACCCTGGCTATTCCAAGTCTCTTTAATCTGTCCACCAGATTCATTTTCAACTGGCCAATATCTGGAGGGTTCTTGGAAGGCCTCAAGCCGTACATCTCCTGTAGGAATGTTTCAGCTGGTCGGGAGGCAAGAAAGTTCTCAGACAGATAGGCCCGGGGTTCAAAAGGCAAAGGAGAAGGACAAGGTGAATGGGATGGAGAATTTGGTGGGGTAGAGGGAATGGCTGGGACTTTAGTGGTTGGTAGGAGGAGAGGGTTCTCCGAAATAGGGCTGTGGTATACTTTAGCAGAAATGCCTCGTTCTTGCAGGAGTTTGGCCAGACTCATGGTGCTGCTGCAGGTGGTGGTTGAGTCTCGTCGGCTGCTGATAGATTCCCCAATGCTGAGCCTGTAGGACAGGGCAGGGGAATTCATAGCTGTACTAGGCGTACTGCTTCCAGTACTTCCACAGGATAATGACGGGAACTTGGTGCTAGAAACAAACACAGAGGATTGGCAGCACGATCATTACAATTACTGCAAACATGTCACCTGAGATGTTTACAGGTGCATCTCACTTCATCTTTTAAGTGCAAAAATACGTACTTAAAAAATAATCACACTAACATGCTCTTTCATGGATTTAAAAGGTGAGATGGTCCTTTCCCGTCTAGCTACAAAGAATATAGGTAGGTATTCCTATTTTAAAGTCTAGTACAGTAGATACATGTTGCGTATGTCGATGTAAGAATTATGAGTAATACATAGATATACTGTATGATTTATTAATATTCTTTCAATTAAAATCTTAAGTTCAGCTCAATATTTAAGCTCAAAAATAAAATAAAATCTTCTAGATTTTCTTTTTGAAAACTTTTTTAAAATCTGGACTTAAACACCAAGTAAAATAAACACTTCCATATAAACAGAACAGAAAAAGGGGATTTCCAAAAAACTGAATTTCTTTATGGGCAGCTTGCTTTTCTTTTTAAAAATGAAATTAATTTGGGGCAGCTAGGTGGTGCAGTGGATAGAGCACCGGCCCTGGAGTCAAGAGGACCTGAGTTCAAATCTAGCCTCAGACACGTGACACTTACTAGCTGTGTGACCTTGGACAAGTCACTTAACTGCAACTGCCTCACTGAAAGAAAGAAAGAAAGAAAACAAACAAAAAAAGGAATTAATTCAACATGTAACTTTCAAAGCTGTCCTGCTTTTCTGTGACTTCTTCTGGCCTTCCTTCTGTTTTCTCTGTTTCATTAAAGAAAATAATGACTTTTTTGGGGGAGGGAGGTAACCTCATGCTATGTTTTGGGGAGGAGAGATGTGAAATAGATTAAAAGTATAGTCACGTACACCACTGGACTTAGCTGAATGACCGGGTTGGGAGGTGCTCTAAGCATTGTCCCTAAGGGATACTGTGTTTAATATTTTTATCAATCACTTGGATAAAGGCATGGCATGCTTATCAAGTTTACTGATAATCTAAAACTTAGGGATAGCTCAGAAAGGATATTAGGGAAGAAAAGGATTTTTCTTTGACAGTTTATTAGAATTTTAAAAGGTAAATTCTCGGTTGAACTTAAAATAGCATATTATTATACCATACAACAATTTCAAATTAGAAATCAAAGGTAGCAAAGGAATATACATCAGACAGCCGGGGGGAAAATCCTAACTGCAAAATGCACTTTGGATTTTGAATAATTTTGATCAAGAGCTTGTTTTTTGTTGGGATCTTTTAGAAATGAACAGACAGAACAATTATCCCAAATCTGTCATCAAGATGGAACGGTTTCTAAGGCAAAAGCTTTACCTCCTGAATAATTAGGACATTATGGACTATTTACAAATCAGGAATGTTTCTAAGCTTCATGGAAAAGTATAATTTCACCAGTACTTAATATGTAGAAGTCTTTTTCAGCACCTTAGAACACTTTGAATTTTTAAAATATAAAATGTATAAAATCTATATTCCTTATGCATTTTAATAAACTTGTTAGTACTATATATGACTAGAATATACTTGCATGAGAGGTGTTGTGATATATTTCAAAGTAGATTTTAAAAATAAACACAATAAGAACTTTTTAAACATGGATACTCATATTTGTGTAGTTTTTTTTGAAAGGAATGCCATGTAATGTTTTAGCTAGTTAAGGCCAGATTTCATTGTTTTTGAAGAGAGCATTTATCCAGGAATTAAAAAAAAAAACAAAGATAAAGCCAAAATTAAAAGCAACTTCTCTCTCCAGTACAACAATCTACTAGTTTACACTACCTTTGAAACAAAACACAAACTTTCACTATTACCCTTTTGATAGTGTGTGTGTGTATGTATGTATGTATGTGTGTATGTCTGTCTGTCTGTCTATCTATCTATCTATCTATCTATCTATCTATCTATCTATCTATCTATCTATCTATCTATCTATAGCTCAATAAAAGCCTCACATCTACTTCCCTGCCTCTTCAAAGCTTGCAATGGGAGGAAAAGTTGGAAATTATTAAATTAGGATCCATCAGATATTAAACATAACTCAATGAACAAAGGAGGATATGAGAAGGTGAAGTTTCATCTTGACATTAGTGTTCATTCACAGAAACTGTCAAGAGTTAGAAGCCAGGGGGCAGGTAGGTGGCGTAGTGGATAAAGCACCAGCCCTGGATGCAAGAGTTCAAATCCAGCCTCAGTGTGACCCTAGGCAAGTCACTTAACCCTCATTGCCTCACCAAAAAAAAAAAAAAAAAGTTAGAAGCCAGATGTTGAAAAATAAGAATTAAAAAAGGAGCAGAAAGGTGATAACAGAAAAGGGAAAACACTTTCCTACCTTAGAAAACAATCAAAATGTGGTGGATTAATCATACATGTATAACCTATATCTGATTGTTTGCCACCTCAGGGAGGGGAGGGAGAGAAAGAGGGATAAAAATTGGAACCCAAAACAATAAAATAAAAAAAAAATGCTATGGATTGAAACCTTTGGTCAAAGTTGTGAGGAAATTATAAAACAGCTGGGGAGAGCTGGTGAAGAAAAAGACTCCAGGGTTATCCGAGGACTGCTTGCAGAGTAGATATGCTCTAGATCAGGGCTTCTTAAACTTTTTCCACTTGTCACCCCTTTCACCTGAGAAATTTTTACACAACCCTGGGTATACAGGTATATAAAATAGGTATACATAACCTCTGACTGCTGCCAAATCTTTCATGACTTGAACATTCAGTTACCCAATCCCATACAGGGTCAAGATCCACAGTTTAAGAAGTTTAGCCCTAGATTACTTATAGTGTCCGGTAAAGGAAAAAGGATATAAAGTAGACTATTAAGCACCGAACAGTTGGCTGGAATTGTACTGAATTTTTTTTTTCTAGCATAATTCTGGATTTGTGGCTCAGGGTCTCTTAGAGAAAGCAGTACCTTAATGAAAAAAGAAAACCAATCACAGATTATTAAGACTACTCTTACCTTGGGGTAACCTGAGTGATATCAGAGGGGTGTAATATCCTACAGGTGGTAAAGGTAAAGGTGGAATTTGTGGACGACAGACATTTTCCTGGATTTGAGGCTGTAATATAGGCAAAAATGCAGATTAGGGCACCAAACAGGAAACCAAAATACTAGTTTGGTTACACAAGAGTACAAAATTGCTTTCGTCTTTTCTCATGATGGCTTATGTCTTGTATGTTTACATGCTTAAAGACTAGAGGAACTTAACAAAGTTTTATGTACATGTCACAGTATTGAATGAACAGTAGATTGTTACATCATGTAACAATTTTTACTTGAAATCCAAGTTGGATTAGTCTTATTTTATCAGGTAGTTGAAGTGAACTTGGTTGCCTCAGGTTTTATTCCTCTAGCTGTGGAAAAATTTACTCTGTACTTTAAATATTCCTGGATCAAGATTTTTTTTTGTCTTTTACAAAAGATTGCAGATCAGTAAATATAAAATTCATATTGAAATATAATAATCTCTAAAAGTAATAGCTCTTCCAGCCAAATCACCAACTACATGGCTTGCATCATTTCATACCTAAACAGATCTATCACTATCCAGTGGAATTTTGACAAAGAAAATTAGGTAAGCACTCAGAAAGTCAAGCACATGCAGTTCTGAAGGCTGATACTTATATTCAATAACAAAAGCTCTACGTTACCTGTAAGTGGCACACTTGCTGACGTAAGAGGTGGTAGGAAGATGCCGGGTACTGGCTTTGACGCTGAAGGTTTCCCTTCTTCCTGAAAAGACTGCTGAACCTGAAATGTTATGCCCCCATCTTCATCTTCTTCTAAATCAGAAAGGTGATAAACAGCATCTTCAGGCAATAAAGTAAAGCCTTTTGTAATGACGCCTGGCCGTGGGTCAAGAATGGTGCCCAAGTTTGGTTGTGCAAGCTGCTGCCAGTGATGTAGCGTCTGAGATCCTGAGTGGGAGAAGAGAAGCTTTTAGGGGCATCAATATCCTTTACCTTGGAAGAGAAGCTGGTAGTAAAAACTAATACTGACTCATAAATCACTGTTTTATCTATTTTATGTTTATCTAGATGTGCAAGTTTGTTTCCTCTGATAAAATGCAAGCTTCCTGAGGGCAGGGACTGTGGAATTTCTGACCTAGTGCCTAGTATAGTTACTGGCACATTGTAGGTACTTAATACTTGTTAAATTGATTTAAAAAAATGAAAAAAAGGTGGGAATAGTCTATGTATGGGAAAAAAGGTGGGAATGATTGTAGAAAGACAGATTTCACGTTGGTGGAGCTGAGAATTGGCCTAACCATAAAAAGCAATTTAGAATTATGTACATACCCTTTGAGTCAGAGTTCATATTGCTAGACATAAACCCAAAGGAGATGCTGATTTGAGAAATAATTCAACCAACTCTAGTACATGAACACAACAGAATAGCAACGTGCATCAGAATTCAGAGAAGTGCGGTAAGACGTATGAACTCAAGGGAAGTGAAGCAAGCAGAACCAAATACGACCCAGGTAATGATCATACTAATGTGAATGCAAAGAACTTCCCCCCAAAACAACAAAAACCTGAACATTATCAAATAATGACAACCAAAGTCTGGTCTAGTAGGAGAATGAGAAAATGCACCTCCATGCTTTCTTTGCAGACACAAGAAACTAAGAGCATATAATACTACACATGTCAGATCTGGTTGGTATGTTGCTTAATTCTGCAAAACATTTCCCTACCCCGCTTTTGTTTCTTCTTTGTTACAAGGGATGGATCTCTGGCTAGGGGAGGAGGAAAGGATAGATTAAAAAATTAATGTGATGGGGGCAGGTAGGTGGTGCAGTGGATAGAGCACTGGCCCTGGAGTCAAGAGGACCTGAGTTCAAATCCAGTCTCAGATACTTGACACTTACCAGCTTTGTGACCCTAGGCAAGGCACTTGACCCCAATTGCCTCACCCAAAACAAAAATTAATAGGTTGTAAAAACAAAAAAACATCAATGAAAATAAATTAAGAATACCTCATCTAAGGATATCTAAGTGTATCACCTTATACATAATTTTAAATAATTCTGCACATACAAGACAGCATTTCTTTACCTAATAGTAGCAGTAGCTAGTAATAATAATAATAGTTAGAATTTCTATAGTCCTTACAACATGCTGGGCACGATGCTAAACACTTTACAATTTTTATCTCAGTTGATCTTCACAACAACCCTGCAAGGTAGAGCCCATTATTTTTCCCATTTTATAGATGAGAATATCAAAGGATAAGAACAGGACACCTGCTTCCCTACACATATATACTTTAAGTAGAATCAGAACAGGAAACTGATCTTTAATGAGTTTCAAACAGAGGCTTGATTGAAGGGCTCAAAAGTAACGCTGGAATCAAGTCACCAGAAAAGCCAACATTGTGAGGGATAAAGGTCTCTTTTTCAGGCAGAGTTCCTTTAACAGCAATGACTGAACACAGCATCAATTCCTGGATTGGAATCACAGAGCTCAGGAAGGTTTCTTCTTCCATTAGGGACTACTCACCTTCAAGGGGTTTGACAATCTGTAGCTTCTCTGGCATAAAAGCCCGGATGCAGCTGGTGGTAGAGCCAAGGTCTGTGACCTCAGACTGGTTGGTGCAGAGAGAAGCAAAGCTCCCTGTGGGGGTGCTGCAGCCACTGGCCTCCTCTTTCTCATCAGTCAGCACATGCATCTTACGTTCCCATTCCTCGGCAAAGAACTGTTTCTCACTTAAGTAGTTCTGCCGACGCAGACAAAGGCGGTGCAGAGCCGTAGCTAAGTCACTGTCTCCAGGGGTTCCTGGCAGCCTTGTATTCTGGGAGTCCCTGTGGGAAATAACAACACTACCTCTAGTGGTAACGCTGGATGCTTGTAATTTATAAAGTGCTTTCTTTCACATGCATTACCAGATTCAGTGAGGATTAGATCCGTAAGACTTTGGTGAGCAGATTCTGTACTTCTCATTTCCACAGTGGAGGCTGTGGAAGAGGACAAACTAAGGAATCTAATATTTATTATTTTTTTAAGATGTAAATTTGTTTTTTTGTGTGTGTATGTGGAGCAATGAGGGTTAAGTGACTTGCCCAGTGTCACATAGTCAAGTGTCTAAGGCTGGATTTGAACTCAAGTCCTCCTAAATCCAGGGTTGGTGCTTTATCCACTGCACCACCTAGCTGCTCCTGTAAATTTGTTTAAAAGAAATGTATCACCATATACATAACTTTAAATAATTCTGCACATAGGAGATAGCACTTCTTTACCTAGTAGCAGTTAGTAATAGTAATAATAATAGTTAGAATTTCTAGACTTTTTTTTTTTATTTTGGGGGGCAATGAGGTTAAGTGACTTGCCCAAGGTCACATAGCTAGTAAGTGTCAAGTGTCTGAGGCTGGATTTGAACTCAAGTCCTCCTGAATCCAAGGCCAGTGCTTTATCCACTGCGCCACCTAGCTGCCCCTAATAGTTAGAATTTCTATAGTGCTTAGGACATGCTGGGTAAGCACTTTACAATTATTATCCCAGTTGATCTTCACAACAACCCTGCAAGACAGAAGCTGTTATTTTACTTATTTTATAGATGAGGAGACTGAGGCAAACAGAGAATAAGTGACTTGTCAAGTATTATACCAATAATAACTGCCCATGGCTAGATTTGAACTCATATTTTCCTAATTCCAGGCCCAGCACTCTATCTAGCTGCCCCTAAGAGATATGATTATCTTTAATCATACTCACATCTCCAATTGAGTAACATACCGTCTCTTTACCTCTTTACCCTTTTTGAATGGGATCTATAATATCATTGATATAAGGAACTCCTCTTACCAAAGGAGAGTGGGGCCTACTCTACAATTTAGAATCTTAAAGCCTCTTCCTGGGGCAAAGTGAGGTTAACTTGCCAAGGGTCCCACAACCAGGGCTCTCGTAAGCTGGACTTGAACCGAAGTCTTCCGCACCCCAAAGCTAGTTCCCTGTCTCCTGAGTCATACTGCCTCTCAAATAAGTAACATTAGGAGCATTTTTTTTCTTGGGCCATAATCTTCCATGGATACTTTAGGATATTAAAAAGAAAATTATTTTAATAAAATGTGAACAAACGCAGTGATGGTTTTGAAACAAACATGGAAAGCTGCCTATTTCTATGAAACTATTCCTAGAACAGCACGACCAGACTTCTTGGTTCTGAATACATGAATGTGGCCATGGAAAAGCCACAAGAAATGCAGAAGTCAAAGCAACAACTTGAATTCCTTACTTAGATACATCATCCACACTACTCCTCGGGTGCAGGTGTGCACTGTTCTCCATATGCTGAACACCAGATTGGAACAGCTTTGCTGTCATCACGACACTTGAACGATTGGAGCCTGGGATGGGAAGCAGGGCAGGAAATGATGCTGAGCGGCACCGTGCATCGTTAGCTACCTTGACAGTATCAAATACTCGCTTCTGTTGCTCTCTGTTAAAGAGGAAAATGAATGTCATCTGCCTCTAGTTGAAGACAAAGCCTGTAAAGGAAAAGTCTGAAATATTTTTGGTTAAAAAAAAAAAAATGTTGCCCCAATTTTAATTTTCAGGCATGGACGTGACTGTTGTCTGAAGACATATTATGAGCCGAGCAGCTGCTGGAATTAGACTAGAATTAATAGAAAAGGAAGACTTCAAAACAGCCTCAGTTATGCTCATTTAATTAAACATGAAGCTATCTAAAGTGGGGTAATCAGTTTCAAAATTCTATAGAACAGGAAATGTTTACTGCTTTAAAATATTTATAAATTTCAGAACAAGGAAGTTGAGGAAGGCTGCAAAAACAGAAAGCTACCAAAGAACAGTATAAAGGACAGAATGATTTTACAACTCTGTCTTACAAATAGCTATTGCTTTGGGCCACAGCGGAGAAACTCCCCAGAAATAATTCTTTCTCTTTATTCTGATGCTTTGGTCACAGAAGTGACTTATGTATTAGACTTACTTCTGTTTGCAGAGAGAAGACTCCTCGTCTAAACTCAGTTCTTTGCGCATGGTTCCTTCGATTTCAGCGGCTAGAGATTCCTGAACAAAAGAGTTTAGATTTATGAATGTTGTTGTTGGGTTTTTTTGTTTGTTTGTTTGTTTTTTGTGGGTTTTTTTTTACAGGGTAATGGGGGTTAAGTGACTTGCCCAGGGTCACACAGCTAGTGTCAAATGTCTGAGGCCAAATTTGAACTCAGGTACTCCTGAATCCAAGGCAGTGCTTTATCCACTGAGCCACCTAGTTGCTCCTGTTTTTTTTTTTTTTAAAGAGGACCAGTAAAAACAATCAGGGATTCTAGGGGCAGCTAGGTGGCGCAGTGGATAAAGCACGGGCCCCTGGATTCAGGAGTACCTGAGTTCAAATCTGGCCTCAGACACTTGACACGTACTAGCTGTGTGACCCTGGGCAAGTCACTTAACCCCCACTGCCCTGTTAAAAAAACAAAAAAAACCCCAAACAATCAGGGATTCTGATATCTCTACAGTATTGTACAGTGATAAAAGACTTAACCTTTAACATCATAAGCATCATTACAGCTTACTGGGATGTGGATCCTGGCAATATAGAGGTATACCTAATTTAGAAGGAAGAGATTAGGCAGTAAGATTTCTTCCTGTGAGGCAGCCCACAAACAAGAAGGGAGTGAATATGGTAGAGAACCCTGGGTGAGGATCAAGGGTAGTAAGAAAGATGGTAAAAAGGTAAATGGTAAAAAGTCCATGATGATGAGATCTGGAAGACCACAACTCAGGTAAAAGAGGTATGACAGAGGGGTAGGAAGCTTCGAATATCTAGACAGCTGTTACAGTTCTCTCCCCCCTTCTAAGCCCCTTCTTTCCTCCCCACCATTTACTAATCAATGAAGAACTGGCTTCCAAAATAGAAATGATAGACCCTTGGAAGGAGGTGACCATCCAACTCAGAGCTAGAGGTAGATAAGGAGAGGGAGATCTAGGTATGGTCTGACATACACTCTAAATTTAGAAAGATACTAAAATCACTGCCCATTTTAATGATACTTAGGAGGTCGGAGGTGCCTTTCAAAAGAATTTTGAAAAAGGATATAGGATCTTCCTTATCCTAACACTCCATAAGGCAATTTAGGTGGAGACGGATGGGATGGTCTCAAGAATAAAATTCTGGTGACATATACATAAATGATTCTGACTAGGAACAAAAGAATCCGTCTAAAGAAATTAATGTGGCTAAGGAGGGAGCTCAGCAACCAATTCTGAAAGGCATGCACAGAAAATGTAATTAAGGTAGCTCAGAATGAACACAAAAGAAGGACAAGCTCCTGGAAGAGTAACGGCAGGGATGACAACAGTCAGAATGAGCTGAAGTTTATGGAGAATGCTAACAGCAGTAAGGGCTTTTTAAGTGATGTTTGAAACAGGAGGAAGATTAAAGGGCTGGGACTGGAGCTTGGGGTGGATGAGATATCATTGCATGATGAGTATTCAGAATTACTTAACCTTGATTTTATTTCCATTTTCTCTACTGAGGATAAGGATTTGCAGACTAGAAAACGTAAGACAAAAATGGCTAGCAAAGACTTAAGATAAGTGAGATCATGGTAAGGAAGCAGCACCTCTCTGCCTTCAATGAGTTCAAGTCACAGGTCTGGCTATATTCTAGTGTACTGAAAGAACTTAAAAGTTGTGATTCCTCCACCACTGTTAGTGACATTTGTTTTTTTCCTTTATTTTCCCCCCAATTAACAAAAATCTATTCTCTCTCACTTTTACCTAACACACTGGAAAACAAGAACAAAAATAAACTCTTGTTACAAATATGTACAGTTAAGCAAAAACAAATTTCTAAATTGATTCCAAAAGTCCAAAAAAAATCCAAATAACCAAAAAGCATGTCTCAATCTGCACCCTGAATCCATCACTTCTCTATTAGGAGGTGGGTGGGATGCTTCAATATCAGTACTATGGAATGCTCATTGAATTGATCAGCATTCCTAAGTCTTTCTTTCAAAGTTGTTTGTTTTTAAAATGTTGTTAATGCGTGGTGGCAAGGAATTGGAAGTTGAGGGGGTGCCCATCAATTGGGGAATGGCTGGACAAGTTGTGGTATATGAATACAATGGAATACTATTGTTCTGTAAGAAATGATGAGCAGGAGGAGTTCAGAAAAACCTGGAGGGTCTTGCGTGAGCTGATGATGAGTGAGATGAGCAGAACCAGAAGAACGTTGTACACAGTATCATCAACATTGAGTGTTGATCTACTGTGATGGACTATATTCTTCTCACCAATGCAATGGTACAGAAGAATTCCAGGGAACTCATGATAGAAGAGGATCTCCAAATCCAAGGGAAAAAAAAAAAAGAACTGTGGAGTATAGATGCTGAATGAACCATACTATTTCTTTTGTTTTTGGTGCTGTTGGTTTTTTTTCTATTTTGAGGTTTTTCATCATTGCTCTGATTTTTTCTCTTATAACAGGACTAATGCAGAAATAGGATTAATGTTATTATGTGTATGTATATATATATATATGTGTGTGTGTATAGATATATATCTATATATATGTATATAGATATATAGATATAACCTAAATCAGATTACCTGCTGTCTAGGGGAGGGGGGAGGGAAGGGAGGGAGGGAGAAAAATCTGAAATTGTAAAGCTTGTATAAACAAAAGTTGAGAACTATCTTTACATGTAACAGAAAAAATAAAACACCTTATATGTTAAAAAAAATGTTGTTAATGTATAAATTGATCTTCTGGTTTTGCTCACTTCACTCTGCATCTGTTCCCCAGGTTTTTTAACACTACCATAATTTGTTCACCTCCTTAATGTCCGATTGTCACTACAAAGAGCTGCTATAAATATTTTTATACACATGTATCATTTTCAGCCTTCTTTGATCTCTAGCAGTGCTATTTCCAGGTCAAAGGTTATGTAGAGTTTGGTGACTTTTTGGACATAGTTCCAAACTGTTCTCCAGAATGGCTGCACCAATTTACAGTTCCTGCTAGTAATCTTTGAAAAACTGTCTAAAAAGAGGAAGGTGCTATAGGATTGGATACAGGTCACTGATGCCCTTGATCTTGACTTTAATTCCTGGAAAATCTTAGAAGACCTTAGCAATGAAGACACTGCTTATGAACTCTGAGAAGGGAGGGCATGAGCCACTGAGGATCCAGAGCTTCTGGAGTAGTTCTGAAGGAGAGCAGTGAGTGCCAAAGAGAGAGGTGAGAACAAGAGCATTTTGGACACTGGGGACTGTCAGGGCAAAGGAGGAGATGTGGGAGATGGAGTTTTGTGTGCAAGGTTATACAAAAGGCGAGTAAAACTGGCATGATTATCTAAAAGTACCATTTCGATTATTCTGTTTCCTTCAATTCAAACAATTCAGGGTGTATGACTTAAGCATGCCCCTTTCTTTGATGGGGCAGCTTGACTGGCAGATAGATGACTGTGAGGGCTGTAGTATGCCTGGAGCTTAGGAAGGCATATGGCAAAGTCTCCAATGGATAACCTTGTGGACAAGATGGAGAAATATGGGCTGGGTGATGGCAGAGTCAGGTGGAGCTGGGTGAATACCCAGACTGGTACCAGTATGGAACAGAAGTCCTGTGTAATGCCCCACAGGGCTCCATATTCAGGTCTATTCTGTCCAACAATCATTGTTAGGCTTAGACGACAGTATCCCTTAAATGACATAAAACTGAGACAGATAGCTAGCAAGCTGGATGACAGAATCAAGATCCAAAAAAGGTCTGAAGAGACTAAAACTACGGGCCTAATTTACATGAATGCTTATTAAAGTTGTGGAATGGGATTAAAAAGACAAGTGCACAAATGCCAAACAGGGAGTGGGGCATTGGTGACAATTCCTGCGAAAAAGACTCGAGGTTTGGATGGCACATTTGGTGGCCCCAGGGAGCACACGTGCACTGGCCACAGCATCCTGAATAAGGGAGGTGGGTCTTCCTGCTGTGCTGTCCTCTGCTCTGTCAGGCCCCATCGGGAGCACTGCCTTCAGTTCTGACCGCCAGCCTTTGAAAAGGATGTGGCCAAACTGAGATCTGTATGGAGTGAAGCAAGCAGGACAGTGAGGGGCTTCTGCCTGGTGCGTCACAAGAACACACCAAAGGAATGTTTTGTCTAGAAAGGACCTGGGGGTGGAGGATGATGAAGGACAACCACACGCTCCCTTTGGTTGGCTGGCTCCTTCAAGAACCTCCATTTAAAGATGGTGCCTAGGCCAGTCAGGTCTTCTTCCTCTCCAAGCTGTACTCTGGACTTCCTCTTCCATGACCCTTGTTAGATACTTGTGTCCATCCCTGCCCACCCTGCTGCCCTCCCTCTCTCCTTAGCTTCCTTTTATGGGCTGTCTTCTCTCATTAGAATGAAAGATCCTTGAGGGCAGAGGTGGTCTTTCTACTTGTATTTATATTTCCTGGTCTTAGCATAGTGCCTGGTATACAGTAGGTGCTTTAAAAATGTTCATTAATTAGGGACAGCTAGGTGGCACAGTGGATAAAGCACTGACTCTGGATTCAGAAGGACCTGAGTTCAGATCCAGCCTCAGACACTTGCCACTTACTAGTGTGAGAACATGCGCAGCAGGCGGACTGTTCATCTCCTCCCCAAAAGGGTGGGTCCTTGAAAAAACTGGCGTCTTTCAGTTATCCTAACCGACTGTTAAAAACTTTCATATTTTACCACACTAGCTGTGTGACCCTGGGCAAGTCACTTAACTCTTATTGCCCTGCCCCCCCCAAAAAAGTTCATTGATTGATTATTGACTTACTGACTGTCCTGATGGTATTATATATGCAAGAGAGATATGCCCATATAGCATATATAGTTAAAAATTACAAACAAACAAACCCCAAAAGAATGCAAATTTCCTTAATATTACCTATAGTACTTTGGTTTCCTTACCGCAGAAAATGCTCCACACTGTTGGGGACCATATTATATGTGCTGCAGGGCTGGATCTACTACGGAGTTCCTTACTTCTTCTTGGATTCATGTAGCATTCCCAGACACTCTGCATTCCGATCCTGTAACTCATGAAGCTGAATAGGAAGGATCAATATAGCTTACTACCCTTTTGAACAACAATGAAAGAAAATTTCTCAACTAGTCAGGCAAGCTTTTCCCAGAAAGACGTGAATTTTTTTTTTCAGTGCAGTCAAGTAATTTATACCGAATGAAATGCCAAAATACATCCTTGCTGGAGACAATCCCCCCCGAAATTTAAACTTATAGTCTAGAGTAATAATAATGATAACAGTAATGCATTTATACACTTTAAAATTTGAGGAGAGGGGCAGCTAGGTGGCGCAGTGGATAGAGCACCAGCCCTGGATTCAAGAGGACCTAAGTTCAAATCCGACCCCAGACACTTTACACTTACTAGCTGTGTGACCTTGAGCAAGTCACTTAACCCCCAATTGCCTCACCAAAAAAACCCAAAAAAACCAAAACAAACAAACAAACAAATTTGAGTATTGTCTCATTTGATCATCAAATTTGCTATCTCATCTGAATATCAAGAAGAAAATAAATTACCCTCTGTCACATTTCAAATATTCATGCATTTTTAAAAGAAGAATCACTCTCAAATAATAATAATAAATAAAACCCTAAAGTCAGAAGGTTAAGAGTTATTTTTTTTAACCTCACTTTCAAGTACTTCAATCTTTCTAAACAAAGGATTTATTTCCCTAGTTGGGAAATCATTCTTTATACCTAGATAAGTATACTGAGTTCTTGTGCTAGGCACTTGATAAATGCTGGTGGAGAGCAAAATGCCCTCTCAAACAAACTCCTGGTAGCATTTGTCTTTCTAGAGGTATAATTCATTCACGTGCATTCAACGAGGTTAACAACAAAAACTGACATCTCTATAACACTTAATGGTTTACAAAATCTTTTCCCCCAACTCCAAGATAGCAGCAAGAATTATTATTCCCATTTTACAGATGAGGGACATGTCCAGGGCCCCACAGATAGTCAATGTCAGAGAGATTATACATGTGTAAGCACATTTAGTAGACTGGTTCATTATGAGGAACCTCAGAAAATCAGATGGTTTTTTAACTGTTTTGCCTCAATATTTGTTCCTCTGAGCAGCCCTCTAAGATGACAACTTGTAAGAAGGAGAGTTGCCATCTGCTTTGGTCAAGGGAGTGTCCATGGGGAGCTCCTGGCGAAATCACAGGTCTGAACAAAGAAACTAATATAATTCATAGTTGGAGAGCACAGGATTTTTGTGTTATTTTTCCTGGCCATATGGAGATATTTGTAAAGCAAGTGTCTTTAAAATAGAAGGATTCAGGCAGCTAGGTGGCACAGTAGATAAAGTACCGGCCCTGGATTCAGGAGGACCTGAGTTCAAATCCAGCCTTAGACATTTGACACTTACTAGCTGCGTGTCCTGGGCAAAGTCACTTAACCTCATTGCCCTGCAAAATAAAAATAAAACATAAAAGGATTCTCTGAGAGAAGGAATACAATTACCTGTATTTCACCAGACTAATCCTTCCCCAAGCTTACACACGGAAAAGGTCACTTATATTAAGTTCTAAAAAAGCTTAAGGCTGCATGTCTCACCTCTCCACCAACGTCTTTTCCTAGCTCCCACCTCATTGACTTGTGAAAGACAACATGGACCCCTTCCTTCTCTCTCTTCAAGCATTTAGGGTCAAAATAGTACTAACCTTTTTACTTTCATTATTTCAAGCACTTAAGGGTCCTTAAATAGTACTGATCTTTTAAATCTCATTATTGCTGACTCCATAGAGATATCATCCGTTATTTATAGCTGAAAAGTATCTATAGATTAAGCATCATAGGTGATGATCCCTGTTCTCTTAAAAGTGATCTTGGTGGAGCAACTAGGTGGCACAGTAGATAAAGCACTGGCCCTGGATTCAGGAGGACCTGAGTTCAAATCTGGCCTCAGACACTTGACAGTTACTAGCTATGTGACCCTGGGCAAGTCACTTAACCCTCATTGTCCCGCAAAAAAAAAAAAAAAAGTCACCTTGATCTTCAAGTCTAGCTTTTTTTTTTTAAAAGAATGCTTAGTTGTGTTAACAAAGTAGATTCTGAAAGGAATGCCAACCTCTCGACTTTTACTACATTGTATTACAGTTCTGTTTGTCCTTCCTTGTTTTTGTTTGTTTGTTTTGTAGAAATAGCAACAATAATAATGATAGTTAACATCTATGCAGCATGCTAAGGTTTGTAAAACATTGTACATATTTTATCTCACTGGATTCTCCTAACAGCCCTGGCAGGTAGATGGTATTGTTATCCCATTTTACAGATGAGAAACTGAGACTTGGACAGGTCAAGTGCCTTGTATGAGGTCATACAGGTTGTAAATGTCTAAGGCAGGATTTGAACTCAGGTCTTTCTGGTTCCAAGTCCAGGAAGTCTTACCCATTGTGTTGCCTCACTGCCTTGAAACACCTCAATGAATCCTTGTTCTTGAAGGAGACCAGCAGCAAGCCACTCATACATGCTACTTACTCCCACAAAGCAACCCATTCCTCCTTGTCTTCCTCAGGCTACTAGGGTCTTTCTGTCACCAGGAGGAAACCAATGGAGCACAATGGACTAACTATCTCCTTTTTCATAGAATCACAGATAAGAGACCACTGAATCCATCATTTCTGCAAATTACTTCCAACTTCTGAGGGTTTCTGGTAGTTTTGCTTCTTTGGGGTATTTCTATTGCTGTTTTTAAGTAGTCTGTTGACATGGTAGGCTCCTTGATGACAATGAATTCGGCCATCCTCATTTGAAATTATTGATCGTGGGGCAGCTTGGTGGCGCAGTGGATAGAGCACTGGCCCTGGAGTCAGGAGTACCTGAGTTCAAATCCAGCCTCAGACACTTAACACTTACTAGCTGTGTGACCCTGGGCAAGTCACTTAACCCAATTGCCTCACTAAAAAAAAAAAAAATTAAAAATTAAAAATTTGAATTATTGATCCTATGTGAAAGGAACTGTCTAGTTAGTGGTCATCCAATTAGATTTTTTAAAAATCTATTTTTGCTGAAGAATTCTACAAATTTCAAAATTTCTATTGCTCATCGAATATGCCATTACAAGACACAGATAACATCTGTGATGAAATTATTTTTTAAAAATCATTTTTTTCCATTTTCTCTAGTTATATAATTCTTCATAAAGATCATCAAAGAATTAGTGAACCTTTATTCACTAGAAAACGAGAAACACAAAAAAAGACCAGAAAACAAATTACCTCCATTGTCAGCTGTCTTTGGGCGTCTTTGGAAGCTTGTAGATGAAGCCTCAGTTCCTCCTTTTCAATCACATGCTAGTGCCATTAAAAATATATATATATATTTAAAATTTTAAGCATATAATATACAGTTATTCTTTTTCATAGAGGAAGCATATGATATCATAAGGAATTCTGATATGAATAAGTTACTCCTGAAGTGGCAACTTCATAAGATTCTAATTATAATATTAGATTCATAATTATAAAGTAATGTAAAAGTTTAATGTAGACAAAAATTATTTCTCCTCCAAACTGTTCAGAGGACTACAAACGTTTACCAATAGGTCACATAACAGCTTACTGCAGAGGAAAGGCTCAGACAGGAGGAGGGAGCTGTATTTCAGACAGAGGTAACAGTGTATGCAAAGGTGTTGAGACAGGAAAGCAAATTTGGGGATCATGAGTAGTCCAGTGGGGCTGAGAAGTCGGTATATGACAGGGAGTCCTGTGAGACAGGCTGAAGCAGACTGGAGTCAGTTTGTCTAGGTCTCAAGTTCTAGGCCTCAGTAGACATAATGCTCAGTGGACAATGAAGAACGGGACAGTTTTCAAGCAGGGAAGTGACTTGATCAGAAATGTGCACTGGACAGACCAGACTGATAAGGAAGCGACAATAAAAACCTGGGTGACAGCCAAGGGCTCGGCCTAAGTGGAGGTGTGCCGACAGAACAGATGGGGCGGGGTTTGAAAGAAACTGCACAGGCAGGTAGGTCTGTGGTCTAATGACACAACTTACTTCTTTAAGTTTGTGTTGAAGATCAACAATCTGTGACAAGAGGGAGGAGACTCTTCTGGTATCGAATCAGCTCATCGCTCTTCCCTGACAGCTCCTCCGTCATCCTGGACATCTGAGCATTTGTCTCACCTGAGAGTTAAATGGTATTAAAAGAACCAGTTTATCGAGTTTCTGATAAGGCCACCAGGGGAACAAATAGCAGGGTTTCTCTGCACAGAGTCCCCCACCTATGGGGCTATATAAACCTAGGTCTGTAACTCAGATCCTGCAGTGCCAAGCAACGCAAACACTAACCCTGTTAAAGAACAACTTTCTCAAATCCAGCCGTTTATGAATCTAGGATCTGCCTTAAAAAATTATACTGTGAACTATGCCTTTCTTCATGATACAGCAAAAGATAGGAAACGACCACAACCAAGGGAAACATTGGTTAACGCTACCCGAGCTCAAACTAGGCTAGGACTCCTAGAATGGCTTACCTTCAGAGGGCACTGTTCAAGGATATCCCTACGAGGGAAGATAGGTTTTGAAATAATGCATACATTTTAATCGGGCACTTCTACTTTATGATTCAGTTCTTCAGATGAGGTCGTGAAAAGCATCATGAATTTAGAGCTGGTGCAGAGGCATCCTTGTACACCCATGGAATGAAATAATCTTGTCAAGATTTTAACTAAAAACAAGGGGAGACAACCCAGGTTGAGTTAAGTCAATGTAGAATTAGTCATGGCAGCTAGGTGGCACAGTAGCTTCCAGCCAGGACTGGAATAAGAAAGCTCTGATCCAGCCTCAGACACATCCTAGCTGTGTGAGACTGGGTGAATCACTTGACCTGTGTGCCTCAGTTTCCTCATCTGTCAGATGAGTTGGAGAAGGAAATGGGAAACCACTCAGTGTCTTTGCCAAGAAAGCCCCAAATGGGGGTCACAATGAGTCCAGTCAGACATGACTGAAACAAACAAACAACAACAAAAGAAGCGAGTTTTACTTCTTAGGACAGAGTAGCAATCTGGGTGTAATCTCTTTAAGATGTTTTTGGGGAGAGTGGGACATTTGGCCAATGACTCAGAAACAGTTTTTATCAGGACAAGAGGTAAGAGGTGACATAATCACGCTCAAAGTATTAAAATGCAATCCTTGGGGCAGCTAGGTGGTGCAGTGGATAGAGCACCGGCCCTGGAGTCAGGAGGACCTGAGTTCAAATCCGGCCTCAGACACTTAACACTAGCTATGTGACCCTGGGCAAGTCAACTTAACCCAATTGCCTCACTAAAAAAAAAAAAAATAAAAAAAAAATGCAATCTAGGCTAGCATTTTTTTTTAACATAGCAGGGTTCTAGTAGAGCTAAAAATAATACATAAAAATAACACAAGATCAACTTAAACAAACAAACCAAACAAACCCAATCCTTTACACCTAGCCTGTTTCACCACTCAAAGGTTTTCCACCGAGTTTTTCTTGGGGAGAATGTTCATGATCATTTGTAGTATCACTTAATTACAATTAAAAATCCAAAGATTGGATTTGAAAAATATTGGAAAAACAAAAGGAATGATGGCTTGTTTACTGAGAAGGGAGGTAGCTCCCATCATTCAAAAGACAAGCAAGTAGCCTTTGCAAGTCAGAGAGATTTTCAGGCAATTTAGCAAAATGATCAGCATTTTTAGGGGAAATTTCTAAGACCTCAGTCATTCTTTCACACCCATGGTAAGCTATGATAATTCCAAGGGACAGTAAGTATTTAATTCAAAAATAAACTTTAAACTTAGAGAAAAAAACAGCCACCAAAAGACAGAAAACCAGGTCCCCTCCTCTCTGCTGTCTCTGAGTTTAGAAAAGATTTTTAAGTTGGTAGCTAGTTAATTAGACTCCAGAGGAGAGTAATAAGTAACCAGAAACCTAGCTTTGCAATTCAGTAGCTGTGTGAAGCCCTTTAGCTATTTGAGATTATTTCCCCATCTGTAAAAGGAGGGATTTGATTTTTACAGTTTCTTAAGCACAAACACTCTGGGATAACTTATTCTAGATGCTCATAGCTTAAATGAATGGGAGAGATGAAATAGCCACACTCATAAGCTACAGTTTTCTTTTTTCCTTAGTGTCATTTTCTTTCTCTTCTTCCTTCTCAGGCAGCTATGTGGACAGAGCACTGGGCCTGGAGTAAGGAAGAACCTGAATTCCAATCCAGTCTCAGCCCTGGGCAAGTCACTTAACCTTTGTTTGCTTCAGTTTCCTCATCTGTAATATGGGAATAATATTATTTGTGAAGTGCTTAGCACAGTGCCTGGCACATAGTAGGCACTATATAAATGCTAGCTAATATTGTTATCATTATTATTATTTCATCCTACCCTGGTTTTTACCCTGGTTATTACCTTAACCGAGCATGAAATAGTACTTAGAGGAAAGAACGCTGACCAAACACAGAAAACAGGTCCCCTCCTCTTCTGCTGTTCTCAGTTCAGAACTGATTTTTTTAAATTGTCAAATGCATTGAATAGAATTGTATTTCTATCCTTATTTATTTTTTAAAAATTTTGTTTTGTTTTGTTTTGTTTTGGTTTGGGCAATGTGGGTTAAGTGACTTGCCCAAGGTCACACAGCTAGTAAGTGTCAAGTGTCTGAGGCCGGATCTGAATTCAGGTCCTCCTGACCTCCAGGGCCGGTGCTCTATCCACTGCGCCACCTAGCTGCCCCCCAGTCTTATTTATTAAGATGGTCTTGCATGATATTTAATTCTCCCTCTCTTTTGACCTAAACCTAAATTAAATCTTCATTATGTCACTTTTTTTTTTTTTTGGTGAGACAATTGGGAGTTAAGTGACTTGCCTAGGGTCACACAGCTAGTAAGTGTTAAGTGTCTGAGGCCGGATTTGAACTCAGGTCCTCCTGAAATCCAGGGCTGGTGCTCTACCACTGAGACACCTAGCTGCCCTATGTCACTCTTTTTTTTTTTTTTAATGATATGAGGTATTTTATTTTTTCCATTACATGTAAAGATAGTTCTCAACTTTTGTTTATACATGCTTTACAATTTCAGATTTTTTCTCCCTCCCACCCCTCCCTCCCCCCTCCCCTAGAAAGCAGGTAATCTGATATAGGTTATATCTATATATTCCATACATATACATATAGATATAGATATATCCTATGTCACTCTTGATCGACAGTTTTGGATGTCAGTGGTCCTTGCAGAAAGAGCTCCTTTGGCCCTCTTTCAGTGACATCTTCATGGCCTTTTTCCCCTACATCTTTTCAATTGCTGCACTTTGGTATTATTTACATTAATAAAAGTTTGATTTAACAACTCGTACTGGGGGCATAATAAAGTAAATATTTGAAAATTAAAATTGGTACTCGATTTCACATTATGGATCTTTAAAGTTCATTAGAATCTAAGGACCTTGATATCACCCTAGTCCAACTTTCTCAATCAAGAAAACTGAGGCTCTATATTAAAATATGAAAACGTACTTCTTCAAATTGCTATTGAAATATTCTTAGGGAAATCTTCAAATGGATTTTTAAATAGAATTTTAGCCAATTACAAACCTCAGAGGTTTATGAAACACATAATGTAAGCTTTTAGAGTAGGTACACCTCATTTTTGTCTTTGTAACATCTATTCAATGGCTTGCCATAGTAGGTGCTTAATGAATGAGGAAATAAATGTTTTATTAGTAGGCCCCCTAAATATCTGTTGACTTGAACATTTACCCAAAATAACAAAAAAATAAGTGTTGCTAAGCTGGAAGAAACGACATTCTTTGACTGTCTATAACTGAATTCTAATGATAGAATAGAAATCTAATACTCACGGAGTCTTTAACACAGTCATTGACAAGTTGCTGCTCCTTTTCTTCATAGGTAATTGTTTCAGTCTTTATGTGACAAGCCTTTAATAGAAAAAAAATGGGGATTGCAGTGCATTCTGTTAATAGTAGTATATTTTAATTCTTTAATAATATGAGTTATGAATAATTGAAATAACTGTCATATTCATTTGAGATATGGGGATATTCAAGATCATGGAGATACATCCATAAACTGTCTGTACAGGATCCATCATAAAATGGGGGATTTTGTAATATTATTTCCACAGAACTTTATTACAGTGAGCCAGGAATAACCTTGATACTTCCTAAGCAATCATAACACAGGTGGTGTACAAGCCTGAGGGCACTTTAAACATAGATACACCAAGGATACAATCATTTTTTTTGGTCTGAAGTAGGCAAGGGAGAAAGTGAGAGAGAGAAAGATGGGGGTCCTGGCTATGAGGACTCATACAAAACAGCATGGCAGACCAGAGAGATATCAAGACAACATTTGCAGCATGAAGTATGACTGCTTCCATAAGGGAAGGAGAATGCAGAAATTAACACAAAGGAATTTTTATGGCAATCTTTGTGAGCAACTGATTAGCGAGTTGGTGTAGGAAATAAAAAGTAAAACACAAGTGTCTGGAGTTAAACAGGGAAGGTTGGGACTCTGGGTGAAAACCTAGACTATTAACTAGTATGTCAACATGTTAAGAGGCAGCTAGGTGGCGCAGTAGATAAAGCACCGTTCCTGGAATCAGGAGTACCTGAGTTCAAATCCAGCCTCAGACACTTAACACTTACTAGCTGTGTGACCCTGGGCAAGTCACTTAACCCCAATTGCCTCACTAAAAAAACAAAAAACAAAAACAAAAAAACATGTTAAGGCAGGAATTGTGCCACATCACAAATGACAGATACACCTTGCCATCACCCACCAATCTCTCTGACTGACTCTGTCTCTGACAAAGAGGCTCTTCTCTTCACCAAGGTCCACCTCTGATACTTTGGAGCTTATCTCTCCTGGTAGTTGCTCCCTCATTCAGAGTGATCCCTCCCCTGTATTCTTTTTTTTTTTTTTTGCGAGGCAATGGGGGGTTAAGTGACTTGCCAGGATCACACAGCTAGTCAGTGTCAAATGTATAGGCCAGATTTGACTCAGGTACTTCGAATCCAGGGCCAGTGCTTTATTCCACTGCGCCACCTAGCTGCCCCCCCCTTCCCCTGTATTCTTTAATGTCTCCTCTACACCTGCTCAAGCTGAGTATCCCATCACAATGGAACTCCTAGAAATACCATCTCCACTTCCTCTCCTTTCACTCATCCCTCAACCTGTTCCACTATAGTTTATGACATCAACATTTAAACTGAAACCTTCTTCAAGGTTGCTAACTGCTAAATCAGAGAATTATTCTTAATTTTCATGCTTCCAACCTCTGCAGACTGCTAATCACTCTCTCTTTCTGGATACCTCTCTCTCTCCTCCTTGGGTTCTTCGTCACTACTCTTCTCCTGGTTCTCCTCCTATCTGACTGACTACTCCTTCTTCTCAGTCTCATCATCCATGTCCCATCCCTAAAAAAAACCTCTCTTTCTTCTGGTGATCATATCAGCTACTAAGAGTTCAAACTATAATTTTTTTAAAACTTTTTAAAATTTTATTTATTTATTTATTTTAGTGAGGCAATATGGGGGTTAAGTGACTTGCCCAGGGTCACACAGCTAGTAAGTGTTTAAATGTCTGAGGCAGATTTGAACTCAGGTCCTCCTGACTCCAGGGCCGGTGCTCTATCACTGCGCCACCTAACTGCCCCATAATTATCATTTTTAGCAGATGAATCCCAGATCTACAATGCAGTTCAAACACCCATCTCTTAGCCTTGGTTCTGCAACACCAAGTGCCAGGAGCAATATTTCAATGACATATGCAGCAGCACCTTAAACTCAACATGTCTAAGCATAATGCTTTCTCTTTTCTACTAAGACCCATCCTCCTTCCTAACCTCCCTAGTTTCTTGAGGATACCAGCAAGTTACCTGGATTCACAATCCTCATCATCCTCACCTCTTCACTGTCCCTCACTCCTCTCAGCCAATGAGGGGCTAAATTTTATCATTTCAATGGCATTCTGTCTCATTTGCTCCCTTATCAACTCTTGCCTAAACTATAGCCACAGCCTTTGAATTGGTCTCCCTGTCTCCAGGCTCTTCCCTATCCAATACATTCTTCACAGAACTTCCGCACTGATATTCCTAAAGTATTCAATGATGTCACTGCCCTGCTCAAGAAGACTGAGTAGCTCCCTATTACCTTTAGAATCAAGCACAAACTCTTCTGGCTGGCATTTAAAGCCCTTCGTAGTCCGGTTGCAACCTAATTTTCTTTTTTTTGGCAGGGCAATGAGGGTTAAGTAACTTGCCCAGGGTCACACAGTTAGTAAGTGTCAAATGTTTGAGGCCAGATTTGAACTCAGGTCCTCCTGAATCCAGGGCTAGTGCTTTATCCACTGAGCCACCTAGCTGCCCCACAACCTAATTTTCTAAGCTGATCACACATTCATCACCCTTGTTAACCCTGTGTTTCAGCTTAAAGGGCCTACTTACCATTACTTCCTAGGCTACATTTTATCTCCTGCTTCTATGACCTGTATAAGCTGCCCTTTAGGAATGGAATGCATTCCTTTCATACCTCTACTTCTCCAAAAGACTGTATCCCTTTTCAAGGCTTGGCTCAAAAGCTGCCCTTTACAAAAGGCCTTTCCTGATCCTCCCATTCTCAAACACAAGACTCTGAATTTATCTTGTCTACATTTTGCATTGACTAATTCATGCACATGTTGTTTCCCCACAGTAGAATATAAATTCTTTTGAGGACAAGGCCTGCTTTATTTTTGTCTTTCTATCTGAGGCACCTACCACAGTGTCTTTTGCATTAATAAATAATAAATGCCTGCTGAATGATTAAAATTCAACACACGTAAGCACCTACTATGTGAAGAGTTCTTGTGCTAGACACTGAGGGAGATGCCACGTTTTGATAAGACAAGGCTGGGTTGATGTGGACTCACTCGTCAGGATATGGCGGGGAAGGGAGTAGGAAATGGAGGACTCTAGTTTGGGAGAAAGGTTAAGGCAGACTTAGGTTGTAGACTCCACTGTCACCTAGCAGAATACTGAGTTCACCAAGGGAGGGAAAGGGTAAGGATCTTACAGAACACCTACCTCCCCCTAGGTCAGTGAAAGGGACAAGACACCATGCCCAAGAAGGATCATAGAATCATACACTTACAAGCTGAAAGAGACCTGAGATGTCAAATGAGTTCAAGCCTCTCAGTTGACAGACAAGGAACCAAGTGAGACCCTGGGGACTAAGTGGCCTGCCCAGGGCGACATAGGTGGAAAGCTGCAGGATAGATTCCAACTTGGGTCCTCTGACTCCTCACTGAGAGCTCTTTTCACTGTAGCATCCTGCTCCCCACTCTGACTTAAGGTCAAAATCCCAATAATACTGAACAACATTTAGGTTCGATATTCTGGATGGAGAAGAAACAGTTAATGACACATCCCACTTGTACCCACCCAATGAATGGTACGGAAAGGGCAAGCTCTGTGAATAAGGATGTGTTTAAGTATACTCTAGACCAAAGCTATAGTTCATTCTTTTGAAGCTGATTTGAGTAAAATGGTCGACCAAAAGATTGCCAGAGAATTTTCTAAAACCTCCTTTCTTGCAAAATTCAATACCCTCTCCCACTTTAGGACCATGAGAATGCATAGATAGGCAAAGGTGGTGTAACCTTAAGGAAATCTTGAGCCTTCTCTAAACCAGGAGTTTTTAATCATTCTTATGTCATGGATCCCCTTTGGAAGTCTGGAGAACAACCTTTTTAAATGAATGAGTCAAAATAAAACGTATAGGATTATAAAGGAAACCAGGTATTGTAAAAAAAATTAATTGATTATTAATTAATTATTTTTCCCCCAGCCATTTGACCTGGCGTCTTGTACAGCCCTCGGGGCTTTTTTGGCTCATCTGAAGGGGAGGGGGAGGGGCACCAGCCCCTCACACAGAAAAAACCTTGAGGGCCCAAGGCTTTCTAATCTCAGCCCAAAGGTAGGGTCCCCAAATCAAAATAAATGTCCACAGTATACAGCTATCAAAATATTTTACAAGTATTTAAAAAAACCCAAAAAAACCAAATTTCTATGCCCTAGGATAAGCATCCCTGCTCTAAACTTATTAGATCTTCCTTCCCTTTAACACACACTGTCAAGTAAAAAAGGATTAGGATGAGGTAGGTCACCTTAGATCGGAGAGCCAAATTCTCCTCCTCCAGTTCCTTGAGTTTTTCTTGTAGCATGTCCAGCTGCAACAGGCCTTGAGAAAGGCTGAAGGACTCATTGAATCTAAGAGGTGTCGAACAGCTGGAATCGGTTTCACTCTCTTCTGAAGCGATGGAGACAATTCGAAGTAATTCATCTTTCTTAGACAACTCATGTTGCAGCTGATTAACCTAGATACAAAAGGTACCTGTTTTACCAAATATGCTTCCTATTCATATTTTATGCAGTAGGCAACTCGGTCTCTAAATTCTGAGAACTGCACCTCAGTTTAAACCAAGCCAACACCAGTAATACAAATCAACTCAAATGAACAAATTTAATGGTATAAGGCAAGCCACATTTTCTATTTGAACTGTGTGAATAATGATGACCAAAGGCATCAAAGGGAAGGGGGAGGGGGTTCCAATCTTTCACATCTTCCATTAAAGCCTTTCTCTATTTCAACAAGTTATAGAAATGACTCTGGGGTGTCAGAGGATATGCTAGAAGAGGGCAAGCTGTGGCGGGTCCTACACCAAGCTGGCAAAGCTTTGGGTATGAAGCCACCATGCTGTCCAAGGACCAACCTAGCTAAGTTCAGAAAGATCATCTACTAAGTGATACGACATAGGTTGTGATCTATATTGGTGGTGGGAGTGCCAGCATCACTGATTAAATTACAGACCCCTTAAATACTGATGGTCTTTAACATCAATTTAAGGGGCAGCTAGGGTGGCGCAGTGGATAGAGCACCGGCCCTGGAATCAGGAGTACCTGAGTTCAAATCCAGCCTCAGACACTTAACACTTACTAGCTGTGTGACCCTGGGCAAGTCACTTAACCCCAATTGCCTCACCAAAAAACAAAAAACAAAAAAAACAAACATCAATTCAAGATGAAGCTTCAAAAAACACAAATAGCGTGGCTAAAACAGGGGTAAAATAGAGCATTAAAATATACAAGTAGCTTACCACAAGTATTAAATTACTTTCATACTTTTAATAAGGGTATACCCTATAATAGATGACCTCCAAAATACCTGCTTCTATCACCGTAATGACAGTCAAAAGACTCTACCTCATCCAACCATTCTGGAGAGCAATTTGGAACTATGCTCAAAGGGCTATAAAACTGTGCAGATCCTTTGATCCAGAAATACCACTGCTAGGTTTATATCCCAAAGACACTTTAAAAAAAGGGAAAAGGACCTATTTGTAAAAATATTTAAAGCAGCTCTTTTTGTGGTGGCTAAGAATTGGAAATCAAAGCTTTTCCCATCAACTGGGGAATGGCTGAACAAGGTGTGGTATATGATTGTTTTTTGTTTGTTTTTAGTGAGGCAATTGGGGTTAAGTAACTTGCCCAGGGTCACACAGCTAGTAAGTGTTAAGTGTCTGAGGCTGGCTTTGAACTCAGGTACTCCTGACTCCAGGGCTGGTGCTCTACCCACTGCACCATCTAGCTGCCCCCCCCCCCTTTTTGTGTGTGTGGTATATGATTGTAATGGATATTATTGTGCTATAAGAAATGACAAGCAGGATGATTTCAGAAAGGCCTTGAAAGACTTGTATGAACTTATGTATAGTGAAATGAACAGAACCAGGAGAACACTGTACATAGTAACAGCAGTATTATATGATGAACTGTGAATGATTTAGCTCTTCTCAGCAACAGTGATCCAAGACAATCCCATGGACTAATGATGAAGTACACCATCCACCTCCAGAGAAAGAACTATTGTTTGGATACAGATTGAAACTTGCTATTTTTCACTTTCTTTCATTTTTTCCTTTTATTTGGGTTTTCTTGTACAAAATAACTAATATGTTAATGTCTTACATAATTGCACATGTGTAGCCTATATTTGATTCTTACTGTCTCAGGGAGGGAGCAGGGGATAGAGGGAGGAAAGGATAGAATCTGGCAATCAAAACTTTAAATAAAAATGTTTAAAAACAATACTCCACCTGACACAGTGACTCTTACACAATGAAATTATTTCAGAGAATCCACTATAGTAGAAGTATATAGTATAATAGTATATAAGTATATAGTATAGTAGAAGTATAGTAGAATAACTCTGCTCTCTCAAGGCTGTTGTTATTCCGGAAAACCACTCACTTGATCAAAGGCTTGTCCCAACTGCTCTTCAAGCGCTTCATTCTGTTCAGACAGAACGTGGTTCCTCTTCAGGAGAGCTTGTCCAATACGAGCTGCTAGCTCTAAGTCCCGATCTCTCTGCTCAAACATCAAACAGACTTTTCACTTGACAGCAGGTAAATTGTTATTTAATACAATATACTCCAGAAGTTCTAGTCACAAATACAAATTCCTAGAAAGTGTCAAATTCCATAGGGAAAAAAGGGAGGAAATTTGTTTAGTCAAACATATGAAGGCCACGGTATGAAATGTAAATCAATCTCTAATTTTTCATATTGAGAGCTATTGATCATCATCTTGCACAGGGCCCTGAATCCTACAAGATGGTGGAGTGCTAGAGAATACCTATGAATGGGACCCTTAGAGATAGGGTCAGGAAACACAACCAGTAAGTAATGTTCCAGAAAAAGGGCACTGAAATGAACTGCCAGGAGTCAGGCCTGTTGAGGGCAGCTCTATTAGCTGGGTGCGGTAGCGTGAGCCTGTAGGATCCCTGTTCCTGGGGGAGGCTGAGGCTGCTGGATCCCAGCAATTTGGGAGCTCTGAAATGCAGCAGGGCTAAACCAAACTGGGCACCTGTGATGAAGACTGGCACCAATATGGTGAGCCTCCAGGAGTAGAGGGCCACTAGGCTGCCCAGACTGAAACAACAGCAGGTGGCCATCAGTACTGGGATCAGGCTACTGGCTACTGCATGACCAGCTTGGGCAAGATGGAAAGGAGAGAAGAAAAAAGGAAAGGAACGAAGATGGCTCTACATAGGTTAACAGTTTTAAGTTTCTAGAAGAGAGGGACAATGTTCTTTCACAAAGTAGGATCATAAAATGGTTAGAGGTGCAAGAGACTTTATAATATTTATTCTAACTGCCTCATGTTAGAGATGAGGAAAATAAGGTCCAGAGAGATGCTAAAAGATGAGGAAATGTGAGGCTCAAAGTCTAGGCTGGCAGAAAAGCTAGATAAGGGGGAAGGGAATAAGTATTCAGGGATAAGTAGTGATAGACCCAAATGCTTAGAGTAAGCATTTTATTTTTTTGAAATTGGGGTAAAGCAAGAGAGTTTTCAGCACAGTATTTCTAATTACTCTGCATATGAATTTTAATATCTAATTAGATCCAAATAAAAATAGATTCAGAGAGGCAGTTATTGTTGGAGGGCAACTTCTACTCTTTTAGTTTTCCAAGTATTTAAGTTACAGCAACCCCTGATGAGTCAAGTCAAAGCATTAACAGGATTAATTTCCCTAGAGTTTCTAAAGAAAAATGACCATGTGAATTTAAGTCACTAATCTTTACTCAAGGGGACCATGTGATCCTACCTCAGCCAGAAGGTGTGTGACCATGTCAATGTCATTGTAAGTTCTGGTCATCTGCTCCACCCTGTCTGTGCCTAGAACTAAAGAAAATAAAAAATAAAAATCAATGTTGACTGTTTCCGATACAATGAGAGAGTCTGAATAAAAGCATTTAAGAAGAGTTAAAAAGATCAACTTATTTTAAAAAAAGACTATCTGGATGTAATGAAAAGGCTACCACAGTCATGATATAGAGTTGATATTTAATTTCATGGTATAGAGTTGATATTTAATAAATGCTTGTTGATCGACTTCTTGTTCTTTGTGTCTGTCTTTTCTTTCTGTTTGCTATTTGGCCTTTTCACTGCTCTTTAGTATTTTTATCAGAAATAAGTAAATCAAAACTCAAATCAATTTTGTTTTATGTATGGTAGCAGTTCAGGTAAAAGGTTTGGTAATGAAGAATGTATGTGCTCAAGGAAAAAAAAGAGGTCTAAATATCAATTGTTGATTTGAATGACCTACCAATCTCCATTTCTCATAATCACAGATTTTTTAAAAAAAGAATCACAGTTGGGTTGGTAGTATTTGAGTATATCTGAAAAAGCTTAAACTTTAAAAGAAAAAGAATCTTCTTTTAAAAAGGTCATGAAGGGGGCAGCTAGGTGGCACAGTGGATAGAGCACTGGCCCTGGAGTCAGGAGTACCTGAGTTCAAATCTGGCCTCAGACACTTAACACTTACTATCTGTGTGACCCTGGGCAAGTCACTTAACCCCAATTGCCTCACTTAAAAAAAAAAGTCACGAAACTGGAAAAATAAAACTGGAAAAAAGAGGGGAAAAGTTTCAAAATAATGTTTATAAGAAGGGCTTTTGTCCCCTCTGACTTCTTTTGTCTCAATCATTTAACCACATTAATATGATTAACAATATACATTTGATATCTGGGCCCAGGGGTTGGCCAAGTAATTTTCTCAACCTAAAATAGGCATTTCTATTTCCTGCCTCTTTAATAAAATCAGAGGAAAATCTGAGTCAAGACATTTAGTCCTTTTAGTTAGAGAAACTTTTTGAGGGGTGGTCTGGGACTCTCTTCATCTTAGCATGATGGCATTTTCCCATAATCCCCTTCTATTTTCAAGTTATTGAAACAATTTTGTTAAATCTTACATAAGCCAGATAACTAAAAAGGGGGAGAATCATAGGCAACCTTTTTAAACATTATTTTTAGTTTATTCAGAGCTGAAATAGCACTATTTAAGAAAGGACATGAAACCTTAAAAAAAAAGTTATGTAACCATAACACCACAAATACTGCAACAAAGAAAGTGTTAAGGCATATCTACATTTAAAGTAAAATTATCTAAAAGTTAAGTATACTAAAAGTTAAATATACTGAAGTTAAGTATACTAAAAGACTAATTTTCAAATCCCATTTACAAAAATTCACCATATTCTAGGAGCAGAACAAGTCTTGTTCTCCTACTGTGATTGTATCAAACTTTGTTCTTTTAAAGTTTATATGTAAAAAAAAAATTTACTGTATGTTTTATAACCCATAAATAGCTAACTAAAGTTGAAGATGACGTGTGCAAGTGAGTTAATGACTAACAACATAAAACGATTAAGAATAGGTCAAGAATGTCAAAACCTTAACTTGTGTCGGAAGTCATAAACAGTGATAAAAACAGGACAATGAAGGAACTAAAAAGATGGAAGGAATTACTTTGAGCTTAATTTTTTTTTAAACTTTAATTAAGGAGAAATTTGAAGTATATCTATTTCCTATAAATGATCATTATTTTGGACTTCAAAAGGTGATATACATATAACATCAAGTTATTCCTCCAAGATGGAGCTCTCTCTCATACTCAAAGATGCCTAAGGGAAGACCCCAGATTATCTTACTTGTTTACCTATTCTCATGCTCAGCTTCCCTTTTAGTTTTGTGTGGTCCCAAGGGCCTCCTCACAAGGGGCTTGGCATACAGCAAGTATTCTTTTCATGAATAAACAAATAAACGTGATTACAGATCATTAAACACAAAATATTTTGTTAATGCCCATGTTTCTGAGGTCAGTTACAGGTGTCGATAACATTACTGAAGTAAATGGGTTATTAAAAGTTTAAAAAAAGATATAGGAATTTCACATTTCTTGCATATTTATTCTGATAGAGAACATAAAGTATATGAGATATAAACTAAATTCCATGAGCCCACCTGCCTACTTCTTGTATTCCCCCTCCTCCCCCAAAAAGCCTATATTAGAGATCCCTTAAGCTCAGAGACTTGCAGTAAACATAGAGACTCAACATCTCAGTCTCTATCTTCTATATCAGACAGTCAAATAGCAGACAGGGAGACAATCGATCCTTCTCAACCATTCTCTGTTTTCCTTTAACACATGCTTCTAATATAAAGATATATAACACATGCTGCGAGGGATGTTTCCAAAGACACTTAGAACAAAGCTATTAAAATACTGTGGTTAAATAGCTTCAAATTCCATTGCTCAGTCCTTCCTGCTAACTGTGGCTATAGGAAAGCCATATTCTAAGTACTCTGGACTTTAAATACAATCAATTTTATTAAATGCAATTTTCCTGGTAGCTCCACATATCTTTTCATTCTAAAAAAGATCAAGTGGTACAGAAATATATCTTGCCCTTGCTGCCAAGTAATAACTACTCCTTAGACATCTGGATGGACAAACTAGTAATACTTCCAAGGATCCGTTTGGCAGGTGCCCTTATGGATAATTTTCTTAGTGCCCTATTTCAGAAGTTTCTGTTGCTTCCACCTTCTAGAAGGAATAGATGATTTTTCTCTGTTTTTTGTTCTTTGTGGGTTTTTTTGGCAGGGCAATGGGGGTTAAGTGACTTGCCCAGGGTCACACAGCTAGGAAGTGTCAAGTGTCTAAGGTCAGATTTGAACTCAGGTAGTCCTGAATCCAGGATCGGTGCTTTATCCACTGTGCCACCTAGCTGCCCCTAGGTATAGATGATTTCTTTGTGTCTATGTCAGGAGATCTTCACACATTCTACCTACATAAGACCACTGAAGTGAAGATCAAGAGGGTGGATGATAAATTAAAGACATTGTTTTCTCCACTGTACCTTCCCACCCCATCTTGGCCACCCACCCACCCTCAACGAGACTCCTCTGCCAAGGTTATCATGTTCCACAAAAACTTGAAATCCTCTCTCACCACCCCTGCCTCCCCAGACACAAACTGCATACATGCCACCTCACCAGGCAAAGTAAAGGCTGCAAGGAATTCCTCATTATAATTAGTATTATTATTATCAAGGTCCATCAGTTGGGTCTTCATTCATATCCCCCAAGTATTCCTAAAGGAAGATGAGCAAGCTTCAGGCCAGAGACGCAAGTAAGCACCATCTTTCTAATCCTCAGTGTTACTTGTCTGGTGTTTACTTAATGTTATGGCTTTCTTTTAGACACATTCAGAGAGTTGGAGAAAAAAAAAAAAGGAGGAGCTTAATGATACCATAGAGGGAAATTACAGATCTAGCAACTTCCACGAACTGGCCTAATCCTTAATGAGCAATACAGAACTCAATTGCCCCACCCTCCCCAGCTCTGGGCTGAGCATGGGAAAATTGAAGTTATGCCAACCAGGGGCAATGACCCTTACAATAACATTACTTTTCCACATTATAGGCCTCCCTTATATATGCTTGGTCATACCCTAATGAAGCTTGGCTAGTCTCTTATTTGCTTAAGCAAGATCTGTCCTTTTTCCTCTTTGCCTTTTAAGGAAGAGGGCAGTTCATTCCTCATTCCCCAAAGAGAGATACCCTGAAAGGCAGGTCCTCTCCTCTATTATCAAATTAATATGCTATGCCATTTTGTACAGAAGAAGCCAAAATAAACAGGAATTAGGAAGGTTCTAAAGGGATCTGCTACTCCAGGGAACTATCCTTTCAATATTTTAGTATTTCCCCCTCTGCTGACAAAGTACAGTGAAGAGAGAACAATGTATATCATGAGACCTATCTCGGATTTGAGTGGCAGTGTAGTGAAATGGACAGAGATAGTCCCAGAGCCCACAAGACTTGGGTTCCAATCCTATAAGATCCCTCTCCTCTCTGATCTAGCTATATGATTCATGGGCAAATCATTGAAATTGTTCAAGACTCCATTTCCTCATCTGTAAAATGGAGATAACAGTAACAAAATCATTGTGAGTGTCCAAGGAGATAATTGTGGAAAGCACTTGACAAGCTAAAGGATGCCAGCTATCAGTATTAAAAACAAGATCTTCTTTAAAGAATTATTCCATTCACCATCATAACCTCGAAACCTTTTTGTCTATCGCCAGACATTGTATTTTATTAGTTCAAAGGTCATGTTTCCTCCCTTTTCCCCTCACCATGTGCCTTGCATAATACCTGAGTGTAGGTCATAATCAAGGGTTATCATTCGGTGCCTATCTAAAGACTCACCTAGAATGGTTCAAATCAAAGCCACAATAAAGCACTGTTTTTATTATCTCTTCAAGTGAATGGAACAAATACATATGTAAGACTTTACCATTTGGTATCTTATCCTAATCTTTCAAACTCAAAGACTCCACAGAAACAGAATTGAACAAATTCAATTTTCTTCATAACATAAAGAGTCCTTTCCTAAAACCATGTGTCCAAGAAAGATTTCACACAAACATTTATCTTTTGAATCAGAAAAATCTGGGGAATCAAACTAGAAAACCTATTTTATATTCACTTGCTATTTAGAGAAATGGAGAGAATGTCAATTCATTTAGGACTCTTGACTATTCCAACAAGTTATTTAAAAAAAAAAATTATTCTGAACTTAAGGCACCAAAATGAAAAAAACCCCCCTCAACATATGAGTGTGTATATATGTATGTAAAAAAAAAAGATCCTATT
Source organism: Dromiciops gliroides (assembly GCF_019393635.1). Lineage (NCBI taxonomy): Eukaryota > Metazoa > Chordata > Mammalia > Microbiotheria > Microbiotheriidae > Dromiciops > Dromiciops gliroides. The sequence goes on along the minus strand of NC_057863.1, from coordinate 89,258,457 downwards.
TGAAACCCCAAACACCAAAAGCCCATTTCCATACCTGCAGCAGGACACAGAGATTACCGGATGAAACCAGCAATCTCCACGAGAGTGTGTGTGTATTAGCACACACCTACATGTTCAACCTTTATTTGTCCATTTCAGATAACAATGAGGTTCATCTCACACCCATTCTCTCCATCTCCACCTGTATATTCTTCTTATATGCCCCATTTATAATAAATATATCCACCTCCAAGAGCTCTGTTTTTCTTATTTAACTCCCTCAATATACCCTCTGTATTCATTAAGGTTCATTTTTGAAAGGACACATTTCTTTCCCCCTATTAGAATGTTAGTACTTCATTTTTCTATAGGTCCTCCCAACTGATTAAATAAATTTACCTATTTAGGTATCTGTAATATCTTCCTTTTTCATTTCAAAGTTCCCTCTCACCTCTGGTCTTTTAATCAGAAATGCTTGAAAGCCTTTTATTCCACTAATGGTCCATTATCCCTGTGGCATTATACACAGCTTTCTTTGCAGGGTAAATTATTGGTTTTAAGTCTCTCTCTTTCCCTTTTGGAATATTGTTTTCCGAAATTTTCTCTTGTAGTATAAGCTGTCTGTTTGGTGTGATCTATGGTGCCTTGGATATTTGAACTTTTGTTTTCTGGAAACTTTCATTATTGTTCTTTGATGTGGGAGCATTGGATTTTGGCTATGACACTGCTCCTTTCAGGTTTTCTTTTAGGAGGCAATTGGTACATTCTTTTTGTCTTCACTTTGCCCTCTGTTTCTAACAGATCTTGGTAATTTTCATGTATAGTTTATTGAAATATAGTTTCCAGGCTTTTTAAAAATCATGGCTTTCACAGAGTCCAATGCTTCTCAAATTGCCTCTTGACCTATTCTTTGGGTCAGTTGTTTTTGATATCATATATATTTGATTTTTTTTTTCCTCTCCACCTTCAACCTTTTGAGTTTGTTCTAATGTTTCTTGTTAGTCCCATGAGGTCCCAAAGGGTAGGAACCCAATCAAATAGCACTTGCTTTAGTATGACAAGCAAACTTCCATGTCTCCTTCCTCTAATCCCTATGATTCAGAATTGCTATTTGCCAAGGTGAATACCCCTTTCCCAGGCTACTGTAAGGCGCTAAAATTCTAGCTAGTCTGTCTAAAATATCTAATGAGTGGTTGCCAATAAATTATAAGCTTTAACAAGAGTTAGACTTTTTTTTTTTTTTTTTTTTTTTTTTTTTGCGGGGCAATGGGGGTTAAGTGACTTGCCCACGGTCACACAGCTAGCAAATGTCAAGTGTCCGAGGCCGGATTTGAACTCAGGTACTCCTGAATCCAGGGCCGGTGCTTTATCCACTGCGCCATCTAGCTGCCCCCTAAGAGTTAGACTTTTAAGCATTTATTAAGGAGAATAAGAATTTGGTGAAGAGAAAGAGAAAGGTCTAGATTCATCTATCTATTAAAGGGAGAGAGCATTCCTAGCTCCACTCTCCGCCTCAGGAAAGAGAGGAGAGAGCCAGCCTCACCCCTTTTTCCTCCTACAAGCAAAGGTCACTTCCTGATGCCAAAGAAAAGCCCCATGGCCTTGCCCTCAGGAGCCTTCTCCTCATGGTAGAGCTTTCCTACAGTAGCTCTCCAGCAGGTGGCGTCATTCCAAGCTTTACACTACCATTTTTGATTCCTCATCCCCTTTCAACTTAGCTGCACTCTTCCCAGCCCTAGGCCATGAAAACTTTGTTGTATCACTAACAAACCTCTTTTTCATTCTACAACTCTTCCCCGCAAAGTTATTCCAATCTTCCTGTGTTCTGTGAAGGCTACTCTGTCTGCATCACCTTTCTCAGGTCATTGCAGCCATCTGCCAACCTTCAGCTCACTCTCCCAACTTGTACTTTGTACACGATCTTCCCTTCCATTCCAACTGCTGCTCTCATCCCAGTATTTATCCCCAGCAGATGTCTAGCCCTTCCACCCTTGCTCGGACCTCGCTTTCTCCCCTTCACGGTCTTGGTTTTTTTGGTGAGGCAATTGGGGTTAAGTGACTTGCCCAGGGTCACACAGCTAGTAAGTGTCAAGTGTCTGAGGGCAGATTTGAACTCAGGTCCTCCTGACTCCAGGGCTGGTGCTCTATCCACTGCACCACCTAGCTGCCCCCTCTTCATAGTCTTGAACCTGAAACTGACAAGTTCAACTATACTTTGTGTACCACCCTTGACTCCTGACTCCCCTTGCCCCTTGTGCCACTCACACCTCACCAAACCACAACCCTGGGCTACCTTTGCTTTCTGCGCAACCATTACTCTCTTTCTTTCTTCCTTCCTTTCTTTCTTTCCAGGGTGATGAGAGTTAAGTGACTTGCCCAGGGTCACACAGCTAGTAAGTGTCAAGTGTCTGAGGCCAGATTTGAACTCAAGTCCTCCTGAATCCAGGGCTGGTGCTTTATCCCCTGCACCACCTAGCTGCCCCCCTCCCCTTTCAACACAGGGATTTGCTTCCTATTTTACTGAGGAAATGGAGGCCATTGGCTAAACAATGGCTATAAAAATTGTTTCCCAGCTTTCTAACCTTGGCTACATTGTTTCTGTTTGTACAAAACCTTTTTAATTGAATGTAATCAAAATGATCCATTTTGTATTTCCTATTATTCTCTAACTCTTATTTGGTCATAAATTCTTCTCTCCATAGATCTGAGGGGTAAAACTATTCCTTGCTCTCTTCATTGCCTGTGGTATCACCTTTTATGTCTAAATAATGTACCCATTTGTACTTTCACATTTCCCCATCTACACTCCATGGTTCCAGCCAAGTGGGACGACCAGTGGTTTCCTGAGTCTAACATTCCATCTCCTACCTCGGCACCCTCACACAAACATCCTGTGTCTGAAATGTGACCTCTCTTCCTCTCCTTTTCTCTTCAGAGACCAGCTCCTGCGCCACCTCCTCTATGGAGCTTTTCCTGGTCTCCTCCAGGTTCCTCCTCCAGTTGTGAGTACTTTCTCCCTTCTCAAGTTACCTTTTCTTTGCTTCCCTCCTCCCACCCCCAGGATGGATCAACATTCCTGGGGGGGGGAAGGGGGGTGATGAACCAAAATGAACAAAAATTAAACAACTGTACATGTAAAAGTCCTAGTGTGAGAAACAAAGACAACCAATTCAGCTCCTAGGCCCCAACTGCCAGCCTGGCCTTCAACACTGAGGTGATGCCTTCCATGGGGGTCAGGGTCAGACCTCTTCCCCCCCAGTTCCAAACTACTAAATGATACTTAAAGTCTCTTCCCAACTCTTCCCAGGGCCATGACATCTTACACAATCTCCCTCACTCCCCCAGTCTCACCTTTGTTATCCGGTCAGGGGTATGTAGCACAAAGGTTTCATAGGAACTCCACTCACTCTGCCTCAAAGAGCCCTTTCTCCTAGGAAGACAAAAACCTCTGGCCTGTAGTGGTTCTTCCTCCTCTGGAATTAGTAGTAAGCTAGGATTCTGTTGTTGTTTGTCCTTTTTTGGGGGGGGGGGGTAGTGGTGGTGGTGGTGAGGCAATTGGGGTTGTGACTTGCCCAGGGTCACACAGCTAGTAAGTGTCAAGAGTCTGAGGCCAGATTTGAACTCAGGTCCTTCTGACTCCAGGGCCGGTGCTCTATCCACTGCTCCACCTAGCTGCCCCATTTGTCCTTCATTTTTGAAGAGGACCATGACATCAAGTTGATGTCATGACTTGCCCTGAACTGGGTTTAAGTGAGGGAGAACCTATGCACTCTTTCCTTCAGAGCCATCTGGGTCCAGCAGCAAGATATATATAACAGGACAACTGGAGATGGCCCAGGGTGTTTAAGGCAATTGGGGTAAAGTAACTTGCCCAGGGTCACACAGCTATTAAGGTTCTGAGGTGAGATTTGAACCCAAGTCTTACCAATTTCAGGGCCAGAGCTCTATCCACTGTACCACCTAGTACTGCAGAAGTCAGTAAGGGGAAGGGTAGCAGAAATAAGAAAAAAGGGGGGTTTCCAGGAACTATTTTCAAGGGACCCCAAACTATACTACCAGATTCTCTTTTGAATAGACCTGGACCTGAGTAAGTGTGCTTTTGGCACAGTTAGCTCTTCTGGAGGCCTGCTACAAGTCTTCAAAGGAAGCAGGGTCACTGATAAGCCCTTGGTGGGGCTGGCTGCTGAGTGATGTCAATGGAGGCAACTTCATCCAACAGGCCAAGCTACTGCTGAGCACCACACAGGTACTGTATTGTCTTTCTCCGGTGTATTCACGCTGCTCAGTGCCCCCTGGGAGTTCTCTGGGGACGTATCAATAGCACTGCGGGCTGTCTGGTCAAGAACAGAGAAAAACAGGGGCTGCTCTCCATTTCTTTTGGCTAACGAATGGTTCAGCCTGTGTCCTCATTGCTGCTGTAGCAACACCCCAGGTCCAGGGCTAGATCTGGGAGCTCAAAGTGAGGAAGTCACTGTGGGAATTTCCTATCACACTGGTCATAAGTACAGCCCGTGTGTTCCCACCCCTCACCCCCACCCCAGTATCTGCTGATCCTAGTATAGGGTCTTGTCGAAGTGAACTGCCTGTTGCCCACACCTGTTGCCGGGGGCTCTGGAGCACTGTTTAGTAGGCTTCTCACCTTTTCTCTTGAGATGAAGCCAATTTGCTCAACTGCCTTTGATCGGGAACTGATCGGCTTCCTCCTAGAGCCCCAAAGCAATGAGGAGCGGCCCAAAGTAGTTGTCTGAAAGAGGGTCTCAAACGTAGCCAATTGCCAACCAATCCATACCTCTTCTACCTCTACTCTCCAACTGACCGAGTTTTAGATGCCACCTCCTATGTTGCTACTTATGTGCCAGTGCTCCCATATTGATCTCTGAAGTCCTATGCTATCATGATTGCCATATATATATATATATATATATATATATATATATATATAATATATATATATATATATAAAATAACCAGATATTTTAAAAAAAATATGGCACAGTGGATAAAGCACCGGCCCTGGATTCAGGAGGACCTGAGTTCAAATCCAGCCTCAGACACTTGACACTCGCTGTGTGACCTGGGCAAATCACTTAACCCTCATTGCCCCATTAAAAAAATAAAAACAAAACCAAAAAATAACTTTATTCTGATTAAACATTTTTGGTTTGTATCAGGTATCAGATATGACAGAATGCCTGTTTATGAGAATCACTGTCCTACATTAAAGTTAGGATACTGGGGTCTACTAGCATCATACCAGAGCAAGTGTGAGTTAGTATATCTTCTGGACACTCCCTATGTATCCCTAGGTGGGATAGTTTGGATTAAAATAGAATAAATTTGTATTTATTTTTCTTGGGCACTGCTGTAACAGCAGTTCCTCTAAATACCAAAATTCTTGATGACTTTCTGAGGTAGGGGGTAGTGTTCTGTGGGGATGGTAAAACTGAGAATACCTATGGAACGGGGCATTCAATATGGGGACTGGCAGATCAGCTTGCTTCAGACACCAAAAGTAAGAAATAATAAGTTCCTTTCACTACTGTTCTCCTCAATCTAGAGGGAAATCAGGAACCTGAGATCGAATGAAAAGGGAGGGGAAAAAACCAGCCCTCCCTGCCCTCTATATTCAAAATGACTTGGGTTTTCTGGCACCAAACCTTAACGTTTCTGATGAGAACACGTTCTACCTGTTAATCCAGGGTCATGCTGGACAGTAAAATTTCTGTATGCTGAAAAAAGAAAAATCACCAAAGTATCTATAATACATAGATGACGCGTGTATGCTTATTCCAGCTGATGCAAGAAGTTCCTAGGTATGTGATACTCACTCATATAACGGAAAGTCTCTTCAGCGAGGACTGGGGAGATGGCATCAGAGTCATGTTGGTTCTGATGAGCAGACTGAGCCCAGTCTTGATTCTCATATAAGAAGAGGGAATCCACTCGCAGCTTGTACTGAGGAAGCTGTTCTTCTAGTAGGCTCACCAACTCAACTTCAGGGAGATCCTCATTGGAGCAAACATCTTATAAGAAAAGACACCATCTAAGTCTGATGTATTTTCGTATTATGCTCCAGAGAAAAACTGAGTCACCATTTCCTAAAAACTGATGAGTGACAGCGTAGCACAGTGTAAGGAAAGTCAGCCCTGAGGGGATCAGGAAGACCTGGGTTTGAGCCCCATATCTGACACACACTGGCCGGGCATGTCACTTAACTCCTCAGTGTCCCAGTCTACTCTTTAAGATGATATGCTATAAGGGGCAGCTAGGTGGCACAGTGGATAGAGCACCGGCCCTGGAGTCAGGAGGACCTGAGTTCAAATCCGGCCTTAGACACTTAACACATAACTAGCTGTGTGACCCTGGGCAAGTCACTTAACCCCAACTGCCTCACCAAAAAAAGAAAAAAAAAAGATGATATGTTGTAGAGGGGACCTTTGAGCTCCCCCAAAGGGAGTTCCCTACCCATTGAGATCACAAATAGAAACACCCCATGACAAGATAAACCGTGGTAGAACTATGAATCTTTTTTTTGGGGGGGGGGGGGGCGGGGCAATGGGGGTTAAGTGACTTGCCCAGGGTCACACAGCTAGTAAGTATCAAGTGTCTGAGGCTGGATTTGAACTCAGGTCCTCCTGAATCCAGGGCCAGTGCTCTATCTACTGTGCCACCTAGCCGCCCCCTACTATGAATCTTTCTATAGGTGTCTTTGGCTATGTGGCATGGAATTGAGAGCCAATGACTCCTTTATCTTTATATTTAGTATTGCTTTGTAGAATAAAATAAAAAATACTCTAAGCCCATGCCAAAGGATAACCCAAACTCAAGGATAACTATTAAACTGTTAAGAATGTTAAGCTGCTGGTGTCTAGGCTTAAATTAACCTGAACATAATAAAAAATATTAAACATAACTCATGTTTAATTCCTGCTACAAGTTTCAATTATTCTCCTCATCTAACCTATCAAGGCTAATATTATCAAAGAGATGAATATTTCACAGTTTTTCAAAATCTCCAGTCCATCATTAAGGCTTAATAATATTTCTTTCTTTCTTTTTTTTTTTTTGCAGAGCAATGAGGGTTAAGTGCCCAGGGTCACACAGCTGGTTAGTGTCAAGTGTTTGAGGCTGGATTTGAACTCAGGTCCTCCTGAATCCAGGACCAGTGCTTTATTCATTGCATCACCAAGCTGCCTCCGTAATAATATTTCTTTAAGAAATCATGAGGGATATTAAAAGGTTAAACTGTTTACATTCCTGCATGGGAAGATAATACTTCTAAACTCATAAGAACTTTCTCAGTTATTAGCACATCTGAAAGAAATATACTTAGAAGGCACAGGTGTGAATTGAATATGAAGGAATGATATTGTAAAGCATTTATTTTTTGTTTATCCTTGTGTTTTGTGGGGCAGGCAGGGTGGGGTGGCTTATGTCTGGGGCCGGATTTGGGCTTGGTGCTTCCTGGGTCCAGGGCTGGTGCTTTGTTCACTGTGTCACCTAGCTGACCCATGATGATATCTTTAAAATAAAGTTAAGGGGTAAGAGGAATGCACTGGAAGAAAGGGAAAGGGAGAGGTGGAAGGTGGTAAAGTAGCTCACATAAAAGAAACAAGAAAAAGCTTATTGAGTGGAGGGGAAGATGGGGAAGTAGGGGGGAGTGAGTGAGCCTTACTCTCATCAGATTTGGCTCAAAGAGGGAATAACATACACACTCAAGTGGGTATAGTAATATATTTTGCCCTGAGGGAAAGTGGGAGGGGAAGGAGATCGGGGGAGAGGTGAAGGAAGGAAGGGCAGATTGGGGTAGGGTACAGTAAAAAGCAAAGCACTTTTAAGGAGGGATAGGGTGAAGGAAGATAGAAAATAGAGTAAATATCAAGGGGAGAGAATAGGATTTAGGGCAATACAGTTAGCAATAGTAACTGTGGAAAAAATGATGAGCAGGATGCTATCAGAAGAACGTATGAAAATGCAAACCATCAACAGAGAAAGAACTGATAGTATCTGAATACAGATTGAAGCATAATTTTTTGTTAGTTCCTTTTTCTAAAGGTATTTTGTCTGTTTTCTTTCACAACCCAACTAATGTGAAGATGTTTTGCATGACTGCACATGTATGACTTATACCAAATTGCTTGATTTCTTAGGGAGGGTTGAGGAAGGAGGAAAGAAGAAAATTTGGAACACAAAGTTTTAAAAAAATCAATGTGAAAAAATTTGTGTTTTTTTACATGTAACTTGGGGAAAATTATAAATAATAAATAATAAAAATAAATTAAAAGAGATTTAATTACCAATCAAATAAATAAATAATATTTCTTTAAGATGGGTAAGGTAGGAACCTGAAATGCAACCAGGACCTAGTAGTCAAATTCCATTACAAATAATCTCCATGAGATTGTCCAGTTTGCTGCTCTGTATGTTTTAATGGAATTTGACCCATACTTGTGCGTAGCTCACTATATAGCTTAAGATAGGTTAGCAAGTGCTTTATAAATGATAATGAACAAACACTGTATTTGTTTAAAACTGATGCCATTTCTTGGCTGTTTTCTTCTAATGTATATAATTGAAAAGTGTGTGTTTGAAGTTGCAAAAAAGGATTTTACCCATTAGGGTCTGGCTAGAATTTAAACACATCAACTCACCAGTGATGCTCTCTGAGTCTCTGTGATTGCTATTCATGAGGTTTTCTTCATGTGTCAGTGAATCAGAGGTGGCATTCCAGGACAGTGTCATCCACAATCCTTTTCTGTGTTGGTAGAGAACAACTCCTTCGGTTTGAGTCAGAGAAGAAAGCCATCAAACCATTCAGGAAAGAAAGCCTTCGAGTAACCTTGCCTCCACACCACAGGTCAGATCACAACTTTTAAAAAGCTGGATACTTCTAAACCATCAAATGCTACATCTGCTGCACTTGACATGGTCTCATGGGGCTACATCTCTCAGGCCAGCCATCACCTAAAACCAAACATATGTTAAAGAGGGTTAAAGAAGTCACTTTATCTTGGCAAGTCAGATCAAATCAATGGGCTGGTTGAGTGAATACGGGGAAATCAAAGCAAGGAAAGGTCCTGGAAAACAGGTGTCAATCTCACTCTAGTGAAGCTGGAGGAGATTAAAACCTAATTGGAAAATGTTTAACAACAGAAATAAAAATACAACATAGACAATGAGGTTTCTTAAAGTCAATATGCTGTTGGGGGCAGCTAGGTGGCGCTGTGGATAAAGCACTGGCCCTGGATTCAGGAGGACCTGAGTTCAAATTTGGTCTCAGACACTTGATACCTACTAGCTGTGTGACCCTGGGCAAGTCATTTAACACTCATTGTACCACTAAAACAAAAAAGAAAAAAAAGCTAATATGCTGCCTCCAGGCATCCTCTTCTATATGAGTTTGACACCACTGCTATAGAATAAACAGAGTAGGGAGTCCTTTCTGCCTAGCAGGAAGGATTATTATTATTTTGGATAAGTTTATCTCAACCAGCCCTCCCTTTAAGCATTAAAAATATGATTGTTGGGGGCAGCTAGGTGGCGCAGTGGATAGAGCACCAGCCCTGGATTCAGGAGGACCTGAGTTCAAATTTGGCCTCAGACACTAAACAATTACTAGCTGTGTGACCCTAGGCAAGTCACTTAACCCCAACTGCCTCACCAATTAAAAAAACAAAACATGTCACAAGAGTGATACCAACACAGGTAACACGGTAACAGGAGTACAGTAAAGGCATCCTGGGGAGGTAGCGTTTTGGCTGGGTCTTGTTGAATGAAGGTGAAAACTAGGGATTAGGGTGGGAGAAAGGGTATTAACAGGTTCTAGATAGATTAAAATGGCATAGACAATGGCACTGAGGGAAAGCACAATGTGTTTGATCAGACTGAGCATAATGGAGGTTATGTATTGTGGAAAGAAAAGGCTGGATTGGCAGGTTGGGACCAGGTTGTAAAATGCCAGGATAAGGAGTCTGACTTTATATATATGGAACTATAAAGAGGGGAAAGATATGATTTTTTAAATGCTTTCAAAAGATTAGCTTGGTGTGATACAATTTTAATTAAATACTAATCTGAATTCCCCAACTGATAAATGGTGGTTAAAGGATATGAACAGGCAGTTTTCAGATGAAGAAATCAAAGCTATGTCTAGTAATATGAAAAAATGCTCTAAATTACAATTGGTTAGAGAAAGGCAAATTAAAACAGTTCTGAGGTACCACTTCACACCTATCAGAAATGACAAATGCTGGAGGGGATGAGGGAAAAATAGGTACCCTAATGAACTACTGGTACACAAGTAAACTGGCCCAATCATTCTGAAGAATAATTTGGAACTAGGCCCAACAGGTTATAAAACTATGCATACCCTTTGATTCAACAATGCTACTACTACTAGGTTTGTACCCCAAAGAAATTTAAAAAGAGAGAAAAGGATCTAGTTGAACAAAAATATTTATAGCAGCTCTTTTTGTTGTGGCAAAGAATTGGAAATTGAGGAGATGCCCATCAACTGAGGAATGGCTGAACAAGTTGTGGTATGTGATTGTAATACCATTGTGCTATAAGAAATGACAAGCAGTCAGATTTCAGACTTACATGAACTGATGCATAATGAAGTGAGCAGAACCAGGAGACCACTGTACACAGTAACACCAGTACTGTGCAATGATCAACTGTGAATGACTTAGCTATTCTCAGCAATACAATGACCCAAGACAATTCCAAAGGACGAAAAATACTATCCACCTCCAGAGAAAGAACTGATGGAGTCTGAATGCAGATCGATGCATACTATTTTTCGCTTTATTTTCCTTTAGGTCTGTGTCTTCTTTCACAACACGACTAATCCAGAAATGTTTTGTATGGTTGCACATGGATAACCTATGTCAAATTGCTTACTGTCTCAGGGAGGGGAAGGAGAAAATTTGGAACTAAATTTATTTTAAATCAATGTTAAAAATTGTCTAAATGTAATGAGAGAAAAAATAAAAATTATTTCTAAATTTAAAAAAAATAGATGTTAATCCAAGAAAGGTTATTAAAGAAATAGAGGGACCTCTGATGTCAATGGGAAGATGATAATGGACAATTTTTTTTTTTAAGTCTTTACTATTTTGCCTTTGTTTTCTCTACCCAGAAGAATTATCTTCCGACTAGGAAGTCAGAAGGGAAGTGAAAACATCTCTTCACTGGTCTTGTATAAGAGATTGCTTAGTTGCCCTCAATGAGTTCAGGCCACCTGGCCTGGATGAAGATTGTCCCAGAATATGAGAACTACTCCCAAATTTCAGTTTAATAAATTTTGACCAGTGTCCTGTCCAGTGTCCCAGTAAAGAGTCGGACCCCTTCACTCTGTCTCTAGAGGGAGCTCCCTCTGAAACAGATAAGGCTGTGACTTTCCGCCACCTGTTGGGCAGAGTCCCATAAAGAAGGGTGAGGAGACAACATGTGAGATACAGTTCCTTCAGCAATGATACCAACACAGGGGAGTCATGTTAGAGAGTACAAAGACTGACAGACCTCAGATCAGCAGACCTGGGTCTCACACTTGTTAGCCCTGTGACTTAAGGAAAAGTCACAACTTCTGAGTCTCAATCTTCACATCTACTAGGCAGCTTTGTGACAGAGCTCTGTACCTGCAGTCAGGAAGACTCGAGTGCAAACTGACCTCAGACACTTAGTAGCTGTGTGACCCTGGACAAGTCTCTTAATCTTTGCCTGTCTCAGTTTCCTCCTCTATAAAGTGTAGACAATAATAGCACCTAATTCCCAGGGTGGTTGTGAAGTTATCTTTTGGAGATGGCCAGAATACAAAGTAACTGCAAGAGGGAGAGGGCATTCTTTTTCTGAGGCAAGTAGGGTAAAGATTCACACAAATTTTGTGAGCAGGATGAGGTGACAAGTATGTGTATGGGAAGGATCACACTACATGAACTGGAAGACCTGAATATGGTCAGATAGGAAAGAGGTAATTTTCTAGAAGGAAGGAAAGTTAAGCTGGGTCTGAGAGACCTGAACAGAATGAGGAACATGGAGGGAATTCATGGGAATAACAAAAGTAAGAGTGTTCCTCCATCAGGCACAAGAATTACTTGTCCCCAAATGTGTACGACCTCAAATTTGTATATAAGAGAAGCCACTTTGGCAGGACATGCCCACTGAGACATAGGGGATTCAGAATCGTCTCTTTGTGACCCAGACTAAGGCTAAGTGGCCCACTGAGGATTGTCTCTATAACTTCAACTCAGCCTAGTGCTCTTAGGAAGTGATCTAATCACTCACAGACACTGCTTATGAAATATGCAACATTCCTTCCCCCTCTCCCAGCCCCATGCCAAGCATGGGACCCAGCTTTGTGGACAGGTGGTGTCCCAGATGATTATCATCTCAGGAAAGAAGAAAAGGATTGAGAAACCGTAACCTCATCTCACTCGAGCTCTCCCAGAGACGACAGCTCCACCGATCATCAGTCTCTGCCTTCATTTCTAAGTGCGTGAATTCAGTGATTGGCATAAAAATTAACTGAAACTACAAATCACAGGAACAAACCACAAATATGTGGGAGAATCATCTACAGGGCATCGTGACATCCCGCTACTAAGGAAGCACTAGTAATGCTTACTAAATAGAATGGATCCAGAGCTTTCAAAGAAAACTATCTGTGTGGACCTAAATTTTCTAAATTTGTTTTTTAAAAGGCTCAGGAATTTTATCTCAAGATAGCTCATTTACTCAAAAACAGCTCTTATTATAAATTCCAGGTGGTTTCTAGTGGCAATAAATCCAAAATATGTTTGTGCCTATTATGGGCAAAAGAACATATTCAGTAAAAAAATAAACCGCATTAAGAAATTGCTATTCATCAGGAAGCCTTCAGACATCTGAACTGCCAAGGAAAACAGCAATTAAATGAAAAAAATACTTTAATTATTGAAAATTCCAGCTTTAAACTTTTTTTATACTCTCCAAATTCATAGGTGGATTAAAAGTAAATAAATCAGAAATTGGCTTTCATTCATTCAAACAACATTTATTAAGTGTCCACTATGTGTAAGACTGTGTTAGGCACTGAAGTAGGTGGTTGTCCTTCCTACTCAAAGAGGACCAAAATAACATCATTATGTCAGGGTCATCGTACAATGTTTCTGACCAATAAAACACTGGCCCTGGATTTAGGAGGACACGAGTTCAAATCTGACCTCAGACACTTGACAATTACTAGCTCTGTGACTTTGGGCAAGTCACTTAACCCTTCTTGCCTCGCAAAAAAACCCCCAAAACAAAAAAAATGTTTCTGACTGGCTGATCGGACCAACACAAGGTACAAGTAAGTGTAAACAAAACATGTTTCTTGCCCTCAAAGAGATTATAATCTGGGATTAAATAGGTTTTGTAGGCTAGCTCAAGAACCTAGCTACTATTTGCAACATTGTTCCACTGGGCAATTAGTTTTGAAAGGTTGACACAGCACAGGATTTAGAATTGGAGAACCTGGGTTCAGATTCTGGGTCTTCCAATTATTACCTGTATGACTTGGCCTAAGTCATTTGCCCTTCTGTATTTGTAAAATTGATGTGGGATGGAATTCGTGAGTCATCCCAAAAGAATTACAAGACTCAGTGACTCAGTTTCCCAAGTTTTATTGCAATACTGTGAGTGAACACAGGGAGAGAACCAGAAAAGTAGAAAGGTCTCTCTCCAATAGTGAAAGAAAAGACAGTTATATTTATAGTATGGATAAATTGATTATCAGTCTCGTTATAATAATTTCCACTTTAGGAAGTTACAGGGGAAGGCCTATCCTAATTTGGAGTTCCTGGGGTCCTAAGCCAACCCCAGAGGCAGGTGCCTTTTTCCATGGAGGTGTGTTTTGGGGGTTTACACATCATAAGGTGAATCTGGGGACAAATTTGGCCTTTTCTGCACATGTCTCTTTTTGATTCCCATGGCTGGTTTCAAAATATCTTCATTTATCAGTAGAATTTCTATACCCTGTCAGTGTATCATTGTGTATCACTGTTATAGTTAAGGTCTTTTTGACCTTTTTGACCTGCCTCTTTATGTTCTTGTTATGAATGGTGATTAATAGGAGTAAAAGAACCTAGGCCCTGACTTGTTTTCCAAATCTTAAGTTATCCATTAACTGGGGTCTGAATTCCTTTTAGAGCTCATATCTAAATTAAAGCCTGGGTCTTAGGTTTTTCTGTTAACCCCTTTTTTGCCTCCTACATCAAAATCCCTTCCGACTCAAAATCTCTTTTAAAGTAGAGCCACAGAATTTCCATTGCAAGAATTTCAATTAGAGGCCATTTAGGTGAACTTCTACTGGAAGAACATGAATCTTCTCCAAAACATCTCTGCCCAAAAAACCATCTACCCTCTGATCAAAACTCACTCCCTAATAAATAACTTGGGAGAAATATAGTGTAAATATTTTTCTTTCATTTTATGAATGAGGAAACAAACTCAGAAAGTTGAAGTAAATCATCCAAGATCACATGGCTAGTAAGAGTTAAAGTTAGAACTGAAACTTAGATCTCCTCATTTTAAGACCAGTATTCTTTACATTATTCCTAATTGCCTTTATAAGGCAGGAAGGAGGGAAAGGAGAGTTAGAAGCCAAAGTAGAGAAGAGAGGAGATGAAAGTCTTAATAAAATTTAGAAACAAATATTTCTAGAAATCCTTACTTTAAAAATTCAGATATTTATAAATGCATAGGAAAAAATCTAGATAGTCCATGATTGAGAAATAAGTTTTTTTTTTTTAATTTAAGCTATAGGTTTTCCATCACAGAATCCATTTTTCTTTGTTTTGTTTTGTTTTTTGTTTTGCAGGGCAATGGGGGTTAAGTGACTTGCCCAGGGTCACACAGCTAGTAAGTGTCAAGTGTCTGAGGCCAGATTTGAACTCAGGTCCTCCTGAATCCCGGGCCAATGCTTTATCCACTGCACCCCCACCTAGCTGTCCAGGTTAGTTTTTTGGTTTTTTTTGTTTGAATCTATTTTTCAATGATAAAAATATTCATCCTATTTCAGTCTTAAATTTATTCATTTAATTGATAGAAAAAGAGTAGCCCACATTAACAATGGGCATTCATACAAAAGTAACTTTAGAGGTCACCTAATCTAGTCCTCTTGTTTTATAGATGAGAAAACTGATGCCCACAGAGGCTGTGACTTGACCAATGTCACAAAGAGGCAAAGCTGGAATTTTAACCTAGATCATATTAGTCCAAATCCAGCAATCTTTCTACTACACTGTGAGGAATATTATCTATAACCAGTATCTTGGGGATATTCAGTACTTCCCCCACCCCTTCTTTCTAAATCCTGGAGGTTTTTTCTGAAGAACTTTACTAATAAGATTTGCCTACACCAAACCATACCCAGGTGGAAGCCATTGTGTTCCAATCAGCTTGGGTGGGGTCTACATTCTTTCTCTGACTCTCTTAGACCAAGATTTGAGTGACCTAAGACATATACCCAAGACCTCATTTTAATACCCGCCCCATCATGTCAATCAATTAGATTTGATTGCTGTTAACCAATTAGATTTGTTTGCTATTTAATGGATCACCTACGGTTAGAAGAGTATATAAACTATGAGTTCAATGCCACTTTGGTCTTTCCTCTGAGACAGCCATTGACCATCCTTTTATTAATAACTTATCAGCTTTATTAATAAAAAGTATTAAATTACCTAGAAACTATGTCTCTCCTATTTTTAATCATCACAGCACCAATTTACCTCCTATAGAATCTTTTTTGAATCCTTTAGCTAGCATAAGTATTTGAAACTGTATTCAAATTTCATGTTTATTTGGAGTTTCCAAGTCTTGTACCTCCCATTAAGAAGTTAAAATAAACCAACATTTCCACGGGGGTAATATTTTGGATACAACCAAAAGGGTTCAGAATGTAAACTCATCTATAAAACTATATGGAGGAAGATTATGGAAAATTATAAGCAGTATCACTTTATAAAATAGTTTAAAGCTCCGGGGGAAAAACCCAGTTTACAAAAAGGTTTGGTGAGAGACTCAACTCATCCCAAGGGTATTTAAAGATGAAACAGGAAAGACAACAGAACAGATGGAAAAGATTTACAAAGATTTTTATAACAAACTATTTTTACCATCAAGAACAGGGCAGCCGCCACATATGGATTCTAACATCATAATCCTAAATCACAGAATCAATCGATAAACATTTATTAAGCACCTACTATGTTCCAGGCATTGTGCTAAGCCTTAGGGTTACAAAGAGAGCAAAAGACAGGCTCTGCTCTGAAAGGGCTTGTGATCTAATGGGGGAGATGATAAGCTAACAAATATATACAAAGTCAGCTATATGGAGAATAGGAAATAATTTTAAAAGTGAAGGCATAGAATTAAAGAGGGTTGGGAAAGGTTTCCTGTAAAAGATGGGGCTTTATTTGGGAACTGAAGGAAGTCAAGGAAGGTAGTAGGTGGTGGGCCGGAGCTGACAGCAACAGGTAACAAACAAGAAATTACAAAGGAGAGGCATTACAGAGGAGGTCATCAAAGAAATACATGAATAAGAAGGGTTGGTCACTTAGTATGAACGACAGATGAATGATGTCTAAGTGATGCATTAGTATCCTCACAAGGTCAAAAGAATTTGAGGGAGGTTCTCAGTAGAAAACTTAAGGAAGTACATGATCACAAATTGCAAAGGATACATGATGAATAGTAAGTCATGTCACCTGCATTGTTGGAATACTGACATGGATGAGTCCATAGATGGATTAGAGTACCAAAGTCATTAGTTATGCCAAATTGACAATAATTTGTCTGTATAAAAAACAAATTAATTTGGTGCTTTAAAGTCTGCTGCAATTAGCCAGATTTTGTTTTGTTTTGTTTTTGTTTTTGGTCTAGATGTGTGATTCCTTCAGAGAGAACTCCAGAAAGAGAAATTTCTAATACACGGCCTAGGGCTGCTAGGTGGTACCAGAGTTCACAGAGTGCCAGGCCTGGACTCAGGAAGACTCATCTCTCTCAGTTCAAATATGGCATTAGGCCCTGGGCAAGTCACTTCACCCTATTAGCCTTAGTTTCCTCATCTGTAAAATGAAGTCGAAAAGGAAATGTCAAATCACTCCATTATCTTTGCCAGGAAAACCCTCAAAAGAGGTCACAGAGAGTCAGACATAACCGAAACACTACTTAAGAACAACAATACGCTACCCTCACCAATGAAAATGCAATTGGCAACCATCCTACCTTGCACTCTTTAAAGAGCTGCAGGAGGATTTAAGAGGCCTAGTGATTGGCCCAAGGTTACTATTTGGAAGAGGCAGAATTTAAATCCAGGGTCCCCTATCTACTATATCCACCACAACAGGCTGCTTTTTACCAGACAAGTATAAATTGTGGTAAAAATCTGCTGTAGGAAATTATCCAAAAAAACCCACAGTACAAGTACTTATGACAACGGCCATTATTAATTTTCTTTATTTCAGGCAATCAAAGGAGCCTCCAAAAAGACTAAGCTCCTTCCTCAGTGTTAGCCAATCGCCCAGGAGACATCTATAAAATAAATTGTAGTAGTGTATGCATAGGTGATTTAATGTCTATACAGAATAAAGCCCCTTAATTTAAATCTATTTTCTGTTCTCCTGTATTTTGTTTGAGTCTGTGTTCTGTTGTTTCTCTGGCTCAACCTGTGATATACTTATGAATTTCTAACACATCAGAACTTGCCATAGCGGGCATCGCCACCTGTCATTTCTAAGCACTCACACACATCAACTACTGTCTGTCTAATCTGGCTACTGCCATGTTAATAAAAGACCTGAGCACTGGTTGGGCTCCTTACTACTGCTGTTTGCCCTCAGGCAAATCTCTTTTCCCAGGATCTGTTTCCAATTCTAAAAAATGAAGGAGCAGACTAGATGACTTCTGAGGTTCCTTCCAACTTTAAACCTATAATTCTATGGTTTCTCCTTTAAAGTTAAAAAAAAAAACTATCAAGAATAGATGAGGTAAGAAAACACAGATAAGTCAAAATATATCAGGGGCATACTCTAGGAAAGGTTAATTCCATGCATGGTTCTAATGAGGGCAAGAATCCCATACATACCAGCTGGGCTGGGTGAGGGGTAGGGCCTTTGGTCACAAATAAATCTGAGGATGTGTGTAGGAAGGAACCAATTAAGATGCCCTTTCACAGGGTGGAGGTGGGAAGCAGGAGACCTGTAGTTGGACTATCTTTGTACAAGAAGGCCATTCCATTACCAAATGGTATTTGTAGTCTAATAAAACTAGAAAATCTTGTAGCTGGAAGGGGAATTGGAGGTCATCTCACACACTTTATAGATGAGTAAAATGGGGTGCAGAGATATAAAGTGACTTGCCCTGTTATAACCAGCCTTGTAGCAAAGCTGGGACTCACTTAAGTTTCCTAATTCACAATAAAATATTCTTTCCCAACTCTTCTCACTGTTAAAGTTAGTCCTCTGAGTTGTGGCACACTCTATAGCTATCTGACCTCCTACCACATAATCTGGAAAATGGACTAGTGCAAAGTTCATCTGCCTTTGCTCCAGCCTGGGAAGGAAAAAAAAGGTCTTTCAAGATGTTTATTAGCCCACAAAATTAGAAAGTTTCAGGGGAAATAATTTTTTTGCCTGAAATTTCTGGGCTTCTGTTGTCTTCCCCATTATAATCACAGGGCCAAAAGACTATCCTTAAACCAGCCATGGACAGATACACACACTACTGTATCACAGAGAAATCTCAAATCACCTCTTTCTTTCTTTCTTTCTTTTCTTTCTTTCTTTCTTTCTTTCTTTCTTTCTTTCTTTCTTTCTTTCTTTCTTTCTTTCTTTCTTTCTTTCTTTCTTTCTTTCTTTCTTTCTTTCTTTCTTTCTTTCTTTCTTTCTTTCTTTCTTTCTTTCTTTCTTTCTTTCTTTCTTTCTCTTTCTTTTTTCTTTGCAGTATCATATACTTTATACATGCATATATATTTTCATATCTTTACACACATTTTTGCCTTGCATTATGAGCCACTCAGCCCTCACCCTATGTATGACCTGGAGTTCAGTATCTGGTGCACAACCCACCTCATCCTGTGGCACAGTTCCCACCTTGTCAGGGAAAACAACCTTTTAACGTCTCTAAATGGGGCTTGAGAGCTTGCCCTTACTGCTTACACCTGGAGACAGAGAGGGCTTGGCAGAAAAGAAAAATATTCCAACCCCTGAAATGATCCCCAAACTCAGTCCCCCCCAAAAGTTCCCCAGATCCCGCTACCCACCACACCTCTTCCATATAAGCTTCCCATTGGCAAAGACCCCCATCAGAGTTCCTCAGATGAAAGGTGTGGGAGTAGGGGAGAGGAAAGAGATCTGGGGGGGGCCCTTCAGGAGTGGGAGCTGAGGGCATGGAGAGCCGCTGTCAGCCATGTTTCTCACAATACAATTCATCATCCACCCAGAAGTGGCCCCTCGTCTTCAGGTTTAGCCCACAGTCCAAACAGGTATAGCAGCCAGGGTGTTGATACTGCCCATCCTGTATCCGTACAGCCTGGTTTGTGACGTTGGTACTGCACTTCTCCCAGATGAGAAGTCTGGGTGGTATCACCATTTTCTTTAATGCAACTATACTAGTTAGTAGGCTTGTAGTAGGCCTTTAATGAATACTTGCTGACAGAACACAAGATCACAGGTTTAGAGCCAGAAGAGATCTTGGAGGCTTCTGAGCCCAATGTTCCCATTTTACAAAGGAGGAAAGCAAAGCACAGAGAGGAGGCTGAGGGCACTGCCCTGGGACTCGGTTTCTGCACCATTTGGAGGGATTACAAGACCCCATTACAGGTGTCTCTGTTGTCTTGTCTTCAAATCCAGCATCCCAGCCATGATGTCAAACTAAATGAAATAATAACAACTCTCTTTAGGGACAGTTTAAGGTCTGCACAGCTCTTTACATTTATCAAGTCTTTTGAGCCTCATGAGACAAGTATTCAAGACGAAGCGTTTTTCAATCTGGTAGTCTTCAAAGCAGAGTGCTCATTCTAAGAACTGGGTTGGTTTTGTGTGCTAGACTTGAGTTATTCACCCTTTCAAGTGAGCACTTTGCTACTTTTCATTTAAAACCATCAGCCAAGCATGTGGGATTTCGTTAAAAAAAAAACTTTGAAATTCAACAGCATTTAGGAGAAAATAACATGGGGGGGGTGGGGGGGGCAGCAAGTGATTTCTTTATTGACAGTAAAACTTAAGTCAAACCACCACGGCATAACACCGAAATAAATGCTGCTCACAGGAAATAGCAGAGCTCATCATGTAAACAGTCTTAGCCCAGCCATGGAATTATAGGCTCACCCTGTCACCATGGGTACCTAAATATAGGGTCCAAGCATGTGAGTCCCTGGGTTGTTGGACTCTCCAGAAGCCTAAAAGAATGAAAAGACTCTCCAGCCACTTCCTTCTGACATGTAATCTTGGCAGAAGCCATTTCATAAGGGAGGGTGACACTTCACCGGGGGGCCCCAGAGCTGCTGTTGTGCTGGATGCTTGCACAGCCCAAAGCAGGAGCTTTATTTTAGCAAAGCACTTCCGGGGTTTAGCTGCAGGATACACAACCTAGGAATGTGCCAAACAAGCTCACTGCAACCGGTGGTTCCATCCTAAAAGCAAATCACTTAATGACAGTCAGTGTTTAAACCAGTTCTACCACCCCTCCACTGTGGCAAGGACTTTTCAGCACTTCTGACCAGTGCTGATCCTCCCAAAGCAGATGCACTTCCCATCACCGCCTGCATGGGAGGCTAGGCTGGGCCCTGACCTGACTTCTCCTCATTTTCCAGCATAGCTTGGAAGAACTCGCTCGGGGAGGTGAGATTTTAGTTTAGTAGAACTTTAATGTCATCAATAATAATGAGAACTAAGTAAACATGAGTGAACATTTCACTCTCAAACATCTCTTATTTTTTTTTCTTTCCTCTCTGCTTTGATACTGTTATCAAAGTATACAACATCACAACAAAAACACAGCTGTCATCATGAGTGACTTTGATTACAATTGTAATTAATAAAAACTATCATTTAAGGATTGCTTTAAGGTTTTCAAAGCATTTTACGGATGCTATTTCATTTGACCCCCATGACAACCCTTGGAGGCGGGTGCTATTATTACCTTCATTTTACAGGAGAGAAAACTGAGGCAAACAGAGGTTAAGTGACTGGCCGTGGATCACGATGAGGCTGCATTTGAACTTGTGTTCTTCCTGGCTCTAGGTCAAGCATTTTATTCACTGAGTCACTTGAATCTGATTATAAGGAAGATCCTAGGGGACTAGGATACATGTTTGTTTATTGTTGTTTCCATTACCAAGTAACGAATGGGGCAGCTGGGTGGTGCAGTGGATAGAGTGCCAGGCCTGGAGTCAGGAAGACTCTTCTTCCTGAGTTCAAATCCAGCTTCAGATACTTATTAGCTGCATGATCCTGGGCAAGTCACTTAACTGTTTGCCCCACTTTCCTATCTGTAAAATGAATTCGAGAAGGAAATGGCAAACCATTCCAGTATCTTTGCCAAGAAAACCATAAATAAGGTCACAGAGCCAGACACAACAGGAAAATGATTGAACAGCAAGAAAGTAAGCACCTAGCAGGTGCTCAATAAATGCTGAATGGATTGAACTGATCTGAAGACAGCCTTTCTTTGGTGGAAACTCTTATTCAGATCCTCATTCACTTTCATACATTCAATAGTTCTCCTACTGGGTTTAAAAAGATAATTTTCCTTGACAAGTGCAGTCCTTGCAGTCCAAGATGGGTTCTGAAGAGATGCCAATGGTAGACGTTAACTTCACTTTAAAAAGTGATACTCAAAATTAAGCAGAAAGACTTCATTTCTTTGTGAAAAAGGAAACATTTTTCAGTGAATCAGACATACATTGATTCACTGTACACACACAATCACTAACTTTCAAATATAAGTCAGTTGTCTGGTACATAGAAAATATTTCCCCATAGGAACTATGTGGTGCATAATGTAAAGGATTAATTGTGATTTGAGGTTTTTATGACCCCATCTTTTGGTTAGAATTAAAAAACCCGCGGTGTGCACACTGGCCAGGGCTCAGGCAAGGCACCGAACCTCCCCCACAGGTGAGGTGCTCCACCCACTGGCTGTAGCTGTTGCTGTGGCGCTGGCAGCTCATGTCATCACCACTCCCTGACGCCTACATGGGCCTGGCAAAATTACAATGACTGGAAGCCTAGTGAGGGCAGTCATGTGACCAGTCAGGGCTGCCAGCCAATTAGCTTGGGGCTGTGTGTGGATAGCCCAGGGTTTGCTGGGAAGGAGAAGGGAGGAGATTCGCCATTCTGGCATTGGAGCTGGAAGAAGATGGGAAGCAGCTGTATGCTCTGCTGAGCCCTGGGAGGTGATGTGATTCAGGTCGTTTTATTTTCCTTCCCCCATTCTATTCAGGTTCCACCTGAAAACAAAAGTCACAGTTCTGAGAGAATAGACCTATCAAGCAGGCACTAGAGAAGAAGAATAATCCAAAAGATGATTGGAAATTGGGGGAGGAGGTAAGGAAGGAAAGAAGGAAGGAAGGAATGGCGGGAGAGAGGGAAGGAGGGAGGAAGGAAGGGGAAAAGGAAGGAAGGAAACAAGCATTTATTAAGCACCTATGGGCCAGACAATGTGATAAGTGTTTTTACCAATATTATCTCATTTGATCCTCACAACAACTCTGGAAGGTAGGTGCCATTATTATCCCCATTTTATTGTTGAGGAAATCGGCAAAGAGTGTGGAATAGAAAAATAATACCTATGTTATGAGCCTGGGTGACTGACTGGAAGGACAGGGACACCCTTGAGAGCAAAAGGAAACTAACCAAGGCTTTGAGCTTGAATGTGGAGATCAGACACAGCCAACAGACAAAGGCAATAGTTATCAAATACCTTAGTCTCCTGCAGGCAAGACGTATGAAGCATGAAGCCTTCAAGGAAAAAGTTGTTAAGTATATTTCAGATTCTCACTAACATATTGAAATAAAAGCTCAATGATAAGCAATTAGTCTTAAGATATTTTTTGGAACTACAAAATGAAAACTGAAACAGATTTGGAAAGTATCTCATTAACAAAGCACAGGGCCCATTATCCTAGGTGACTATACAAAGCTATCACTTTCTCATCATCGAAAAGGAGAAATAGGATTGATGAATCGTCTTAGATGACACTGACATGCGGGTTAGGATAACCAGATAACAGGACAATCAAGGAATCAAGGGACTATTAAAGTTTAGCTTGGCCAACTAGATATCACGACCGACACACCTAAGAAGTAAGGGGAGATAAAATTCTACAGCAGAAAAGTCAGTTAGGCACGACTACTACCTGAGCTAGGAGACAGAGATAACTCTAGAGGTCAGGACCATCATTCCAAAAAAATAATCCCCCTGACCCCACCCCCAAAAGGGAACTTTCCATGGTCAGGTGGTCACCCCATGATCCTCTATAAAAGCTTTAACCTTCCTTCTGTTCTGGGAGGAAGATGAATGCAATATTGCAATAAAACTTGGGAAACTAAGTCACTGAGTCTTGTAATTCTCTCTCTGAGGTTACTTAGAAAGTCTTTTCTGGGCAATTCTTAAATTGTTAGGACGGTTTTAAAAATAGCCATAGTGCTTCATTCATACTTCACGGCTGGGAAGTGTCAAACCAAATGAGATTAACTAGCACATGTGTACTCAATATAGAGACAAATGTTTCTCGTTATTTTGCATTCTGATTTTTCAGATGTTTGGGTCATTTGGTGATGCAGTTCAGTGGTGGAAGAGGGCAAAATGAAGCAGAATTCAAGTTCAAGGATGTTATAGGATTTTAAAATGCGGCCCCAAATTGTCTATACTCTTTTATCAACAAATTTTCTCTACTACATTAGTTACAAACTATGCAGGAAATTTCCAATCAGGCTCCTAAAGAATTGAATTAGCATCCATTGATATTTACCACGTAAATTCTATGAATCCAAACAACCCCAATAACTATATAATGGCCAAATAAAAATAATTTATTAAAAGACCCCAAATTCTTGCACAAAATATGATAAAGAACTCATAAACAGTCCAATTTAAAAACAAAACCCACTTGTGATTAGAGTCCTCTGCATTATCTCAAAGGGATATTGTAAAGCACGAATAATAAAAAATGGGATCAAAATGTGAAGTATCATTAAACTATATATTTCCAATACTTTAAATTATTAGGGAAATTTTAGTTGTACTGCTTTTCCATCCCACTTTTCTCCAAGTGGTTTTTCTGTGCATTGTTTCACCACAAGGTTGCTATTAGCTTGGAATAACAGGGAAATTTAAAAAACAAAACAAAACTATTCTTTGGCAGAGGGAACTGTCACATGGTTGTCAGCAGAAGGAAATAAGAGCTAACATAGGCCCACAACTCCAGGGTCAGTCACAAAGGCAGACTACAGTATCAAATTCACGTGACAGTCCTTAACTGATTCCTCAGGAGAGAGGAGGCAACTTGGCTCAAAGACTTGACTTAAAACTATTATTTTAAGAGACAGTAAGCTCTTCGTTACAAGTAGAATCTCTGAACAGAAATTACTAAGAAGGCATGGATTGTTTCTGTTTAGTTTTCATTCTATTAAGCCTGGTGTATTACCATAATTTTAAAACTATTATTTCAAAATTTGATAAATTCAAAGAAACAAGAAATTAGAATACGAGCAAAGAGCAGCACTTGAACATTTATTAGACAATATTTTTAATCGAGCATATGCACTAAACTGTACAAGGTAGTCCCTGCTCCAAGAACCTCACCTCCCAACATACATTCCAAGACAGTATTTATAACAAAATAAATGTAATATTAAAAAAAAAAATTCTGGCCTTATAATCTAAGACCTCTGTAAGTATACAAAGGATGAGGAAAGAAGAGTTGAACAAGGATTGATCCTTATAATGATTTTTTTAAAAACCAACTGGAGGCAACTAGGTAGCACCGCAAAAAAAAAAAAAAAAAGACTGGAAAAAACCCCAACTTATTTCTTATTTCTCTCAATGGGTTAAAAAAATCCTTAAAAGTCTTTATCAGAGGTGGATTTTAAAGAAGCAGATTTCTGGGTACACTGAAATGTAACTGTGATATATTTTTAGAATTAGACAAAATAATTTTTAAAACAACTGCAAATATTTTACTGTAAGGTAATTTTTTTTTTTTTTTGCAGGGCAATGGGGGTTAAGTGACTTGGCCAGGGTCACACTGCTAGTAAGTGTCAAGTGTCTGAGGCCGGATTTGAACTCAGGTACTCCTGAATCCAGGGCCGGTGCTTTATCCACTGCTCCACCTAGCCAGCCCCCAAATATTTTACTGTAATGCTGATATGCAAAAATTAGATGTGAAGTCAAATCAAGGAGAATAATCAACTGTAAACCATAAAATAAAGGATACAAATGTAACTAAGTTGGAAAATTTACATTATTATTGTTTTATAATTTGAGGTTTCAAGTTTTATTTGTGAATTAAGTGCTATTAAGGGAATAATGTAAGAGCCATCTTTTTTCCTGTGGCAAGGAGAAAAACAAATTCTAAAAATAGCAATAGCTCAAAAACCAGAGGCTGAAAATTCCTATGACTGTTGCTTTATTTTCCTTAACACAATATAATGTAAACAGACTTCTAATAGGCTTCATCTGGTCCTCAATCTTTTGGTGTGTTTTTTTAGTTTTTCACTTAAATTCATAAAGTAAGAGTACTTTAAAAGTAGGAATTATGAAATTATTTGTTCTACACGTAAACAGCATATCACCTTTAAGCAATGTGGTTCTAAAAGATAAGTAATTTAAATTTACCAGGTCCAATGGGTCTTTGCTATATCTGGTGCGGGTTATATCTACCCACGGGTATTTTGTGCAGGTATAAAGCAAGGATATAGTACACATTATTTGTACTAATATATGCCTTATTTAATGGTTATAAGAATGAATGGTTACAAATCACTTTAAAATATTTATAGAGTGTCCATCACATTAAAACAAGGAATTCTGCTGGAGGCATGAAGCAAAGAATGTCACAAAAAGTATGGCTGAAAAAGGAGACAGGCCAATCACACACCTAGGGCACGGATGGAGCTTGATTGGAAATTTCCTGTATAGTTTGTAACTAATGTAATGGAGAAAAATTGTTGATAAGAGTACACACAGTTTGGTACCACGTTTTAAAACTATAACATCTATGAACTTGAATTCTGCCTCATTTTGTCCTCTTTGTCAAAAAAGGAGAAATAGGATATGTGAACAGTCTTAGATGACATGATAACCAGGTAAAACACTTCCAGTGATACTTTGGGAACAAAGAGTGGGAGGATGGTGATAGGAACATGACTGGATTTGTAGAATTTAACTCAGTGTGGTTTATCTATAGACAAAGCCTAAGAAATTGATCAACCAACAACCAGTTATTGGGAATTACAAAGAAAAAGCAATAACAGCCCCTGTCCAACAGGGCATGTTCCACTGGTCTCCTCACAATGCTATATTGAAGGGATTCTCTGTAGTTAATGTATGCACATGAGGGGCAGGCTTGAATGGGCTAGGATCTGCAAGGTTGAAGGCAATACTGGCAATGATGAAACCACCAATCTATTAGAGTATTTAATGTTATATTAGAATGAAAGTGACAGGGACCCTTATTTGGGTGGAAAAGACCACCAATTTTAAACAACTTATGGTGTTAAGATAGTGTAATAATGGGAGGTAAACAAAAACTTGTGGAAAAAGTTCAGGTTTCATGTGGTTGTATAATTATAAAATTGTAATGACATATCTGAACTGAGGGAAAACTGCAGTAATTAAAACTGTTTTTAAGTTATATTGGATATGTTTTTGAGAGATATTGCTTATCGGTTAGGGCCATGTTGTGAAAGAGTCATGTCAGCATTTCCATGGTGCTGTCGAAGATTATTTTGAGCAGAACATGAATACTGCTATTTCTTTTCTCCGCCTTTAATAATGGTTCTCCCCATCTCACTCTGGCTGGACATGCAGTGACCAGTCACTCATTGATCTGATTCCAACAGTGATCAGCAAGGAATCCTTAACCTGCTTAGTTTTTTCACCCTGGAGCAGTTCATTCCTGTTTAACCAGCCAGGGTCCTACTTTCCCTAGGGCTTATTATATTACTGTCAGATTTAGAGCTTAAACTTAAAACTCAAACAAAGAATATTTGTGGATAAAATTGGAAGAGTAACAACAGATAGTTAGAAAGGAAACAAAACTCCTAGCATTCTATGCCTTCTATTCTAGGTGA
The DNA here is from genome assembly GCF_019393635.1 of Dromiciops gliroides. NCBI lineage: Eukaryota > Metazoa > Chordata > Mammalia > Microbiotheria > Microbiotheriidae > Dromiciops > Dromiciops gliroides. The sequence goes on along the minus strand of NC_057863.1, from coordinate 89,231,158 downwards.
GCAATGGTAGTGGAACCACAGCATAAGGTCAATACAGGAAGCCTGTACTAATCGTTTTAAGGCTATTACCAAGATTAAGTAATTTGATACTTAGAAATTCAGGTAGTGGCAAAAGACTAGATTGCTGCCATTTGTTAGAATTTTCAATAATGCCTTTATTAATGAAGCTAGTTTCCACTTCAATGTTGGCTTCAGTAGGCAGAATTCGTGATTTGGTGCTCTGAAACAGATACCAAATGCTTGGACTAAATGAAATGCAATTGGGAAAATATTTAACAAAAACAAATTAAAATACAATGAAACATGAATAACAGTGCATTTCAACACTAGATAATGTGTGACCTACAGGGTACATAGTGGCACACCCTCACTCCCATTTCTATTTGAGTTTTTTCACCTCTGCCCATAGAGCCTCCATACTTGTAAGAAAGAACTGCTTCTTTATTCCTTGAAGACTGGAACAGGGAATATTGTTTTTGTATCCACTATATTCAGGATTTTAACACCATGGTACCGTTGTCAAACAGAAGCAGCCAACTCTGAATTTTAGAACTGAAGATGGTAAATGAAGATGGCTAATGAACATAGAGAAAGTATCCAGTAATATGCCCGGAGGGTTAAACACACTGATGAAAAAATGAAGTAAGCCTTCCTGACATTAATTTATGTCACTTTTATCCCGTCTACTCATCTGTCCCATCAGGCCTGCCAAAAGATAATCATTTACTTTTTACAGCACAACGTTGCCCTCCTGTATTGACCTGATTCTTACTTGGAATCTAAGTATAAACAGCAGAGAATGACTTGAACAAACATCCCAGAACTTTTATAACCAAATCAAGATTATGCCTTTCGGAGAACCACAGCTCAAAAATGTCTTCTGTTTGATTTTAAGAAACATTCCAGGGGCAGCTAGGTGGCGCAGTGGTTAAAGCACCGGCTCTGGATTCAGGAGGACCTGAGTTCAAATTCAGCCTCAGACACTTGACACTTACTAGCTGTGTGACCATGGGCAAGTCACTTAACCCCCATTGCCTTAAAAAAAAAAGAAAGAAAGAAAGAAAAAAAAAAAGAAACATCCAAAGTCATTTGGTGAACAGGTGGACGAATGAGTGGGTAATACTCGTTTTAGTTAAGTCAAGCTGGACTGTACAGTCGTTGCCCACTCTTGTTTTTGTTGTTCAGCTGTGCCTGACTCTTTGTGACCTGACAAACCATAGCCTACTAGTTCTTCTCTCCTCCACTATTTCTTGAAATCTGTGCAAGCTAATGTTCATTGGTTCCATGACACATCTATTCATCCCCTTTTTCCTTTACCTGCAATCTTTCTCAACATCAGGGTCTTTTCAATGAGCCCTGTCCTTCTCAATTACGTGGCCAAAGTATTTAAGCTTCAGTCATTTCTTTACATACTGACTAATATGATCTCCTTGCTGTCCAAGAGGTTCTCAAAAGTCTTCTCCACAATTTTGAACGCATTAATTCTGCAGTACTCAGTTTTCCCTCATAGTCAGCCTCTCACAGCCATAATGACTACTGGAAAAATCATAGCTTTGACTATATGGACCTGTCTGCTGTCAGATTTTCTTATATAGCTCATAAATGGCTCTGGGGATAGCTACAAAGGAGAGATTCCAAACATGCTTGAGCAGTTAAAAACATGGCTTGAAACAAAATGTAGAAAGGCACAGCCTTGGGAGAGATATACAATGTGAATAACAGCCTTCCCAGAATGAATCCCTAGCTTCTTTCATATCCCAGATGAAGCGCTACCTTTTAGAGGGAAACTTCACCTCATTCCCACTCCCTGGGTCCCCAGTTGCAAGCACCACTATTATGAAATTGCCCGTATCAGGACGTGAGCCTCAGAGACCAGGAATTGTTTGTTTGGGGTTTTTTGCCTTTCTTTTTGTCCTTGATGCTTAGCATAGATTCCTGGCACACAGTAAGTGCTAATGAATGCTTATTGATCGCCAGCCTGAGTAGAATAAATATTCTCTGGTGGCACAAAACAAAGACAGTTTTGCTTCCAGGTTTGGTAGACTGACTAGATTGACCAAATAGTAATTAGTGTGAAACTAATCTAGAAGAGTATACAGAATCTTAGTATTGTAATAAGAGCACAGGACTCAGAGTAGTAAGACCTAGATTTCAGACGTGATCTAGTCTCTGTACACCTTACACCCCTACAGGTACTCCTCAATCCAGTGACATCAGCCTCCCTTCTGTTCCTCAAACAAGACCACTATACAATCTCCTGTGCCTGGAAATCTTCTCTCTCCTCATTTTCACTCCCTGGCTTCCTTTAAGTCCCAGCTAAAATACCACCTTCTACAAGAAGCTTTCAATGCCCCTTAATCCCAGCATCTTCCTCCTGTTGATTATCCTCAATTATCTGGGTCTTCACCTTGTTTATACATAGTAGTCTTGCATGTTTTACCCATATTTGACTGTGGGATCCCCTGAGAGCAAGGGTAGTCTTTTGCCTTTCTTTGTCTCTCTTCCTGGCACATAAGAGGCACTTTCAAAATGTTTATTGACTGTAACCTTATGACTTTACTTGTTAGGCCTAAATTTCCTCCACTATAAAGGGAGGATTAGATTAAAGGTCTCTAAAGTCCCTTCCAGCCCTAAATCTATGAATCTGGTGTTAAAAGTCCCAACAGAAGAATCTTACTCTTTATAATATCTCTCATTTACTTGAACATGTTAAGTAAAAAGGCCAATATTCCAAGAAACCACAGTGCTTTAAAAAAACAACAACAACAATATATAGGAATTCTTTCTCTGCCTTGTGGAAGCACAACTGTGTCTCTAGGTTTGTAGCACAAACTCAAGCCATATTACGTGGCTACAGAATTTGCAACTGACGATTTACTAAACATATTTAAACAAATCCCACAAATAAAGGATTTTTTTAAAAAGATAACTGATTCATTATTTCCTCAATTTTTTAATGGAAATCCTAAATGTAATCATTCAATTCAGTGACTAGAAGAAAATAAAGGCAAATTCAGTAATCTATCACTAGTGGAAAGGAGAAGAAGATACACAAAACATATTTACTTAAAGGTTGTTTAAATTATGAATTTTCAGAAACCCAGAGAATTAGTCTCCATTCTCATTCTCCCACTTACAGACATTGAATATGTTTTTCCCTCAATCGACAAGCTTCCTTTGTTTTGATTTATACCAGTGACCCAACCATATTGTTCATAAGGCCAATAACTGGAAGCCACAAAGGTAGAAAAGAGCTAGAATTAGACTAAGTGTGAAGAAAATAAGTTAAGGGCTCTCACTTTAAGTAATTAATATGGGGTTAGTTATTGGGGGAAGGAGGGAGGAAATCACATTTTCCTCAAGTTGAATTTTAAGTGCATCTAGAAGCAACTTAAACGTAATCTATGGTAAATTCTTTTGTGATATGAATAATGCCTCATACACTGCCGTATCAAACATACTGGAATTTCTTAAAGCGAGACAGACACTCTTGTACTGACATTTGTTGTTTCCTCTTGCACAACGAACTGTCAGAAAAGTTGCCTGACTTGACACGTATGCTTAAAAGCTCTCCTAAAGGCACAGCATGTGAGGTTTTGGCAAGCACCAAAATATGTGGGTTTAAACCTTGTTAATAATTTCCCCTTCCCAAAAGTTGGTCCAAAGACCTCAAAACCCTTGACAAATACTAATTAGTTCCACCTCCCTCCTATTAGGCAAGCATTTTATGTTCATTTTCCTGGACTGCATTAAATACAACAAAGGTAGGACAAAGTGATTTCTCCAAGGTCAAACGGTGAGTCACTGACACAGTCAGGAATAAAACTAGATTATTATTCCATTCCTTTTACAATGATTACAAAGTCCTTCCCCAGTCCTCTTACCCCAACTTGTCTACCTAATTTCTAAACTAACATTAAGCAACCAGGCAATCTTTTGAAATTAAAAAAAATCCCACTGCAACTATTAAATATTTATAGAATGCCTATGTGCAAGTAATTTATAACCAGATGGAGAGGTAATAAATATAAATGTGAAGAAAAAAAAACCCATTTCAACTTGGGTCTCTTGGTTGAAGACAGATGGAAGGATACTCGTTTATTTATACGAGTCAATCCAAAAAGAATGATAAGCAGGCTCTGGTATAAGAGCCTATGGAGCACAAAATACCATGTTGCCCTCCTGAAAAGAAAAATAAAAACATTCCTCTGTCATCCAGAGTTAACATTTTACTGAGAAGAAGAAAACATATAGGAAATCACAAGGTCTATTTAAAAACCAAAAGGGCTGATACTTAAGTTTGATTCAAAGAGCAGTCCAGATGGAAAAGCTGAACAGTCTTCCATCTGATACTTTGCTGGATAACTAAACCCGGGCACTCTGCTTTTACCCCCAGGATGAGACAGCCTGGCACAGTGCTAACAAGAGAGGAGGAGGACATGCATTTATTTACATTCTCACTGACGCAAGTCACAACTGTCTGGTTCCTCCCATTCCTCATCTGTGGAATGGGAAGGTCCCTTCCACTGTTAAATTAATGTTTGTATAATCTGTACAAGACCTCACAGCTCTAAAAATGTCAGGCTTCTGTGGAGCAGTGTGGGCATGGTGGCAGAGAACTTCTCAACATCTGGATACTGGCTAAGTCCTTCACTCAGTCCAGATGAACAGAGACAAAGTCACACAACCCATGTATGCCCTCTGTGCCCTGCCCATCCAATATCACCATGTGCCTCAAGCTCTTTATTCAGAGATTCAAGAAGCAGCACTGCCCTAGGACCCAGGCTGGCAACCTCTCCCTCATTCCATTTGGATATATCAGCAAAGCTTAACTGGCATACATCCAGCCTTCTCTACTCAGCCACCGTCCTAATTCAGGTCCCCTTTACCTCTCTCTCTCCTGGGCTTTCCAAATCACCACCCTACTCAACAAACTTCAGTGGCTCCCCACGTTCACCAAGTTCAAACGTCGATTTCTCTGTCTGTTATTTAAACCTTTCCAAGACCTGGCCCCATCCTACCTTTCCAGTTTTCTGAGGCTTTGCTCTCCTCTTCACATAGCGGCCCTCATCACTATTGCATACACGACAGTTTATCTCTCATGGGGGTGCCTTTGCACAGCTGTCCCCTCGATTTTCCTTTAGTAGAGAATGCACTCCCTCTTCATCTGATCTATAGGAATCCTGGTTCCTTCCAAGGACTGTCTATGCACCATATTCTTCATGAAGCCTTCCTTCTTCCTTCCCCCCACTGCCAGGGCAGGCCCTTCCAAAAGGACTGTGTATATTTATTATACATCTGTATGTATGTCTGTATGTGCACTGTTGTCCTTTCCATTAGAATGTAAGCTCCCTTGATGTTTGGGGTTGTTTCACTTTCATCTTTATATCCCGCAAGTGCTTGGCACACACCAGGTGTTTAATAACATATTTACGACTGATTGATTGATTGAACAATCTAATTCTAAGCCCTAGCCATCCATTTTGAGGCAGCTAGGTGGATCCGTGGATAGGAGCACTGACTACTTACTACATCAGGAAGAGTTTAATCTTGGCCTAGTGACCCCTGGGCAAGTCACTTAAACCTCTGACTGCCTCACTAAGAGGAAGGATATTGTTGCCTAAGGCATTTTTTTGTCTGACTTCCAGTGACCCCATTTTAGGTTTTCTTGTCAACAATACTAGTTTGCCATTTCCTTCTGCAGCTATTTTACAGATGAGGAAAAACTGAGGCAAACGGGGTTATATGCAAAAAAAAAAATGGACATGTCTATTTTTGCATCATAAACATTGTTTTGCATCTTTCATCCTTATGTTACCTTTTCATTTCAAATATGTCCTTCTCCCTACTCCTTCCCATAGAATCATGTCATCCTTGTAATAATAGAGAACAATCAGGGAAAATAGCAGATCAGCAAAACTAACCAACACATCAACCAAACTTGATAGAATATATATTATATATATATATATACTATATATATATATTATATATATATTGTTCCATAGCATACTCCCCCAATTTGTGCAAAGAATGGAGAAAGGCACACTTTCTCACTTCTTCTTGGGGGTCAGGTTTGGGGCATGCTATTTAAATGACAACTATAGTGCTTCCCAAAGACTTGTACAACAATAGATTTAAAACGGCTTCCAGGACAGAATATATACACAATATGAAACGTTTGCAGATTAAAAACACATGAGTGTGAAATAGCAGATGACACAGAAACAAATTTGGAAGGTGGGGAGGAATTGTAATATCTTCAAAGTTCCTTTGACTCAATTATTCTCTGGATTCCATTTTAATCCTTTACTTGGTGCAAAAGGTCAGTAAGAGGCAAATGACTCTTTTTTCTGTCTAATTCTGAACCTTAAACTTGCCTACTTTCTAGGATAGCTTTATTTTTACATGTTTTTCTGGAGTGTAGTTTGTCCCTTATGATTAGTTTACCTGTTTAAAAGCCTATGTCCCGTTTTTTAAAGTATACTGTCATACATTAACCTCTCAATAAGACCTTTCAGCACTTTGATACTTAAGTAGAATAAATGACAGATCTTAAGAATCCTAACTGCTTAAGACTACATAATTGTTGGAGTTTGGGGCAGAAAAATAGCATGTATTAATTTAATCCTCATCAAAGTGGAAAAATATTCAGTATTATTTTCCTCACAGACTTTGACCAAACACTCGGACAGAACCTGGCAAGGTTATTATGGGTGGCTAAAGGCCTAAATTCTTCCTAAATTATTAACCCTGTGTCCTTTCATGGTTTTTCATTGTATTGTTTTTATTAACAATAGAATATTTGTTAATCTGTAATTCAAAATTATGAACTGTATTATAAAAGTATGGCTTGTGTGTCATGTAACTAGGAAATATGACTAAATTCTAATTCCAACCTAGTCACTCATTTAAACTTGAGAAACATTATCTCCATGACTCAGTTTTTCTCATCTACTAAGTAGGGGCAGTAATCAAATGGAAGCATTTACTGCTAGAGTGAAGTAAATAATACATAAAAGTAAACTGCAGTATGCAGACTGTAAATGATCCAGAGAAGCAGATATTACTTCTAATTACTGTCATTATTCCAATTCCTTGCATCAGCATCTGTGCAGAGTTGGGACTAGAATCATCTCCTTTGTTTACATGTCCCTGGTACTTTATTCACACAAGATTTTCTTTTATCCTGTTTTGATTGGGTTGTTCGTTATTTTTTAAGTTTAATAAAATAACGATCATTTGTGAAGCTAGTATAAGCTCCTTGATTTGTGGGCTAAAAAAAGTGGTATAAGGTAAGAATTGATTAAGATAACAGGGTTCTCAAGTATTGTTGATTTTGATCCATCATACCACTAAAAGTTGTAATATCTATCAATTTGTTTTGCCGATATAACCACAATTCTAAATAACCATTTCTTTAGTTCTGTAGCTCAGGTTTCAATACAACATCCTAATAGATTTTTGAAGGGGTAGGGGGAGAAAATTAAAGGGCCTCATGGAGAGGCAAAAGCTATTCCATATGTTGTTATTATTAAGTCAGAGTTTATTCTAACGTATTGGTTAGGAAAAAAGCATTTAAGTTCTTCCTAAAAGAGAGGAGCTCAAATCTGAGAAAAATTTGGTGTTCAGTATTTTTATGGTAATAAAGTATCTTGTATCCAATCACCATGTCTATTAATTCTATCAATTCTACAAGGAGGGCAAAGCACTAGGTTAGGGCGTTGACACTAAGACAAAAGCAGAGGAAGAATTTGGAGTAGCTTTAACTTCTACTGGACCTTTTATTGAATTGACATGAAACGGTCCATTTCTTTTTTAAACCAATCAACAAATTTCATAAGCATCAGGCATAGTGCTAGGTGTTTGAAGATACAAAGAACGAAACAATATCTCATCTCAAGGACCATCCACCAAAAAACCCATCAGCTAGGTGGCTAAAATGGATAGAGCAGCTGTGCCTGAGTTCAACTATGAACCCCCAGACACTTACTAGCAGTGTGACCCTGGGCAAGTCACTTAACATTGTTTGCCTCGGTTTCCTCAACAGAAAATGAGACGGAGACGGAAATGGTAAATCATTCCAGTATCTTTACCAAGAAAACCCCAAATGGGGACCACAAAGATCGGGAGGCGACAGAACAGCAACATGTGCCAGGCCCTGGGCATGCCAATACAAAGAATAAAAATATCCCAATCCACAAGGAGTTTGAATTCGACAGGAAAATGGGAGGAAACAAAATATATCTCTATATAGATAGCGAATATATGTATGTCTGTATACACACACACATATCTATAAACGTACAAATAGAAATGCACGCGAGCCACACACGCTACGTAGAATAAAGAGAATAAATGAGGATGTTATGTTAGTCTGGGACTGGCAGAAGGGAGAAGAGACCTTTAAGCAGAAGGTGATGCTTGCAGCAAATGCTAAGAAGCCTGAATACAGAAGCTGCCAATCCTCTTCCCCACTTACCCTTGGGAGTGGCTCAAGAGGCTGTCACCTCTAACCAAAAGGTCGGACATAGGTTATCTTGCCCCAGCGGCCAAATAGCGTGTTTCAGGGATGCAGTTTGGCACCAACCCCTTCCTCCCCGGCTCCCGCGGCCACGCGCCAGAGCCGGCCATTCCGTTTAAAGCCCACTCAGGAAAGCGGGAGCACAGAGGGATGGGCCTGGGGGAGCGCCCCGCCCGGGGGCGCCTCCCGGCGCTTCTCCCCACGCCCGTGACCTCGGGGACCCCAGGCTAAGGGAGGGGCGGGGGAAGAGGGAGGAGACGGCCAGCCCGCCAGTGTCCTGGAGGATGGCGAGAGCCGGCTAGGGAAAGAGTCCGAGGGGTGCGCCTAGATCACTCACCGATGTGATCCCGGAGTCCTCGGCTCGCAGGGAGCGCAAGCCTCGGAAGGGTCCCAACAAAAGCTAGCTTGCAGAAGCCGCCACAGCCGCAGCGACTAACCAGCCGGGTTGCGGAAAAGACTGGCACTCGGCTTCAGCGCGTTAGCGTCATCACTTAGCGACTGGCGTCGACCTCTCTGATCCGGACCAGTAAGACGCAGTCTGAAGTGCCAGGAAACTACCATCCCGGCAGTCTCGGCGGCTCCGACGCGAGCCTCACTGGGAATTGTAGTTCTTTCTCCGCCTCTGCTCCCTCTCCTGTTGGCCACTCCTTCGGTCAGCCCCGCCCCAGCCCGCTCCCTTCGGCGGTCGCTCGCCGGCGCGCTAACGGCTGGCTGCCGCCGGCCGGCTGAGGCGGGGCTGAGGCGCCGGCCCGAGCGGCTGGGGGTGGAGCCGGGGAGGGGAAAGTCCAGGCCCCCGGGGGTCGGGAATGGGGCTGACTGGCTTCTGGGGAAAGGTCCCTGCCTAACGCGCCTCTCCCCTCTTCTCACCCGCCCGCTACCAGGGGGCTATCAGGGACTATCGCCATCCACCCTCCTCCGGGACCAGGCTCCGGACTCTCCGGTCTTTTCGAGGAGGAGCCGCCGGACCGGGACCGGGGCCAGGGCCGCGGCCGCCGCTTGCATCGTAAGCCTGGGGAGAAGCGGGGAGGAGGCTGGAGACGGAACGGGGAAGGGGCGCTGAGGCCAAGGCCGCGCTCTCGCCTGGCGAGGAGCGGGAATTGTCCCGAGAGCGAGCGCAGGCTACGGCAGCCCCTGGGCGAACCTGCCCCCCAGGCAGCCGGGGTGGGGGCTGGGAGGCGAGGAATGTGGGCCGGGAGGAGCGGGATGGGGGCGGGCTGGAGCCTCGACCCCGCCTCCATAGAGACCGGGGAGGCCCAGTGTGCGTGCGGACGGGCGCGCCTGCCACTTCTGCCTGCATGTCACTGTCACTAACCTGCCGCTCTGCCACCCGGCTTGTCTGTCACCCTGCCTGCCTGTCATTCTGTCATTCTGCCTTTAACCCTATCGGCCTGCTTGTCTCTCTGCCTGCCTGTCACTTTGTCACTGCCTGCCGTTCTGTCACCTTGTCACTTGTCTGCCTGTCACTCAGTCACTGCCTACCACTCTGTTACCATGTCACTGTCACCTTGTCTGCCCTTCACAGTCACCTTGCCTTCTGTCACCCTGCCTGCAACTGTCACTGCCTGTCACTCAGTCACTGCCTGCCACTCTGTTACCATGTCACTCTGTCACCTAGTCCACCTGTCATTCTCACCTTGCTTGCCGTTCTGTCTGTCACTGTCACTGTCATTCTGTCTGTCACTCTGTCACCCTGCCTGCCTATCACTGCCTGCTTGCCACTGTCTGACATCCTGCCCTGCTTGTCACCCTGTCTGCCAGCCACCTTATAGTCCTACTTGCCACTTTGCTGCTGCACCTGAATTGGGACTGGGAGTGGGTGGGAAGAGAGATAATAAGAGCCAAACTTTGATGTTCTGAATGAGTTTTAACCTAGGGCACTGCCAAATGCTCCAAATGGAGCTTTAAATTAAGTGATACTCCCTTATCTTTGGTTTTCTATCTTTTCTAGTGAGGTTGTTTGTTTTGAAGAAAGACTTCACCGAGCTAAAACGTGGATCCATTTTTTTTAAAAAGCAGGAAAAAGTGTCTGTATCTAGTTTGTTTCTGATTTCCTTCACCCACCTCCCTCGAATTTGTGTCTATCTAGTAAATAGTTGATCATGAGCCAGACTCCTAGAGTTGTTCCTTTCAGTCCTTCAGTCAACAAACATTTTTTACCTCCTGTATTCTAGCTACGCCTTGAGAATGCAAGGAAAAGCAAAAACACGGGTGCTGCCCTCAAGGAACTAACATTCTAACCAGGAAAACAATATACCAAGGGTTGTAAATACAGGATGTACCTATAAACACACCATAGATAGAAGGCACTAGAAGACAGGGCCAAGAACAACCTTCAATAGAAGTTGGGAGTTGACCTCAGTCTAGAAGAAAACCAGGAAAATCAGAAGGTAGAGTTATAGAGGGAGAGCATTCTAGGCATGGGCTTCAAAAACAAACAGACAAACAAAATGCAGATTAGATTGCCTGCCAAGCAGTGAGTGTCTGTATCCTTTTGCTGTCAGCTTGAGAGTTTCCTGGAATTCCTTGAAACATTACAGTAGTTTTAAGCAAAAGGGGTTTTCCTCATTCTTTTCATTTCAGGCTGTCTCAGTAACCTCTTTGTTCAGTGTTTATATGTCCCATGCCAGGCCTCTGTAAATAAAGATAGCAGGGTAGTTTTCAACATGAAGTGTTAAGCAGCCTAATCAAGATCCCCATGGTAATGATTTCAGTGCTGCTGGCACTTAGATCTTCACAGATAGCTTTCCTCAAAGCCATCCTATGAGACAGGTAGTTCCCTGAAAAAAAATGTGATTTATTGTGATTGAAGAACTGGTCAGTGTCTGAGTTGGCAAAGGTAACAGGCATTTTGTAAGTGCTTTCTGTGTCTCGGGACTGTGCTAAGCTACAGATACAAGCAAAGAGAAAGGCAGTATCTGCCTCGAGGAGCTTACACTCTAATAAGGGAAGAGAATACATAAACAGGGACCTGAAGAAGGAGGGGAGAGGGAGACAGAGACAAACTTGGTCTTTGTAGAGAAAGTCCTGGAGTCTCAGGTTCTGAGAGGAACCAGCCATTCAGATGGAGAGGGCACAGGGGCAGAGGGTACTCCCAGGAAGTCCAGGAGTGGTGTGAACATCCAAGGAAAAGAGGTTTCTGGGTCATTGTAGGAAAAATCAGGGAGAGTCAGGAGTTCAGGTGGGAGTCAAGCTCACTTCTAACTCATCTGCTACTCTTTCCATTAGAAATTACTTTTTGGAGGCAGCTAGGTGGCACAGTGGATAAAGCACCAGCCCTGGATTCAGGAGGACCTGAGTTCAAATTTGAACTCAGACACTTGACACTTACTAGCTGTGGGCAAGTCACTTAACCCTCATTGCCCTGGAAGAAAAAAAAAAAGGAAATTACTTTTAATGAATGGCATAGATATCATCTTTGTCTTAACTAACACTTATTTATATAATAGAATGTTCTTAATAAAGGTTAAATTAGGGGCAGCTAGGTGGCGCAGTGGATAGAGCACCGGCCCTGGAGTCAGGAGTACCTGAGTTCAAATCCGGCCTCAGACACTTAATACTTACTAGCTGTGTGACCCTGGGCAAGTCACTTAATCCCAATTGCCTCACTTAAAAAAAAAAAGGTTAAATTAAATTGGTTCTACCATAATTATTTATTTAGATCCCATCATTAAAAGGGACCACACTGATTGTTCTCACACATGTTTTGTAAGAAAAATACTTGTGTTTTCTACTTTATATTCATCAAGCACTAAACTGGTAAAGGTTTTATTTAAAATTTTACTTACTTTGAATATGTATTTTCACTGATGGCTATCAAGTTTATAATTTCATTTATTTATTTATTCATTTATTCATTCATTTATTTATTGCAGGGTGATGAGGGTTAAATTGACTTGCCCAGGGTCACACAGCTAGTAAGTATCAAGTGTCTGAGGTCGGATTTGAACTCAGGTCCTCCTGAATCCAGGGCCCGTGCTTTATCCACTGCACCAGCTAGCTCCTCCAAGTTTATAATTTTAATTGTTTTAATTTTTTTTTTTTAATTTTAGTGAGGCAATTGGGGTTAAGTGACTTGCCCAGGGTCACACAGCTAGTAAGTGTTAAGTGTCTGAAGCTGGATTTGAACTCAGGTACTCCTGACTCCAGGGCCGGTGCTCTATCCACTGCGCCACCTAGCTGCCCCTCCAAGTTTATAATTTTAAATAATAACTTTAGACCTGAGTCTGAAGACTCTGGACTTTTTCTGATACTTCAGAAGAAGCATTTCACCTTTAATACCTTCGTTTGTAAAGTGAGGGAGTTAAGCAGATGATCTTCAAGATCTCTTTTAGCTAGAAATCCTCTGAAATTTCACCCGTCAAATTTATTGACTATATGACTCTAAGCAAGTCACTTACATCGATTTGATTCTCAATTTGCTCCTCTGTTATATAGCAATAATAAATACATTATCTACCTGATGGTACATTGTAGAGAGAAGGTATTTTGTAAAATGGGTTGATATCTTACCTCAGACACTTAATACTTACTAGCTGTGTGACCCTGGGCAAGTCACTTGACCTCAGCGTGTCTCAGTTTTCTCATTTGCAAAATGAGGGGGTTGGATAGTTAGGTCATATACTTCCTATCATAAAACTGCATCACAAATTAAGAGGTTGAAAAGCCAGCAATGTACTTCATTGAATTCAAAGTGTCTTATTAAATAGTCATGTGCTTTTATCAGGGCCTCCCCTTTTAGTGTTATATTAACAGAATAACAGATTTTGTGGTAAATCACATGTTCATTTTGCCAAACAGTAGGTAATATGGAAGTTTTTTCCCCCTAGAGGAAATCAGCCCCTCAGTTGAAACTTTATACTCTTTATCATAACCTCCATTCCTGGTGGGGTGGTTTTTTTTGTTTTGGGTATGTATGAGGCCTTTACTTTTATCATCCATCTCCTTTGGGTATAATGGACATGGATATTTCATGTCATTTTTTAAAAATTAAATTACATTTATTTTTTTTAACATTTTGTGTTCAGAACTTAAAATACAATAATATAATGTGTGTGTGTGTGTGTGTGTGTATATGTATGTGTGTATGTCGGTGTACGTAAACCCATACTATGCATACTTCTATTTAGCAGTTATTTCTCTGGAGGTGGGTAGCATCTTCCTTCAAAGGCCTTTTGTAGTTGATTTGAGTATTTATAATACTCAGAATAACTTGGATCACAATTATTCTTCAAACAATTTTGCCCTTACTATATACAATGTTCCTTTGGTTCAGCTCATTTCATTCTTCATTATTTTATGCAAGTCTTTCTGCATTTTTCTAAAACCAACCTGCTCATCATTTTTTACAGTACAGTAATATTCCATTACAATCATATACCTCAGCTTGTTTAGGCATTCCCCAATCAATGGGCACTCCTTCTATTTCCAGTTCTATGTCACCGCAAAGAGAGCTGCTATAAATATTTTAAAACATATAGGTTCTTTTCCTTTTTCCCTGTTCACCTTGGGAAATATCCCTAATAGTGGTATTGCTGGGTCATAGTTTTATGACTCTTTGGGCATAATTCCAGATTCCTCTCCAAAATGGTTGGCTCAGTTTACAGTTCCACTTATGTATTAGTGTCCCAGTTTTTCCACATCCTCTTTGTTAGAAAAAAAGCTAACCACTCTTTGTGTTGCTCAGCGCTAGTGTTGCTAGCAGGTCTCTGTTCAAAAATCCCAAGCAGGCAGCAGTTGGTGAGTGAAGGCTTTATTCATCTTCGCGAAGATGGGCACTCTTCTGAATGTGCTGGAGAGTGCACTGAAGTGAGGTCCCTCTCCTCTATTTATACCCCTCAAGGGGTCCCCTCCAACCAATCATATTAATGTCTTTTGATACCCTTCATTTACATTTCAGTTATTACAGTTAGTACAGTTGCTATTTATACAGAATAACAGTAACCGCCTAAGAACCCATCAGGTAGTACCAGTTAATCAATCAGATTTTACAAACTACAAAACCAGGCCTTCACCTATTCTGGGCAAGAGTGTCAACCTCCTGAGAACAATACTGTGTTGACATAGGAGCCTCCTGTGCCAAGCGGCCCCCTGCTGGGAGGTTGGGGGTGGGGGGCATAAAGATGGCCTGAAACCAGACTCACTCTCCGACTTTAGGGTTTTGAGAAGAGTCCAAAGATAGTCTTTTTTCTCACTCTTCAACATTTGTCATTTTCCGCTTTTATCATTTTAGCCAATATGATAGATATGAGATGATATCTCAAAGTCGTTTTAATTTGCATTTCTCTAATTAGTAATGATTTAGATCATTTTTTTCATATGACTATATATTGTTTTGATTTCTTCATCAAAAAACTGTCTGTTCGGGGGCAGCTAGGTGGCGCAGTGGATAGAGCACTGACCCTGGATTCAGGAGGACCTGAGTTCAAATCCGCCCTCAGACACTTAACACTTACTAGCTGTGTGACCCTGGGCAAGTCACTTAACCCCAATTGCCCCGCAAAAAAAAGAAAGAAAGAAAGAAAGAAAAAACTGCCTGTTCAAATCTTTTGACCATTTATCAATTGGCGAGTAACTCATTTTTATAAATTTGACAAAGTTCTCTTTATATTTGAAATATGAGACCTTTATCTGAGAAACTGTCCAAAAAAATTTCCCCTTCAGTTTTCTGCTTTCCTTCTAATCTTGGCTACATTGGTTTGTTTTGGTTTTTGCAGGGCAAGTAAGCTAGTAAGTGTCAAGTATCTGAGGCTGGATTTGAACTCAGGTCCTCCTGAATCCAGGGCCAGTGCTCTATCTACTATGCCACCTAGCTGCCCCTTACGTTGGTTTTATTTGTACAAAATCTATGTAATTTAATGTAATCAAAATTTTCCATTTTATATCTCATAATGCTCTCTATCTCTTTATTCAAAATTCTCCTATCCTTAAGTCTGATAGGTAATATTTTCCATGCTCTATTTTACTTATGATATCTCCCTTCATATCTAGGTCATGGATCCATTTTGACCTTATCTTAGTAAATGGTATAAGATACTGGTTTATACTCAATTTCTGCCAGACTGCTTTCCAGTTTTCCCAACAATTTTTACCAAATAAGGAATTCTCATCCTGTAAGCTTAAAGCTGAATATTTGCCAAACACAGGATTACTATAATCATTTACTACTATGTATTATATGTCTCCTCTGTTTCACTGATCCACCTTTCTATTTCTTAGCTAGTACTACCAGATAGTTTTTATAATTACCGCTTTATAATACTATTTAAGATTTGATACTGCTAAACCTTCTTTTACATTTTTCCCCACATCAATTCCCTTGGTATTCTTGACCTTTCATTTTTCCAAATGAATTTTATTATTTTTTTCTAGCTCAATAAAATAATTTTTTGGTAACTTAGGATGGCATTAAACAAGTAGATTAGTTATTAATTAGTTATTTTTATTATTTTAGCCCACCCATGAACAATCATCATTTCTCCAGTTATTTAAATCTGACATTATTTGTATAAAAAGTATTTTATAATTATGTTCATTGCAGTTCCTGGGTTTCTCTTGTTAGATGTATACTTTCAGATATTTTATGCTGTCTATGATTATTTTAAATAGGGTATCTCTTTTCTTGCAGGGTTTTGTTGGTGATACATGGAAATGCTGATAATTTATGTAGGCTTATTTTATATTCTGCTACTTGGCTAAATGTATTGTTTCAACTAGCTTTTTAGTTGAATCTCTAGGATTTTCCAAGTATATCATCATATCTTCAAAGGGAGTTAATTTTATAACCTCATTGCCCATTCTGATTCCTTCAGTTTCTTTTTCTTCTGTTATTGCTATTGCTAGCATTTCTAAAACAATATTGAATAATATTGGTGATAATGGACATCCTTATTTCACTTCTGATTTTCTTGGGAAAACTTCTAGCTTATGCCCATTACAAACAATGGTTTTAGGTAGATGCTTCTTATCATTTTAAGGAAAAATCCATTTATTCCTATGCTTTCAAGTGTTTTTTAATAGGAATGGATGTTGTATTTTGTCAAAAGCTTTTCTTGCATCTATTGATATACTCATATGATTTTTGTTACTTTTGTCATTGATATAATCAATTATGTTAATAGTTTTCCTTATGTTAAACCTTTCCTGCATTCCTGGTATAAATTCTACTTGTTCACCATATATAATCTTTGTTATATATTGTTATAGTCTCCTACCTTGTATTTATTGAAAAGTTTTACATCAATATTTATTAGTGGAAATTGGTCTATAATTTTCTCTGTTTTCTTCCTGGTTTAGGTATCTGTACCATATTTGTTTCATAAAAGGAGTTTGATAGGGCTACTTCTTTGACTATTTTTCGAAATAGGGGTTGGGTTTTTTGGGGTTTTTTTAAATAGTTTTTAAAATATTGATCTTTAATTGCCTGGCAAAATTCAATGGTAAATCCATTTGGTCCTGATGCTTTTTTCTTAGGAAGCTTGCTTATGGTATGTTCAATTTCTTTTTCAAAAATAGGTTCATTTAGAAACAAATGTACTGTAACCATGAGTATCACAGAAAATCACACATTTCCTTAAATATCATAAAAGTTGAACATACTTAATTAAGTCGTAGTATTATACATTTCTTAAAGAGACACACCTTATTAAATAGACTCTATAGGTAAACTAAGTCAGGTTTCAGATTAAACTACATTTAGAGAATTTGCAATAGATTGATTGAGAGGGGAAATTTACATTTCATTAAGGTAGTCAAGAAAACTCATACAGTTAACTAGGGAAATAACTAAATCATTTTTGGGAGCTTCAAAATTCCCTTTGACTTCTTCCTGAGGAATATCAACAATTAACATTAATATTCTATAAGGCAAGTTTTGGTCAGGTAAGGTTAATACAGGGTGGGCCAAAAGTCATGATGTTTTAAGGACTTTTTTTGCAAGGCGATGAGGGTTAAGTGACTTGCCCAGGGTCACACAGCTAGTAAGTTTCAAGTGTCTGAGTTCACATTTGAACTCAGGTCCTCCTGAATCCAGGGCCATGCTTTATCCACTGTGCCACCTAGCTGCCCCCATCACTTTTTGAAAATTCTTTTTTCTTTTTACCACTTATGAGATTTGATTTTTCATACATAATGTAAATTCATTCCCTATATATACTGTATATGAAGCTATGATATTGTAAATTACAAACAAAAAATAAAGGAGTTATTAAATATTAAAAATAGGTTCATTTAGATATTCTATTTCTTCTTCCCTTGCTATTCTGTTCCTTAATCTAAACATCCTTAGAAGAGTCCTATATCCTCCTATTTTTCAGTCTGCAAACCCCTTTAAGAATGCCTCCCTTATCCTATCCCTTCATCCTTCAATTTCTTTGTAAGTTAAGAAGACTTTTGTACACTTCTAGATGCATTTTATTCCCTCTTTATCCCAGTTCTGATAATAAGGTTCTAGAACTACCTGTACTCCACACCCCCTTGCCCTCCACTTTAACAGTTCTTCCATTCATGCCTCATTTGTATTAGATAATTTCTTTATTTTGCATCTGCCTACTCAATTTTATTTTTTAGGATCATCCTATCTTACTCAACTCAACCCTAAGCCTTCTATGTAGGTATGTTCTTTCAAACTACCCTAGTAATGAGAACATTTTAAAAGTTATAGATAATGTTTTCCTATATGAGAAGTAAATAGTTTGACCTTATTAAATCTGTTATAATTGATCTTTTATGTTTAACTTCTTATATTACTCTTAATTCTTATAGGTCAAATTTTCTATTCAGTTCTGTACTTTTCCTCATAAATACCTGAAAGCCCTTTAATTAATTAGTCATTTTTCCCCCATGCAGGATTACCCAGCAAGTAAGTTATTCTTGGTTGCAAACCCAGCTCTTTTGCTCTTTGGAATATCATGTTACATGCCCTTCAGTCTTTTAATGTAGAAGCTGCTAAATCTTGTGTTATCCTGAAGGTAACTCCATAATATATTTTTTTCTAGCTGCCTATAGTATTTTCTCCTTCACCTGAGAGCTTTGAAACTTAGCTATAATGTTTCTGTGAGTTTTCATCTTGGGATCTCTTTCACAGTGATTGGTGTTTTGTCAATTTCATTTTTACCCTCTAAGTCTAAAACTTTATATCTTCCTTAATAATTTCTTGAAATATAGAATCTTGACAATTTTAAAAATCATAACTTTCAGGTAATCCAACAAAGCTATACTGTCTCTCAATCTATTTTCTAGGGTAATTGTTTTTCTAATGAAATGTTTCAATTCTCTTCTATTTTTTCATTTTTTAAATTTTGTTTTAGTATTTTTTTGTGTTCTTTATAAAGTCATTAGCTTTCTCTTGCCCAATTCTAATTTTTAAGGAGTTATTTTCTTCTGTAAGTTTTTGGATGTCTTTTTCTGATTGTTTGATTTTCTTTTCATAATTTTTTTCATTTTCTTGCATTACTCTTATTTTTTACCTAATTTTCCCTCAACCTCTCCTTTGATTTTTTTTGTTTTTTAGTGAGGCAATTGGGGTTAAGTGACTTGCCCAGGGTCACACAGCTGGTAAGTGTTAAGTGTCTGAGGTCGGATTTGAACTCAGGTACTCCTGAATCCAGGGCCGGCACTCTATCTACTTCGCCATCTAGCTGCCCCCCTCTCCTTTGATTTTTAAAGTCCTTTTTAAACTCTTCAAGAACTCTTTTGCGACTTACGACCATTTGACATTTTTCTTTGAAGTAAAAGTAGCTGTTTTGACTTCACTGTCTTCTTCTGAGTTTGAACCCAGATCTTTCTCTTTCTCTTACTCATTTTTTTACTGCCTTATTTCTAGCTTGTTAACTTTATATTAGAGTTGGGCTCTAATCCCTTTGTGTGGGGGATAATGTTTCAGGGTTCAGGTTTTTTGTGCTGTTGTTTTCTGAGATCTGCCTGGGGTCCTGACCTTAGTTGCTCCTCTCTACCCCAAGCCATGACCAAGGCCCCCACCAATACTATTACTGCATATACTCTTACTCCCAGCAGTCCCTTCCCACTTAAGCTTCAGGTCACCCCTCTTACCTGGAATAGAAAGCAGATACTCCACTCTGCAAGTGACCACAGACAGCAGGGTCCTGCCCCTCTGGGATTGAACTCACTAGAATGTGCTTGCTCCCAGGCATAGCCTGGAACTGTGTCTGGTCAGTGCACCTGGGCCCCTTGTCCAGTGCCAGCAATCTTCCCCTTATCGGCAGTGTGACACCTACAGTGTCTATGGGTCAAAAGTTGCTGAAATTGAGGCTGCCTCTCAGGCTTGTTTGTCGTTTCAATGGTATCTGGCTGGAGGTATCTGCACTTTGGTGCTCTATCCACTGTGCCACCTAGCTGCCCCTTGCCTTTCTTTTACTTGACTTGGGGCACTGTTTCCAGGCTGTACTATCCCAAGCTTCAGGAGGTCCCAGGTTTAGGATTTAAGGAAGAGCAGGTTCTTCCCTCACCTGGCCTGTTCCCTAGACTGTAGATGACCCTAGACCAACTTGCTAATTAACCAGCTTTGTGTGCTGTGGTTGTCAGCTCCGATGAGCCTGTGCCCCTCCCCCACCTGGGCCGCTGCTACTGAAGCCTACCTCATGGTTCCCAGCAGTGGTGAAAAACCCAAGTTCTGCCTCAGCACCAGCAGAGAAAGACCCCTCTAATCTCCCCGCAGACAAGGGCTCAGCCCTCTCACCAGACTTAGTTCTAGATGACACTGGCGTTGCAGCTAATTCGGAGCTTCTGGGGGTCTCTTTCTCTGGGGAGGCCTTCCTGGGACTGGATCTGTGTCAGCGTGACTGTGGGGTTGGGCTCCACTCCTGTCTCAGCAAAGTAGCTCCCTCCTTCCAACCTTCCAAGCCATCCTTGGTTAGAAAATGATCTCAGCACATTCTTCTGTGGATTTTGCTGCTCCAGGAATTGTCCTATGGCATTATATGGATGTTTTTTTGGAGTGATTGTGTTTTGAGTTCACAAGATTAGCTGTGGATATAAGATCCTTGGTGGCAAATTCTTTGTCGTTTAAGTCTTTACATACACAGCACCTGCTAATGTATGTATTGAATCCTTCAAAATTTTAACAGAATTGAGTCTTGGAAGATATTTTTCTTGAAAAATATCCTGTAAAATCTAATGAGGAGAGTGCTCACCAACCAACCATGAGTCCAGACCAAAAGTGAATTTCCAGGATGCCTTTTCTTTTTCTTTGTATCCTCTCTATAAAGCAGCATGGAGTAGTAGCTACAGAGTCAGTCTTAGAATCAGGAAAATCTTGGTTCAAGTCCAGCCATATACTGGCTGCATGTGTGATATTGGCATGTCTAGATAGCAATAGCAGATAACAGTACAAAAATGTAAATTGTTTCTTGTTTCTCTCACATGATGCTCCACCTTCTGTCTCCATGCCTTTGTCCTGGCTGCCCCATGCCTGGAGTGTTCTACCAAATCTCTGTCCCCTAGAATCCCTGACTTACTTTAAGAATATGTTCAAGGGCAGCTAGGTGGTGAAGTGGATAGAGCACAGGCCCTGGATTCAGGAGGACCTGAGTTCAAATTCAGCCTCAGACACTTAACACTTACTAGCTGTGTGACCCTGGGCAAGTCACTTAACACCAATTGCCTCACAAAAAAAAAATATGTTCAAGCCACAGCTCTTACAGGAGGCTTTTAAAATCCAAGTCAGGAAGCATTCATTAAACATTAACTAGGTGCCAGCCACTGGACCAAGTGCTGAGGGTGAAAATACAATCTGAAAGAAATACAGTCTCTGCCCCTTCCCCGAACTTAACAGTTTAATGGGGGAAGATTTGAATGTATAACAGAAAGCTGGTGGGGGAGCTGGTTGTGGGCCTGGGGTTGGGGGGTGGAGGGGGAGACCAGAAAGGAGAATAACAGGGAGAATCTGGAGAGTCAGGAGAGCAGCCATAGCCTGGATCGGGGAGGGGGAGGGAGGGAATCCCCTTAAATCGAGATGCCAGGAGGAGCCAGGCCGAAGAAGTGGAGAGTGTTTCTGCTCTGACAAGTCCAGGGGGAGAGTGAGCTTCCGTGGCATGAAGGAGACAATCTGGAGAGGCAAGAATGCAGCCTCTCCTGGTGCCCCCAACTGCTGCCAGCACCTTCCCCTTGTTTTGGGGAAAATGGGTGGGGGGTTTGGGATAGGGGTTTGGGGTCCTTAGGAATTCCTCTTTAAAGAATTACAGCCTCTTGCACACAAATCCAATAGAATTAAATAATAGTTTATTTAGGGGTTGGGGAAGGAAAAGCAAGAGAGAAATCCTTGGACTTCTTCTCATAGGGAGAAAGGAGTGGCACAGAGCATGGCTCTGAGATACCAATCTCCTCAAGCAGGAGACAAGCCGATACTTTTATAGAGGACTGATGGGGGTGATCATCTGACTGTGGAAAGTTCCCTTAGTGAGGGAGGACCATCCCCCCCGGTGGTGGCTGGGGAGTTGGGTGAGGGGTGGCTGTGGATCCCTCAAGCTGTCTCTCTCCTCCTCACTGCACAAAGGCACAGCAGCCACACCTAATCTTATCTCCCCAAGGGTGGGGGAGACTAGAATAAAGGGTGGTGGTCCCAGAGCTAAGCTCAGTCCCCATATGGTGCCACTTATCTCTTTAGGTATGTCTGTCCTTTGGTTTAGTTTTTCAAGGAGAAGGTTCTTTGATGTACCCCAGAAAACTTCTGGGGTGCTAGGCCCATAACACCCTTGAAGGCTGACTTCTCTCTACTCTTTATCTAGAATGTACTAATTGATGCAGATGTTGGAAATTCCTTTAGGGCAGAGACAATGTTTGCTTTTTCTTTGTATCTCCAGAGTTTAGCACTGGGACCAGCACATAGTAGGAACTTAAGAAATGTTTACTGGGGCATCTAGGTGGCGCAGTGGATAGAGCACCGGCCCTGGATTCAGGAGGACCTGAGTTCAAATCTGTCCTCAGATACTTGACACTTAACTAGCTGTGTGACCCTGGGCAAGTCACTTAACCCTCATTACCCCAGAAAAAACAAAACAAAAAAAAGAAATGTTTACTGATTCATGGAGGGTAGGAACTATTTAATTTTGTGTGTTTATATCCCCAGCACTTAGAGCAGTACTTCGTACATTGTAGGTGCTCAATAAATGTTTCTTGGATTGAATTGGAGATTTTAATAAACTGCAAGTTCAGTATGAGTGAATAATGTAGTATGGCAAAAACCCACAACCACACAACCCAAAAACTGATGCAATCTTAGGCTCCATTAAGTGAGATATATACACTGTGTCCAGAATGATAGAAATGATAGTCACACTGTAAGCAGACTACTTCTTAAGTACTAATTCAGTTCTGTATACCACATTTTATTAAAAAAATTGGTGAGCTGGAGAATGTCCAGGGGAAAGTGACCAGGCTAAGGAAGAGTTTTGAGATTGTGCCATATAAGGAATGTTTAGATAGATAAAACATTTATTAATTATTTACTATGTGCCTAGCATTTTGCTAAGTACTAAAAGTACAAATACACAAAAAAAGAAAAATAATTCCTGCCCTCAAGGCATTCTAATGTGAGGAAACTATACATTAAAAAAAAGCTGAAATGCAGGGGGTGTGGCACGTTAGTAAGGTTCTGAGAGGTCTTAGAAGAAACTGTTTGAAGAAGGAAAGATTTGAGGAAGATATGAAAGCTGTCTTGTGTTAAGTATTTATTATGTGAAAGAACTATTAGATTTTTTTCTACTTGGCGTCAGAGGACAGCTAAGGATGGAAGTAGATAAGAGTGCCAGGCCTGAAGTCAAGAAGACTCACCTTCCTGATTCCAAATCTGATCTCAGACACAGACTAGCAGTGTGACCCTAGGCAAGTCACTTAACCCTGTTTACTTCAGTTCCTCATCTGTAAAATGAGCTGGAGGAGGAAATGGCAAACCACTCCAGTATCTTTGCCAAGAAAATCCTACTAAGGTGTCACAGGATACAACTGAAAAACAAACAACTTGGCCTCAAAAGTCAGAGCTAGGGGCAGTAGGTGGGAATTGAGGGGAAATGTACTAACTATCAAAGATATACATACAAGTGGCAGTGAATTGCCTTGGAAGGGGGTGTCTTATACCCCCTCTTTCCCCCTTGACAACTGTGAGCAAAGGCTGGATTACTGTTAGCTATGACTTGAGGGGATTCCCAGTCCCAGTTTAGGCTGGACCTAGTGTCTGAGCCACCTTCTTTCCCTCCATAATTCCATGATGAGCCATGAACTTTCTAGCCTAAGTCTTTTTACAGGATGTGGAGAGCAATAGCAACAAAGCAGATCAGTTAAGGAAAAAATTGTCAGACCATATGTTTCAATTTTTATTTTGGAAGATTGACCTATAAGTCCTAGTGCTTACGTGATAATCGGTACTAACTGTTGGCCCCTTAGTGCTCTGTGAGTGTGTGTGTGTGTACTACATTCCTATCAGCATTTATCCCTAACACCACTGATAGGTCAGTAGCCCTTTAAGATCCAAAAGGGCTTTTAGACCAGACTTTGCTAAGATGAGGCTGTGAGGTGTGGTGCAGAGTCTCTAGACACAGAGTCAGAAGACTTGAATTTGAGTGTCAGCTCCACAGTTGAGTTCCTCTATGAGGCTGGATGAACTCTCATCCTCTTTGGACCTCACAGTGTGCTCATCTATCATGTAAAGGAGTTACAGTGAATTATTTTTAAGGTCCTCTCTAGGACTTGAATTCTCTGGTTCACAAAGATTATGTTCTATGGAGGGAAGCAAACATTAAGCACCTAATATACTCTGAGCACCTGTATATTCATGATCATTATAGCTCTAGATAAAGCAAGAAGCTACTTCAAGCAATCTAGTCCATTGCTCCTCCCCATTTTGCAAATAAGAAAATTGAGACTCAAGAAGGTATAGAATAAGGGGCAGCTAGGTGGCGCAGTGGATAAAGCACTGGCCTTGGATTCAGGAGGACCTGAGTTCAAATCCAGCCTCAGACACTTGACACTTAACTAGCTGTGTGACCCTGGGCAAGTCACTTCACCCTCATTGCCCTGAAAAAAAAAAAAGGTATGGAATAACAACAGGTTTGAGGACTGCTATTATTTTTGTTTCTTTGTTGAAAACTTTTTTCCTTTTCATTTTACGTAGATAACACAAGTGCCTTCAACCTTTTTTGAGGATTTCTGAGAATGAAATAACTAAGAAGCAATCTAGATGATGAAAATGATATTGGTAAGTGAAAAGAAATGTGTCAGTAGAGGTGGAACATGTATACTCTCATTTTTCATAATCTGAATCTAAAAATTTTCTGGTTTTCTTTGGACCAGAGGACATATATTTTATCTTGTACATCTTTGAAGTGAAAGTTACAGTTTTTTTTGTTTTAGGAATTTTATCAATTTTGGGAGGGGCAGCTAGGTGACACAGTGGATAGAGAGAGTGCTGAACGTAGGGTCAGGAAGATGAATCTTCCTGAATTCAAATTTGGCCTCAGACACTTACTAGCTATGTGACCCTGGGCAAGTCACTTAACCCTTTTTGTCTCAGTTCCTCCTCTGTAAAATAAGCTAGAGAAGGAAATGTATCTTTGCTAAGAAAAGCCCAGATGGGGTCACAGAAAGTCAGACATTTCTAAAAAACAACAACAACACAATCAGTTTGGGGATTCATGCTGTACTGAAGTTGAACAGGCATTGAATACAAATCAATATATAGTTTTCTCCTGAATCTGTCAGAAAATAACAAGCTAGGGATTTGGATTCCTAGAACTTTTCTCGACTGCTCAGAAATAAAATCAGTTGTTCTCATGACTTTCTATCACACAGGATCACAGGGTAATAGATTTAGAACTGGAAGGGACCCCAGAGGACATCACACCCAACCCTCTCATTTTACCAATGAAAAACTAAGACCAAGAGAAATTATGTGATTTGCCCAGGGTTACACAATCAGTAAGGGTCTGAGGTACGATTTGAACACAGGTCTTCCTGATTCTGGGAAAGAAAAAGAAAAAAAAACACAAAAAAGTTTCCCCCAAAAGACTAGAAAAAATATCTCTTTGTAGTTGTCTGGAAAACATTGCCAATGTGCTAATCTTAGCTGCCCTTAACATTTGGTTGCAAAATCCTACCAGAATTTAATGAGCTGTTAGCCAACTTCTCAAATCATCTACCTTTGCTACAGATAAAATAGGTTTCCTTTACAAAGTTAAAGCTAAAGTAAGTAGTAAATGACTTTAGTTATGTACTGTTTGATAAACCCAAAGACTCCAACTTCTGGGATAGGAACTCAGTATTTGACAAAAACTGCTGGGAAAACTGGAAGATAGTATGGCAGAAACTAGGCATAGACCAACATCTTATACCTTATACTAAAATAAGGTCAAAATGGGTACATGATTTAGACATAAAAGGTGATACCTGTGATGTTTAAAATCTATATTGTGTGATCACCTTAAATAAAAAAGCTTCAGCACCAGTCTTTGGGCATTAAACATTTATTAAAGCATACAGATATTTACAAGGAGTTCAGAAAGTTAAGAAAAAGAAGTCCTACCTAGCCTAGAGTTCCAGCCTGGTTGGGTTCTTCCTCAAGTCCTCCTCCACGAGCCTGCTTTAATCAGGAACCCTCTAGCAAGCTGATTGTGGAAGCTTTTTATAGGTCTGGAACAGAGGCGGTCCTTACACACTGCTTCAAGCTGATTGGTTGGCATCATCCAAATCCATTGGTTTTGAAGGTGTTCTCAAGTTGAGTTCACAGTCTAGCTTCTGAGAACAATATCTTCTTAAGGGATAGCCAGGTGTGATTACAATCCAATTAACTTGAAGTAGGCTAATCAGCAGTCAGTCACTCTCACTTGATTCAATCAGTCTAGATTAATCTCCAGGTGGGTCTTTGAGTATCTGCTAAATCCCATTATTTCATCACATACCATAGCTAAATTAGGAGAGGAAGAAATAGTTTGCCTCTCAGATTTATGGAAAGAACAGTTTATGACCAAATAAAAGCTAGAGAATATTATGAAATGCAAAGTGGACGATTTTGATCATATTTAATTAAAAGGTTTTTGTAAAAACAGAAGCACTGTATCCAAAATTAGAAAAGAGGCGGAAAGCTGGGAAACAATTTTTATAGCCAGTATTTCTGATAAAGGCCTCATTTCTAAAATATGCAGGGAACCAAATTAAATTTATAAGAATGCAAGTCATTCCCTAATTGAGAAATGGTCAGTTTTCAGATGAAGAAATCCAAGCTATCTCTTGCCGTATGAAAACATGCTCTAAATCACTATGGATCAGAGAAATGCAAATTAAAACAACTCCGAGGTACCACCTGACACCTATCAGATTGGCTAATAGGATAAAAAAAGGAAAATAATAAAATGTTGGAGAAGCTGTGGAAAAATCGCAACACTAATGCATTGTTGGTGGAGCTGGGAACTGATCCAACCATTCTGGAAAGCAGTTTAGAACTATACCCAAAGGGCTATAAAGCTGTGCATACCCTTTGACCCAGCAATACCACTATTAGGTCTTTTTCCCAAAGAGATCATAAAAAAGGGAAAAGGACCCACATGTACAAAAATATTTATAGCTGCTCTTTTTTGTGGTGGCAAGGAATTGGAAATTGAAGGGATAATCATCAATTGGGGAATGGCTGAAAAAGTTGTGGTATATGA
Organism: Dromiciops gliroides; assembly: GCF_019393635.1. Lineage (NCBI taxonomy): Eukaryota > Metazoa > Chordata > Mammalia > Microbiotheria > Microbiotheriidae > Dromiciops > Dromiciops gliroides. The sequence goes on along the minus strand of NC_057863.1, from coordinate 89,203,984 downwards.
ATGTAATGGAATACTATTGTACTATAAGAAACGATGAGCAGGCAGATTTCAGAGAAACCTGGAAGGACTTGCATGAACTGATGCCGATTGAGATGAGCAGAACCAGGATAACATTGTACACAATATCAACAACATTGTGTGTTGATCAACTGTTATAGACTTGACTCTTCTCAGCAATACAATGGTCCAAGAAGTTCTAAAGGACTCATGATGGAATGCTCTCCAAATCTAGAAAAAAAGAACTGTGAACTCTAGATGCAGATTGAACCATACTATTTCTACTTTTTTTTGGTTTTCTTTTTTGAAGTTTTTCCTTTTTGCTCTGATTCTTCTCTCATAACATGACTAATGCAGAAATATGTTTAAGTGTAATTGTCCATATATAACCTTATCAGATTGCTTGCTGTCTTGGAGAGGGGAGAGAGAGGGGAAGGAGAGAGAAAAATTTGAAACTAAAGATCTTATAAAAACAAATGTTGAAAACTATCTCTACATGTAACTAGAAAATAATAAAATACTTTTATGATTAAAGAAAAAGATAAAGTTCAATATTTTCAGACACTTGTATCCTAGGTTTTAGAGCTAGTAGGGGAAGGGTAGCCTATATATCTTCTAGTACAAGACCCTCTTTTACAGACAAGGAAACCGTTTCAGAGAGGTTGTTAGTTAACCTAAAGTCACACACGTGCTATATAGAAAGATAGAAATGTAAACATAATTTCCTTGTTTTGTAACAGGAGAATTCTGCTTCCTGTGAAAGAAAATGAAGACAAAATTGAAATTCTTAACTATAAATTAGATGGATTTATGTTATTTTCTGTGAATTAAAGTGATTCAATGTCTCTTCTGGTAAGCTTTCATTTACTTTGGATTTTATTTGTGGTTTTCATAGTTGCTAACCAGCCATTGACATGTCAAATAGAGGTACTGAACTCCCTTTAGATAAGTAGGTTTATATGAGATAAGACTCATTTAAAATTATGACATTAATTTTGGAATATAAATAGTTGCTATCAAAATGTTTGAAAACTGTGTCCTTAAACATATTAAGAATACGATACCAATGCCACTATTGACTACACATGATTTTCTTTGTACTGGCTGGTTGTTAATCAAATCCTTTCTTCCATCTTCAGCTTATCATAGGTTGAAACCCACATATTCAGAATCTTGTGACCATTTAAGTTAATAAGAGATTCTCATAAGGTATATCATGCAGCAAGAAAGAAGAAATTTGGGTCTTGGATGAAGCAAACAGGATAGTGAGTAGATCCCTCTGGAAAAAAAACCAACCAACCAACCAAAGAGCCCCTCTCCATAGTTCCAGTGAAGTCTTAAAGAATGGATGAGGATTTATGAATCCCAGAAAGAAAAAGGCATAAATTGCAGGAGAATGTCAGTTAGAGGCCTATTAAAATAATTTAAAATGTGCTTCAAGTTAAAATGTACCAGTGAGATTTTGTACTTGGCTGAGAGGCAGTGAGGTGATGCAAGAGATACAGTGCTGGACCTGGAGTTAGGAGGATCTGAATCCAAATGTCACCTCAGATGCTTACTAGCTGTGTGATCCTGGGCAGGTAATTTATCCTCTACCTAACTGAGTTTATTCATCTATAAAATGGGGATAATAATAACACCTACCTCCCAGGGTTATTGTAAGGATAAACCTTAAAATGCTATATAAGTACTGGTTATTATTATTTTAATCTTTAGAAGAAAAAATGATTTAAGAGGAAAAGGAGATTATATAGATAACTAAGATTGTAAACTCAAAGGAAAAATACAAACTGAGTAAAAATATATAGCTATAAGTGACTTGCCCAGGGTCACACAGCTAGTAAGTGTCAAGTGTCTGAGGCTGGATTTGAACTCAGGTCCTCCTGAATCCAGGGGCAGTGCTTTATCCACTGTGCCACCTAGCTGCCCCCAAGTAAAGCCATTCTGAATGGAGTAGAGTAGATGGTGATTATGAAAGAGATACAAAATAGAACACAAGACCACGTAATCCAAAAGAGAAGAGACAGCCTAGTCAAAATAATGCAGTGTCTTTTGCTTACCTAGTTGCACTTCCTACCTTCATTTTGGGGCTTATATTTAATTTCCCAGTGCCTTAAGGCCGGACCTCCATGGCAATGTGCCCTCATGCTTCTTGTTTTTCATCTAGCCAGCAGAATTGTTGCAATCATGCTATTCCCCTACCTCCCTATCCCACCATTTATTAATGTAATTCTGGGGGTTTTTTTGTTGTTTTTTTTTAAGGATTGTTTCTGTACCCCACGGACACAAGTTGAATCAATCAGACCTGAAAAACAGTCTGAAACCAGCATCCACCAATACTTGGTAAGAATAATTATTTGTACTGTATTAGTATTAAGATGAATTATTTACATATGGACCTAAAAGTATTCCTACATTTTCTTTCCTTATCAAAATGAATTTGATTATATAGGCCTTTTCTTCTCTGTGGCTTGCTCATCTTTTGTTTTTTTCATTGCTTTTAAGATAATATAATAAAGCCTTATTAGTATGTGTTCTACTTTATGGTAATTTACAATAAAATTTATTGTAACACTGGATCCCTCCCCTTCCATTTTTATTATATCCTTTAGATTTATATAGCAACTTATGTAGCAAGTTCTTTCTGTTCTGCCCACTCCAAACTCTTATTAAATGTGAAGCATGGAAAATTATGCACTTGTCACATCATCTTTCTCCATTTTAACTGAAACTACATTATATTTCAAAAAGCTGGATTTTCTCTTTCCATCTGCAAAGCCAAACTAGGGAAGATACAAGTAGCATACCCTCTTTGCTTTACATATATGTCATTTAGACTCTCTTACAGTAAGATGTATAGTATGGCTTATTTATGTGAGTTTATGTGAGTTATTGTAGAGCAGGAGGCAGCATATAATGCTTAGAAAAGCCCTGATAACTCTCCAATTCATATTTGATAAAATGTTATCATATCTTTTATAAGGATGATATTTAGCAGTGTCTCACTACTATTGTAGACCTATAACCTGGACCTTAGAAATGGCACTGTATAGTTTTGAGGCATATGACCCATTTTCATGGAGTGGGGTGGGGAAGTGAGATTTAAATATAGATTTTTTTGATTATCTGATGACAACTCTGTATTGTCCTTTCCATATGACTCACTTGTGTCAGCTTAGCTGTGGTCCCAGAGAGATTCAATTACCTATGAATCTTCCTGATAGTATTTTTGTTCAGTGTAGGTTTCTTTCCTAAAAGGATATCATGAAAGTTTCCAAGTTCCTTTCTAAACTCATTAATAGGCACAATCCATCAGCCTATGTCATTATTTGGTAGTATTTTACATTATATCCTTAGAAGAACTTGAGATTAAAAGAAAAGACAGCATAAGAAGATTGGACTGGGTGGGAAGACTGTGATATCTCTAACAGAATAGACTTGTAAAAATCTGGTCACTGAATGATCTCAGAAGACTCTTTCCCAACCCCCAAGGACATCAACTGGAGCAGAATTTCAGTAGTAGAGGGTATTCTGCAAAGTAGACTATTCATATTCATCAGACATCTTGAGCCTTAGGGTGCTGAAGGGTACTTTTATCTATTACAAATTTGGTGACTTAGGACATCAAAGGTATTAATCAAGTGCTTGTTCCACATGTTGGTATCTTCTGGGTATGCCTCTCCACTGTCAATTTGGGGTGAAGCTAAAGAGTGGGCATTAAGTGTGAATTAATCTAGCCCCTAGGGACCCAGTCTTCAGCCTCAGAATCATAAAAGAACTGGTGAAACTCTAGAGAGAAACAGAGGCAGTAGAGAGCCTGAGCCAAAAGGGACTTATATTTGTTCTAGAGATCCCTCAAGGTTCCTAGATCTCAGGACGACCAGTGTATTAGAGGCTCCCAAGGACGTTGAGATTAGCTGGGGGTGTAGCTGAAGCCTGATTCTTTTCCCACCATAGCGTGTATACTTACATTCCCTACTTCACAAGATCATAGATATCTAGCTGGATGGGCCTTTATAGAACATCCATCCAATTCCCTCATTTTACAGATGAGGAATTGAGACCTGGAGAACTTAAGTGACTTGCTCCAGGTCATATCAAGTGGTAGAGTCAGGATTCAGATCAAAGATTCTCTTATTTTAAATCTCATGTTCTTTTCACAGTACATCACCAGGTGATTGTGAGGAATGCCCTTTGCCAGCCTTGAATAACAAGAGAGGTAGCTTGATGTAATGGATAAAAGACTGGTCTCGTGGCCTAGAAAACCTGGATTCCTGGCTTTGTTACCCTGGCCAAGTCATTTAATATCTCAATGTCCCTGTGGAACTCTTTTTATGATTATTTAAAACTATTTTATTTTTTTCCAATTACATGTAAAAATAGTTTTCAGCATTGATTTTTGTAAGATTTTAAGTTTGAGATTTTTCTCCCTCCCTACCTTCCCTCTCCCCAAGACAGCAGACAATTTTAATATAGGTTATACAGTACAATCATATTAAACATACACATTAGTTATGTTGTGAAAGAAAAATCAAGACAAAAGAGAAAAACGGTGAGGAAAAAAACAACAACAAAAAAGTGAAAATAATATGCCTCGATCTGCATTCAGACTCCATAGTTCTTTCTCTGGATGTGGAAAGCATTTTCCATCATGAGTCTTTTGGAATTGTTTTGGATCATTGTATTGCTGAGAAGAGCTAAATCTATCACCGTCGATCATCTCATGATGTTGCTGTAACTGTGCAGGATGTTCTCCTGGTTTTGCTCACTTCATTCAGCATCAAGTCCACTTAAGTCTTTCCAGGCTTTTCTGAAATCTGCCTGCTCATCATTTCTTATAGCACAATAGTATTCCATCACATTCATATACCACAACGTGTTCAGCCATTCCCCAATTGTTGGGCATCCCCATAATTTCCAATTCTTTGCCACCACAGAAAGAATTGCTATAAATACTTTTGCATATGTGGGTCATTTCCCCTTTTTATGATCTTTTTGGGATATAGACCTAGCAGTGGTATTACTGGGTCAAAGGGAATGCACAGTTTTATAGCCTTTTGGGCATGGTTCCAAATTGCTCTCCAGAATGGATGGATCAGGTCATAACTACACCAACAATGCATTAATGTTCCAATTTTCCCACATCTTCTCCAACATTTATCATTTTCCTTCTTTGTCATATTAGTATGGAACCCTTTAAGATTAGAAGTTACTTAATGACATTGGTAGAGGGTATTTCCTCACCAGTAGTTCTATACACTAATGTAATCATAGGTCCAGAAAAAGATGGGGCTGAGATGGAGAGCATTTGGAGGGGTTGACCATGGCACAAAGAAGGGCCACTTCATTCAGAGGCTGAAATGAAAGAGGAAATGGTAGAAAGATGGTGGCAGAGAGATAATGAAATATGAAGAGAAAAAGGAACTCTCAGTGGATGACCTAAATGTTATAAGTGATGTGTTAGGTGAGGTCCCTGGGTGAAAGGATGGTGGAGGGTTGTCATGGGATGCTTGAGGAGAGAAAAGAAGATTTGGAACAGTCATTGTGATGAGGGGGTAGAAAAATCAAGTAAAGAGGAGTAAAAGGATTGCCTTCAGCTGGCTCTGTAACAGAATAAAAAAGAGAGAGAGAGAAAGGAAAATACAGTTCAGCAAAACTAATCAACATCAAAAATGTATGGCATTATTCCACACCCATAATTGCCCACCCCTGCAAGAATGTGAGGAAGTATTCTCATGTTTCTCTTTTTTGTTTTTTTGCATTTACATTATTTTAGCCATTATGTATATTGGTGGTTATGCTTATTTCACTTTGCATCAGTAAACATGAATTCATCCTTGTTCCCATGCCCTGTACTTGTTTAGCCATTCCCAAGAGGTAGAATGGAGGGCACCTGTGAGATTGAAATACAGTGGCCTCCGAAGAATTAGAAATGAGTGTCACCCACTGAAGGAGAATACCTTGGACAGCTGCCTCATTTTCCTCTCTGATGCAGGTGTTCTTCTCCCCCCCCCCCCCCAGCTTCTTCTCTGGCATTCTCTTTCCCCACTAGATCGTAAACTCCTCGAGGACAGGGACTGTCTTTTTACCTTTCTTTGTATCTGTAATGTTTAGCACAGTTCCTGGCACAGAGAAGCCCCTTAATCAATGTTTATTGTCTGGCTCGTTATTGGTGATAACATTCTAATGGAGGAGAAAAATACATATAAAAATCTGTACAGCATAAATGCAAAATTAATGAATACAAAGTAGTTAAATACAGGCAAGTTTAAGAGGGAGAGCACTCGCAGTGGAGGACTCAGGAAAGGTTTCATGCCGAAGATGGTGCCTAACCTTTATCTTAAAGGAAGAGAGGGATTTGATAAGGTAGAGGAGGAGGTGCATTCCAAGCCTGTGGAGTGATGAGTGCTGAGGAACAGAGAAGGGACATAAGAGATGGAGTGTGATATGTGATGTGAGCGTGGGCTCTGTAACAAAGCCTATTAGATATGCCAGAGCTTCCCTTCTTTACAGGGGAGCAGGGCAATGGAATTGCACAACAACTAGCCAATTAGAAAGATTTCTGAGGCTCAGGGCTGCTTAACATACCAGTGATCCTTTGTGAGTGGACTCTAGCTCAATTTGAATCTGCCTGCAGCTGCCCAGAACCAGCCTTGACCAGCTAAAGGACAACCCTGAGCAGCCTGAGACCTTGCTTGGGACTTTCTAAACATCCTGCTTCCTGGCTTACTATGTCTACAGATATCTTCTCCCTTAACCCCCATTCCCCATTAAGCCTAGTATCTTACCCTTTTCCACACCCTCTCTGAGCACTCTCTCCCTCATAAGTTCTCTCCCTTGAAAGCTCTTCTCAGACAATAAATGCTTTTGTGACCTATTATAAGACAGGCTCCTTTCAGGGTCTCTTCTAGGCCCAGGGTGGGGGGGGGGTATGGACAGAACCTCTTTCTTTTATTAGTGAGGATCAAAGAAAAGCTCAGTTTGGCTAGATCATGAAGTGTAGGAGGGAAGAACAATGTTTCTTGAGCCTGGAAAGATAGATTGAGGCTAGGTTATATAGGACTTTAAGGGCTGAACAAAAGAGGTCATATTTTATCCTACACATATTAGAAAGGAACTAGACTTGAATAGCAGAATCACATGGTCAGATTTTTATTCACAGAAATGGATTGGAGTGGTGAGAGACTTGAGGGAGGGAAAGCAGTTGGGCTGTTGCAGTAATCTAGTTGGGGTACAATGAGGGCTTAAAGTAAGGTATATGTGTTGTAAGAAGGGTTAGTTGGATATGAGAGCTGTCGTGGACTTAGAAGATTTCATTAACTGATTGGATGGATGAGGGAGCAAGAAGAGTTTGGGATAATGCCAGATTTAAACCTAGTAGACTAGAAGGATGATTGAATGGAAATAGGGTAGTTTGGAAGGGGACAGGATTTTGGGGAAAAGAGGAGGTTTGGGGTTTGTTTGTTTTTTTACTACAGCTATATAAGATAAAACAAAATTTTATTCAGATTTGTAACTTCCTCATTAACCTTTTTTTTTTTCAATTTATTATCATTTCTTTATTGGAGTGTTGAAATTTCCCACAGTTGTTGATTTTCTGCAAAATATCCTTTGCAACACATATAATTTTTCATGCATATGTATAGGTGCTGTGCTATTAGGTACATAGGTATTTAATATTCTCTCATCAACAGTGTTATCCTGAATTATGATAGTTGTCTTAATGCTTTCTTCTTTAAGTTCAGCTTTGTATGATAACAGCAACTTAACACCAGACTTTCTGAAACCAGTCGAAAAGATAATGAATTTTTAAATTCTCTTACCTTCAATTTACCTAGATATTTTTACATTAAGCATGTTTCCTGTAGGCAACATGTTAGCTAACATTTCTATAGGACTTTAAAGTTTAAGAAGCACTTTACACGTCTTATCTCATTTGATCCTTACAATAATAACACTAGCTAACATTATATACCACTTACTATGTACCAGGCACTGTGCTAAGCCCTTTACAGGGATTCTCTGTTTTGAGTCTCACAACTCCGGAAGGTAGGTGCTATGATTATCCTTATTTCATAGAGAAGGAAACTGAGGCAAACAGAGGTTAAGAAACTTGCCCAGGATCACACAGCTGGTAAATGTCTGAAGTCAGAATTGACCTCAGGTCTTCCTGACTCCAGGTCCAGTGCTCTATGGTACCCCCAGCTGCCCTTTGAAGTTGATTTTTTTTTGTTCTTTCTGTTGTGTGTATTACATGCAATTATCATAATTTTTTTACAGATCAGGAAACTGAGGCAGCTTTTATCATCCTTTGATAACTGCAATGAGAAAATAACTATTTAATCAAAAAAAGTAACCATTTAATCATAGCTGAAAAGAACCCATTGAATTTAGCACTTAGCTTCATGACCAGCTGTAACTGTCTTAATGTTTCTATGTATCTTACATTGTCTTAAAGTTTGCTCTGACCTTAACAATTGTTCAGAATTGTGTGAATTCTTAAATGGTCACGTTTTGTCTTTGAAAATACTGCTTAGTAGGAGAAGGTTAAGGCACATATTGGGAAATGTAGGTGAGGTAAAGTCAAGATATCAGTAAAATACATCTTGCTCCATAAGTGCCATCCAAATAAAAGAAACCATTACATAGATTTTCTGGATGTGAATTGTCTCAACTTTCAGTGTATCGTGTTCTAGCTTGTGTCATTTCTCATTTCAGTAGAAAGATCTTGTATAATACAAAGGATTAATTATTTAAATTATCTGCCTATAAAAATAATATTGTCATTTTAGTCTTGGCAGTGATATCTCTTTGAATTTGAGACTCATTTCTGCTGAAGTAAACTCTGACTACTGTCAGTTTACCATGTCTCCCTTTTTTAATATTTGAGGGGAGGGCAGGGCAGTGAGAGTTAAGTGACTTGTCCAGGGTCACATAGCTAGTAAGTGTCAAGTGTCTGAGGCTGGATTTGAACTCAGGTCCTTCTGAATCCAGGGCCGGTGCTTTATCCACTGTGGTATCTAGCTGCCCCCCTTTTTTAATATTTCTGATAATTTTTCATATACAATTTTCTGAAATATAGTGGTCATATTCTTTTATTCACAAGAATTTTAGGCTGGGTTGTCCAGATTTCTCATTCATATGCAAAGACTCTGGTGGTTTTTTTCTGAATAAGAGAATTTTCTAGGCACAGCTTTCTACTTAGAACAGTAGAGTCTAGATCTGGACCAGATCTCGGTTGCCATCCATTCCAAATTTCTCCTTTTACAGAGGAGGAAACTGAGACCTAGGGAAGTTAAGTAAGCACAAGGTAATAAATATCTAAGGGGCTCTATGCCCACAATAAAATTTTGAGAAACAGTGGATATTAGATATTTGCCTTAAAAGCTGTGACATAACCATTTTCTCTTGAATGACTGCTTGAAGGTACCAGAAAATCCAACTCTGACTGGGAGTCTAGTCTGTCCCATTCATTCAAAAAGCAAAAGATTTCCATTATCCTGCCTATTTCCTATCATATATTATTTCTTTTATAGTTTTACTACTTTGTCCTATTATGAAATAATTTTGTTTCATTGAGGCTATTGTTTTATTTATGTTTTCTATGAAAATTTCTAAACTTGAGTTTAGTTGTCATTCTGTCCTAATATTTATTTGTACTCAGTTGCTTCTTTACTCTATGATATTTTTTGCAAATTAGCAAAATTTCTGCCTTATTTTTTCAGTTTTGTTCATTTAGACCAGAAAATTCTCGGGTCTTTTTTCCTTCTGTTGGTAGTGTTAAACTATTTTTCTTTTTGTGTTTTTTGCCTCTTTTAATTTACAATTTTTTTTTCATTGTACCAGATCTTTTTGTCGTTGTTGTTGCTTAATCATTTCTTTGAATGTGTAGTTTTTTCTTATAGTTTGGGATTTTTTGGTGGTGTGAAAATATTTTGACTGACTGGGCCTAATTTGGGGGCTAATCTGACTGGAGGACTAATTCTGGGACTTTTGACTATTTAACTATCTGACTGCTATTAACTTAGCATGGGCCATTTTTAAAGTTCCACCACACTGCTCCACTCCCAAATTGATAAGCAAAAGATTAAGAAGCCTCTTAACTAAATAATCCAAGCAGAGTTTATTTATGAGATACTATTTAAAATTAAGAATACAGGGAAATAAAATGTACAACCTGACTTCATTGCGGTGCGTCTCTTTCCACTGCGTCTCTTTCCCACCTGTTGTGCCTGGAACTTCTAATTTTGTCCGCCCAGTCTCTGTATCTTGTCCTTTGGCCTTTCCTCCTTGCTCCTAGTCCTTTAGCCTTCTCCTGCGTCCTTGTAGCCCCCTGGAACTCGTCTCCCCCCCCCCAGTCTTCTCCAACCTTTCTAATCTCATCAGCAGCCCCCCTGAGTCTAACCCCTAGGTATATATATCTTTCTTATTTCCACTCAAATCTCGGGGCTTTTTGCACCCACACACCAAGCTAATCCGCCAGTCAGGGCTGCGGCTGGGGCTGGGGAGGATGCCCGAGCATCCCATGCTTCAACACAGGCTATGCCAGAGCCCGGCCTGGATGAGTCTAGGATCTCTCAGATAGCTCCGCTCAGGTTGGAGGGAGCTGGGGGCTTTTCTCCCCCAGCTGTCTGACCTGGGGTCTTGTACAGACCATGGGGCTTTTTGGCTCAGCTGAAGCAGAGGGGGAGGGGCACCAGCTCCTCCCACACAGAAGAGACCCTAAAGGCCTAAGGCTTTCTAATCTCAGCCCAAAGGTAGGGTCTCTAAATCAAAATAAATTTCCACAGTGGTGTTGGTTTGTCTTTTGTTTTTTGGTATTTTTTTGCCTGTCCAGTGATGTTTTTGAGGAGATTAAGGAGCACTGCTTTCTTGGTACTTCACATTTTATTTCCCAAAAGTCCAGGCTTGTGTATTTGTATATGTGCATGTACTTTCATAACACACAGTGAATGCTATTTCCCTTCTATTTTCTTTTGAACATTGACATATCCATTGTGTTGTGACCATGATGAGTCCTCCCATACCAAGTCTCAGTGATAACCTGCCAGAATCTAATTTCTTGTGGTATAATATGAAGTTGTTTTGGGTTTTTTTGGTGGTTTTTGTTTTTTTTGTTTTGTTTTTTGCTATGCAGTGGTGTATAAGTATTTGAGATGGTGGATTTGTTCCCAACCAATTTCTTTCCTGGGTTCACCTGAGAATTCTGAGTTTTTCCTGCCTTGCTGCTTCTTTCTATCATACCCACTCCATTCAGTTTAACATTTAGTGCCCGATTTTTAGGAGTTTTAGTTTTAACTGGATATTTTTTCCCTTCACCTGATTCCTACCTCTCTTCTTCCCCATTTTCACCCCCGCCCCGCCCCCAAATATATAACATTTAAATCCTCTTGAGCAGGTAAGCAAATCTACTAATATATTTTTCATTCCTTCATAAGATGTACTTATATCCCTTATATTCCATCTTTTTTTATTTCAAGTCATCTTCCAAGAAAAACTATATCCAGGTCTTCAACACTACCTGTGGGGCCATCTCTTTACTTCCCTTGTCTTTCTACCTACCTCATAGGGTTGTTGTAAGAAAAATACTTTATAAACTACATAGATATGAATTTTTTTATACTTCATTCTCCTTTGAAAAAATATTCAGAGCTGAGTAATTAATTACTACCTTCTCAAAACCTTTATTTTTTCCTTACTCATCTTTCTTGACCTCTCTGTGGTATTTGAATCACTACTTTTACTTGATATCTTTTCCTCCCTTCAGTTCTATGACAGTGTGCTCTCATAATTCTTTTTCTACCCCTCTGACTGATCCCTTAAATATGGGATCCGCCAAAGTGATATCCTTAGCTCTCTCTTCCTTTGCCATCCTTGCTCCATTAATGCTCTCTTCTAATCGGATGGCTTCAGTTACCATCTCTGTACTGATGACTCCAGAATCCCCCTCCCCCTTTCCCTCTCCTCAGAGGTCTAGGCCCATATTTTCTTTTTTTCCCTTTGTTAATGTTTTGGTTTTGTTTGTTTGTAAAAAGGTTTTTTTAATTACATGTAGATCGTTTTCAGCATTCATTTTTGATAAAATTTTGAGTTCCAAATTTTTCTCCATCCCTTCCCCCTTCCATTCTCCCTCCTCCAATGGCAAGCAATTTGATATGTTACAAATGTTAGGTCCATATTTTCAATTGCCTGTTAGCTATCTTTACCTTTACATTTCTACTGACTTCTCAAAATTTAACTCATTTTCTTATCCCCTCAACCTGCCCATTCCATTAACTTCTTTCTGTTTATAGCATCCCTTTAATTTCCCAGCCTTATAATCTGTCATTTTTCCTCTACTCTCTTATTCAATTCCCCTCATCCCCGAAACACACATCCAATTAATTACCAAGTCATGTCATTTCAATGTCTCTCAGTCCATCCCCTCCTCTCCACAACCATCCTAGTTCAGACCAGTATCCTTTCAATTCGTTTTTCTTCCTTTAGTCTGTCCTCTTCCCAATTCATCCTGAGCATCAAAACTGTGCAGTTCTTCTTGATGTAGTATTCTGATCTTGCTACTCCTTTATTCAGAAGCCTTCAGTGGTTTACCATTGTCTATCAAATATAAACTCCTGACTCTGTCATCCCCCAATGCAACACTCTGGTCTCAATCTATCTGTTCAGTCTCATCTCATACTATTCCTGTCTCTCGTGTATTCTACATATTGGCCACATTGGATTACTCTCCATCCTCCCTCCTCTGTCTCTGTGTCTTTCCTCATGATGTCCCGTAAGGAATGAATTCCTTTCCCCTCTCAGTCTGCTGAAGCCTCTCCTGTGCTTTGAGGCCTCAGTTAGATATTTTCTCCTTTACCCCCTCCTCTTTCGTGTAGCATCCTCTGACCCCTTCCCTTCTTCCAGAGAAAAGTGATCTCTCCTCCTCAAAACGTCTTATAAGACTGCCTCAACATGTCCTTTGCATTGAATTCAAGTTCCCCTTCTATCATCAATTTTTTCTGGAGAAGACTGACATTTAATAAATGCTTGTGAATTGAATCCTGACCTTTGGGAAGATTAGAAAATGTGTTTTCCTGATGTAGTCTGTGTCCTACTCCAAACTTTAAAATCTTCACGATTTTCCTTAGTTAGTTATTCATTCTGATATGAATTCATAGATGTGGGTGGGGATGATGAGTTTGTTTAGTTTGGGCTAATGCACTGTCACCTACTGTATATAAATTCAAAGGAGACAGGGTCTTTCCTGGTTATTCATGTCATTATCAAATAATGTTGGGGTTTTCCCTCTGGAAAGGGAGCCACCAACTAGTCTTAATCTTTGGTTTCCTACTCCCAGTGGCACCTAGAGGATTCCTTTTATATGCAGAAGACTTCAACCCCTCTTTCCTTGGTGGTGCTTTGCATAGAAATGCTTCTTCAGAATCTGCTTCATTGTCCTTCCTGGAAAGTACCTCAGCTCTGTTGTATACCTCAAAGACTATGGTTTCTTTTCTCTTTCTCCACTAGGTCATTATCTACGTGGTCCTGTCTCTTGACTTTCCATTCCCGCTACTTCCTTAGACTGTCATTTTGACTTCCAGATTTATTCTTCCTCTCTAAAATCTCTTTATTCTTTTTAATAAGTTATAGCACAGAAAGGCCTGTATCAAGCTCCGAAGGAGGAACACAAACATACCATGTAGCTGGAAGGCCTCTAGAGCAGTTTTCTTTGAAGTTGGCATTATCTAATGTCCGCTGACAAGCTTTAGCTTCCCCTGGAAGTTCTTTTTGTAAATTGAAAAGAATTGTTCCTTTTAATTTGTTAACTTCCAAACCTTTGTTGTTAGTTACTGATTTGTAGTAAGTTGATAGCTCCCCTCCCATTCATAATGCACTTGGAGGACTTTTACTTTGAAGCCAAATTCTTTATGCCTTATATAAAGCAAGTGTGTGTTTTAATACATCTCAGTGACATAAATAAAGAACCAAGTCAATTTATCATTTTTTAAAATCTTTTTTGTTTAGGTAGATGAGCCAACCTTCTCTTGGGTGCCCTCCTCTCCTGGAGGCAATGAAATGCCATTGTGCTCTTCTAATGTTTCTCACTATGAACTCCAAGTAGAAATAGGTAATAATCCTCAATCTCAGTGAATTTATCTATTCAAATGTTAAGCAAAAAGATGAAAATGCCACAGCTTCAGTCTTCACAAATTCAACAGTCTAATGGGGATGTGTTAATGACTATATATATCCTACAGTAAAGCATCCACGTAAATATGAGAGGTAAAAAGTGCTATCAGAATTCAAAGGCAGAAGGTACCAGGTAAGACTTCGTGAAAATTATAGCATTTTAAGCTGGATCTTAAGCAGTGGATATAATTTCTAACAATTTCTAATTGTAAGGAACAGTATGCAATGTTTTCAAAGAACAGAGTAGTGTGACTTGGCTGAAGCATAGATTATATGAAAGGAAATAGTGTAAGGTAAGTTTGAAAAGGTAGGAGCCATATTTTGAAGGGTTTTAAATACAGCTGTGGCATAATACATAGAGGGCTAGCCCCAAAGCCATTAAGACCTAGATTTAAGTCCACTTACTGGCAGAGTGACAGTGATCAAGTCACTTGAACCTCTCAGTGTCCCAGGCAACTCTAATATTCTAAATTGTAGAGTAGTTGTTCTTCCACAGTGGTAGAGGGGATCCCCTCCCTGAGAGTTCCCTATAACAATGAAAACAGATTTGGATTAATAACTCTTTTCCCTCCTCCCCAAAAGTACAAGGAAATTTATTTTGCACTTTTAGGAAAAGTGACCTAAGAAATAACTGTTTTCATTGCAGAAACTGTATTCAGCATATTTTATTTTTGTGTCTTAATCAGTTCCAAAGATATCCTCCCCCTTATCCGTATCTGGTGAGCCCTCTCTTTTAATAAAGTTTTAAAAAATATTTTAGCAAAATCAACCAATAGAGTGGCCCATCTGAAAGTATATATAATACTTCACATCTGGAGTATAGAAGGAAGGAAAGATACCTTTTATCAACTTCTCAGAACCCCAACATTATTTGATAAATCATTTAAGGAAGTAGTCAATAAAAATTTCTTACTTTGAATCATCTGTTGATTGAGCTGATAAAATCTGAAGCAAAAGTTTTATTTAGTTATTGGGTGGAGTAGATCTCAGCAGTTTTAGGAAACGTCATATGATCAAGAAAGAGTTTTAAAGGAAATGGACTTTTTGTTGTTGTGTCGTTTCAGTCATGTCCCACTCTTTGTGACCCTATTTTGGGTTTTCTCAGCAAAGATACTGAATTGGTTTGCCATTTCCTTCTCCAGCTTATTTTACAGATGAGGAAACTGAGGCAAACAGGGTTAAGTGACTTGTCCAGGGGTCACATAGCTAATAAGTGTCTGAGACTGGGTTTGAACTCAAGATGAAGTCCACTGTTCTATCCACTGCACCACCTAGCAATCCCAAAAATGGACTTTAGAGAATACTTTGTAATGTTTTCATTAAATAAATTAAAACATCAACTATAATATGTAATTACAGGAAAAGGATTTGACAATTTAACTTCAGTCTACCTCGCACGTCATACTCCCAGTGGAACATTAGTGACTATAAAAATTACAGACCTGGAAAATTGTTCTGAAGAACATTTGGAAGCTTTACAGGTAAAACACCAAATTTCAAAGCTGATATACTTATCATAAGGCCTGTCTGAAGAGATGATTGTAAGCAACATTTGGAGGGGGGGTGAGGGGGAGTGTTTTGACCTGTGATTTTATTAGTTTTGGGAAATCCCATTGAGGAAAATCCCAACTATTTTAGCTCTACAACTTATAGTTAAGGCATGGAATGATTGGTTGAATTACCCAAGCTCATATAGCTAGTGTGTATCAGAGGAGGGATTTGAATCCAGGTTTTCCTCAGTTCTTGTACTCACACTAGGTTTATGTATAAGCAAATAATAAAAACAAAAAGGGGAGAGTTTCAGAAAAATTACATTCTGTATCAGTAAATTTTAATAGCCTTCCACTGTGGGAATGGGATAATTTTTAAATAGTATCATTAATAGTAAACTTTCCAACTATTAAATTTTCTTTATCTTTGTTGTCGTTGTTATTGAATCTCCTAGAATGAAGTAACACTCTCCCACTTTTTCCGGCACCCAAACATTACAACATACTGGACAGTGTTCACAGCTGGCAGCTGGCTTTGGGTCATTTCTCCATTTATGGCTTATGGTAAGGATAGCGAGATGAGGGAACAAAAGATCCCATTAATTATACTCAACTCTTTAATTATGTAAGAGTGAGGAACATTTTGTATTTATGATTTTTTGTTGTTGTTCAGTCATTTTTCAGTCATACCCAACTCTTGGTGACCCCATTTGGGGTTTTCTTGGCAAAGATACTGGGGTGGTTTGCCATTTTCTTCTTTAGCTCACTTTACAAATGAGGCAACTGAGGCAAACAGTTAATACCTGTGTGACCCTGGGCAAGTCACTTAAGTGTCTGAAGCCATATTTGAACTCAGGAAGATGAGTCTTCTTAACTTAAGACCCAGCTCTCTACCACTGCATCACCTAGCTCCTCCATGTGTGATTTAGCATGTACTATTCTGTAGTCATAATGTTTCTGGATATATAGTAGGCTATTGCTGACGTGCTCATCAGTGAAAATTAGGCTGAAATCTAGTCAGAAACTGCAGAGGTTTATCTTTAAGGAGGGCTACAGTCATATATTAACTCTGGACAAAAGAATTGTGCCCCTCTTCCAGTAATGCTTATTGTTTTCCTGCTCATCCATCAAGGTAGCTATGAATAGTAACAAAAGAAGATTCTGTTTAGAGAGTTTCAAAGGTAATTTTTCTTGGACTAGGAATATCTGGGCCTTGAAGAATAGTAAAACTTTTTGTGGCTGATACATGTTTACCTAAATAAAGATTTGGGGGGCTTCTTTCAGGTTCTGCAAGTCAACTCTTGAGGACTCACTTTCCTGAAGGAATGAGTGAAACTTTAATAGGAAACATTCTCTTCGGAGCAGTGAGAGGGTTAAACTATCTGCACCAAAATGGCTGTATTCACAGGTATTTTTACTTATTTGTATTTTACAGAAAACTTAGGAGATAAACCACTAGTAAAGCCTTTTGGATGGAGAAAATGAGAATAGAAAGGAGGGGCAGGAAACCAGGTAAATGGGAAAAGGGGGAGGAAGGGATCCAAACATGCAATGGATGATCAATATATTGACATATGGTGCAGCTAGGTGGCGCAGTGGATAGAGCACTGGCCCTGGATTCAGAAGGACCTGAGTTCAAATGCGGCTTCAGACACTTAACACTTACTAGCTTTGTGACCCTGGGCAAGTCACTCAACCCCAGTTGCCTCCAAAAAAACCAAACAAACAATATATTGACATATGGATGATTCTTTATTATATACTAAAACCTATACTCCTACTAGGGCTCTCCCTCAAGGAGATCAAGTAAAGAGAAAAGGCTCTATATAAAAATAATATTTATAGCAACTACTTTTTAATGGCAAAAAAAAATTGGAAAATGGAGAGATGCCTATCATTTGGGGAATGGCTGAACAAGTTATGGTATATGAATGTGATGGAATTCTATTGTTTTGTAAGAAATGATGAAGGAGATAGTTTCAGAAAAACCTGGGGAAGCCTGTTTGAACTGATGCAAAATGAAGTGAACAAAGCCAGAAGAACAATTTGCATAGTAATAGCCATATTGTAAAGATAATCGACTTTGAAAAACATAATAATTCTGATCAACACAATGACTCACCACAATTCCAAAGAACTCATGATGAAATATACGATCTACTTCCAGATGGAGAAGTGGTGGATTCAGAGTACAGATTGAATCATTTTTTTTTAAAAGACTGACTAAAAAAAATTTAAATCTAAGCTGAGTGAGAAGGAGGAGGAGAAAATACTTTGCTGTCTTAAATGAATTCAAGTCAGTAGACCCAGACAAAGTACATATCAGGCTACTGGGAATAGTAAGCATCCCACCAACCCTTACCCACCCCCAGTCAATAAAATCCAGTCTTTTACCTCCAGGATAAAATATGTATTCAAAGCCTTTCTATAATATTCCTCTCTCCCCAGCCTCCTGCCCATGACCACCTACCTTTCCAGCCTTTTTACACCTTACCCCTTTCCATGTACTCTGCAATCCAGTGACACTGGCCTCCTGGCTATTCCTTGAACAACATACTCCATCTCCTGACTTCAGACCTTTTCACCAGCCATGCCCATTATTCCTGAAACACTATAACATATACCATAGATTTTAGTAGAGCAAATTTCAAAGAGTTTCAAAGGAAGCTGAGAACACATGGACTAAAATTCTGCTAGAGAAGTCAGCCCAGGAAAGAAGCCCCAAGAATGAAATTCTGAAGACATAAAAATAAGTAATTCCCATGAGGAATAAAAGAAGAAGGCAGTGTGGGTATGTGTGGAACTCACCAACTAACAGACTTTAAAAAACTGTACAGAAGATGAGAGGAAGGAGAGATGATAATAAAAGGGAATACAGATATGTAGCCCAGACCGGGAAAACAGAGAGGCGTGGAAGGAGTGCCATAGCCGAGAATACGGAAACAAGTCAAGCTAGAAACGGGAAATGTTTTCAAAGCAGCATTTGGGAAAAGAAAAAGATTAGAGAAGGATTAGGACTGTTGCTTGGGCTGGATGGGAGGAAGAGAAGGCAGAGGTGATTATTTGGTTTCTGTTTTCTCTACCAAGAGTAGGATGGCAAATATGGCAATTGTTACCCAAGATAAGTAAGAATAAAGTAAGAGAGGTCACACCAAATAACAGATATATAGGGTATCATTCTCTCCTCTTTGGGTTTCTGTGATGCTATTCTTAGTTTTCCTCCCTGTCTGATCATTCCTTCTCAGTTTCCTTTGATGGTTTGTAATCCATATCATACCCCCACCCCCCCGACTGTGAAAGTACCCTATGGCTCTGTGCTAGGCCCTTTCTCTGTAGACACTGACTTGGTGGGATTAATTATCATCTGTATGCTGATGATCACAAATTTATATATCCAACCCTTGTCTTTCTCCTGAGCTCCACTTGCACATCTCCAATTGTTTATATTTCCAACTGCATGTCTTTGAAACTACATGTCTAAAACTGAACTCATTAACTTTCTCTCCCCCAACATAAATACTTCCCTTCTAAATTTCCTTTTTTTTTCCCCCCAAAATTACCACTGTCCTTAAAGTCACCAAGGTTCATGATCTTGGGTTTATCCTTGATGTCTTACTCTCCCTCATACCACATATCAAACACTTGCCAAATCCTGTCCTTTCTTCCTCTACAATATCTTTTAATCTCTTCTCTCCACTTACATAGACACAACTGTACTTTACTCTCTCATCACTTCTTGCCTGGAATGCTGCAATCATCTTTCAATTGACTTCCTTCCTTCTCATTTCTAATTCATCCTTCACACAGCTGCCAGTCATTATCCTAAAGCAGCTGTTGTTGTTCTTGTTATTATTCCTCTTATTCCTCTTCTTCTTCCTCCTCCTTCCTCTTCCTCTTCTTTTCTCAAAGAGGACCAGGTCTGACAATGTCCTCCCTCTACTGCTCAGACTCTACAGTGACTCTCTATTGCTTCCAGGATCAAATAAATATAAGTTTCTCTGTTAGCTTTTAAAGCCTTCATAACCTGGCTTCAACCAACTTTCTCAACCTTTTTACAGTTTAGTCTTTTTACTTCACTTTATGATTCAGCCATATTAGCCTTCTTTCTATCCCTTACATGGCCCTCCATCTACTGTCTCCAGACCTTTGCACTGCTTGTCCCCCATGCCTGGAATGCCCTTCCTCCTCTCCTCTGTCTGTTATAATCCTTTGTTTCCTTCAAAACTCTGCTCAAATGATACTTTCTTACATGAAGCTTTTCTTGGCCTCTCAGCTGCTAATACCCTATTATTTCCCCCAAAAAATTTACATTGTATTTATTTTATATATATTTATTTACATACATATTATCTCCAGATAGAATGTAAGCTCGAGTTCAACAACAACAGAGAGACCTGCTTGATAACCAGAAAATAGCCTATGGATCAAGAGTCATTGCTGTGATCATTAGGTTAAATGTCTTACCTGTGGCTCCAAGAGGCTATAGTATGTGCATCAGTCATACCTGGTAAAACTGTCATGGAAGACAAGCTAAACCAGATTAAGGGGAACCAATAGACTTCAAACCTGTCTGTGAGTTAGTGGGGTGTCTGCCCCAAGCATGTGAAGACTTCCTCCAGTGGGATGGGCAGATGAGAACAATTTATTCCAGTGGTCATGAAGGCAGCTGAAGCAGGCACTGTGGAGCACTTAGAGCTTGCTCAGACATTAAAGATGCCATGACCCCCACTGCATCCTGGGCCATCACTAGTCTTGCCACTGGATTTCAGTGACTCTGGAAGAGATATTGGGGCTAATGACTTTGTACAACTCTGCTTCACTTATGTCCTTCTGCTTCTAGAACATCAGGGCAATTTTCCCTGACAGTTTCTTGGAAGATGATGTCTAAGATCTTTTTTTTGATCATGGCTTTCAGGTAGTTCAGTAATTTTCAAATTATCTCTCCTGAATCTATTTTCCAGGTCAGCTGTTTTTCCAAGGAGCTATTTCACAGTGCTCTCTATTTCTTCATTCTTTTGGTTTTGCTTTATTGTGCCTTGATTTCTCATAAAGTCATTAGCTTCCATTTGCTCAGTCCTAATTCTTAAGCAATTATTTTCTTCACAGAGCTTTTGTATCTCTTTTTCCATTTGGTTTTTCAAGCTGTTGACTTTTTTTCATGACCCTCCTCCATCACTCTCATTTCTCTTTCCATTTTTTCCTCTACCTCTCCAAAGTCCTTTTTGAGCACTTCCATGGCCTGAGACCAATTCATATTTTTCTTAGAAGTTTTGGATGTAGGAGCTTTGACTTTATTGTCATCTTCTGAGGGTGTATTTTGATCTTCCTTGTCACCAAAGAAACTTTCTAGTGTCTGCATTTCTTTTTCTGTCTATTCATTTTGCCAGTCTATTTCCTGACTTTTAACTCCTTAAAGTGGGGCACTAATTCTAGGGCAAGCTTCAGGGGGTCCCAGATGGTACAATTTAAGGAGAGGCACATCCTATACTCCCCTGGCCCTTGCTCTGGTCTGTTGCCTCACTTAAATCCAATTCATGAATGTCAAGATGTCACCCTATGATGTCATTGGTCCTCTTTGAAAATGAAGGACAAACAACAAGCTCCTTGAGAGTAGGAATTGTTTCATTTTTGTTTTTCAATCCCTGGTGCCTTGGCAGTGCCAGGCACTTAATAAATAGTTTCTCTGATTTATCTGTTAAGCAGGCTAAACCAGGTTAAGGGTAATCAACTCTATACAAGAGAATCTTCTTTGGTTTAGAAAGCAAATTATGAGGGGCTTTAATTATGTTTAAAAACGATGGTATTTTATTTTGAAACTTAATTGCCACAAATACTATTTTACTTAAGCACAGTTTGTTTTTTTGTCTTTTCCATAAATTATTTTTACTGTTACCCTGAACAACAAAAGCAGTAATTTTTCTTCATTTTTTTGTTTTTGTAAAACTATTAATTTCAAACTTCTTGCCTTCAATACATGTGACCTCATTATTATTGTAAAGTTGCTGTCTGTAAGGGCTAAAATTCTAGCTAGACTGTCTAAAAATCTAATGAGAGAACGCCATGAATTACAAGCTTTAGCAAGAGTTTAGACTTTTAAGTATTTATTAAGGAACATAAGAATTTGGTGAAGAGAGAGAAAGAGGCCAAGGTTCCTTCATCTGTCTATCTAAGGTAGCCAGTATCTCTGCTCCAACCAAGCTGAGGTCCCGCACAAAAAGAGAGCCCCTCGACCCTTCTTCATCCCAGAAGGCTCCTGTGAAAATGGAAACAGGGCTGTCTAAACACACACACACACACACACACACACACACACACACATCTCCAAGCTAATTGGTTGGTAGCTTTGATTGACAGTACCCACAAGCAAACGTCACTTCGTGATGCCAAGACTACATGAGTTGTCCTCAGGCCAGAGCTCACAAAATGTTCCTCCCAGCAGGGGCATTATTCCAACTCTCACATTATGTAACAAACTAGATGTAAGAATTTAGAAATAATTTGTCATGTGTATTTGTAGCATCATACTACAATTCCCTATAGACTAATTTTTAAACACATGTAAATAACTTTTACTAATGTAATTTCCTAGAGAATTAAGTATTTAAAAGTGTCAACTTTGATTGGTGCATTTATCCATATAATCAGAATGTATAAATTAACAAAAAATATAATCTAGTATCCAAACTTGAATAATAATGAATAAATTGAATAACTTTTTAGTTACATTAAAGCTATAATTCAGTAACTGATTTTTATTCTCTTTGACAATTTATTTGTACTTATTATTGGCACATTTTTTGTTTTAGGAGTATTAAAGCCAGTCACATCTTAATTTCTGGAGATGGCCTTGTATGTCTCTCTGGCCTTTCCCGGCTCTACAGTTTGGTTAACCATGGTCAAAGATCTAAAGCTGTGTATGATTTTCCTCCGTTCAGTACGTCAGTTCATCCATGGCTGAGTCCAGAACTACTAAGACAGGTCAGAAATAACTACTTCACATTTATTATCCACATTTCTTTTAACATCTTAGTTTCTACAGAGGAAAATTATACCCTTGCAAACTAAGTCATCTGCCATTTTTTCCATTTTAAAAAATAATGTATTATAATATATTTAAAATTTGTTGTTCAGTCATTTTTCAGTTATGTCTTCATGATTCTATTTGGGGTTTTCTTGACAAAGATACTAGAGTGGTTTGTCATTTCCTTCTTTAGCTCATTTTACAGATGAGGAAACTGAAGCAAATGGGATTAAGTGACTTGCCTAGGGTCATTCAGCTAGTAAGTATCTGAGGCCATATTTGAACTCGGGACTTCCTGACTCCAAGCCTGCCACTCTATTCACTGGACCACTTAACTGCCCTATTTTTTAAAATGAAATATTTAAAAAATAATTTACACTATGGACTTAGTACATCCTGATTTAGCAGAACTAAATTTTTATTTTTGTTTTCTCATCTTTTCTGACTTTTTCTTATAGATGATAGTGTACAATTCAGTACTTTAGTTATATTAATACATTTGATTATTACTAAGTAATTGACTTCATGTTACTTTTGTTCTACAGGATCTATATGGATACAATGTGAAGTCAGATATTTATAGTGTTGGCATTACAGCATGTGAATTAGCCAATGGGCAGGTACCTTTTCAAGATATTCACCGGACTCAGGTAAACATTATTAAACTTTCCTCAGAACTATTCTTTCTTCATAAGATGCCCTCTAATCTAAATGGTACTGTGCTTATTTTTAAAGAAGGAAAATTTTTAGGGGAGTATAGCCAAGATAGTAGATTAAAGGCAAGGAAATTTCCCTTCAGCCAACATTAAAATAATGTCTCAAAATGAAATCTGGGTCAGGATGAAACAATTTTCTAGCCCAAGACAATTTAGAAGGTCAGCAGAAAAGGTCTGTCTCATTGAATGAGTGTGTCACAGTCTAGCACAGGTTGGCCCTGGCAAGGCAGCAGTTAGGTCCCAGTCCCCTACACCAGATAACTAGTAGTGGGCCATGTCCATCTGGTGCAAATCAACAACAAGCCTTAAATGAGCAGCAGGGGTTTCTGGAGCTCTCAGCCCACAGACGGTAAATGGGTCAGACAAGTGGTTAGAAGGGAATTGAAGGAGATCTTTCTTGACATTGGGTGCAGGATTCTGTTGCCTTACCCATATGTCACAGACCCAGGGTGAAGAGGAGGACTAGCAGGAGCAAGGATGCCAGTCACAGTTCCAAAGTGGAAAAGAATGCTTGTGGTCACTCAGACCACAGCACAGGCCAGGAGAACATTGACCACACCTATCCTTAAATCATACCACCTTGGAGGAAGTGAATCTTACAGACCTCCAGAACTAGCTCTGAACAAAGCAGCATGAAAAACCTGAAGGTTTGGACAGTGCTTCCTCCACCATGGGTGCAGAGTCCAACTTTACAGTAAAATTAAAAGTGAAGAAAAAGGCTTAGAAAAGTTAGCAAACATCAAAAAAAGAACCTGACCATAGAAAGTTACTATGGTGACAGGGAAGATCAAAACACAAACTCAGAAGAAGAAAATTATGTCAAAGCAACTACATGCAAAGCCCCAAAGAAAATTTTGAATTGGTCGCAGCCCCTGGAAGAGCTCAAAAAGGATTTTTTAAATCATAGGAAAGGCAGAGAAAAAATGGGGAAAAGAAGTAAAAATGATACAAGAAAGAGTAAGCAGCTGCTTGGTAAAGAAGGCACAAAAAAATACTGAAGAAAATAACATCTTGAAAAATAGAATAGGCTAGATATCTAACTAGGCACAAAAAATATCCACTGAAGAAAAGAACTCCTTAAAAAAATAGAATTGGCCAAATGGAAAAGAAGGTACAAAAAGCTCACTGAAGAAAATAATTAATTAAAAATTGGAATCAGCCAAAGCTTATTGAATTGTAGTTCACAACCTCATATAGGGTTGCATAATTAAATGTGTGGGTTGCCAACAAAATTGGCAGCAGTAAAAGGTTATGTATACCTATTTTATGTACCTATATACCCAGGGTCACATAAAAATTTCTCGTGGAAAAGGTTTAAGAAGCCCTGGTATCAGCCAAGTGGAAGCTAACAATTCTATGGGACATCAAGAAACAATAAAACAAGGTCAAAAGAATGAAAAAAATGGACAAAAATGTGAAATAACTCATTGGAAAAACAACTGATCTGGAAAGTAAATTGAAGAGAGATATTTTAAGAATTATTAGGGGCAGCTAGGTGGCGCAGTAGATAGAGCACTGGCCCTGGATTCAGGAGGAACTGAGTTCAAATCTGGCCTCAGACACTTAACACTTACTAGCTGTGTGACTCTGGGCAAGTCACTTAACCCCAATTGCCTCACCAAAAAAACAAACAAAACAAAACAAAAAAACCCCAAACAAACAAAAAAAAGAATTATTGGACTACCTGAAAGCCATGATAAAAATAACAGCCTAGACATCATCTTTCAAAAATTATCAAGGAAAACTGCTCTGATATCCTAGAATCAAAGGGTGGAATAGAAGTTGAAAGAATCCGGTGATCACTTCCTGAAAGAGATCCCAAAATGAAAACTTCCAGAAATATTACAGCCAAATTCCATAGCTCCCAGGTCAAGAAGAAATTTCTTTAGGCAGCCAGAAAGAAACAATTCAAATAGCATGCAGCCACAGTCAGGATAACACAAGATTTAACAGCATCTACATTAAGGAATTGGAGAGCTTGGAATGTGTTGTTCCAGAAGATAAAGGAGCTAGGATTACAATCAAGAATCACCAACCCAGTAAAACTGAGTATAATGCTTCAGGGGGAAAAATGGGTATTTAATTAAACAGGACTTTCAAACATTCCTGATAAAAAGACCAGAGCTGAGTAGGAAATTTGACATTCAAATACAATAGTCAAGAGAAGCATAAAAAGTTAAATAGGAAAGAGAAATAATAAGGAATTTAATGAGGTTAAGCTGTTTACATCCTACATGGTAAGATGATACTTGTAACTCCTAAGAAATTTTATTAGAGGAGTTAGGAGTGTACATAAATGAAGGAGGGCCCAAGTATGAGTTGACTTTGATGGTATGATATAAAAAAAATTAAGGGGTGAGAAAAAGACGTACTGGGAGAAATGGGAAGGGAGAGGTACAGTGGAATAAATTATCTCCAGAAAGAACTTTTACAGTGGAGAGGAAAATAAGGGATGGCAGGCAACACTTGAACCTTACACTCATTGGAATTGGCTCAGAGAGGGGACAACACACACTCAGTTGGGTGTAGAAATCTATCTTATCCTACAGGGAAGTAAGAAGAGAGGGAAACTAGGAAGGGAGAGCTCTGATATATTGGAGAACAGATTGGTCCTAATGGTGGTCAGAGGCAAAACCGTTTTGTGAAGGGACAGGGTAAAAGGAGAGAGAGAAGAAGAAATGGGGAAAAAGCAAGATGGAGGGAAATAAACAGTTAATAATCATTACTTTGAATTAGATGAATGTACCTATAAAATGGAAACAGATAACAGAATGGATTAAAAACCAGAATGCTATAATATATTGTTTAAAAGAAACACACTTGAATCAGGAGCTGGTTTTTAGGGTGGGAAAATCCACAATAAAGCAGATAAACCACTAATTGATTTGATTTTTAGAAAAAGAAAGCCGAATTCTTAGTATCAAAAATGAAAATGGTGAATTTACCACCAATAAAGATGAAATTAAAGCAGTCATCAGGAACTATTTTGCCCAAATTCAATGCCAATAAATCTAACAGTCTAAGTTAAATGGATGAACAGTTGCAAAGTATAAATTGTCTACATTAACAGAAGAAATAGAATACTTAAATAACCCTATCTTAGAAAAAGAAATTGAGCTCCCTAAAAAAAAAAAAGCCCCAAGACTGGATGGATTCACAAGTGATGCAAAAATTCTAAATAAAATACTAGCAAGGGGATCATAGCAATATATCAATGGAAGGCAGCTAGGTGGCACAGTGGATAAAGCACTGACCCTGGATTCAGGAGGACCTGAGTTCAAATCTGGCCTCAGATACTTACTAGCTGTGTGACCCTGGGCAAGTCGCTTAACCCTAATTGCCACATGCTCACTCACTCTCTCTCTCTCTCTCTGTATGTGTGTGTATATATATGTCACAATGATCATATACTATGATCAGGTAGGATTTGTACTAGGAATGCTGGGATAGTTCAGTATTAGGAATATTAGGAAAACTATCAGTGTAATTAATCATATCAATGATAAAGCTAACAGAAATTGTATGATTATCTCATTCAGTGCAGAAAAGGCTTTTGACAAAATACAAGACTCATTCCTATTTTTAAAAAAAACACTAGAAAGCATAGTAATAAATGGAACTATCCTTAAAATGATACGTAGTATCTATCTAAAACCATCAGCAGGCATTATTTGCAATGGAGATAAGTTAGAAGCCTTCCCAATAAGATGAGGGGTGAAGCAAAGATGCCCACTATCACCATTATTATTCAATGTTGTACTAAAAATGTTATCAATAAGAGAAGAAAAGGCTGAAGGAATTAGATAAGGCAATGAGAAAACAAAATATCATTATGCAGATGACATGATAGAATACTTAGGGAATCATAGAGAATCAACTAAAAATCTAGTTAAAATAATTGACAACTTTAGCAAAATTGCAGAATATAAAATAAACCCATGTAAATCATCATCACTTTGACAAAAACTGCTGAGAAAACTGGAAAACAGTTTGGCAGAAATTAGATACAGACTAACATCTGACACTGTAAACCAAGATAAGGTCAGAATGGGTACATAAAGAGATACCATAAGTAAATTAGAAGAGCATTTTAAATTTTACTTGTCAGATCTATGAGAAAGGGAAGAACTTATGACTAAACAAGAAGTAGAATTATGTATGATGTTGGTTATATTAAATTTAAAAGTTTTTGCACAACTTACTAGCTGTGTGACCCTGGGCAGGTCACTTAACCTTCATTGCCCCACCAAAAAAAAAAAGGTTTTGCACAAACAAAATCAATGCATCAGGGGCAGCTAGATGGCGCAGTGGATAGAGCACTGGCCCTGGAGTCAGGGGTACCTGAGTTCAAAGTCCGGCCTCAGACACTTAACACTTACTAGCTGTGTGATCCTGGGCAAGTCACTTAACCCCAATTGCCTCACTAAAAAAAAAAAAAATCAATGCATCCAAGATTAGAAAGCAAGCAGAAAGCTGGGGGAAAACATTACAGTAAGTGTCTCTGATAAAGGCCTCATTTCTTAAATATATAGGGAACTGAATCAAATTTATAATACAAGTCATTCCCCAACTGATAAATGATTAGAGGATGTGAACAGGTAGTTTTCAGGTAGTTGTATGAAAAAATGCTTTAAATCATTATTGATTAGAGAAATGTAGATTAAAACAATTCAGAGGTACCATCTTATATCTATCAGATTGGCTAATATGACAGAAAAGAGAAATGATAAATGTTAGAGAAGATGTGGGAAAATTAGGGCACTAATGCACTGTTGGTAGAATTGTGAACTGATCCAACCATTTTGGAGAACAATTTGGAATGTGCCCAAAGGGCTATTAGACTGCACATACCCTTTGATGTAGTAAACCACTACTAGGTCTGTATTCCAGAGAGATTTAAAAGAAAAAGTACCTATTTGTACAAAAATATTTATAGCTGCTCTTTTTGTGGTGGCAAAGGATTGAAAATTGAGGGGTTGTCCATCAATTGGGGAAACACTGAACAAGTTGTAGTATGTGATTGTAATGGAATACAGTTATTCCTTCCACATCACACAGCACCCCAGAAATCTGGAAAATCTGCCTATTTTTTTTGGCCTTTACTTCATACCAGAGAAGTCTGATTTTTCTTTTTCTTTTATAGGGTGTTTTACAGTACCTTATTGTAAAGTTTGGGTTAAGTATTTGGTTATAGGCTCTGTGTAGTCTGCTGGCCTTCACATGTCATCTGCAGCTTCTGCAAAACTCAAAAAAATTCAATTAAATTTCTTATGCCAACCCACAATATGTTGAAATCGCAGTGGGGAAAGTTGCTGCATGGAAGGGATAACTGTACTAATGTGCTCTAAGAAATGACAAGTAGGATGCTTTCAGAAAAATCCTGGGAAAACTTACATGAACCAATACAAAGTAAAGTAAGAAGAAACAAGAGAACATTGTACACAGTAACAGCAACTGTGAATATCTTAGCTATTCTCAGCAAAACAATGATCCAAGATGATTTCAAAGGACTTGTGATGAAAAATGTTATTCATCTGCAGAGAAAGAACTGATGGCATCTGAATGCAGATCAAAGCATATTATTTTCACTTTATTTTTTTTCCTGATTTTTTCTTTTGGTCTGTGGTTTCTTTCACAATGTAACCAATTATGGAAATATGTTTAGTATGAATGTACATTTATAACCTATATCAAATTGCTTGACATCTCAGGAAGGGGTTGGGGAGGGAAGGAGGGATTTTAGAACTCAAAAAAAAATTTTTTTAAAGAATGTTGTAGAATATATTGGTGACTAGGGCTAATTTGTGGGGGGCTAAACTGTGGATGACTAATCTGGGATTTGTTGACTATTAGCTATCTGACTTCGTTAATTTAATGTGAGCCGTTTATAAAGTTCCACCACACTGCTCCCAAACTGATAAACTAAAGATTAAGAAGCCTCTTAACCAAATAATCAAAGCAGAGTTTATTTATGAGATACTGTTGAAAATTAAGAATACAGGGAAATAAAATGTACAACCTGACTGCTTTCGTGTGGTCTCTTTCCCACCTGCTGCTCTTCAATCTTCTTGAATACAATAAGGGCCTTAGCCGCCTCGGGCCTGTAACCTTGTCAGCCCTCCTAGTCCTTCGTTACTGTTTGTCTTGTGTGTCCCGTCCCCCCCCCTTCTAATCTTGTCAGCCGCCCTCTTGACCTCTTCTCAGCCCACTGTCTCCTTGTCTGAACCGAACTCTCCTCCGTCCGTCCTTGTCTGAGCTCCCCTCTAGTCAGCCCCTCTCCTTGTCTATCTTGTCCGTCCTCCTCCTGTCTCACTCCCAGGTCTATATATACATTTTCTCCTCTCCACTCAAATCTCGGGGCTTCCTTCGCCCCCACAGACCAAGCTAATCCGCCAGCCAAGGCTGCAGCTGGTTTGGGGTGGGGGGTGCACTCCCACTTCCCGGGCCTCAGCACAGGCTATCCGGGATCTTTTGTGTAGCTCCGTCAGGTTGGAGGGAGCTGGGGCTTCCCCCCCCCCCAGCTGTCTGACCTGGTGTCTTGTATAGCCCACGGGGCTTTTTCCGCTCAGCTGAAGCTGAGGAGGAGGGGGAGAGACCCTGAGGGCCTAAGGCTTTCTAATCTCAGCCCAAATCAAAATAAATTTCCACAATGTTAAAAATTGTTTCTATACGTAATTGGAAAAAATAAAGTACTTTTTTTTAAAAAGAACATTTTATCTGAGTGAAAATTTTCTTTTTCCTAGATGCTGTTACAAAAACTAAAAGGTTCTCCTTCTTGCCCATTGGAGAAAAATGCATCCCTTCAAGCAGAATCCAGATTAAAAAACTCCCGCTCTGGTGTAGACTCTGGAATTGGAGAAAGTGTGCTGGTTTCTAGCCTGACACACACAGTGACTAGTGACAGACTGCAGACTCCTTCCTCAAAAACTTTTTCTCCTGCTTTCCATAGTTTGGTAGAGCTGTGTTTGCAACAAGACCCTGAAAAAAGGTAATAAGGATTGCATCTAAAAATTAAAGAAAATATACTTGTTTCACATACATCTGGAAAATCTTGC
Organism: Dromiciops gliroides; assembly: GCF_019393635.1. NCBI lineage: Eukaryota > Metazoa > Chordata > Mammalia > Microbiotheria > Microbiotheriidae > Dromiciops > Dromiciops gliroides. The sequence goes on along the minus strand of NC_057863.1, from coordinate 89,173,536 downwards.
CTATTCAGATGAGTTTAGATTCCTTACTCTGAGGAACCAGACTTTTAATTTAATTAAATATAATCTTTTGTTTCACAGAAATCAATTATCTAGCATAAACACAAAAATATATAAAACCAAGTCATTGGGCTGCCATGAAAAAGCTACTGGACTAGGAGCCACAAGACCTGGGTTCAAATCCAGACTTTGTACTAGCCATGTGACCTTAGGCAAATCACTTAACCTCATTAAAACCTCAATTTCCTAAGCTGTAAAATGGAGATAATTCTGCCTGCCTGCCTTCCACAGGTGACTTGTGGTGATAAAGTGAGAATAATAGGTTAAAGTGTTTTGAAGAACGTGAAGTGCTGTGTAATGACGGTGGTGGTATTATGTTTATTTTTTATACTAACAATATAATTATCATTTCAGAAGTTAGGATGGGGTTGGGATATGTTTTCATTGTAAATATTCTATCCCAGAGTTTCATGTTTAAAGCTAATGTTATTTGAAAATCAGAGAATTGACAGTAAGAACTTGGAGATATTTCCTTTTGGGTTCCTTCCTCCACATCCCTGCCCACTCTCATCATTAGGTATTTAAAGAATTCACTTCTAGAGGAATCCCAGTCACCCCAGGAGATATTGGGAAGACCCTCCAGCTGATTGCTGGACTTCACTGGCTGTGGTACCTTGGGAAGACTTAGAGTCTGGTCTTTAACTTCTATGGTTTAATAAGTAGATTTTTGTCAGTTTATTCAGAAGAAGATGAGATTCTGGGAGAATGAGCCTCACTTTACCATTCATTGCCATTCTGTTAATTTAAAATGGAAATATAATTCCCAAATAGACTCTCTCATGTCTATGTTTGTATTGGCTATTTTTACATTCTCTTCAAATGATCAGTCAGTATCTTTTTTTTGTTGTTTTTGTTTTTTGTTTTTCGGGGCAATGGGGGTTAAGTGACTTGCCCAGGGTCACACAGCTAGTAAGTGTCAAGTGTCTGAGGCCGGATTTGAACTCAGGTACTCCTGAGTCCAGGGCCGGTGCTTTATCCACTGTGCCACCTAGCCGCCCCCCAGTCAGTATCTTTTGAAAACAAGATGATCTTAGTGAATGGCTGCTCAAATCAAATTAGTCAGCCTGACTTGTACTCACGACCACTATAGAGGGAATGAACAAGTTTACCAAAATGCATACATCATTTGTTCAGGGCACCCACTCTTCCTGACCAGTGCTGGAGAAACCTTTGGCAAATTTTTACACAGAATTCTCTTTCTTCAGGGTTATTTTTCAGTTACCCAAAACCAAAAACTTTTGTCATTACAGTACTTTCTCATAATAGACATACTACAATTTTCAAAATCACATTTGATTTTATATTAGTTGCCTGTTAAATTGGTACCTTTCTTCAGATTTCTTAATCTCCGTAGTAATATTTAGAAAGCATTCTAATATTAGCAATATACTATTGATATAATCCCTTCGGCAAGGTTTTTGTCTTCAGATGGCTAATCTTATCCATTTATAAGATTTTTATTCTATTCTCCTCTTTTTGTAGTGTGTCATCACTTCCTACAGTAATGACTCCCAAATGTATATCTCTCGCTCTGACCTCACTCCAGATCCCCAGTTTCATATTTCCAACTACATATCTTCAGACTCAGTGTTTTAAATCAAATCCCTACCTTTCCCTCTAAACTGGCTCCATTCCTTACTCTAATATCTTTTAAAAAAAATCCCAATGATCCAGGCTAAAAACTTCAGCATCCTGAGACTTCCTGCTCTCCCCTCCACACCACAAATCAAATGAGTCTCAGTCATTTTTTTAAATCTCACAGAATAATTTTCATTGATCCCCTTTGGTTGCCATAGCCCTAGTTTAGAGCCTCCTCATCTTCCTTCAGGACCTCCGGAGTGGCCTCTTAAGCTGTACCCCAGCTTCCCATGCTGCACCTCCAACCCATCCTGACCACAGACACCAGAACAGTCTTCCCAGAAGACTGCATGAGGCATTAACATCCCTTGATTCAGAGAGAGACAACATCTCTCAGACTTCCCAAGCCAGCTTCAAAGGCACTCCAGTTCAACAAGCATGTGTGCAGTGCATGTACGTGTGCGTGTGTGTGTGTGTGTGTTTGTGTGTGTGTGTGTGAGCGTATGTCTGTCTGCGTATAAGTGCACCACTTCTCAGGTGACAAAGAGACACTACCAGAGCCTCCTCATCTCTCTAACCTTTGATCACTGCCATGCGCATACACATGATGATAGAGAAGATGATGGCAAGCATTTCTATCAATCAGAATAAAGCTTTACAAAGCACTTTACACATAATCTCAGTGCATCCTCACAAAACCTGCAAGCTAAGTGCTCTTATTATACCCCGTTTTACAGTGAAAGAAACTGGCAAAACGGAGGTAAGCAACTTGCCTTGAGTCACCCAGCTAGTGTCTGAAGCAGCATTTAAACTCAAGTCTTCCTGCCTCTAATCCAAGTCATTTATGCACTGTGCCCCCTAACTGCCTTGGAGTCCGGAACTCTAGAGATGTCAGATCATTATATGTTCGATGTACCTGACTTTGCTGGTTTGGTCCCTTCCTGTGACACTGTATCACCCTGGGCAGGTCATGTCACCTCTCAGCTTCAGTTTCCTCTGTAAAATGAAAACCATCTTTAAGGCTTCTAACCCTAACCCTCCATGAGCCTTTGATTCTCGAGTCAAGGGAGGGTTAGATTGTGCTTCTGGCACTGAAGCTTCAGGCAGGTTTGATACAGACCAGGTTTGGGAGGAGAAAAACCCATATTGGTACCGATGTGGAATTTTTTTTTTCCTCTGTTGAAATCTTCATGCAGCGATTTTTTTGAACCTATAAAACCTTCCAAATGTTGACATATTTCTTAAACTCAGAATTCACTGGTTTTTTTTAAGCTACATTCTTTTTTTATGAATCATTTTGTTTTCTATTCCAGACCATCAGCAAGCACTTTGCTGTCACATGCGTTTTTCAGACAGGTGAGCTGGTCTATTGTGGAGATGGGATCATTATAAACAATAGATAAATGCAAAAAGGCAAGAATAAGTTAATGTTATTAAATAAATTATCTTTGATCTGGCTGTTAATAGTTAAGTTTTCACAGGGTATTGAAGTTGCAGGAAAACAACACAACCACATACATACATACATACATACATACATACATACATACATACACACAAATTGCAATCATGTAATTATATCTTCAAGTAACATTTGAATTACTTTTTAAACACAGTTTCCCTCATGGACTAAAAAGATTGTTACAAAGCATAATTTCTCTTAAGTAGGAGAGTCTTGAAACTGCTGAGAAAAAGCTTATGCTGGGAACTTCTGCTTCTATAGCCTTTTGGCATGTTGACTCCCTCCCTTATTAGATTACCAGAATCAAAGCAGGTTTAAGGTCAGTGCCAAGAAATGTTTTGCAAAATCATTGCACAGGCAAAAAAAAATAACATTGTCATTTCTGACAAAAATTTTTTATATTCTGACAACAGAACTAAGATCTTGAATTTCTGTACCAAATAGTCTTGTTTTGCTCTTTTTTTAAACAGATAAAAGAACAAACCCAAGATTCAATACTTTCATTACTGCCTCCTGCTTACAGCAAATGGCCAGTGGCAGTGCCTCCGATGTCAGCCTGGACTGAGCCTAATCGTATTCTTACTGATGAAGAAGACATTGGCTGGGAATTCTAGAGATGCCAAATCACTCTTGTGTCCTATTTACTTGACCTCTTTGCTGCTTTTTCTCCATATTGGCTAAGTCCATATGCCAGAGCCATACTTGAAAACACAGTTGTTGCACTGGAAATTAATTTTAAACCACTCTTTTCCAAGGGGGCAGCCTTTCCAGGTGGCTCTAAGTGCTATCACAAGTACTGGAAACTTCAAAATTAGGAATTTGGTTGCTTTCTCATGTCCTTCAGTTGTGTATTTTGTTCAAACTGTGATTGATTCCTCTCTTAATTTCCCAATGTAATGTTGACCTATTTTCTCATGTTCTTGGCTGCTTTCAGTGTGAATAGACCCTCCAAGGAGGACAGACAGTGCCTCACCAAGTACATCTTTTTCTTCTAGTCTTCTAAGCCTTTTGGCCTCCCATCAGGGCAGGTGACTAATAATTCATCTTGGTGTAAAGCTATTTTAAGTAGAAGAAAAAAGGTTTATGTTTTTTTCATTGTCTCCTGATAATATCTATTCTCTGTCAATCTGAGCCTGACATTAAATGATTCACTTGTATTTCTATAAATGAATATGCAGGTTTTTTTTTCCTTTTCAAATGCCTAATTAGTTGTACTTTTCTACCTTTGTAAACTATAAAACTTAAATCTATGCACCCTGGTTGCCTTCAGTGAATATTCATTTGAGTTTATTCCATCAACTTGATTTCCCTTTGTGTACTATGACCCAGCGTTAGCACAGGATGCTTTTTCTTATATTTCTAGTTAGAAAGAGCCTTAACACAGACTACTAGATTTGTTTGAGATGTAAAAATAATACTTACGGAGCACTGTCTTTATTCTTTAGGATCTTATAGTCTAGACTAGATGACTAGTCTAGAGCAGGAATTCTTTTTTTTTCCATATAAATATTTTATTATTTTCCAGTTACATTTAGAGATAGTTTTCAGCATTTGTTTTGATAAGATTTCTAGTTTCAGATTTTTCTCCCTCCCTTACGCCTCCCCAAGACAGCAAGTAAAGGTTATATATGTACAATCACATTAAACATATTTCTGCATTAGTCATGAGAGAAGAATCAGAGCCAAAAGGAAAAACCTCAAAAGGAAAACAACAACAAATAATAGAAATAGTGTGGTTCAATCTGCATGTAGATGCCACAGTTCTTTTTTTTTTTTTTTAATTTGGAGAACATTTTCCATCATGAATCCTTTGGAACTATCTTGGATCATTGTATTGCTGAGAAGAACCAAGTCTATCACAGTTGATCAACACATAATGTTGTTGATACTGTGTACAATGTTCTCCTAGTTCTAGAACAGTAATTCTTAACCTGGGATCTATGAACTTATTTTTTAAATATTTTGGTAATATTTCAATAAAATTTGTTTCCTTTGTAACTTATTTTATTTTATGCATTTAAAACATTATTCCAAGAAGAGGCTCATAGGCTTCCCCAGTCTGATGGCCAAAACAGTCCATGAGACCAGAACAGTTAATAAGTTCTAAGGGGCTAAATTATCTATACATCAATCACTGAAGAACAATTCGGGGGGCAGGGGACATGTATTTAATGGCATGCATTTATCACAAACATGCCCCCACCTAATTCATTGTTTTTGAAAAACCACAAAATATTGTTACATAGGCAGTTTCATAAGAATGATGTATATTCACATACAATAGTAGCCTGACACTTAGAGGAGTAAACCCATTAAGCTTGAGCAGTACCTTGACCAATCCACTTCTCACCTCTGACGTGATCAGCTTGGTGACATAACTTAGAGGTTTTGTTCTATTAATTATGTAATCATGGTCAGAGCTATGGTACATGCATCCCTTGATGGATCATTAATCCATTTTGTTAGGAAGTCTTAGGAGAACCATTAATGGCTCATTTTTTTCCATAGCAGCTTTATTTATGTCATGAGCAATGAGCTAAACAATGTTCCAGGAGGCTATTGTAACTTTACAGTGAGATTTAGTTATTTAAAACATTTATCAGAGCAACTTTATAATTCATCCCTGTGGTTTTTATAATGGAGCTTTCCCACAATTGCCCTGTAAACAAGTGTGATTACTACTCAATGCCTGTGACTGGTCTACTATAGGACTTTAAGAGATGTCTTAGAGTATATATGACATATACATATATCATGCTTACCTATGGAGTATTCATGTAAGTGTTGTTTCTTAAAGGTAAAAATCCAGCCAAGATGTTGAATTGAGTATAGATAATAATTTTACCAGGTGCTTCTCTGCTTAATAATCCCAGGCCTCTTGTCATCCCTCACAGGAGCAACAACTACCTGCCTGAAATTCTGTGCATGCACTAGGAAACACTGCTAACATTGGAATAGTGGCAACTTTTGCCATTTCAGGTCATCCTGAGTCCTGACCTACAGGGCGAAATTAAATATTAAGCCATGGGATACAATTCTGTTCTGGCTCAGGGCCTTTCCCCTTGATTGCCTATAGATTCAAATAATCAGTATGCGAACCTCACAATTTATTGTACATAGGATGAAATGAAAATAGGTGAAATTCTCCTTCATCTTTCATGTCCATTCTCTCCCAGATCTTTTGTAGAGATGGGGAAAGTCACCTCCCTAGGATCCCTCCCATATCCCAAGCTCCTAAAAAAGGATGGGAGAGAAGGAACTTCTCAGGCAAAGGAGATGTCTCTCCATTTACCAGGGTCAAGAAAAAAATTCATTAATTGTTCCTAGTTGTTACAGACCTTGGGGTAATACAGGCCATAGTATCCATTCTTTACTAACAAACAGATTGGCTTCACTGGCTTTTCTTTGGATCTTAGGAGCTGCTTACCAATGACAAGAAGTCTGCATGGAGATCAGAAATAAGGCATAGTCCCTTTTATCCTGGTATTCTCAGGTTCTGGGCTGTCTGTCACAAAGGAATTATCAGACTCAAGGCAGGGGTGCACAGGCCAGGGGAATAGTCCACTGTTATGAATGATCCCATAATTCGCTCCACCATGCTTTCTCCATGAAATTTACCCAGTCCTCTGGATGAATCACAGAAGCAACTTAAAATAAGCAGTTATCCCAGGCTACATGTACAATTTGAGGTTCCTAAAAGCAAATACATTTCTTTACAAAGCTGGAACAAAATCTCACCCATTATGTGGATTGTAGTAGTCATAAAATAGCTGGGTCTGTGTCCTTTGTCTGTTAGGTGCACATGGAATTAAGATTAAAGCAGTTCAGGGGCAGCTAGGTGGCGCAGTAGATAAGGCACTGGCCCTGGATTCAGGAGGACCTGAGTTCAAATCTGGCCTCAGACACTTGACACTTACTAGCTGTGTGACCCTGGGCAAGTCACTTTACCCTCATTTTGCCCCACCAAAAAAAAAAAAAAAAAGGATTAAAGCAGTTCTTTAATTTTCTTAAATTTGTTGAAAGGTGCACATGTTGCAGGGCTTGCAGACTCAATAACAACTAATAAATGAGAATTAAGAAAAATAAAAAAGGATAGTTTCAAGCCAGATGTTTGGAGGAGAAAAGAAATATACAATTAGTTTAATTGATAGGAATAGTAGTAGACCACCAGTCTCGGAGGACCATGGATCAGCGCCTTGAAGAGCCACAGGCCACAGTGTGACTGCACAGTCCAGTAGGGGAGCCACAGCTCTTGAGTGACTTATAATTGGTAACTGCCACATCCCGTGTTGTATCTACCCCATGAAGAGTAGCTGGAGTGTCCTCTCCAGGGCGCTGGCCTGGGCGGATCAATATGGAAAACAAGCTGTTGCCCATGCTGGAGGTTTTCCCTCTCTGCAACACTGGTGGATCCAAAGGAGAGGCAGAGCCAATACAGTGTGGCACCAGTGCCGCCGCAGGAGTTGCCAGAGGGATGTGATGTCCAACATCCAACTGCCAAAGGGACTCTGACTCCTGATTTTTCCTCGGGGTTAACTCTCAAAGCCTTTCCCATGTATGGGTATAGCTGCAAGGCAGCAGAGGTTTAAAATCAGGGTTTCCTTCCCCTAGGTGAGTTGCCTACCAAGGCTAACGAGCCCCACCTGCCCGAAGCAACTGGTTTTAAGGCGCCAGTGACTCGCCTTCACCCCTTCTCCTGTTAGTGGAAACAGTTTCACCAAGAGAAGGCCAGGAGTTGGGCTTTGGTTGTCAGAGGCTATTTGAGACGCACGCCATTGGAGCATTTTATAGAGAGTGGGAGCTTATCCCCACTCCCACCCCGGCACGATAGGAATAGGAGTTAAGAAACTAAACTAACTGTAATCATGGGCAAATTCACTTCTCTGTGCCCATCTTCCTCTGTAGAGTAAGATTAGATGATCTCTAGAGTCCTTTCCAACCCATATGGCCTCTCAAAACACTGTATTTTAAAAGTAATTGCCTAGTGTGAGTATGTAGTAAATTCTAATGAATGTAATTTACCATACAACATTTAAAAAGTTTTCTGATGTAATCATCTTGCTAGAGAATTATGTATTTCTTTCGTTCTTTACAAGAGACAAGAAAGCTGGCTGAAATACACAGGAAGGTGAAAATAGGCTTCCAGTGTAGGCCCATCCTAACCATGTTTGAAGAGGTTCTTTATGACAGCTACGAGCTGATAAGTGTTTTTGGCCACACACTATGAACAATATAATCACTTGAAATACCATAAAAGTATAAATGGCCTTTCTCTAAAGTTTCTGTAGAGCAGATTTTAGCAAGCTGTAAAGGTTTCAAGTCTGGTGATAGTATCTATGTCTGTCATCCAAGGAAGGACCAGCCTAACTGCTTCTGACTGACCTCAGTTCATGAAGGCCATCTATTAAGGCTATGTGGGAAACCAGGGATGGTGGTATTTTTATATGTGTGTCTCTGTGTGTGTGTGTGTGTGTGTGTGTGTGTGTGTGTGCGCGCGCGCATATAAACATACACACATATAAACATTTTTTTAAAAGGAAAATTTCATGCATCTGAGTGTGAATGGAAGTCTTGATGCAACAACTTTCCATACTATCTAACCTGCTTTAGGAAATGGATTTTCTGATGTAAAGCTATTGGAATCCATTTAGACTGTCATGTGATGGAGATAAATTCTCTTAATAGAAGAATATTTGCCCATGTTTCTTTGTGCACACCTAAGGGCTGCATTAAAATAAATGGAATAAGGGGGCAGCTAGGCGGTACAGTGGATAAAGCACCAACCCTGAATTCAGGAGGACCTGAGTTCATATCTGGCCTCAGACACTTGACACTTACTAGCTGTGTGACCCTGGGCAAGTCACTTAACCCTCATTGCCCCACCAAAAATAAAAAGATAATAATAATAATAAATGGGATCACTTGAAATACCATATTCCAGTGCTTTTTGAAGGGATAAGTCAGCTGAGGGTATTATTCAAAGTAGCTGTCCATGAAGTTCCAGAAAACAACACGAAGTCTAAATTCAAGATTTGTTCAGGGAAACTTTTAATATTTGGGCAGTATTTGAAGAATAACTATCAACTGATGCACATGTATTGGCTGAAGGAAGCCTTTTGCCTCTCAGAACAAGTCTCTGGTAAAGTTGTCTTCCTTATTACATCCTATCAGTTGCTGCCCAGAGCCCAGAAAATAAAAGGTGTTGGAAATATTTTAAATAGAGGAAGCCTGAAAGTCAAATTCAATTCCAATCCTAGATAAGACCAACACTTGGCTAAAAATAGCATCTTCTACTCTTTATCAATTGAAGACTGAGATTAAAGTCCACATTTGTATAATTTGTATAATAACACTGAGATTAAAGTCCACATTTGTATAATTGTGTCAAACAGAACTCCATTTAAAAAAAATTAAAACCATCATGTAATAGTCAATAGTTACCTCAGTCTCATAAATAAAAATACTTATATATATATGCATCATAAATGTTTATTTGTATTTCAGTGAAAACAATGACTCTAACACGATGAAATTTTGTAGTGAGTTGCTAAATAAGAGGACTGACCTATACATATTTCATTAGTAGGAGATTCATAATGTACTTAATAATCATCCTCATACTTGCGTTTCACATATGAGCTGTTTAACAACTGTAGAATATCACAAATGATTGAACATTTTTCAAGATCTTTTAGGTCTTTTTTCTGATTATATTCCTCTAGACCTGGGTTTGTAACATTTACATGAAATAAGCCTGCTGAAACAACCCGTGGAGATGTAAATTTCCCAAAGCTTTCTTTCAATCGTTTGTTAAACTCTGGAGCAGTATTTGGTCTTGCAAGGTTTTTTAATGTATATTGGTTATCATCTGGGCCTTTTCCCAAATCCAACCTTGCTCTTGCTTTTGCTTTTTCAAGATGCTTAAATGAGGTCACATGTAAATCTTCCTTTTTACTTTCTGAAGAGTCCTAAATATTAAAAACAAGAGTAGATTAATAATTTAGCTTAATTTAACTTTTTTAAGTTAAAAGGAATATAGCTTATACAATTAGAGGGATACATGCTAGATAGGAAGTTTCCAATTTACAAACATCTAATGTGTACCAATGACCCTATGCAGAAAAAACATTTTTTCTTACTGCTCTTCTAATTCACACTTCCCTGAATCTTTGCTACTATAGCTCTGGTGATTCATGAAGCTGTCAATGAATCTGTGAGTTCAGGAATGGAAGAATGGATGAAATACTATAAAAACAAAACAAAACCAGCTTAATGATAAATTAATCAGTCAGGACTAACCTGCCTACTTGGTAGCCTCCCTATTATATCTTCACCCATAATTCATGAAAACTTTATTTCTGTCACCTAAAATTATACTTATTAAGGATTAATTTTGTTTAATGAATATCCTTTTTATTCCTTGGGGAAGTTATTGAGCATTTATACACATCAATTCAATCAATTTTTCCCCCTAAGATCTAGCTAGACATAGGAAATTGTTAGAGTTGGGGGGAGGGGAGTTGGGAGAATGGGAGGAGGAATAGGAAGCTAGGTAATTTTGTGTAAAATGAGAGAGTTAAGCTATATTGTACTAAAGTCTCTTCCAGCTTTAAATCTATAACCCTAGTTCAATAATCTCTTTTACAGATGGGGAAGCTGAATCTACAAACTGAAATGATTTAAGGACATATAGCATGATAGAGCCAAGATGAACTCGGGATTCCTAGTCTGATACCTTAGATGTCTATAAGGGTGGAAGTGGGGAAACCAGTGATTAGGGCAGTCTGAAAGCACTAGAAGCTTGGGGAGAGGGACACTAAGGAGGTGGAGGATGCTTTGCCTATTTACAAATTTTGACTGTGGTTAGTTTGACATACAAAAAAAAAGAAGGGAAAAACTTCTCCTGTTCCTTCTTCCTCCATTTAGATGAACCCCTGTTCCTAGAAAGCAGAATTTTTGGTTAATACTGTTAGTAATATAATTCATCTGGATTGTGGATTAAATGGGCTTTTGTAGGTTGGCCTTGGATTCTAAGAGCCATTTACAAAAACTTGACAAATTTCCATTTTTTCCATGAAAAAATGCATCCCAACTTCCAAACAACCAATGTACAAACTTTTAGAACACATCCTGATTGTAAATTGAGGACTGCTGCTATATGGCATACCAATGAATACTTTGTGTAATTTTTAGAACATTTCCAATAATGCATAAAAATTTTCTGAAATCCATGAAAATAATTATTTTCCTACACAGTGGATTAGTATATTTATCAAAGCAGGGGTTTTCATGTAGGTAATATAATTCTAAATATATAGAGTTCAGAAGAATGGGCATGGGAAACCACATCACCTGGCTGGTGTCTACTTGGTGCTCTTCCAAATCCAAGTTCCCTGTTTGCAGTGATATTTGGTGCCTTCTGGGGGATGCTGGAATGTTAAAGAACCTGATGAGTGAGCCCAGCTGATCATCTAACTAACAGTCCTTTTAACAGTCAATTCTGTGTGCCATCAACTTTACTAAAGAAATAAACTGAATTATGCAGTGCTTCAATGGAAAAGATGTGGCTTCATTTTACCACTGTACATTACAAGCATATTTCTCAGTGCTTTTCTATAGCACCCAATTAAACACCCTTAAAATTCCATTGTTTATGAAATCCTAAGGTACTTAACAAGATCCTTAACTCCTTAAAAAGAGTAATATTAAGGTTTATATTTAATACTAATATTCAAGCTTTTAAGGGATTTGACAGCTTTCTCACAGAAAAGATTGGGCTCATGATTTCACTGATATATAGATAACTCCCTGATGAGGAAATGCCTTCTTCCAATGAAAGTTGCCTTCTTTGAAACCCATGTAACAAGGTCCCCAATTAGTGTAAATGAAGTGGTTGCATTATTCAAATTTGCACTGTATATTTCCATTGGACTGAAACCAATGATCATATTTTATACAATTACAACTTCAAATAGTATAAATTCTAATATATGATACCACTTTCATGGAATTTATTATTCACACTACTCTAGCTGTAATCTTAGAGAATTGCCCAGAGAACTGAGATTTGCCCATACATCAGTATGTGTCAGAAGCAGGAATTTGAACTGAAGTCTTCCTTGATTCAAGGCTGTTTCTCTACTCACTATTCTCCCTTCATATATACTTATGCTACATATATATGTATGTACCTTTAGTATTCCCCTATAACAACACACATACACATCATGTACAAAATACTAAATCACTGAAACTGGGAAATCAAAGAATCTATGGGTTCAGGGGTGGAAGAATGGGTGAAATACTATTAAAAAAAATAACAGCTTAATGATAAATGACCCTAGGGACTAAATTAATCAGGCAGGACTAACACCTGCCCATTTGGTGGACTCCCTATCATATCTTTGCCCATGATTCATGAAACTCTTTAATTTTATTTATATCACCTATAATAAAATATTATACTCATTAAAGAGTCATTTAGTTTAATGAACATCTTTTTTATTCCTTGGGGAAGTTATTGAGCATTTATACACCAATTCAATCGATTTTTCCCCAATACCTAGCTGAGACAAAGGAAATGATAAGAGTTTGGGGTGGGGGGGGATTTGGAAGAATGGGAGTAGGAAGCTAGGTAATATTGTGACCTTTCCCATATTATAATTTTTTTTTTCTGCTTGGTTAAAATTCTGGTACTGTGTGACCAACCCTGGTTCCAAGACCCAGAACTCATTCTTACTACCATACTAACTTATGTAACCTTTTGTGACCTGGCCTGGGATCCTAAGCATCTTTTGTCACTTTTTTTTCCCAATAGGAAGATGCACAAGGTAAGATATGAAACAACTGTGTGAAGAATTTCTTGTATTGTAAAGTAGTTAAATGTTCTATCTAAACCAAAAGAATATTCCCCAAACTGTATTCTGAAATCGGTTCTATTTTTCATTTAAGGGAATAATTTACACAGATGTAACACAGAAAACATTCACTCAACTAAGTCAATTTTATACATCAAATTTAGTACTTGAGAATTTTCTCAAAAATAGTCAAGTCTCAATTATTCATGTGTATGAAGGAAAGCAGTGATCTAGATAATTCAAAGCAATCAGCGAGCCTCTAACCCTTAGTTTTTTCAATTGGGTGTAGGGTTTGTTTTTTTCTTTAGCAGATTTAGCTCCCTAATTCATAGAACTAGAAGTGAGCTTGGATGTAATTTAGTCCAATCATCTCATTTTACAAATAAGGAAGCTAAGGCCCAGGGAGGTCACATAAGTAGTAAGTAAAAGAGCTGGAACTTGAACCCAGGTCTCCTGACCTCAAATTCAACACTCACACATACAGGCACTTAATAAATGCTAGTTGACTACATGATATGCAGTGTAGTGGAGAGAACACTAGGATAGTCTCAAGCCCAACAGTGATTAGCTGTGGTGCCTTTGGTTTAATCAATCTGAGCTTCAGGGTTTCTCATCTGTGATTGATAAACTGTCCCAACAACCTGATGAGATGTTTGTGAGGAGGAAATGAAGATAATATGAAAATGCTTTGAAAATTGTAAAAGTACTACATACATGTTAAGGTGGTACTAATTAATATTAAAAGTTAATTTGCATTCATGAGCAATTAAACAAGCATTATTAAATGTCTACTTTGGGAGGCAGCTAGGTGGCACAGTGGATAAAGCACCAGCCCTGGATTCAGGAAAACCTGAGTTCAAATCCTGCCTTAGACACTTGACACTAGCTGTGTGACCCTGGCAAGTCACTAACCCCCGTTGCCCTGCCAAAAAACAAAAACAAAAAAACAAAATGTCTACTATGCATGGCACTGTGTTACATAGTAGAGTTACAAAGATGAATTACATTTCAGCAAATGATAGCCCAGGATCATGGCGGGGGGGGGGGGGGGGGGGGGGAGGGGGGAAGATGAGCAGAGATAAGTTAGAATGGACTTTTAAAAATTTGCAGCTGAGGGGGCAGCTAGGTGGCACAATGGATAGAGCACTGGCCCTGGATTCAGGAGGACCTGAGTTCAAATCCGGCCTCAGACACTTGACAATTACTAGCTGTGTGACCCTGGGCAAGTCACTTAACCCCCATTGCCCCGCCCCCCCCAAAATTTGCTGCTGATAATCCAAAAAATAATTATGAAAATGCAGCTAATACAGGGCAATATATCCCACCTGTCCCTACAGCCCCAAACCAAACCTAAATATGTAAATGTGTCACCAAGCATTCAAGACCTCATGTTGGCACTGTTTGAAGGGAATTTTGTGATTTATTTTATTTGAGTGAGGTAAGATGATGTTTGACTTTCAGAGGAATGACTTGATTTTTTTTTTTGTGGGGGCACAGTCAGTTTACTACATTTTGAGATAATTAGGACACATACACATGTATACAGATATTCCACAACTCCTGGGGTGAAAGCAAAAGTGAAATATTTGCTGGCCTTTACCAAAAATGAAAGAAAATAAATCAAGAAAAGCATTATTACATGTATATTTCTTTTTCCAGCCCAAGGAAACAGCAGTGTCCTTTGTGGAGATTTCCTTAGAAGTAGTCTTGTGGCAGGCTGTGAGGCTGCTAATATCTTAGCTGTCCTGTAAAGAGGCCGTTTTTGTTTCTCAACATACTCTCTTTCTCGTCGAAGTTTAGGCTTCAAGCCTTCTGTTTTTAAGACTTCTGGGAATATAGATGGTTTTGAATTGTTAATTTCTACAATTCTACTATGGTCAAAGGATTGTGGGGTTGTTGTACATTTTTCAGTTTCTTTTGACTTAACATAAACAGCTTGTAACTCTTTCTGGAACTGTGTAACTGTTAATAATGGTTTCTTCTTGCTGTTCTCTTTGGACTTCCCATAACATTGGTCTTTCAAATTTGGTTCTTCCTCATCATCGGAATTTAAATAAACATAAGTGTTACTTGATGAGGGTAACCTGGATTTGTATAAATATTCTTTAATTTCTGCTTGAACTTCAGAATTATGGACACATGGTATGACTATTGGCTCAGGTTTTTCCTTGACGGTCACTTTATATATGTTAATATGTTCTTTTTTTTCCAGAGGCTTGATTTTCACAGTAGCTTTTGAATGGTTTGTTCTTGGTCTACTATACCAGCCATGTAGGTCTTGGATCTCTTCTTCGAAGCCAGTTTTTTCTACTTGTGGCAATTGCATTAAATTGTGGTCTTTTTGTTCCCTTCTTAACACTAGTTTTGTTATTCTTTCTGATGAATTGTTAAACAGGAACTCTTGGCTACTTTTTCTTGAAGCTTTTACTCCTTGTTTTCCAACTCTTTCTCTGAAGTATTGCCTTTCATCTTCTCTCACCAATGATGACTTTCTTTTAATATTATGCAAAGTAAAATATTCCCTTTCCAACTTTCTGGCTAGTTCTATATTTGAAAGCCTTTCATCAGTAACTTCTTGTGACATATTTCTTGGAAAAGTTTTGTAACTTTGCTTTTCTGAAGGTCTTTCCAGAAATTGACTTAGTCCTCTCAGATCTGAGCTTAAAAATTTTAATGGTCTGTCACTAGAATTAATCAAAGACAGATTCTCATTGATACTATGGAACTCCTTTTCTGTGATTAGTCCCATATTTGAAAGTCTTTCTATGAAAATGCTTTGAAGACGTTTGCTTAAATCAGATTTTAGATTTAATAGTTCATTTTCTGAGATAACTGATAAAAGGTCTTGTAAGGAATGACTTAAAAGACCTCTCCTGTTTAGTTCACTCTCTCCAGAAAAACTCCTTTCTGGATAATCATGTCTTACTTCATGTGAAAATGGTGGGACAGTTTTAGTTCTATATGGAGGCAGGTTTTGTTCTCTATTCTTAGACTCTCTTTCCCTGATCAATTTAGTTTCTGCATAGTTACTTAGTATATATTGCTGGAGGATTTCACTTAAAAGGTCTCTTAATCTTATTTCCAAATGTTTATCATCAAATAAAGGGCGATTTGAAGTACTTCCAGAAGGCATGCTTTTTGGGGAAGTTTCTGGAAAAGCTTTAAAAGTATTTTGCTCTTTGGGAGGTATTTCAGTCTTGATAGAAGTTGGTGGTTCTTTTTTATCATTTATCAAATAAAGGCTCTCAAGGATTTTCGGTAAGTCCTCCTTGGGGAATGGTCCTGATTCTGAAAGTCTTTCTACAAGAAAATTCTGGATGTGTTTGCCTAAATCAGCTTTTAGATGTTCTCCTTCTGATCCTGATAGATATTCTTCAAAACTGCTCGGCTTGGGGCTTGCAAGAGGTTTTACATTGTAATCGTCTGATTTATCCATACTATGTGTTGAATTAGCATCTAATTCCTCAAATTCGTTTTCAGCATCTGGAACAAAAAAGGTTTGTTTTTCTTTTTCTACCTCTGCCTCTGATGGTAAGACTAATTCAGTAATGTTCTCTCTGGAAAGACTATTAAAGACGTTGCTTACAATAGATTTTAGATGTGTTCTATCTGAGTCACTAAGTTTATGCATGATGTAAGTACTTGCATTTTCCAAAACAGAACTGAGATCTTTTTCTTCAAAACTCTTTTCTCTATATAAGTGCTCTGCCTGAGGTAAATCTTCTTCTTTATGCTTTGGGAACTGGTTTTTTGAATTCTTCAGTGATAATTTCCAGCCTTCTTCCATCATTGTGGGTCTTTCTTCAGATGAACTGGTCTCAGTCTCTAGCCATGGACCCTCATAGTCTTCTTTATCTAATTCTATCACACTGACTATACCAGACTCTAAAGAATCTGAAGGAAATGCTTGTAAAAATATGTGCCTCACAAAAGATTTAGACTTTGATAGATCTACTCCTGAATGTTTACTTTCATTCGGTTCCTTACTTGTTGAAGCTATACCACTATCCCAAACTGTGATTGAACTTTCCGGAAAGTCCAGCAATGATACACTGTGCTCTAAGTCCAGTTCTGTGATTTGTTGCTCAGAGGAAATTTGTTCTATGAGTGCCACATCCTCTGGACTTTCAAAACTTTCTGCTATGCTTAAAACTGAGATACTACTTATTACATCTTCTGAATTTTTCTGAAAATCTTCTTCTGGGTGCTTCTTTTTGAAACTATGTTTCCTTCCACTTGACAAATCTCCCTCTATTATATTTATTTGTTCTTCAGGTTCAGCAAATGTCTGAGAAATATGACATTCTTCTACTTCCTCTGTTAATCCTACTATTTGACTTTCCGAAGGTGTTTCTGTTGGATTATCCTTCAGTACTTCTTTTGAAAAAGCTTTTGAACTTAAACTTTTCTTTCTGGAAAGCTCATTCTGTTCACTCTGAACAATCTTGATGTCCTTTTTTTGACGCCTTTTGAACTTGAACTTCTTTTCCCTGAAAGTTCAATCTGTTCATTCTGCACAATCTTTAGTCATTTTCTGAAGAACATTTTGAACTCAAATTTTCGTTTTCTGAAAGCTCAGTCTCTTCATTTCTGCTCAATCTTGAGGTCATTTTCTGAAGAACATTCTGAATTAGCATTTTCTGAAAGCTCGATCTGGTTCTCTCTGCACGATCTTGAGGTCAGTTTTGAAGATTTTGAACCTGAACTTATCTTTCCTGAAAGCTCAATCTGGTAATCTGGTCACTGTCTGGCACGATCTTGAGGTCAGTTTTTGAAGATTTTGACCTGAACTTATCTTCTTCCTGAAAGCTCCATCTGTTCACTCTGAACAATCTCAAGGTCATTTTCTGAAAGCTCAATTTGTTCATTCTGCACAATCTTGAGGTCAGTTTTTGAAGATTTTGAACCTGAACTTATCTTTCCTGAAAGCTCAATCTGTTCACTCTGCACAATCTTGAGATCATCTTTGGAAGATTTGGAACCTAAACTTGCTTTTCCCAAAAGCTCAATCTGTTCACTCTGCACAATCTTGAGATCATCTTTGGAAGATTTGGAACCTAAAGTTGTCTTTTCTGAAAGCTCGATCTGTTCACTCTGCACAATCTTGAGATCATCTTTGGAAGATTTGGAACCTAAACCTGCTTTTGCCAAAAGCTCAATCTGTTCACTCTGCACAATCTTGAGATCATCTTTGGAAGATTTGGAACCTAAACTTGTCTTTTCTGAAAGCTCGATCTGTTCACTCTGCACAATCTTGAGATCATCTTTGGAAGATTTGGAACCTAAACCTGCTTTTGCCAAAAGCTCAATCTGTTCACTCTGCACAATCTTGAGATTATCTTTGGAAGATTTGGAACCTAAACTTGTCTTTTCTGAAAGCTCAATCTGTTCACACTGCACAATCTTGAGATCATCTTTGGAAGATTTGGAACCTAAACTTGTCTTTTCTGAAAGCTCGATCTGTTCACACTGCACAATCTTGAGATCATCTTTGGAAGATTTGGAACCTAAACTTGTCTTTTCCGAAAGCTCGATCTGTTCACACTGCACAATCTTGAGATCATCTTTGGAAGATTTGGAACCTAAACTTGCCTTTTCCAAAAGCTCAATCTGTTCACTCTGCACAATCTTGAGATCATCTTTGGAAGATTTGGAACCTAAACTTGTCTTTTTCCGAAATGCTCTGATCTGTTCACACTGCACAATCTTGAGATCATCTTGGAAGATTTGGAACCTAAACTTGCTTTTTCCAAAAGCTCAATCTGTTCACTCTGCACAATCTTGAGATCATCTTTGGAAGATTTTGGAACCTAAACTTGTCTTTTCTGAAAGCTCGATTCTGTTCACACTGCACAATCTTGAGATCATCTTTGGAAGATTTGGAACCTAAACTTGCTTTTGCGGAAAGCTCGATCTGTTCACTCTGCACAATCTTGAGATCATCTTTGGAAAGATTTGGAACCTAAACTTGTCTTTTCTGAAAGCTCGATCTGTTCACTCTGCACAATCTTGAGATCATCTTTGGAAGATTTGGAACCTAAACTTGTCTTTTCTGAAAGCTCGATCTGTTCACACTGCACAATCTTGAGATCATCTTTGGAAGATTTGGAACCTAAACTTGTCTTTTCTGAAAGCTCAATCTGTTCACTCTGCACAATCTTGAGATCATCTTTGGAAGATTTTGAACCTAAGCTTGTCTTCCCTGAAAGTTCAATCAGCTGCTCACTCTGCACAATCTTGAGGTCATCTTGGGAAGACTTTGAAGCTAAACTTTCCTTTCCTGCAAGCTCCTTCAGCGTTCACCTCTGCACAATGTTGAGGTCATTTTGGGAAGATTTTTAAACCTGAACTTGCTTTCCCTGAAAGCTCACCTAACTGTTCACTTTTTGCAATCTTGAGATCATTCTTGGAAGATTTTGAACCTGAACTAATCTTTCCTGAAAGCTCAATCTGTTCACTCTGCATGATCTTGAGGTCAGTTTTGGAAGACTTTGAACTCGTACTTGTCTTTCTTGAAAGCTCACCTAACTGTTCACTTTGTACAGTCTTGAGGTCAATTTTGGAAGATTTTGAACCTGAACTAATCTTTCCTGAAAGCTCAATCTGTTCACTCTGCACAATCTTGAGGTCACTTTTGGAAGATTTTGAACCTGAACTAATCTTTTCTGAAAGTTCAATCTGTTCACTCTGCACAATCTTGAGATCATTTTTGGAAGACTTTGAACTCGAACTTGTCTTTCTTGAAAGTTCGCCTAACTGTTCACTTTGTAGAATCTTGAGGTCATTTTTGGAAGATTTTGAACTTGAACTTTTTTTTTACTGACGGTTCACTCAACTGTTCACTCTGCCCAATCTTGAGGTCATTTTTGAAAGAGGATTTTGAACTGGAACTTGTCTTTCTTGAAAGCTCACCTAACTGTTCACTTTGTACAGTCTTGAGCTCAATTTTGGAAGATTTTGAACCTGAACTAATCTTTCCTGAAAGCTCAATCTGCTCACTCTGCACAATCTTGAGGTCAATTTTTGAAAGTTTTGAACCGGAACTTATCTTTCCTAAAAGCTCACCTAATTGTTCACTCTTCACAATCTTGAGATCATTTTTGGAAGACTTTGAACCTGAACTTGTTTTTCCTGAAAGCTCAATCAAGTGTTCACTCTGCAAAATCTTAAGGTCACTTTTGGAAGATTTTGAACCTGAACTTGTCTTTCCTGAAAGCTCAATCTGTTCACTCTGTACAACCTTGAGGTTATTTTTTGAAGATTTTGAACTTGAACTTGTCTTCCCTGAAAGCTCAATCTGTTCACTTTGCACAATCTTGAGGTCACTTTTGGATGATTTTGAACCTGAACTTGTCTTCCCTGCAAGCTCACCCAAATGTTCACTCTGCACAATCTTGAGGTCAGTTTTGGATGATTTTGAACCCGAACTTGTCTTTCCTGAAAGCTCAATGTGTTCACTCTGCACAATCTTGAGGTCAGTTTTGAAAGAAGATTTTGAACTTGAACTTTTTTTTACAGAAAGCTCACTCAACTGTTCACTCTGCACAATCTTGAGGTCATTCTTGGAAGATTTTGAACTTGAACTTTTCTTTGCAGAAAGCTCACTCAACTGTTCACTCTGCACAATCTTGAAGTCATTCTTGGAAGATTTTGAACTTGAACTTTTCTTTCTTGAAAGATCACTCAGCTGTTCACTCTGAACAATCTTGAGGTCATTTTTTGAAGATTTTGAACTTGAACTTTTCTTTCCTGAAAGCTCACTCAACTTTTCACTCTGCACAATCTTGAGGTCTTTTTTGGATGATTTTGAACTTGAACTTTTCTTTGCAGAAAGCTCAATCTGTTCACTCTGCACAATCTTGATTTTATTTTGTGCATTCTCCGAGCTACCTAACGTTTCATCATTGAAGTTCAGCAAACTCTGGCTTTTCCTTTCTACTTCAATCTCCATAAGGAATCCTTGTTTTGAAAATAATTCTTCTGAAAGGTCCTTCAAGTCATCATTTAAAATTGATTTTAGAACTACTGTTTTTTCTAATTTCTCCAGACTTGGATTAAGATCCAACAGCTCTGAGAGGAGATTTTCCTGTCCTTTCCCAACCAAATCTATATCTATAGTAAAGGATGATTCTCCTTCAAAACTTTCTAAAGAAAAACTTGATAGTCCTCTTCTTATCTCTTCAGTGTCTAAAGATTTTATTGTAAAGATGTCAGGATTGGATTCCCAGGAAGAATTTTCTGAATTTACTGTTAAGCTTGATGAAGTTGGTGGATAAGGAGGGTCTTGATCTTCATGCTCTATAATCTCTGCACTTGATGTATCCTTTTTAACAACTGTACAAATAGACACATTTTGGATTCTTTTACTGTCGTCCTCTTTAATGGGAATTTCAGTTATATTCCTTAAAAAAGGCTCAAACTTTCCTCTATTAACAATGGTGGATTTCTGGCACTGTGATATTGGGGGGAAAAACAACAGATAAACACCAGTAAGAAATTTTGAAGCATTTCATATTTTGAATTTACAAGATATCCTTGCCTAATTTTCTCTGAGCACATTTCTGCTCAGTGTAATCAAAAGCATAACCAAGAAAAAGTATTGTTTTTTAAGGAATATTTAAAATTTGACAGAAAAATGAACATTTTAACATAGATTTTCTTTAGCCCCCATATGCATATATTTGATGAATCAATCCATAATGCCTAAAAGCATATTTAAACAAAAAATTCCATAGTAGAGCTTTAAAAATCCATTCAATTAATAATAATATCTGAGTTTAATTAGATAGTAACTGACTCCATCAATTAGTCCTATAAGCATAAAAATAGCCTACACTGTAATAGAAATATAGGTTGACTCTGGAATGCAAAATATGCTGTTGCATATTTAAAATTTCATAAAGGCAAAAATAAAATCATTTTGCATCTGCCCTCAAGGGAAGGTGTCATAAGTAATTAATGTGCTACACTTAACCTGCACTTAAAATGTGGCACCATGCCACAATGTAGCCTGGTTATTTAATGAGGCTCAAATTCATGTAGCAATGGTAAGGGAGGGTGCCAAAACCAGTTCTGTGATGACAATAACATTTTAGTGTTATATCTGCGAGCAGTTTAGTAATAACAATGATTAGACTATTACCAAAAGGGACAATGACAAATTTCATCAATATTTTAATTTTAAAAACATATGAACTAGATAAACTAAAACTTTCCTTAAATTTAAAATTTAGCATATCAGAGTTTTTAATCAGTGTTATATATTTTTAATTAATAATCAATATAAGCAAACTATAAATCAATACTCTGCTAAGTGCTATTTTGACTTTATATGCCTAAAATGCATATATAGATGCAAAAGAAAAGATAACAAATATAACAGTTGATAAGCTGGGATAGCTAAGACTCACCCCTTGAAATAGTGTCATGCTTTCAGGATGTGCTTGTCTAAAAGAGTAGTCCTCTACATATGTATTCCCAATAATAATCTTGAAAAAAAGAAGTTCCAGCTTTAGACTACAAAATTCCTCTCAGAGATCATTGAATTATTTTATGACAGTACTTCATCCACAGTAAAAGGGTAACTTTAAATCTAAGAGTATTTTTCATACAAAACCCCCAACGTGGTAGATTTTTCCAATTATAGCCTTTATCAGTATATAGATTACAGCTCGCCTTCTTTGATATTTTAGCTTAAATCCTTCTGAGTTTGTGAACTCAAATCATTCACAAAGGAAAAGGCTATTATCATTTTTTTAAAAAGAAAAGAAAAAGAAAAATTGCATACCAATTTAGGCAGAAGAGAAAAAAAGAAATAAAATACCTGAACACAACAATATAATGTGACTAAATTTGGCTTTGAAAAACTCTTGATGAAGATGTGACAGACATTATGCCAAGATGAGTTTTTTTTAATGACTTTTGGTTCACAATAGAGAAAACGGGAAAGTTGAAACAGCCCTAACAATTTTTGAGTTTATTCTTCATAATGCTATTAAGTGACAATTATAAGAATTGTCAAGATAGTTGTTGGGGGGATTGAAGTTGTATACATCCATGGTAACACATATAGGGGAAAAAACCCCACTTCTTGTATAGCACATATTACTTTTTTTCAGAGCACTTTCCTATTTATTCTCTCATTTGATGTGTAATGTTGGATGGGGGTTGGGGGAAGGAGTACCATTACATATGAGGTTAATCAAATTGACCATACATTTAGTGAACCTGGATATAATAACAATAATGAAGTATATAGTAATCATATAGTACTTTAAGGTTTGCAGAGCACTTTCCTCACAGCAATTCTGTGAAGTAGATATTGCTATCATTATTATCCCTATCTTACTGTAGAGGAAATTGAGTCTCTCAGATGTGAAGCAACTTGTTCAGGGTCACACAACTAGAGTTTGAAATGGGATTCAAGGCCAGATCTTCCATTTACAAATTCAACATTCATTCTTCTATACAATGGTGCTTCTCCAATAAATAGAATTGAATCAAGTTTTATTTCAATAGTATTAAACATCTGATCAAAATTTGCACTGGCTCTCTGATACTAAAATAACAAAATCCTACCTCTTTAATTTGGCATTCCAGATGGAATGACCTACTTGTCTTTCTCCTAGCCTCATTTTCCCACTCCTCACCACAGGTTCTGGGACAAGCCAGCCCCAAGCAGAGGAAAATAAAATGACCTCTGGAACCATAACTCCCCACTGCGCAATAAGTTAGCCTCTTGGCCATTCCATCTCTGACCACTGTACCTTGGTCTTTTCTAGTAACTGGGCTTTTGCCTTATTCCTGATAATCAAACCCTGGTCATGAGCCCCAGTTTCAGCATTATTTTTCTGTGTCTAAGTTCTCTCAAAGTTTCCTGCAAGTAAATTTTGTGTAGTGTTTCTAAATAGAAAAGTTTTAGCTTCATCAGTTGTTTCATTCTTCTAAGTCTTTTTTCAAATACAATCCTGTGTTTTAAACAGCAACTATGGTTAGTGGTAAGGATGGGCTGAAAGGATGTGTTCATGTTTATACACATAAGAGTGTGCATGTGGGATTAGGGAAGGGTGGGAGCAGTAGAGAAAATCTTATAGCCCTAGCCAAAGTGATATGAAATCTGTCTCTCCTGAGTCAGTGATATGAGGAACTCATCTCTATTTCCTTCTCCTCTTTCCCCCTCTTTTTCCTTCCCTTTTTTTGTATTCTTATGATATGCCTATACACACACACACACACACACACACACACACACACACACACACACACACGCTTTTGGTTTTGTAGTTAACATATTTTCTGTAAAACAAATAAATTCTCTCCAATCACCTTTTATGCTTGATGTTGTTTAGAGCCCAGATATCTTCATCTTGACCTAGGTTCAATCAAGTTTTGGCGGGGTTCAATTAAGTTAAATCAGCAACCTTCATAGTTCAAGCATACTCACAAAGTACTGGTTCTCAGACCTACTTCAATGTCAGGTTTCAAACCAGCTGTCAAACCACTGCAAGTTAGGTAACCTGAATTTGAATTTCAGTTAGAGAAACTCAGAACTGTAACCACTTAACTTTTCTTAGTCTGTTCATTTGACAAATGGAGATATTATTCCTGATAAGCAAGTTTTGTTCATATGCCCCAGTTCCAGTAACTGGGCCTGTATCACTCATCTATGTCTACGTCCCTTCCTCGTTTTCCTACAAGTAAAGTTTCTATTGCATTATTAAATCAGTTACCACCTGTTGTGGGAAAAGCCCTTTGTAGGCCTTAAAGAGTGCCTTTTCAGTCGTTAATATTGTCATATTTTTATGATGAAGATGGACTCATTGAAGTGGTGGTTTGTGCTTGTTCTTTGCTCAATGGAGCACTTAAATAGTTGATTTGCAAAGTAGGTTTCTTGCAAGATTGAATACACCCTGTTAAATTTAGCTTACCCCTATCAAACTCATCTGAATGTATCCTGCCCCCTACCCACACTCTAGAGTGTACCCGCATTTTAATTCATTAGTTTACTGGTCTCCTCAGAATACTAAATTCTTGAAATAGTTATTCTTTGCAGTCTATCCTGTAGGACATCCTTAAATATTCTTTTGATACTTTAGTAGCTGAATATTTTTGGATGAGTTTTAATTATTCAGCAGGGTAGTTGCATATTTATCAGAGACTCTTAAACATTAAAAAGCCTTCAAGACCCAAAGGAATGCATCTTTATTCATGAAATTTCAGGAGATGGAAGATTAATGTTTCTTGGCATGCAGACTTCCTGACACCACAAAAATGACACTGTTTAGGCTACCACCCTGATTTTTGGGGTACTCTATCCTACAGCCTATACAAGTGTCCTATATTTCCTGTCACATACTATGTATTAAATGTTTCTTGTAATTATAAGGCAATAATGACTAAACCTGCAAATAAACAACAGCACACATTCCTTTGTAAAGTTTTTTAGGAAGATCTTTGCTATGGAAGATCACTTTTAGTGAAGATTAAGTCAAAATAAATTTTAAAGATTAAATAAACTAGTAGGATTATTGATCTCCATTTACCTCGCTGTCTTCTTCATCTATTTCATTCTTCTCACCTACACCTTCATTGTACTTTTCCTTTTCCTCATCCTTGTCTTTATTTTGATCCCAGCTAGCATATTCTTCAATCACATCTTTGTTTAGCCCATCTAGAAAAGAATTAGCTGGTTACAGTTGCAATAGAAGCAGCCATGAGAAACACTGTCATATAATAGAAAGCACGCTGGGCTCACAGTCAGAAGCCTGACTACTTTATGCCTGTGTAACTGCAGACAAGTCACTGAGTTTACACAGTGTGTATAGGTATTATATTAAAGACTTACATGGATTGTGTTTGTGAACATACACATGTGACTATATGCATATGTACACATACAACACATATAGGTATACCCACAAGTATACAGTGTGTATATGCACATGCAAGTAGGTGCTGTGTGTATATGCATATGTGTATATGAATACATATATATGCGTGTGTTTGGATATATATGTATATATATATGTGTGTGTATGTGTATATATATATATACACTGTGAAATGATTAAAGATGACCAGGACTATGTAAATTTTTTTATATACATGGTATATAGCATAGTTTCCTTGTTCATAGTAGACACTGAATGAATGTTAATGAAATAGGTTGATTTTCAAAAAGGTCATTGGCTGTTGGTGTGTAAAGGCAGAGAGCATACTCTTCTATAGTACCCAGCATGGTATCATGCAACTGATCATTTAGTATATGGTTTTTAATAATATAGATGGGAAAAGAGGTAGGAAGACATGAGGAAGCACAGATGTAACAGTGAGAGCTTGTATATATACACCTTGTTACAGATATATGTCTGTATATATACACACAGATAGATAAATAGGATGTGGTAGGCTTAGGCTGGATGGATTTGAGGAGAAGTAGTTGGGAAAAGTGGATTTTGCTTCAGGAGGCTGCAACTCTGGATAAGAGAGATCAGAGCAACTTAAGGTGTGAATTTGCTTGTCATAGAACTAAGGAAGTGAGTTGGGACCTCCACCCTCCAAAGCCCTGTGATGATGACAGTGCTATATTGATGACAGTGTTTGCTCTCCAAATAGAAAAGTTATAGGTGGAAATAAGAGAGTTTGGAACAGAAGACTAGATCCCCAGGGACTAGACTGAACTAGCACTTGGTGCCAGCTTTGCAAAAGATCTGGGAGATATTACAAAGTTAACTTGTTCTGTGCCAGGTCTGTTGTCCAAGGTCCTGGTGTTTTTGAAATTGGCAATGGCCTAAGGACCTAATTAAGATAACACTAGGCCTTTTAGATATGTCTTTCTAGCTTTAAGCATGGCGTCTGAACAACAGCCCAGCAATTTCAAACACACTGGACTTCTTACTGTTTCCCAAAGTTGACATTCCATCTCCTATCTCTGTCTTTCCCTAGGTTGTCTGCTATGAATAGATTGCACTCACTCCTGGTCTCTGCCTCTCAGAATCCAATCATCTTTCATACCCAGCTCTAGTTGCTACTGAAGCCTTACCTGATCCCCTAGTTACTGGTACTTCCCTTCTCAAATTACCTTGTATTTATGCATCTATGTACCGTTTGTATCCTTAAGTAAAATAAGAACTCCTTGAGTATGGGGACCATTTTATTTTTATCTTTGTATTCAATCTGATCCATTATTTATTCTAGTATTTCATTTCCACTTATGGTGTCATTCTTCTTACCAACTTAACTACCCGTTAAAGCGGGACTCTTTCAGTTCAAGTCAAGTCACTATTCTTGCTCTAGTCATGCTCCACTTACCCATTCAAAATACCTCCTTGTACCTCTCCCCTTTGGCTATTCACTGAAGAGCACCTCTGTTAACACAAACATTTTTTTCCCACGTCATTTTCTTGCCTCTTACCTACCTAGAACTTTTCAATAGATTAATTAAACAATATAGCCAGTTTGCTAGTATCTCAAATTTGATTTAATAAAGTCACAAAGCAGTGTATTAAATTGGAGGACTCCAAAAATATAGTTATCTATTTCTCCTTTTATTTGATTATTTGAAGCAGTTAAGTTTCCCATTAATACTTTAATCTTATGTTATTTATATCCCATTTATCATTTAATATAATAAACAAAACTTCTGTTTTTTAACTCAAAACTAAACAGGAAAACTTATGTCTTTAAGTCTGGTTTCAGGTTTTATCAGGGCAATTATTTAAATATTATACAATAATTTAAATATTTATCCTATTGTATTAAGTACTGACAAATTAATAATAATGTACCTGCATTTGACGGTAATTCTATGGTTTCATGTGAAATACTAAAGGAAACATGTCGAGGAAGAGGCATCTGAAGTAGACAAGAAAAAATGAACAGGGATATCATTAGTATTTCATTTTTACCAATTCAGCATTATTCTATGACTGAAAGTTTTTAAAAATTCAATTTTTAAAAATCTTATATAAAGATGAAAAAATCCAACTAAGATTTAACTGCTTTGATAGGTGCCAGCACACTGGAGCAGAATATTGAATTAGGATAGTACTGTTAAAGAAGTTTAGACAGAGAAGAAGAGGTGATGCTGCCTTTTAGATTAAGAACATATAATCATTCTCCAGAGCCTAGAAAAGAATTTAACTGAAAGGAAAAAAAAAAGGAATGGCATCATGGAAAGCATTTAACATAACAGACCTCTGAAACATGAGAAAATAAGTAAGGCCTTTCCACCAGAGTAGCTTTAGGTTACATTGCTAAGATTTATCATATTGATTTTTCTGAGAATAGCTCTATTTATAGAGTCTTACAAAGTGTTTTTCTCACGATGATCCTGTGAAATAAAATTGCTTGCTTCTCAAGGACGGGAAGTGGGATGGGGGACATGGGGGAGGGGGATATGTAGAGGACATAAAACAAATTTTTTTAAATGATTGGCAAACATTTTTGTAACCTACCTTCCATTTATCATATCAATGTAAGCCATTAGTGTACCAAAGTGTTGATCAAATTGCTGGAATTATATGTTTTTATATGCCTTTGATGTTTGATATCTTTTCCAAGAATATTAAAAAAAAACCCTAAAATGTAAATTCCCAATACTAATCTGTTAGCTATTAAGTGACAAGCCATAGGGGGAAAAATCGCTGCTTTAATTTTTTTCTAATGACTCCTCTTTGCAACAGTTGCCAGGTTCAGAGCACAGTGCACTTTTGTGGCATCTTTAAACAACTGTCGGTAAGACCAGATGCTTGCATACAGAGGGGCAGAACTTCTGCAACAGCCAATTAAGGGAAGAAAATTTTTGGATCAACAGACCTTTTTATTATGCCAGTGAGGTAATAACTTAACAAGTGTTAAGGTGCCTGGCTTCACCTCAGGTGGATAAAAACTATACCTAAGTGCCTGAATTGAGGATGGAAGCTAGCAAAGATAAATAAGGTAATGGGTAATGAATTTTGTTCTGTTTTTGTTGTTTGTCCTTTGTTCTCCAACAGGATCACGGTATGCTGTCATGACTTGCAATGAATTGGATTTAAGTAAGGGAGGGCTGTGCAAAGTCACCAACCTCACTCTCTCCTCCAGAGCCATCTATCTGGGTCCAGTGGCAAGATATAGATCAGAGAGCCCGGATGTTTGAGGCAATCAGGGTTAAGTGATTTGCTCAAGGTCTCACAGCCAGTGTCTAAAGTGAAATTTGAACTCAGGTCCTCCTGATTCCAGGGCCTGTGCTTTATCCACTGCGCCACCTAGCTGCCCCAACAATCATTTTTTAAAAATTCTGAGTTCCAAATTCTCTCCCTCCTTCCTATACCTCCCCGCTCCTTAAGAAGCCAGTCAGTTTTATATTAATTATACACGTCTCATGGGATTTGGGATTATTGTGAGGAAAACATTTTGTAAGACTAAAAATACTATCTAAATGGAGCTATTCCCAGAAAAGTAAGGATAAAGGTATTAAATGGTATTTTTCTTAAATGGGAAATGGAAATGCAGCCACAAAAGCAATTTAATCAGATCAGTTAAAGAGAAATGTTTAAAAAGTAGTTTCAGTTTATGAGGGAAAAACAATCTAACATATCATAAGCTACCAGACCATAAACTCCTTGAAGAGAGAAACCATGTCATATTTCCCCAAACTTCCCTATTTTTGTCAAAGGCACCGCCGTCCTTCTAGTCTCCTCAGCATTATCCACAACTTCTCACTCTTCCTCCACTCATAAGCCCAATCACTCACCGAATTTTGTTGTGTCTCATTTCACAACTCTTGAAATCAAATTTCTCTTTACTCACACAGTTACCCCCACCCCCTTAGTTCAAAGCCCTCATCACCCACCTAGATTAATTGGTTTTCCTTGCCTCATGCCTCTCAGCATTTTAGCTTTTATTCAAGTCAAAGTTTTAAAAAGACATAAAATGCATTCATTGAATTAACAGTTTTAAAACTGTCCAACACAACAATTTAACCCGCTTTTTAAACTGTTTAAAACAATGAGACTATTTAGGAAGTCTGCTTTCACTTTATAGGTTTAAATTTTCAAGAAGAAAAATTTGGAGGTTCATTTTCTTCTGGGCATTAAAAAAATTAAAACTGCTAAAATTAACTTCCCTCATTCACAGAAAATTCTATACTATACTACATACTGACCATCATGCAGGAAATAGGCTGGAAATACAAAACTATGTGGAGTTTGAGACTCCTGGCTACAAAGATCTGCTTGAATCCAATACTTCACATATAAACAAAGACACCTTATTCATAGTCATAGAATTTAGATTTTGAAGGTCTGGAAGTCTAGCAAGTGAAACTAGAACGAGTGACACTGAGTAATCAATTCCTACCTCTTGTACATTGACATTATGCTGATTGCTGCAAATCCTTCTGCTTGCCAGGGCATCTATTGTCTAATGTTGTTTCTTGTCCTGCTGTGTCCTATGGGCTCCCTTAAGATGGGAATCTTGTTTCTATTGCAATTCCCCCCGCAATTAATCAGTATTGGTAGCTCCCACCCCACCCCCACTCCCCTGAAGTGAATAAATCTTATGTGCTACCCACCATACCCTCACTTCTACCCTTCTTAGAGCTCCATATCCCCAAACTTGGGCAAATTGGTCAGACAAATGAGCAAGTGACTTGCTGGATCCAAGTATTCTTACCACAAAATTAAAGTGTTAAGACAATAACTAAAATTCCTTTCTCCTCTCCTCTTTCTTAAGAGAAACTATTGAGTCCATCCTCCTCACTTTTCTTTTTTTTTTTTTTTTTGCAGGGCAATGGGTGTTAAGTGACTTGCCCAGGGTCACAAAGCTAGTAAGTGTTAAGTGTCTGAGGCCGGATTTGAAGTCAGGTACTCCTGAATTCAGGGCCAGTGTTCTATCCACTGCACCACCTAGCTGCCCCCCTCCTCACTTTCAAGATGAGGAAACTCAAGCCACAAGAATGATTTCCTCTCTCTAGCTTACATAGTAATTTGCTTTCAGTCCAGAGCTCTCTCCTTGGCATCACACTGTCGCTAAAGTTGCCTATCTTACTAGTTCAAGAACTTTCCTCCTTGTTTTTCTTTTCTTTTCTTCCGTTTTTTTTTTTTTTTTTGGTGGGGCAATGAGGGTTAAGTGACTTGGCCAGGGTCACACAGCTAGTAAGTGTCAAGGGTCTGAGTCGGATTTGAACCCAGGTCCTCCTAAATCCAGGGCTAGTGCTTTATCCACTGCACCACCTAGCTGCCCCCTTCCCCCTTGTTTTTCCTGAAATTTATTTGAATTTACAATTGTGCAAGAAACCAACTATTTTAACGTGTACTAGATCACTACCTTTGTCTCAACTGGCTTTAGTAGCATTAGAAATAAGATCGGGGGAAAAAAAAAAGAAATAGGATTGGAATGTCAGCAAGAGTCTGAAAAATGTGTGCTTTATAGAATATCAATATTTTCCATTTATTTTTCATTTAAGGGGCAGTTGCTGTTTTGTTAAATGATCATGTAATCCTAACGTGAACACAGATACCTTGGTGATTGTGTCACTGTCTACTTTTAGATCCTGAAGAACCTCTGAGCTTCTTTTGGTTTCTTGCCTTGACATTGGCCTTTTTGTTTCTAATCCAGATTCATCTGTGCTTTTCTTTCTTCTATCTGGACTCAAAATGATACTTTTCAGCTTTGTTTCCGATTGAACTGAGTCCATACTCTCTGAGCCCATCTGGCTCAGTTTGGCCTTTACTTCTGGGGGAGCTGATTCTGTGATTTCTTTTTCTGGCATTTCTCCTTCAGGTTCAGTGTGTTCACATACCGGTTGATCATCTCTTCCATCTATAGGGTCTACACAAATATCTTTCTCTTTAATTGAAACAGGAGGTAAAGGGGTACTTTCCTCAGGAGGAAGGCTTTCATTTTTTGTTTCAGCATCTTCTTGAATAATCAAAGATGAATCTGGAGGCTCCGCTTTTTTCTCTACTTGTGGCAGGCTCTTCTTAACTTCAGGTGTTTTGACAGGCAACTAGGAAGAATTGAATCAAACTACTTAGCACTCACTGGTAATTAGCAAATATCAAAAGTAAATATCAGAAATAATCTTATGTTAACACAGCAAATAACCCTATTGTTAAGTATTTGTAATTATTGTGCTAAATGTGAAAGATCAATTGCATAAAGCCTTAAGGTGACTATTCCCCATTAGCCTGAGATCCATCTACTCCCTCCCCAAAAAAGCAATCAGTAATACTAACTTTATATAACTTTAATTTTCATATAGGTTTCTGTAGATTCTAAAAGATAATCAATTAAAAGTTAATCAATTCCCTTGGTCAGGCATAGAACAATTACTGCCCTCCAATTTATGGAGGCCCAATTTATGTAAATACTTTACATAAGAATGGATACCCTGAAATTCTCAATAGACATAGGAAAACTTCATTCCTGCTGCTGTGACCATGGCTCTTTCTTCCTTCTTCCCCTTGCCCCTGCCTGGCCCCATCTCTACCCCCACCTCCAGCGTAGCTCCTCCTTCCCTTCTCACTACTATTTTATCAGCTCTGGGGAGGACCTCACTGGAAACATCACATTTCCTTCACCCCAAAGGTCCCATTCCATTCCTCTGAATCAGAGCACTACCCTGACTCCCAAATCCCATGATGAAATGGTCAGGGTGGCCTGACTTAGTTTTACTTTCAATCTCACATAAATCTTACTTCTGTGCTTTGTGCACAACAAAGCAAAAGAAAAATATACGTCTAAAGTGCTTTGCATAGGATACGAACAGGCAGTTTTCAGATGATGAAACTAAAACTATCTATGGCCATATGAAAAAAATGTTCTCAATCACTACTGATTAGAGAAATGCAAATTAAAACTACTCTGAGGTACCACTTCACATCTATCCAATTGGCTATTATGACAAAAAAAGGAGAATGATAAATGTTGGAGATAATGTAGGAAAATTGGAACACTAATGCCCTGTTGGTAGAGCTGTAAACTGACCCAACCATTCTGGAGAGCAATTTGGAACCAGGCCCAAAAGACTTTAAAACTGTGCATACCCTTTGACCCAGCAATACCACTACTAGGTCTATATCCCAAAGAGATCATGGAAAAGGGAAAAGGGCCCACATGTACAAAAATATTTATAGCTGCTCTTTTTGTGGTAGCAAAGAATTGGAAATAGAGGGGATGCCCATCAATTGGGAATGGCTGAACAAGTTGTGATATGTAATGGAATACTATTGTGCTGTAAGAAATGATAAGCAGATGAATTTCAGAAAAACCTGGAAAGACTTACATGAATTGATGCTGAATGAAATGAGCAGAACCAAGAGAACACTGTACACAGTATCAACAACATTTTGTGATGATCAACTGTGATGGACTTGGCTCTTCCAAGAAATGCTGTGATCCAAGACAATGCCAAAAGACTTATGGTGAAAAATGCTCTCCATATTCAAAAAAAGAACAATGGAGTCTGAATGCAGA
Organism: Dromiciops gliroides; assembly: GCF_019393635.1. Classification (NCBI taxonomy): domain Eukaryota; kingdom Metazoa; phylum Chordata; class Mammalia; order Microbiotheria; family Microbiotheriidae; genus Dromiciops; species Dromiciops gliroides. Next base: position 89,140,122 of record NC_057863.1, on the reverse strand, counting down.
CTGAAGCATACTATTTTCACTTTTGTTGTTGCTTTTTTGTTATTGTTCTTGTTTATTTTTTTTCTTGTGGTTTTTTCTTTCCTTTTGTTCTGATTAATGTGGAAATATGTTTAACATGATTGTAATGTATAACCTATATCAAATTGCTTACTGGCTTCTGGGGCGGGGAGAAAAGGGAGGGCAGAAGAAAAATTTGGAACTCAAAAAATATCTTTACATGTAATTGAGAGAAATCAAAATAAATAAATTCTTTAAAAAGGAGAAAAAAATTTAAAAATAAAGTGATTTGCATATGTGAAAGCACTCCATAAATACCAGCAGTTATTAGCACCTCTGTGAGGCTCTACAGTCTTCCCCTAGAGGAAAATAAATGAAAAGGAATATGGAGGCTGGGAAAACAGCTAAGGTGGAGTCTTTCTATCCTATTTCCCTAATCTTACTAGCAATAAAAACTTGAAAAAAAAACCCCTCAAAAATGTTGTGTGTTTGGCTCCAGGGATAGTCAGGGGAGAGGCGGGGAGACTGTTTTGTTCTACGGTTGGACCTGGGAATAGAGTCACCCGGGTTGGAAGCAACAGATGTTGGCAGTAGAAAAGGATGCAGGCAAGCCTGGGAAGAAAAGGAGAAGTGGTGGTGGAAAGTTGGCCTAGGAGTTGGGTGAGGTTTTCAGCGATGACATTCACTGGTGGGGTTGTCCCAGGTCCCACCCCCAGGATGCTTTTCATGTGCTTCACCCTACCCCACCCCGCCCCCATTCCCCATCCCCATAAGGTGGAATACCTGTCCCAGGCCCTGGTCTAGAGCTGAGGGAAGGAGGGGTGGGTGGGGAGAGCAGCAGAGACTATAATCCAAAGATTCCCTGTGGGAGTGGGTGAGAAGGGCATTATGTTCCTGGCTCCCAATTTGGAGCATTTCTTGATAGATGCCTTACTACACATAGTGATTGGTTAGGTTAGTTAAATGCAGTACTTCAAATACGTCATGGATTAAAACATTGTTATGGCTGGCCTGGGAATTGAATCACCTATGTCATGGGGAAATAGGTGGTGTGGGGTCCTTAGGTATTCCTCTTTAAAGAATTACACATCTTGCACACAATCCAATTAGAATAAAATAGTCCTTTTTTGGGGCGCTTAGAGAAAGTGACCAAGAGGGAAGTCTAAGACTGAGCCTCCAGGGGAGGAGATATCTTAGGGACATCTTGATTGTCCAACAGAAGAAAGGCAAAAGCTTTTATAGATAGTAGATGGCTTGATCACCTGACAATGGAAAGTTCCCTTTGGGGGTGGGGAAAGGCTTGAATGAGGGGTGGTGGTCCTGACTTCAGGAGCTATCTTTGTCCAGGCTCCGCTTATCTCCCCCTACTTCTTAGGTGTGTCCATCCTTCAGTTTAGCTTCTCAAGGAGAAAACCTGAGTTAGGCCAGACCCATATCAACTACACATAAATTGTTTCTATAGAGAAATCTTATTCCAATTTTGAATAACCAAATGACAAATGGAACATAACCCTCCAAAGTTGAAAACTATATTTTAATCTTTGTCAGGTTAGGGGGATACCTTGCTTTGTGAAATATAGTTTAACAGACAGCCATTAAGTGAAATTTCTGACAAATGAATACTATTTTTCTGTTGATTTTCATTATAAAATTAGAATACTGTTTTTATGGAAAAAATCCTCCAATAAATTACAACAAAATGTTTTGGTGTGCAAGACGCTAAGAGGTTAGCTCTATGATATGCTATTTTGTACCACTCAGTATGCTTAGGTATATTTCTGAACTACTTCCCTTATCCTTTTCTCTCTCTCTCTCTTTTTCTTTCTTTCTTTCTTTTTTGTGGGGCAATGAGGGTTAAGTGACTTGCCCAGGGTCACACAGCTAATAAGTGTCAAGTGTCTGAGACCAGACCTGAACTCAGGTCCTCCTGAATCCAGGGCCAGTGCCCTATCCACTGTGCCACCTAGCTACCCCCCTTATCTTTCTAATGATCTGATTTCACACCTTAACTCTTCTGAAGAGCAAGAAATTCAAATAGTTCAGTGGATGCCACATGAAACATTTTAAATTCAAGATTTTTGGTTCTAGAAAATGAATATACTATATTTTTATTAATTTATAAATTTGAAATTCTATAAATTTTTTGAAATTAAAAGATCCTTGTATAACAGAATACTACACCAGCGCAGACTTTCTACAGAGCTATGTAAGAATAAATTTTAATTATTTATATGATACAATTTGTTTGTATCATAGTTGTAGAACTAGGAATCTGAATCTACTTACTTAACCTCATTAAGCTTTCTTCAGATAATATGGCTCTAAGTTGGCCCTTTATTCCCTTAGTTACTTAGGATATAGGCCTAAGATCCTATTTATTAATAATTTATCCTTTCTCCTTTACCTATTTTTTTCTTTCTCTTTTCTGTCTCCATCTCTCTCTGTTTGAAAGTCTAGCTTTTCTATATATAAAACTTCATTTTTGGAGGTTGCCTTTTCAAAGATACAATGATCTAGTAATCTTGGTCATTGCAGTGATATATAACTGCACTTAAAAATTTTTTTCTTTAGCATCTAACCCTTCCATATCTACTATCTTCTGGTTAAGGATCAGCACCACTTATTGACAGAGTACTCTCAAACCTTCAAAATGATGTAGATATTTTATACAAAGAAAATAAATGAGGATTATATTTGACTTGGCCCAAATCATGCAAATATACCCAACTCTATAAAATGCAGCATTTATCTTTATAGCACTTAAACTTCTCATGAACAGAATGTGTTGTTTTTAATATTTGTTTACACACATATTTGGGAGTAACTGTCATTCATAACTCTCTCCAGTCTTGTGAGAGAGTTACCTGGAAATTGCTAAAGTTGCAATTATAATGGAGTCTGAAAAAAAGAAGCAACAGAAAGGGACTGAGTTGCTTTCCAGAACCCTGGATATGTGTTTGTTAGGGATCTCATAAAGCTCTTAAGTGGCTTATCCTGAGAATCCCACCTTGGAATCTATCATACACAAGAGCTATGCCTCTTTTGTCTATAGCTAGAAAATGGAAGTCCCACTCTAAATTATTTCAGGACACCATTTTAACACACTTAATTGTACAGATAGTCTCACTAAAAACATCGCTCTATTTATTGTGTAAAAGATTAGTGATACCTTTTTGGATACTTCCCCCTTCCCATTCATAAACATCTTATTCTTCTGTTAAAAAAAAAAAAGAATGACTTTCATTAGGGCATATACCCTTTACCTCAGATGGATGAGGTTTATCTTCTTGCTTTTTAAATGAGAATTCTGCCAAGAAAAGAATAGAAACATTTTATTCTATAGCAGCCAATAATACCAATTACACACACACTGAAAACGTATTTAAAATCCTTTTTTTTTTAGCTAGATGTTCAAGGCAGTAAATACAATGATCTTAAAATTGCCCAAATTAGCCAAGTAAATCTCTGGACCGATGGGAAAACTTTTTTTTTTTTTTTAGTGAGGCAATTGGGGTTAAGTGACTTGCTCAGGGTCACACAGCTAGTAAGTGTTAAGTGTCTGAGGCCGGATTTGAAGTCAGGTACTCCTGAATCCAGGGCTGGTGCTCTATCCACTGCGCCACCTAGCTGCCCCTGGGAAATCTTAAAAAAGGAAATAAAGGCATATAGCAAGTATATACAAAGTAACCAGATTTCAGATAAGCATATGCGAGATAAAGGACAAATCAAGGGAACTGTCTGTGTCAGGATTACTGTCATCCTTGAAAGGTAGATGGAAACAAAGAGAAGATAGATATATATATACTTAAAGAAAGTCTCATTTAGGACATGCTGATGAAACCAGTGCAAAATGTCACTGGAAGTGTATATGGTTTAGTAAGTTAATATACTTTTAAAAATTATTTTTGGAGAAAGAAGAACATTTGAGAGGGTGAGAAAAAATGTGAAAGATTGAGGGAAGAAGGACAAAGGAAGTCCCACTGAGGGACAAAATATATTAATAAGGAACATTTTGTAGGGAGGAGAGATACAATACAGTGATAAAGTGATCTTAAAATAATTTTCTTCTCTGATAATTATCTAAATCAGGCAGGCAAATAGCTGCTGGAAGGTGAACACACCTGCTAGGAAAACATATCATGTACAAGCAGGTTACTTGTTAAAAAGTACATTGTGGGGGCAACTAGGTGGCGTAGTGGATAAGCACCGGCCCTGGAGTCAGGAGTACCTGAGTTCAAATCTGGCCTCAGATACTTAACACTTACTAGCTGTGTGACCCTGAGCAAGTCACTTAACCCCAATTGCCTCACCAAAAAAAAAAAGTACATTGTGTATTTATGTCTTAGTTTAACAAAATTAAGATAAGGCAGTCTTCAAAATTACTTTCTTTTTCTTAAAGAACACTATCCTTTTTCTCTTGAGTTCCTTGCTCCTTGATCTTCTTGCCAATCTTGCCTTGCTAAGCCTTAGCTTTGGATGACTTCCACCATACAGCCTTTGTTCCTACTGACCTGCTGCTGAACAAAGCTGGAGAAAATAAAACTACTGATTCGGTCTACTACTACCCACAAAATACACCAACCAGTTTTGGTTGAATGATGAAGTTGGAACCAAAACTGCTCTCTCTAAAGTTATCAATGATCTTTATTTTAATTTAATTTAATTTTTGTTTTGTTTTTTTGTGGGGCCCTGGGGGTCAAGTGACTTGCCCAGGGGTCACACAGCTAGTAAGAAGTGTCAAGTGTTTGAGACCAGATTTGAACTCAGGTCCTCCTGAATCCAGGGCCGGTGCTTTATCCACTGCACTACCTAGCTGCCCCCCAGTCAATGATCTTTAAATTGCCAATTTAGTAGCCTTTTCTCAATCTTCATCCTTCTTGACCTCTTTGTAGTCTTTAACACTGGAGAAGTCAAACAGACAGGAGAGTAAGAGGAAAGGAAATAAAGGTATAGATTATAAATGGCCTTTGGAAGGAATTTAGCCACAAAAGGGAAAAGATATGGGACAATAACTAGTGAGGACAGACTCTACTCAATTTTTATACTGATCTTTCTAAAGTACAAGTATGACCCTATCACCCCCTTATTCAAATCAACTCCAATGGCAGCCTATCAGGCCACTAGGATCAAATATAAAGTCTTCTGGTATCCAAAGTTCTTCATACCTTGGTTCCCTCCTACCTTTTAAATTTTCTTATACTTTATTTCCCTCCAAATACTTTATGACCCACAGTAACACCGGCCTCCTTTCTATTCCTCATATAAGATACTTCCATCTCCCAATGTTGGGCATTTTCACTGGCTATCTCCTATGTCTGGAATTCTCCTGCTCGTCTCTGCCTTCTGGCTTCTCTGGTTTGCATCAAATCTCATCTAAAAGATCATTTTTCATAAGAAGCCTTTCCAAGTCCCCCTTATGTTAGCTGGCACCTTCCCTCTGTTAAATATCTCCATTTTATCCTGTATATATCTCATTTGTACATAGTTTGTATGTAGTCACTCCCAATTAGACTATGAGTTCCTTGAGAGTAAGAACTATCTTCTGACTTTCTTTGTATAATCAAAACTTAGAACAGTGCCTCACACATAGTAGATACTTGATAAATGCTTGTTGATTTTACATGACTTATTATTTCTTGATCCTGCAAATTAAGAGTAGGACAGTTGGCCTAGCAGAGGGAACTAGAAAAAAATCACTGTTCTCAAAGAGAGAGCTATACTAGATGATCATTTATTGACTACTTTGTTTTATAACATGGGATGTCAAACAATTGCCAGAACCAAAAGAGCCCAGAAACTGTTTCAGTGCGCAAACACATGAACTCTTTAACAAGTGGAGAAACATTGCAGCCAACAGTTACACCGACTTCTTTGTTCACAGAGAGTACAAATACAGCAACAGAATTAAATTTTTTTAATGTAACTTTTTAAACTTCAGGGCAGAATGGCAGAAAAATTAGTCAAACCAGGGGGAAAAATCCCAGCAAACTATGCAACTAGAAAAAAGATTTGTAAGTAATATAAACAGAAATAAAAGAGTTAGGGAGGAGAGGGGAAAAATTAAAATTATAAAAACTCATTCCTCAACTGGTAAATGGTCAAAGGATATGAACACACAGTTTCCAGACAAAGAAATCAAAGCTATCTATAGTCATATAAAAAAACCGCTTTAGATCACTACCGATCAAAGAAATACAAATTAAAACAACTCTGAGGTACCACCTCACACTATCAGAATGGCTAATATGACAAGAAAAGAAAATATTGGATGTTGGAGGGGATGTGGGATGAGGATGTGGTGGAGTTGTGTGAACTGATCCAACCATTATGGAGGGCAATTTGGAACTATGCCCAAAGGGCTATAAAACCGGGCATACCCTTTGATCTAGCAATATCACTGCTGGCTTTGTATCTCAAAGACATCCAAAAAAAAAGAGAAAAGGAACTATTTGTACAAAAATATTTATAGCAGCTCTTTTTGTGGTGGCTAAGTATTGGAAATCAAAAGGATGCCCATCAATTGGGGAATGGCTAAACAACCTGTGTTACATGATTGTAGCAGAATATTATTGTGCTATAAGAAATGACAAACAGGATGATTTCAGAAAAACCTGGAAAGACTTACATGAACTGATGCACAGTGAAGTGAACAGAACCAGAAGAACATTGTAGAGGGCAGTTAGGTGGTGCAGTGGATAAAGCACTGGCCCTGGATTGAGGAAGACCTGAGTTCAAATCTGGCCTCAGACACTTGACACTTACTAGCTGTGTGACCCTGGGCAAGTCACTTAACTCTCATTGCCCAGAGAGAGAGAGAGAGAGAGAAGAACATTGTACACAGTAACAGCAATATTGTTCGATGAAGAACTGTGAATGTTTTAGCTATTCTCAGAAATACAATGATCCAAGACAATCCCAAAGGACTAATGATGAAGCATACTATCCAATTCCAGAGAAAGAACTGATATTAATTGAACACAGACTGAAGCATGCTATTTTTCACTTTTTTTCATTTTTTCTGTTTGTCTTCTTATACAAAATGATTAATATGGAAATGTTTTACATAATTGTACGTGTATAATCTATATTTTATTGTTTACCACCTCAGAGAGGAGGGAAGGAATGGAGACAAGGAGTGGGGATAGAATTTGATATTCAAAACTTTAAATTTAAATGTTAATACAATAAAAATAAAATTATAAAAACATAAAATTAAAATTATAAAAATTATGAAACTTCCCCAAAATTGAGAAGAATAATGAATATAATCATTACATCTCAGCAAATGCTAAAAATGAGGCTCAGATCCACAATTCAGAAGACATAGCAAAGAAAAATACAATATTGAATTCACCCAGACACATCTTTTTAGGTTTCAATATTATAACAATATGGTAATGATCTACAAGATGTTAAGAAGATATCACACGGGGCAGCTAGATGGCGCAGTGGATAGAGCATGGGCCCTGGAGTCAGGAGTACCTGAGTTCAAATCCGGCCTCAGACACTTAACACTTACTAGCCGTGTGACCCTGGGCAAGTCACTTAACCCCAACTGCCTCACTAAAAAAAAAAAAAAAAAGATATCACATGTTTAAGAGAATTAACTGGAATTTTAAAAGAGTTTTCTCCAAAAATAAGAAAAGAACAAAATAAAATAGAGTCTGACATAAAAAGTTAAGGAACAAGAAAAAAAGTAAGTTGTAGAAAACAAGGTTGGATCCAAATATCAGTGTCCCAACAAGTAAAAGGCAGATTTTAAAAAACTGATACAGCTTTGAGTAGTTAGGGGGGAAAAGGCCCATCCCTAAAGCAGCTTTAGACTTTGAAAACTAATAAGAAAAGCAAGAACTTTTAAATGACTTGCAAAATTCAAAGAAAGGTTTTATTAAGCAGGGAAGAAAATCTAACAGGATCATGGATGGTATCCAGCCTATTGCCATGCAATAGATTGCAAGGGTTTATATACAGCTTAAACAAAGGCAGGTGAGGAATTTGGAGAAAAGGTGAACTTAGAAAGACCCACTCCCAAAGGAAGGGGGCACATGTGAGGAATTCTGGGGTGAAGGATGTAATTTTTGATAAGGAGGCAGTTCAGTTCAAGGCTTGATTAGGAGATGTCTTGATAAGGAGATCTCTTCAAAAATTAGGGAATAGCTAAAGATAAAGTCCATATCCATAGTCACATATCCTCCAGTCAGATAAGTCTTTGGCTTCAGAGGTACTGATTCCCTGCACATCCAGCTAGGTTTACTCTCAGTCACACAAAGAATTGTTGGTGTGTTAGCCAATGAAAACAGTACTTATATAGTTGTTCTGGTTATGTGAATAATTGCGGGGCTCAAGGAAATCGAGGTATCCATTTCCCATAGTCCCATTTCCCATTGAAATCCATTTCAAGTTCATTATGATTAAGCAGTTTAAAGTGGTAGCTCCCTCCTCTCAAAAAATGCTTGGGGCAGGAAGGGGGTTGGGGGTGGGGTATAGGGTTTGTATGGTTATTTAGTTCAGATGAGGTTGGGGGGGTTTTTGTTTGTTTGTTTTGTTTGTTTTTGGTGAGGCAATTGGGGTTAAGTGACTTGCCCAGGGTCACACAGCTAGTAAGTGTCAAGTGTCTGAGGCTGGATTTGAACTCAGGTCCTCCTGAATCCAAGGCCAGTGCTCTATCCACTGTGCCACCTAGCTGCCCCTCAGATGAGGTTTTGTTGAAAGAACTGAGGATGTGGAGCCTGGTGAAGAGAAAATGAATTTCCATATATTATATGTCTAATGTATGTCTAATTCTGTGTCTTGAATCCATCATTTGTAAGGAGGTGGGTAGCATGTTTCATTTTCAATTCTCTGGATTTATAGTTGTTTGCTGCACAATGATAACTATTATCAAGTCTTGCAAAGTTGTTTTTCCTTATAAACTGTTCTCTTGGTTCTGCTCTCTTCACTTTGTACCAGTTCATATCTTGCCATATTTCTTGGAAATCATTCATTTCATAATTTCTTAAGATACTATAATGTTCTATTATATTAGTATATCATAATTTGTTTAACCACTGCTTAATTGAATGGACATCCCCTTATTTTCCACACTTTTGCTACTATAAATAGGACTATTATAAATTATTCTCTATCTATGAGTTCTTTTACTTTCTTTAACTATAGGCTTAGTAATCAAAAGTAAGCACAGTGTGGTGACTTTTAGGGTATACGTCTAAGTTACTTTCCAGAATAGTTAGACCAATTCATAGTTCCACTGTCATCAATGAAGAAAAAAGATCATGATAGATTTGTCATGTTTGTATTGTCATTTTTCCATCTGCTTCATACCTACCTTTGTGACTACTAGTGTAGAGAAACAACAGGATCATTAAAAGATCAAAATCATCTTTTAACTCTTCCCTTTCCCTTATCCCACTCATAGAATCAATTGCCAATTCCTATCAAATTTACTACAACAATGTCCACTACAATAGTGAAACAATATTTCCCATTCATTCAACCTCTAAAATGCTGCCCTTTGCTCTCCAATCACACTGACTCCTCACTTTTCTCCCGTACTATTTTAATAGGCTCTAAAAAGGCCATCTTTTTTACCCTCCTTAATCAATATTTCACATAGCTACTTAATCTGTAAAGATACACAGGTCTCATCAGATGACTCTTCTCAAAAATCTTTATTGGCTTCCTATTGTCTGCTTAAACAACAGCACCAAACTCCTTTACTTGTTCTTCTATACTTTCCATACTCTGGGACCAATCTCCCTTTACAGACTTATTTCATATTATTCATCCTTTATGCAATCTATGATCCAGCCAAATTAGACAATTTCTCCCAATCTTCCCCTGCTCATACCCTTTTGTGCAGGTTGTACCTTATGACAGGAAAAAACTTTCTATCCATCTTTTTGTATTAATATTCTTTCTCTGCTTCAAGACCAAGAGCAGGCGTCATGTCCTCCATGAAACTTAGATTGATCTCCCTATATAATGATCTTTCCTAATTTTTATAGCACATTATCTACATTTCTCCTCTGTTCTTGACTTTTTATTTTATTTTTTAAATTTTTGGTGAGACAATTGGGGTTAAGTGACTTGCCCAGGGTCACACAGCTAGTAAGTGTCGAGTGTCTGAGGTTGGATTTGAACTCAGATCCTCCTGACTCCAGGGCCAATCCTCTATCCACTGCGTCACCTAGCTGCCCCTTGTTCTTGACATTTTATAATTTATCATACTCATCTGGGTACATACTATATCTCTCAAATTAAATTACAAACTCCTTATGGCCAGAGATGATATAATTTTTAAAATAAAATATTTAAATAAAATATTTTTAAAAATATTTGTACCCCCAATTCCCTAGCACTTTGCATAGTGCTTCACATAAATAAATAAATAAAATGTCTATTGAATTGTCTGTTGAATTAAAATAATATTAAATTTGCTAAATTGTTCTAAATGCCTGAAAGGAATATCTATATCTATATTCACCTCTATATCTAATTTCCTTTTGCAGGTACATTCAACATTTAAAATACTTTAAAATTTCCATGGATCTACAATCTCATTAATATGTATGTATTCCTTCTATCAGTACAAACCACATGTTATCCTTGCCTTCCTACCTCATCCAAGTTCTCTCGTGCTCATTACAGCAGAAGTATCCAACATCTTAGAATCCTTTCTAGGTATATTTTTACATTGGTACAAGTTCAATACTCAGACTGTCCATATTTTATTCATCATGCTTGCCATATGACTGGCCCATCTCTTCCAGTCATACATTTTTTTCCAGTGATATCCATTGTAACACTTCCTCTGCATAAATCATCATTGGAAACGTGCTATTACCTATATGCCCCTGCCTTGTGTCTTACCACAGACCTTTGGGTCACTCACTTCCAAGATTATGGTCCACAATTTTAAACCAGGGGAGAACATGTGTATATATGTGTGTGTGTGTGTGTGTGTGTGTGTGTGTGTGTGTGTGTGTGTGTGTATTATTTAAAAGAAGAATTTTTTTGTTTCTGTTTTTCCTAAGCACAAGCCCAGGATCATTAAGAGCACTGTTCAATTTCCCAAATGTAATTCAGCCTATTCTCCTCTTTCTGAACAGGGTCCCATTAATTGTCCATCTATACTGCCTTTCCATATATACACATGTATATATACACATGTATATAGATATCTATGCTGGGGCAGCTAGATGGTGCAGTGGATAGAGCACCAGCCCTGGAGTCAGGAGTACCTGAGTTCAAATCTGGCCTCAGACACTTAACACTTACTAGCTGTGTGACCCTGGGCAAGTCACTTAACCCCAATTGCCTCACTAAAAATAAATAAATAGATAGATAGATAGATAGATAGATAGATAGATAGATAGATAGATAGATAGATAGATAGATAGATAGATAGATAGATAGATATGCTGATGTGCTAACACAATAGACTGAGCATCAAACTTCATGGCATACTTTGGAAAATACACATTTTTCATCCATTTAGTTTTTCCAGTGCAGAGAGACCAATATTTTTGTGCTGGTCAGAAAGGTAACAAGCAACAAAATGCAAAATTTTGTAACTGAGAGAAATGGGGTAGATCTTCTACCCAGCTTTGCCCCAGATATTTGCATGGATCATAAAGTACAAAATGTTGGGAAAATGTTGAAAACAATCTCCCAGCTCCTTTGTAGCTTGCAAGTTCAATAGATATGATTAAAAACTAAAAACAACTCATACTAGAATTAAACTAAGAAGATCAGAGAAGAGGCAGAGAGGAACAGAATCAGGTCATGTAGAGAATACAGCATGAATCATCTTAATATGGGAGCTTTGTTGGCTTTTAATTGTAGCTTGCCTGCATAGCACATAGCTATAGGAGATGTACTAAAATAACATTTAGTCCTTTCCTTCCAGAGGGAGGTTTACTGATTGCTGCATCCCCAGAAGATGACAGTGGAAAGCATGTCTGCACTGAAGATGAGTAGCTGAAGTGACCATGAGGTCAGAAGAAACTCCTGGCATGCATGCCGCACAGAAAATGCCGCAGAGAATAGAGACGAGCCAGCAAGCTTCACCAAAGACCACCAGCAGCCCTGTAATATGTGAAGTATACTTTGTATTGGTGATGTGTGCAGCCTAATTATATGTGTTTCTACATAGTACATGTATGTGCCCAGGTGTGTGTGCCATTTCATGCATGCGTCTTGGTCATTCAAATTCTATGTATGTCCTTCCCTACTAATGATACAGTTACTTATGGGAGAGTGTTTCACATGTGTACATGAGGGGATTCCTTTCTTCTCACTTAATTTGTTATGTTATTTAAGGAAATGCCTTTTGCTTTGAATGAATGTGTGTTCTGGTTATTTGGAAAAACAGTGCCCTTGGGAGAGGCTAATGATTTGGAGCTCTAGGCGATCAATGTCCTACCAAAGACCTTGAATCTGGGATAACTTTCTGGCGGCACACACATGAAGGGGCAGGTGCAACATCTCTCCGTAGAAACTATTGGGTTAATCTCTTCAGAGTCATCATGAATTTTTTCAAGAAGGCCTTGTGAAGGGGTTTGAGGTAATCAGTGCAGTATTATCTGCAAAAAGGAGCATCTGGATGACTGCCATTTGTAGAAACTCCACTTGAGGCAACCTCTGTGGCAAACACTTTTGGTGAGCATACATCTCTCTTCCTCAACTGATGTTCGTAATCATAACACATTCACCTGAGTTATCCCTGTGGCTACATTTATAAAGGAATCATGTGTTGTCTGAACATATGATTAAGAAACTCCTTGTTGTTGGCGAGCCTTTAAAGGCTGCTATTTTGCTCTATTGAGCAAATGTGGTTTTTTTTTGTTAATCACCAAACAATAAGGATGTTAAGATCTTATATTCATTGTGCCTTTCGGTAACTGTGTAACTATAAAGTCATGGACTGCTGAAGAAAATAATTTGTTAAAGCCTTCCTTTACCCTTCTAATATTTTCAGCAAGGAGCCCTTGAAACATGTATAAATCATTCTCATATATTTTGAAGATGAGAAAAAAGACATCCAGATCGGTACCTACCGATGTTCTTGAAACCTACCCTTCCATCAACCTTTCCTATTTCTATCAAGGTGTACCACTACTCTTCCAATTCTCCCAGGTTTGTAACCTAGCTGTTGCTGGAGGCTCTTTACTATAAATTCACACCCAATATCTAATCTGTTGTCAAATATTATTGATTCTACTTCCATAGTATCTCTCATATCTGACCATTTATACCACAACCCCTCTGATTTCTGGCTTAGACCACTGCAATAGTTTAATTGGTTTCCCTTTTCCCTATTTGACATAGAATAAAATACAAACTAATCTATTTGACACTTCTATCCTTTTACAATTTCACTTCAACTTGCCAAGAAAGCCCTAATTGGGATTACAAAGAGTCAGACATGACTGGAAAACAACAACAAACAGCAAGTCACGGAGGCCAGTAGACAGAGATGAGAAAAGAGATCATTCCAGGCATAGAGGACAGCTAGAAAAAAATGCCTAAAGCCAAGGGAGTTGTATCTTGGTGGTTGAACAGCCAGGATGCCAGTGTCACTGGGTAGAGTACATGTTGGGGAGAAATGTGTAAGAAGACTAGAAAGGTACAAGGGCGCTAGGTTATGAAGGGCTTTAAATGCCAAGCAGAGCATTTTGTACTTGATCCTGGGGGGTGATAGGAACCTCTGGAGTTTACTGAGTAGGGGGCTCCATGGTTATGTTTTAGGAAAATCACTTTAATGGCTGAGGGAAAAAATGGACTGGAGTAAAGAGAGATTTGAGGCAGGAAGGTCCACCAGCAGGCTACTGAAATCCTCCGGGCAAGAGAGACAGAAATAGACAGAAAAATAGGCATATTCTCTTTTGCTTTCTTTCAAACACACACCCACACTCACACCCACACATACACAAAAACCCATCCATCCCCCTTCCCCCCCCCCACAATAGTAGACCAAAGAACAACAGCCCACATACAATTCTACATTGGATAAAGCACACCCTGGATTCAGGAGGACCTGAGTTCAAATCCAGCTTCAGACACTTGACACTTACTAGCTGTGTGACCCTGAGCAAGTCACTTAACCCTCACTGCCCCACACAAAAAAAACAAAAACCCAAAACCCCATAAGGTCTAAAACTCATTCATGTTAGTATTTTCTCTAAATTTTACAAATAAGAATGGGTTCTATATAAAATTAGAATAATATATATAACTAATCTCCTAACTTAAACATGAAAATCCATTTAAAGAAAGCTTTAGCTTTTCTTTTTTGTGAGACACTTAACTTTATTTAAACTATCTTAATAATAGCTATAAAGAATCAAATAGGTTTCTAGACCTGGTGGCTCAAAGAGATTTGGAAGTGGACCTTCACTCTTTATAAATAGCTCCTCATTGTCATCAGTGTCCTAGAAGCAAAGAAAAGCAAACATATTAGAAAAAATGGGAAACCTTGTCAATAAATGAATTTTTAAAACTTTGTCTTCATGATTTCTTCATCATGGTGATATATATTTTTCCCTGAAGTGTAATAATGTGCAAGAGGAGGAAGACCAGATAGAATGTGAGAAAGGAAATTCTATTAGCATCATTTCAAGGTAAGTTCTGCCCATTAAGAGTTGTCTTAGGAAAAGGTTATCTTACATTTTGTGAACCCAGATGATTCAGAGTTGTTGTAAGGAAAATACTATGTCAATCTTAAAACTATATATAAGTGCTAGTTGTTGTTGTTGTGAACAGATATTAGAGAACATACAAGTGGCTTAGGGGGATGAGAGGGTGAAGACGAGGTTTGGAGGTAAGTGGGTATCACTCATTCCCTCTCTCATCTCCATGCCTTTCTTTGCAGAGGCTGGTTCTCATGCCTAGGATGCACTCCCTGTTCACTTCCCACCTCACAGAATTTCTCATTTCTTTCAAAATTCAGCTCAAATGATACCTCTAAAAGAAAAGCTATCAACCTCCCAGCTACAAGTGACCACCTTTCATAAATGACTCTGAATTAATTTTATATCCATTTTGGTTTTACTTTTTTACTTGCATTATTTCCTCCCTCCTTAAGGGCAGGACCCCTTTTATTTTTGCTACTGGGTCCCTAGTGTCGGGGTCGAAGGTTCAGGCCAATGACGGGAGTTGAGGATCAGAGATAATAAATAACTGACACAGCAGCACCACCTTGTGAGTGAATGACTGTGTGCTTTTTTATTAATAGGATAGCTCAGTATTTAAAGCAAAAAACCACAAAGAAATCAAATAAAGTCTCTGCAAGAATAATTCTAAGAGAATAAGCATATTTATCAACCTTTCAGCTTTAGCATGACAGAACTTGTTCCAGGACTTAACAAGGCAAGGCTTGCACAACTAACTCCTCGGACCCTTGCAGACTGGCCAAGCATTGTCTCTGGAATTCAGGCTTTGACCACAAAACTCTCCCAGGAAACTCTTGCTGCTTCAGTGACCATAGTCCAAGTCTGGGGAGGGGGAACTCAATCAGAGGGGCAACAGAGAGCCCCATGGGTTCTCCACACCCTAGCACCAGGCACATAGTAGACACTTAAAGAGGCAACCAGAATGCTGAAATCAAATCCCACTTAAGATATTTACTAGCTATGTGATCTTGGACAAGTAACTTAACATCTCTAAGCCTCAGTTTCTTCATCTGTTAAGATGGGATAATAATAGTACATACCTTACAGGATTGTTGTGAGTATCAGCTAAGATAATATATGTGAAGTACTTTGCTAGCATTCTTATTATTATTTCTTGAGAAATGCTTATGGAATGAATGAATTCACTCTTCAACACTTGAATATTCCATTTTCTACATTGAATATTCCATTTTCTACATTGAATATTCCATTTTCTCCAGAAAAAGGCTTTGCTTTCTGCTCTTCTTGACATTTACTCATCACACTACTGTGCCAGCTGTAAACAACTTCCTTGGGGAACTAGGGTTACTGAAGGCCAGCTTAAAGAGCCAGCAAAAACACCATAGAATATTAAGACAGTCTTCAGAAGTAGATTGGCTATGATACTAATAAAATTAGCTGTGGGAAAAACTCTATATAGATGGATTCTTCAAAGATGTAAGCAGCAACTTTTCCCTGTTTTTCAAACAGTAAGCCAGGTGGTTCACTGATTTTAACTTCCTTCATCAATGAGCACTGATCTTGTATTCCTAGTCATTGATTGGCCATGAGCACACTAACCTAGATTTATGTATCCCAAATTTCATGGGTCACTTAATGGTCCAAGGTTTAGTATAACTGTTTGAGGGTAATCAATTATGCAACTCAAGGCGTAAGTCACCAACTGATACCTCTCTATTGCCACACCATGCAAGAGATACATAAATCCAATGGCAAAAGGATATAAGGTATTTAACAATATAAATAGCAAGGAAGGGAATCAAGTATTCTTGCAGAATACTCTCAAGTGTCTGGGAGGAGAATCTGCTGCTTCTTGGTAGTAGGCTATAATCATTGCTCACTGGGATACCTCCTAAACTTTTCATTCCTGCTTGTTCCTGACTTCGATAGCCTGCCTAGTAACACCACTATATTTTATTCAGAAGTCCTAAGGACATGTTCACTATATCTAATTACCCTTATGGGCAGGAGTGCACAGGATATCTCTTGAAGGGTACACTCAATTCACATAAGATCCAATGATCACTTCTTGTGGGGTGAGGACACTTCCTTGAGAACTTTCATACCCTGCAATTGATGGAGGCTTTCCATTAACAACATGCCACTAAGGCCTGGTCCTAGGGCTTAGAGACCTCTCAAACTCCTCATGCCTCAGTAAGAACGTTATCTTTTGCCACCTAGCATGCAATAAGAAGAGAAGTTCTCGGCGGGGGGGGGGGGAGGGGGCGGAGCAGCTAGATGGTGCAGTGGATAGAGCACCAGCCCTGGAGTCAGGAGTACCTGAGTTCAAATCCGGCCTCAGACACTTAACACTTACTAGCTGTGTGACCCTGGGCAAGTCACTTAACCCCAATTGCCTCACTGAAGAAGAAGAAGAAGAAGAAGAAGTTCTCTCTCTAAATAATAACAGCAACAACATGGCCCAGTCATTTAAGATTGCAATTAAGGTTATATGCAATACAGACTGAAAGGCTTTGTTCAGATAAGATGTCTCTCATCTATACATCAAATTTATAGAAGTTTCCTTGTATAAGATATATCTTTGTTCAGGTATATTTCCAGGCCAAAATTTTATTATCCAGATTGCCTGTGTTATACATTTTTCACTTTGAATATCAATAAGCAATTTATTGAATGCTAAATTATTCAGAATGGAAAAGAAAATGAAAAGAAAACATGGTATAAAAATCTGAAAATCATGTTAAATTACAATCTATATCTGAGATAGTAAACTATTAGATCCTTTTCAGTTACCTTAGAGTCAGGAAATTCTTTTGTTTCTGCTTTCATACGAAGAATTTGATCTAAATAACAAGACTTTTCTTCCCATGTTTTCAAACTTCTGTATTCTTTCTTCATTCTGTCAAGCCTAATGAAAGGAATTAGTTGAATATATGTTTAATATATTGGTAAGGACATTCATACAAAGGATTTTAGTTAGAAAGAGACATAGGATAAGCTGGTTGTAAAAGGGGAAAGTACGAATTTCAGGGAGTTAGTTTAGGTCAAATGGAATGGAATTAATCGGGTTGCACAGGGGCATTCCAGTTGTTCATGAAGGTCTATGGGAAAAGCATGCACCCTATATGACACTACCCTGATTGTGCGGCATGGCTCAGTCCTCAGGAAGAATTAGAATTTCTTGGCCTTAGGGTGAGGATCTCTTGTGCCTATCCCACAAATGGACAGAATGTTACCAAGTATGCCCCTAGACTTTTGGCATTTTGTTAGTACTAGGAAAGTCCTATACTTCTATTATAATGCTACATGTCTACAACCTGAGACATGTTACAGATTAAGGGAAGTATTTACACGTATTTAGAGAGAGTTGGCTATCATTGTAACTCCTCAAGATTCCTCTAGACGTACTAATTAGGATAAAGAAGTTGTAAGAAATCCTCTATCTCAATCAAATTAAACTATCCTTTAATCAAACACAATACACAACTGATCAAGTAGTCCTACAAAGTCCAAAGGCTCATCGAGGGGTTCCAGAGTTGTACGCTGTGGAGCCCTCACTTGTTGCCTATGGAATGGGGCTGGGAATATTTCACTAAGTGAGGAATCATAGGATGGATACAAATTTTAAGCACATCCTTTATAAGAAACCAGAGAACACAGGTTGCATGTTTTAATTTTGCTTTATAGACACATTTCTACATTTTGTGTTCTTCATATTTACTACTTATTATAGTACAAAAAATCACATCAATATACTTCAACTTGGCAATTCTCAATTATAATTATAGAGCTTGAAAAGGGCCTCAGAGATCAACTACTTTTAGGTAATTTTATATATTGGGTTATTTCCTGATTTTTGTTATTACAAATAAAGTTCTTATGAATATTTTCAGATACATGATTTTCCCCTTGAATAACACCCTTAAGAAATGTCTTAGATTATTTGGTCTAATCCTGCGAATGGGTTTTATGATTCTTATTTGATGTTGCTAAAAGATCACTGCAATTCAAGCTATACAATTAGTGTAAAAGCACCCCTATTTCCCTTCAAGTCTCTCAAAATTGAATTTGATGTTTTTAAACTATAACTCTTCATTCGAAGGGCCAATTGCATGAGATTCTCCTCATTGATGGAAATTGATTACTCCATGCCCCACACCTTCATGAGGGCTGGATAGAAATGGTGAGAGGTGGAGAGGAGAGAGCTTTTCTTCTTGGTCTTTTTTTCTGGCTTCCAGCTTTGAGAAAGAAGCCTCATCATTTAAGATTCTCCTTAGGTTTCTGAAGGAGAAAGGCTCTGGGAAGAAGTTGACATGTAGTAGAATGAGCAGTCTCTATCATGTTCCTATCTCTAGCTTGCTACACTAGACTCAGGGAATTTTCCTTGGAGTGAGAGCTGAAACTTTTTCTCTCTTGATTAAGCTGCGTTATTATACTCGGTGGAAAGCTTATTCACTCTGTATTGTCTGTGGAGGTTCTCTCATAAGTACTTTTTCTTATTTCTGTTTTGCTATGTACTTGAATAAATGGATTTGTTGTGTACATTCATTATGAAAATGGCATTTGGTGGGAAGGGAGTCAAGCCTTGGATATACAGCTTGGGGTGCTCCTTTTCCCAATAAGGGGTAGCAATAATTAGGAGTGTGGCTTGAACCTAAAAATTACTTTTCCTAGACTATTTAAATGTGCAGATATAATTCTAGTGCAGTTCTCCCTCTCTATGAGGAGAGACTTCAATTTCTTGCTTCCTTTCCTGGAAAGAATCATTGTCCCTCTACAGTTTGTGTCCCAGGATAGAAGCAATAACTTAACTGAACTCTCCCAGCATTCCCCTCCAAACAATTTTTAAATAATGTCTCAAATAAAATTCTGGAGTAGAAGAGCCAACAAAAAGTTGGGGTGATACATTTTTTCCAACCCAAACCAACTTAGGAAGTTGGCAGGAGAGGTCCATGACACTGGGCTGGGGGCTAGTATGGAGCAGCCTGGAGCATATGTTGCCACACCAGCAGTAGGCCTTGGGTGTGGCTGTGACAGTAGCAGTAGCAGTAGCAGCTTTGGGAGCTCTCAGGCCAGAGAAGGTAAGGGGGTCAGATAACTGGTCAGAAAGAGATTACAGGAGACACTCTGAAATTCCAGGTTGTAATTCCAGGGCAGAGGAGCATGAACATTTGTTGTCACAGGGGAACAGGGTCTCATGATCTCCAAGGCAGAGAAGAGTGTTTATGGTCTCTCACAAGGCAGTAGGAGACCTGGTTACAGCTCCAGGGCCAAGAAGAATACCTATACTTGCAGCTGTAGGGGAGCAAAGTCCCTTCCTCAGTAAAGACCAGAACACAGGCCAGGAGAGCAGTGACCGACTACCCCTCTCTTTGGGTTATACCATCTTGGAAGCACTAAAAATGTACAGACCGCCCCCCCCAATAACTAGCTCTGAAAATAGAGGCACAAAAAAGTTGAAGCTTGCAAAAGTGCTCCCTCCCCCCAATCTGGGAAGAGAGCCCAACTTTAACATAAAATTAAAAGTCAAGAAATAGGTTGGAAAAATGAGCAAACGACAACAAAAAAATAACCTGATCATAAAACTACTATGATGACAGGGAAGATCAAGACACAAAGTCAGAAGACAACAATGATGTCAAAATAGCTATAAAGCAAAACTCCAAAGGGAAAAAAAAAGTGAATCAGACACAAGCCCAACAAGAATTCTTGGAAGAACTTTAAAAGGTTTCTAAAATAAGACAGAGGAAAAAATCATGAAAAGAAATGAGAATGGTACAAGACAATTATGAAAAGAGAGTCAATTGGTAAAAGGGCATCAAAAATATTGAAGAAAATAACACCTTAAAAGATCAAATTGGTCAAATGGTAAAAAAAAGGCACAAAAATCTGCTGAAGAGAAGAATTTCTAAAAAAGCAGAATTGGGCCCAAGAAACAATAAAACAAAGTCAAGAATGAAAAAAAAATGAAAATATGGAATATCTCATTGGAAAAGCAACTTACCTAAAAGCCAGGATGAAGAGACAGAATTTAGGAATTTTGGGACTACATGAAAGCCATGACCCCCCAAAAAAGAGCCTAGACATTATCTTTCAAGAAATTATCAAGGAAAACTGCCCTGAGATTCTAGAACCAAAGAGAAAAATAGAAATTGAAAGTATCTACCAATCACTTCCTTAAAGAGATTCCCAAATAAACTTTCTCAGGAATAGTATGGCCAAATTCTAGTGGTCCCAGATCAAGGAGAAAATACTGCAAGCAGCCAGAAAGAAACAATTCAGGTATTGTGGAGCCGCAGTCACACAGGATTTAGCAGCTTTCATATTAAAAGAGTAGAGGTCCTTATTGTGATGGACTAGATTCTTCTCACCAATGCAATGGTACAGAAGAGTTCCAGGGGACTCATGATGGAAGAGGATCTCCAAATCCAGGAAAAAAAAGATGCTGAATGAACCATACTACTTCTTTTGTTTTTGGTGCTGATGTTTCTCTCTTTTGAGGTTTGTCGTCATTGCTCTGATTTTTCTCTTATAACATGACTAATGCAGAAATATGTTTAATGTTATTGTGTGTGTATTTATATATATAAAACCTATATCAGATTGCCTGCTATCTAGGGGAGGGGGGAGGGAAGGGAGGGAGGGAGAAAAAATCTGAAATTGGAGAGCTTGTATAAACAAAAGTTGAGAACTATTTTTACATGTAACGGGAAAAAAATAAAATACTTTATTAATTTAAAAAAAAAAGAAAAAAAAAGAGTAGAGGTCTTAGACTATTATATGCTGGAAGACAAAGGAACTAGGATTATAACCAAGAATCACCTACCCAGCAAAAATGGAGTATAATTATTTAGGGGGGAAATGGATATTTAACAAAATAGAGGACTTTCAAGCATTCCTGAGGAGAAGACCAGAGCTGAATTAAAAAATCTGACATTCAAACACAAGACTCAAGAGAAGGATAAAAAGGTAAACATGACAGAGTATTCATAAAGGAACTGATAACTGTTTATATTCCTACATGGGAAGATGATAATTGTAACTCCTAAGAACTTTCTCATTATTAAGGCAATGCTTCCTCCTCCCCCCCACCTGTCCCCTCACCTCTTCTCCCCCTCCCTACTGCCTCCTCTCTCTCCCCTTCTTCTCCTCTTTCTTCTCTTCATATGGGGGTCATACCCTTACATGTGGATGCTCTGTCCAAAAGTATATAAATTTTGATCACTTTTACTTCACTAGATATCTCAGGGTTTGGAGGCTAAATTTTTTTCTTTTGTTCCTTAATTTTCTAATTTTTAAAAAAACTGGGACAATTAGTTTTTTTTTTTCTTTTTTGCGGGGCAATGGGGGTTAAGTAACTTGCCCAGGGTCACACAACTAGTGTCAACTGTCTGAGGCCACATTTGAACTCAGGTCGTCCTGAATTCAAGGCCAGTGTTTTATCCACTGTGCCACCTAGCTGCCCCAATTAGTTCTTTTATCTCACATTGTTTTCATTTTTTAATTCTTGAAATACAGTTCTGGAAAATCAGGCTTTGATAAAGCCCACTGGAATTCAAATGGGGCAACTTGACTATGCCTTTAAACCTAAATCACTCGGGCTCTCACTGATTGACCAATAATATATCCAAGCCCAAGCTTCACTGCTCATTGTTTGGGTTTTGATGGCTCAGAGTGAATGCAAATAGCAACTGTGTCTGTTCTGGCCAGAAACTCTGAGGGTCTTCCTCATACAGACTGATTCTTTTGTTTCGTTTTTTTTGTTTTGTTTTGTTTTGTGGGGCAATGAGGGTTAAGTGACTTGCCCAGGGTCACACAGCTAAAATGTGTCAAGTGTTTGAAGCCGGATTTGAACAGGGGTAATCCTGAATCCAGGGCTGGTGCTTTATCCACTGCGCCACCTAGCTGCCCCCTGATTCTTTTTTTTTTTTTTTTTGTGGGGCAATGAGGGGTTAAGTGACTTGCCCAGGGTCACACAGCTAGTAAGTGTCAAGTGTCTGAGGTCAAATTTGAACTCAGGTCCTCCTGAATCCAGGGCTGGTGCTTTGTCTACCGCGCCACCTAGCTGCCCCGCCTGATTCTTTTAAGAAGGCAAACCAGGCCATTTTTTTTTTTTTTTGGCCTCAATTCTTACCTAGCCTTTAATCACTGAATGGGTGTTGCCTCAAACAAAATGAGACCTGGGAAAGACCTCAGCTTGAGAAGGCTAAGGCTACCCACTGCATCCAGGGTCATTGCCAATCATCTTGGCCTTTGTCTAGTAACTGGACTCTGATAACTCTGGAGGAGAGAGTGAGGTTGATGATTTTACACAGCCCTGACTCACTGATATCCAATTCATTTGCAAATCAAGACATCATCCTTGAGAAGAATGAAGGATGAAGGACAAACAACAATTCCCCACTACAGTGCTTCCCCATAATAGTCAGTTCATTGGCAAAGACATTTACTCAAATGGCATAGCAAGGCAAAGCAATTCCCCTAATATGCAGAAAATCTTAGAGGAGGAGATAGTTCAGCATGTACATAAGAGACACAAGTGTTCAGGGTGACTCACAGTGACAGAATGTCAGGGCACTTATGGCATTTCCAACATGGCTTGATGGTGATGGACTAGCCATTCTGCTCATCAGACTCAGTGTCTACTGCCCTGGTCAGGGGATATCTGCCGACCGCTCAGCTGCCAGGTAGTTGCTTCTAGGCTGGGTGGTCCTGGACACTTTCTAATGCTCACCTCTTCTGGCTAGGTTGATCTGCTGGAAGCCCTGAGCTTGCTCTCAGATGAGTAACTGCAGTCCATTCCACATTCAGCCACTGGCTTGGCTGGATAGCATTGAGTTCTCTTAAGGTTGGAATATTTCCTTAGCTTGGGATCAGTATCCCTACCTCTTAACTCCCTCACTTTACCTCCAAACAGGAAATGGAAGAGGTATTGCCCCTGTTGTTCAACAATCCTCCTAGGCTCCAAAGCTCATTCCCTCAGCAAACCACTCCACCTGGCTTTAAGAGGATCAGTTCTAATTCTCATACTTCTTTAGGAATCTTATGTAGATGAATGGCTAGAGAAAACAAGGAATGTTTATTTTGCATCTGAAGATTTTTCTCTTTACATTTCAATGTCTCTGTTCTTTAGTCCTGAATACATTCAGCTTTTGCAGAAATCCCTCGGAGCTGCACCTTTAACAATGTACAATCCTTTTAAAACTTCCCTGCCTGGGGGCAGCTAGGTGGCACCAGCCCTGGATTCAGGAGGACCTGAGTTCAAATATGGCCTCAGACACTTAACACTTACTAGCTGTGTGACTCTGAGTAAGTCACTTAACCCTCATTGCCCCACAAAAAAAGAAAAGAAACAAGTTATTACATTGTAATAAAGGTTTGATACAGCTGGATAGCATGAAGGTGGTCATAGTAACTCTAAAACAGGACAAGATGTTAGGGTGCCTGAATATACAGATCAATTACACAAGTGAAATTTTTAAAAGTCAAAGCTGCATCATTTTTGGGGGCGTTGCAAACAACTTCAAGGACGAGATCTGTTATAATGAAAGAAATGGAACATCTTTTAGCTATATGGATTAAAAACTGCCATCAAAAACACATTCCCCTCCATAGAGTGGCTGTCAATCCCTGGAACACTCTGGGACGACTACCGTATTCTGGTTTGTAATTTCTAATCATCCCCTATCCCCTAACAGCTGTGACCAGCAGTTTCTAACCACCCCTCTTCCTATACAGAGATAGCTCCTAGGACACTTCTGTAACCCCTCCCTTTCTGCAGCTCTGCTATCCTGATAACCCTACAGGTGATCCCAGCTTGGGGTACAGCCAGTGGCCTGCCTCTATTAACTAGAAGAGGCCTAAATTGTTCCTGTGCTTTTTCTAGGAAAGTGCTACCACCCTTCAATAAATGACTTGTGAACTGCTGTTCCATCTGTCTACTTAGCCACCTCCCTTCTGACTATATATAACCTCTGTTTATAACTCCCCCCATGGAACCTCCCTGTCTGAGTAAGACAGCATAGTGTTCCAAATGACCATGAATAAATGTCTTGCTTTATTTATTGATTACTGTATTGATCTATTTTTTATACAGGCTTGACAAGGCAAAAGCTCCAAGATCATTTAAGGAAAGTGAAAAAAAAAATAGGAGTGAAGTAGACAGTGAAAAAATTATTACTACTAACACTGATTGGGTAGATGGCCTTAAAAGTCAAGTTCATTTCCGTAATTAAAATTAACAGAGAGGGGCAGCTAGGTGGTGCAGGGGATAAAGCACCAGTCCTGGATTCAGGAGGACCTGCGTTCAAATTTGACCTCAGACACTTGACACTTATATAGCTGTGTGACCCTGGGCAAGTCACTTAACCCCCATTGCCCCGCAAAAAAAAAAAAATTGACAGAGCGGCATCAGTGCAGATGAAGGCACTGTAGCTAAATATCCTGATGTCTTGAAGAAAATAATTGGCAGTGCATACATTAATCATCAAAATTTTAGTGTAGGTGACAAAAGGCTTATCCTTTTAAAAAGGGATGCTTTCCAAGGAAGAAAAAGCTCCATCTGAACTTAAAAGTGCATAAAGACTGCTCAATACCTTAATTGGGAAGTAATGCAGAAGAGGATTTTAAATTAAAACCAATGTTTATCAGTCTCAAATCTTCAAGCTCTGAATGGCTATACTTATTGATAACTACCAGTTCTTTGGTGGTCAACTAAGAAAGCATGGATAACTAATACTGTTTTCAATGAATGGTTTTCAAGCTATTTTAGCCCAGCTGTTGAAAAATATAGCAAAGATAATAACATCTTTTAAAGCACTACTAGTTTTAGATGATGCCTGAGGTCATCCAAATATACTTAATCCACTGTGTGAGCATATGACCATGCAAATTCACTGAGATGTGGGTAATTGCAGCTACTAGTATGAATACGAAGATTTAAAGAAACAGAACAGTTCAGTCTATGCAGTTAAAATATTTTAAATATCAATGGTGGCACTTTTATCATGTGGTCAGTATAGGCTTATTTTTAGGTAGGATATTCAGTAATTTAAAAGTTTTTTCTTTCTATAACTACTCTATTACATTGTAGTAAACTTTTTTCTTATTTTCTGTTATATTATATTAATAAATAGGCTAACTTGTGTTTTAAAATGTTCAGTGTACATTTCCTTTGAGCTGGAACCAATTACCATATTTTACATATATTTATAACTTTGAATAGTGCAAAGCTGATAGGAATTAAAATAATGTGACCACTTTATGGGATTCATTACTTAACCAAATTGGGAACCATCAGTACTTCAATTCAAATAAACATTTATTAAGCTCTTACTACATATGCAAAACACTGTTCTTGGCTATGGAATGCCATCAAAATAGTCTTCTCCCTCAACAAGCTTGCACTGATGTATAACACACAAAAAAAATACTAGGATGAAAATGAAAGACTGTGTTTAATGCCTAGTATTTTTTTCCCAGATTGGCCCTCAGATGAAGTGAGACAAACAATAGCCATTGCTCCTCCGCACAGCATCTACATGTAACATAGTCGACTTTAACCAGATTCTCAGAGCCAGGTCTGTTACATGTTCCATTCAGGATTATCAGACAACCCAACAGGGTTATGGCAGAAGTTTCTTTGCCTTCAGCTAGAGAAAACTATGTCCTTGCCCCTCCATATTAGGGACCCAGACACTAGCCCCCAGTTCCATTTAACCAGTTAACATCAATTGGCTTTTACAAAGGGACATTTACTTCACAGGGGCAGTTGGGTGGCAGGCCTAAAGTCAGGAAGACCTGAGTTAAAATCTCGCCTCAGACACTAGTTGTATGAGCCTGGGCAAGTCCCTTAATCCTGTTTACCTCAGTTTCCTCATCTGTAAAATAAGCTGGAGAAGTAAATGGCAAACCATTCCATTATCTCTGCCACAAAAACCCCTAATGAGGTCACAAAGAGTCAGACACAACAGAAAAATGATTGGACAGCAACAAAGTAAGCACCTAGCAGGTACTCAGTAAGTTGCTATAGACTTATGAACTTAGGACAGTAGATATCAGGTAATAAACATGTTTTTATTGTGACCCCCATCTCTGAATGTTCTGTCACCACAAAATATGGTCAGCTGCAAACCTTCTGAATATATTAGCAACATATATAATAGTAGTTCCATTTCTTCTATTTCTTTGGAAAAGTTTTATATTTTCTTATTTCCTACTTGCTCCCTGGTCTTTTATCTTTTCTTATTCCAATAGTATTATTTTTTTCTCCAGGAAGATAAAAAAAATTCCTAGGGTTTGAGAATGGAAAAGGACTTTAGTGATGATCTTAATCTAGTACCTTCATTTTATAGAAGAGCAAACTGAGTTACACAGAAATCACTGCCAGTTAGTGGCAGAGTTAGGATGAGAAACCAAGTATACTAATGCTCAGTCCGATGTTCTTTAGATTCCATCACACCACTAACCCTCTAACAATATCAGTCACTGACTGATCTGGCAAAAATCAGAGCAAATAAAATATCAGATGAGTGATTATTTCTGTAATTCCATATCTTAGAGGCAGATAAATTATGATACGAGACAAATATGTAGATTAAAAAAACAGGGTAGGGGAGGGAGGTTGTTTCTTGCCTGTCTCGAGGTTGTTGCTGAAGTTTTTCAAGTCGTACGGGAGATGTCAAAGGAGTCTGTTTTTGTTGAGTCCCAATAGTAACATTCAAGTCTGGTGATAGGAATGCTGGATATTCTATTAGTTGCGGTGTGATAACATTTCTACAAAGCAGAAATACAGTTAAATATCTAAAATATGTCTTCCACAAATGTGCACAATTCTAAAACCAATCCTCCTCATCTCCTTCCTATCTCTCCGGATCCTATCCCTAGACTAGCAGTGAGTACAATTAGAATAAGGTCTCAGATTTTAAAGGGGATGAAACCTCTTGATACTCCGGAGTTCCGCTCTGCTTGCAAGAAAGAAACCTCAAAGGGGCAGCTAGGTGGCATAGTGGATAGAGCACCGGCCCTGGAGTCAGGAGGACCTGAGTTCAACTCGGGCCTCAGACACTTAACACTTACTAGCTGTGTGACCCTGGGCAAGTCACTTAACCCCAATTGCCTCATTAAAAAAAAAGAAAGAAAGCAAGCAAGCAAGCTCAGGGAAAACAGCAACAGCAAAGGAGATAAAAGGTCTGAATTTCTTTGTGAAAAAGAGCTAATTCACTGCTATTGCTCTGCTTTAGATCAATAAAAAGTGACTGAAGCAAGAAGAGACTTCTATAGCAAGTGTTAGCAAAGAAGGGTAACTAAGTTTCTCTCCTACCAAGGTTCTAGCCCAAGTGGATGAAATTTTACTATTTAAAATTTTCATTTTTATGAATATTGTACATGAAAAGTAAGTTAATTCTTATAAAAATCCCATTTCCCAAATCTAACATCCACAAATTTCAAGAAGGTTCATATTTTTAATATTCATCAAATCAATCTCCTGTCTTTAAGCCCTTCTTGTGCACTTAAGGTTACCTGAAATATGCTGCTTGTTCATTTCCATTTTAGGTGTATCGTTTTGAAATGAAAAGCTTTCTAGTATAACTCTAGGCTTTCTAGAATTCCTTTTCAGTTTTTGTTCCTAATTTCTCTTCCCTCATGCTTGTGTCTTTAATGCTTTAACCAAATGTTTTTTATGTCTTTTTTTTTTCAGATCAAGTTCCACTCCACTTCCTGAAATATGTGCCTCCTCTAACTTCTCAATATCCTTTTGAGTCACTCTAGATCCTAATTCCTATCATTAATTCCCTCTGTTTCTTATTGTTCAACAATGTTTTCAAAGTTCATATTCAGTTTTCTTTGAATTCTCAAATGAGATAACATGTAAAGTGCTATGCAAATCTTAAAATGCTATATAAATGCTGGCTATTAATTCACTTTGTTTTACTACTGACATTTCAATATATGTTGGTATAGAAGGGCATCTAAGAAATTCTTACCTAATTATTTAAAATCTTGAAGCCATCCTTAAATAGTTTTAAAATTTATTAATGAATAAAAATTTTTCAAAAACACTTACGTTAGGGGGTCTGTTCTTTCTACAGGTGGGGGAATATGCATAAACATGGATGGCTGAATCAACTTCTGAAGTGGTTTTAACTGAAAAAGAAAAATATAAATTAATTTAAACAATAAATAATTAGGACTTGATTAGGCAAAGTGATGAGGTGCAATAGATTTGGAGTCAGAAGACAAATCATTTCCCTCCTTCATAAAAATGAGGGAGTTGGTCTAGACAATGTTTAAGGGCCCTTTTAACTTTAATAGTCTAGAAGAACACAAAGCAGATGCACATAGATTAAATTCTGGTGAGCAGAATCTAAAAATCTGTAAAGAAATTCAGGCCTTAGACCCCTTTCATACATAAGCAAAATTCTAGGGCACAAATAGGTTGCAAATAGGGCTTGCTGAGAGAAAAACCCATGAGAAAGGCCAGGGAACTTTCAGATTATAGCAATGAAAGGAACAGGGAACAGTGGTGGCCTGGCAAAGGTTCCTGAGCCAAGCCAGGACTTGTTACAGCAGAAATGCAGATTGGGAGTGCAAACACAAAAGCAAAGGAGTAAGCCAAAGCTCTCGAGAGTAGCAGGCAAGGACTGAGACCTTTCATTGAGGTTCTCAAATTTACTGATTTTACTGGGACTTCTATTAGTCCTGTGAGATTTTCGGGGATGTAGGGATTGTAAACCCTCTGGAGGGAAAAAGGAAGAGCCAACTGTGAAATTAAAAGATTACATTGTGAAAGAGGTTAAAATATTAGAGAAGCCAGGCAGTGCAGTGGATAGAGAGCTGGGCCTAGAGTTTGGAAAAGTTGAGTTTAAATCCCACTTCAGGCTTTTATTAGATTAGCTATGTGACCCTGCCAAATAACTTATCTTCTGTCTGCTTCATTTCCTCAACTGTAAAATGGTAATAATCATAGCACCTACCTCACAGTAATGTTGAGAGGATGAACTGAAATAGGTGTGCATTACTTAGCACAGTGCCTGGAACATAGCAGATACTAATTTAAATGCTTATTCCTTGCCCCTTCCCATATTAGACCCTACTCTGTTCTTTTCATATACTTTATCATTTTTTTTCTTTGGGTTTTTTTTTTTTTTGCAGGGCAATGAGGGTTAAGTGACTTGCCCAGGATCACACAGCTAGTAAGTATCAAGTGTCTGAGACTGGATTTGAACTCAGGTCCTCCTGAATCCAGGGCCAGTGCTTTATCCATTGCGCCACCTAGCTGCCCCCCTTTCCATACACTTTAATAAAAACATGTTCTAGGTTATATTTCTTGTTAGCTTAATGTTTATAGAACTGAGCACCTGTAGGGCAAACTTAGAAATTAGTCTAATTCAAATATTCCCATGAATATTTCTAGATTAGAGCCAAATAAGCCATAATGTTATCATCTAAAAGTCTTTAAAATTAAACCTTTTAAAATTAATTTTAAAAGTCCTTAAAATTAGACCTAACATATGGTTATATTCAACAGAGCCACAGGTTATACCCAAACCTTTTTTTTAAAGGGAAAGAAAATGAAGGTTGAAAAGACTAATGCAATTTTAATATTTGCTCAATCTTTGTTGAAAGACGATACTTTATTCTGTTGTAATGGCAAAATCCTAAAGACTTCCACAGTTTTTAAAGTGCCTTCCAGCAGAGGCTTTTTTCCAGTGCTCTGGGATCATATTACTTTTTCTGACCAACCCTGAGTTCTGCTTTGTAAACTATGTATAAAAATCTTCCAAAATTCTGTTAAGGGCTAAAATTCTAGCTAAACTGTCTAAAATATCTAATGAGTGGTCGCCAATAAATTATAAGCTTTAGCAAGAGTTAGACTTTTAAGCATTTATTAAGGAGAATAAGAATTTGGTAAAGAGAGAAGAAAAAGGCCTAGATTCCTATCTATTAAAGGGAGAGCACATTTCTAGCTCCCTTCTCCGCCGGAGTCCTCAGGAAAGAGAGCGAGACCGAGCGCCAGTCTCTTCCTTCTTCCTCCCACTAGCCAATGTCACTTCCTGATGCCAAAGAAAAGACTCCTGGTCTTGCCCTCAAAGACCTTCGCTTCATGGGCGGAACTCTTCTACAGTAAGTCTCCAGCAGGTGGCGTCATTCCAATCGTTACAGTTCTCTTATCCAATAGCTTATTCATTTGGCCTAATGCACAGCACAGCTTTAGATTGTAGTTCTTTGAGAAAAGAACTTTTTCTGCGTTAAAGAAATGGTCTTTCAAAAATGAGAATACTGGGTAAGGACAAGAAAGAAGGTACAAGGGGAAAAAATGAAAAGATGGTACAAAGTTATGGTGTGCTAACATTTGCCATAGGTGTTATTCAGGAGCACTAGTTCTATAAGTTGCTTCTTTCTAATTCAAAATTTTATAATCAAACATTAATACCAAACTATGTCAATTTTAAGAATGTATATAATGGATATTTGTATTTACATAAGATTAGGAACTGGAGAGAGGATCCAAAAATGTTTAACAGTATTTTCTAAATTTAAAAAAAGTGATTGATTATGCTACTCTGGGATATTTAAATATAGTTACTTCAGAACTTTGACAGATCTTATTGAGTCATCCCTTTTACTCATTATGATTAAAAGAGAAAAAAGCTAATTTGAAATTATTCAAATCCCTATACCAGAAGTTGGATTTATATACAATTAATTGTGAGATGATTTCACTTCATCCATTGTCACTAGAACCCTTAAATTTTTTATTGTGAATAATCATTAATAAATACAAACACTTCAGAAAAAAACAGTACTGAGAAGAGCAAAGAGAACTGAGTAAGAAATGATCTGTTACATAGTGTTTTTTTAAAGTTATCTATATAGATATAGCTTAACATGGAAGTAACAAAATTTCTATATTCCCTTCTGCATTTCTGGAATTCCCCCTTCTGTGCATTAAAAAAAGTTTTATTAATGCTCTTATTTTTCATTTTTGTCACTACCTCTATATTTTTCATGTCTATCACTGTTACCTTCTCACCAATTAGAATCATTCCTTTCTTACAAAAAAAAGTAAAACAAGCTAATACAATGGCCATATATAAGAATTCATGTCCCATTCTGTGCCTCTGATTTATCACTCCTCTGCCAAGAAGCTGAAGGTATGTTTCCTCACCAGCCTTTTGAATATGTGATTGGCTACTGCTTTGGTTCAAGTTCTGAAATGTAAGTTACTGGAGTCAATGTATAAGTTGTTCTGGTTTTGCTTATTTCACTTTATTATTAGTTTTTATTAATCTTTCCATACTACTCTGAATCTATCATATTCATAATTTCTTATGGCATAATAATATTCCAAAACATTCATATACCACAATTTGTTCAGCCGTTGGGACACCTGTTTTGTTTCTGCTTCTTTGCCATGACAAAAAGTACTGCTATAAATATTCTTATACATTTGTGCTCTCCCTCTGTCCTTTGTTTTTAAAACTTTGAGTTCTGGGGGGCAGCTAGGTAGCGCAGTGGATAAAGCACTGGCCCTGGATTCAGGAGGACCTGAGTTCAAGTCCAACCTCAGACACTTGACACTTACTAGCTGTGTGACCCTGGGCAAGTCACAACTCCAATTACCTCACAAAAAAGGAAATTGTTTTTACATGTAATTGGGGAAAAATAAAATACTAAATAAATTTTTAAAGCTTGACTAACACACAGAAGTATATGTACGTATATAGTCATATACATTTGTGTGTGTTTGTGTTTCTATATATGCATATATATATATATACACACAACATATAAATTTACACACATAGCAAAAGAGGGGGCTTCTATTTGGGGACAAGAAGGAGGTGATAAGTTAATGGATAAAAGTAGATATATAATTTTTTAAAAGAATCAATGAAAGATTTTTTAAACCATATAGAAGAAACCTCCCTGCCCCCCTCAAAAAAAAAGTACTGAAGGGGACACAAACAAATCCAGCAGGGTTTCTTAGCCTTTGTTGTATCCATTTGGCAGTCTGGTGATACCTAAGGACTGCTTCATAGAATAACATTTTTAAATGCACAAAATATATAGGATTACAAAGGAAACATATTGTATTGAAATCGCTATCAAAATTATTTTCATTCATCATTTATTTAAGTAATAAACATTTTTATTTATAGTTTTGAGTTCCAATTTTTATCCCTCCTTTCCTCCCTCCCCCCTGAGACTGTAAGCAATCAGATATGGGTTATACAATTATGATTACGTAAAACATTACCATATTAGCTATTTCGTACAAGAAAACTTGAATAAATGAAAAAAAATGAAGGAAAGTGAAAAATAGCATGCTTCATTTTGTTCCATCAATATCAGTTCTTTCTTTGGAGGTGGATAGTATATTTCATCAATAGTCCTTTGGGATTGTCTTGGATCACTGTATTGTTGAGAATAGTTGTCATTCACAGTTCATCAAACAATATTGCTGTCTCTGTGCACAATGTTCTCTTGGTTCTATACATCAGTTCATACAAATCTTTCCAGGCCTTTCTGAAGTCATCCTGCTTGTCATTTCTTATAGCACAATAATATTCCATTGCTATTATATACCATAGCTTTTTTAGCCATTTTCCAATTGATGGATATCCCTTTGATTTCCAATTCTTAGCCACCACAAAAAGAGCTGGTATAAATATTTTTGTACAAATGGGTCTTTTTATCTTTTTGGGAATATCTTTGGGATATAAACCTAACATTAGTATTGCTGGATCAAAGGGTATGCACAGTTCTATAGCCCTTTGGGCATAGTTCTAAATTGCTCTCCAGAATGGTTGGATTTTTTTACAACTCCACCAACAGTGAAATCATGTTCCAGCATTCCCACATTCCCTCCAACATTCAACAATTTCCATTTTTATAAAAATATTTTTAAAAGTTCACAAATGTTTTATATAATTGCACATATATAACCTATATCTGATTGTTTACCACCTCAGGGGAGGGAGGAAGGGAAGGATAGAATTTGGAACTCAAAACTTTTTAAAAATGTTAAAAATTGTTTTAGTATGCAATGGGGGAAAAGAAAATATATATATATTTTTAAAGTTCATAAATGCTGAGTACTCCTTAATTAGAACAATTTTGTAATTATTTTGTAAAAATATACATATATTTCTTTAAAAAGCAAACTACATAGCTTAGAAACTTACAGTTTCTTACACAATGCTCTTTTTTATTCTTTGAATATTTAAATGTTAGTTGATGATTGGTATGTTCATAATAAACAAAAAAATAAGTCTAAGAGAAAATTGCTACTGAAAACTATAACAAAGTAAAAAAGGAACCAACCTGATGTGAGAAGCCATAACCAAAGTTTCCGTAAGAAAACATAAACTCCACTTCAACTTTGCAGATAACCTAAACATGTGACAAATTCATTTTCACACATTAGATCAGAATATTACTTTAATGGATAAGATAATAACATAGTAATACTTTTTACTACACATAACATTGCAGAAAGTTAGAAAAGCAGTATTCTTATCATTATAATATTATAATAATAATTCTTATAATCTTATAATAAACTCCAGATTTACATGTAAATTTTCCTGTGATATTGCAAGACTAGCATCAAACTGTAAGGAAAGTCAATGTCTGAATGGCCAAAAAACAAAAGATTGGTTGTTTCTTTGATGTAGCACTTTGTAAGTCTTGTGGTAACTCAGCTTCCCTCTACTACTCTGTTTTGGACCTTAGTTCTTTGGAATTATTTTCTAGGTTGTCAGAAACCACTGGCTTAGGTGAAGCAATGGATTAAGCAACAGGGATAGCCTCTCCTTAACAATAACATCTTAGCCACTCCATGAACTATAATTAGCTAAGAATAGTCAACAAATGCCAGCCAGAATGCCCTTGGCTAAGATTGAGCCTATTTTAAAAACTGCCTAATATGCAAATGAAGTTAGCAAAACAAAGTTAAATGAAGAGGGCAAGGCCACTGCCCTATCCATCTGGGTGTCATTTTGTATATTTGTGACCAAAAACAAATACTTGGTTTTTGCACTGTATTCTGTGCACTAATGCAAAACTTCTTCTTGTCTTCCTACATTGAGGAATTTTCAGAGAAAGATCAACAAGTAATATACTCATGGATTTTCTTGGGTTCTCATAATATTTTATGGATAATGGCGCAATACTCAGGTAACCTCTCTACAATGCTTCCACTCACTCTTGCTATATGACTAGTCTGCCTCCTTTCTTAGTCATATACATCACAGATGGTATCTTTTATACCACTTAAACATGTCCTCATTGACAATGTGCTAGAACAGGATGACTTAAACCCACTATATATTTTACCATTGCCTTTTGGGTCACATGCAATACTAATTCTTTAGAGATTATGGTATTATATCATTTGCAACCAAATTTTATCATTAGGGAAATATATCGAAAATTATAGATTTTGCTGACAGGGAGCAGCTCAGAATCACCAAAAGCACTTTACAATTTCCCAATTATCTTGCTACTCTTTTCTTTTGAAATATGGGATTAGTTCATTATCTGTCTGCAGTGTTTACCTAAGATTTATATTGATGAATTAATGCAATGGACTATACACCAAGCTGCATGTCAAAATCTGAGGAAAATACAATCTTAATCTTCTTTTCCTTGTGTGGACTACTAGGTAAATCTCTAGGAATCCATTTAATGTTTTTGGGTGTGAAGCAATCTATCAGCACAATGTCATCCACAAAATGAATATCTCTACACTAACAGGGAATTTCTTATCTATTTAGACTATGAAAGTCATCCTTCATGGCAGTGACTTTTGGAGACCACATATTTTTCCTGCTTCTTTAATAGTCAGAGGTTCACTGAACAAAATTATTTCTATAGTTGCATCTAGCAAGAAATCTTTTGTAACCTTGACATATGCCTAGAAGATACCCCATTGGAGAAGAGCCCTGAAATCGATATTTTGTTCTACAAAGAAAATTCTTTTTGTACTATAGCAGGAATATAATTTTTGATTATATAGCAGGATCTTGTATTCTTTGTACCTCTCAGACAGTTGAGTGACTATTACATATGCCTATGGATAGAAAAATGACCAGGAAAGCCTACCTATTGCCTTCTGATATTTTCATCAAGGCCTTCCTCAAAATATGCATAGACTATTTTCACAAAGATTTTTTTACATCAATTAGAATTTGGGGGGTGGGTGGGGCAATGAGGGTTAAGTGACTTGCCCAGGGTCACACAGCTAGTAAGTGTCAAGTGTCCGAGGCTAGATTTGAACTCAGGTCCTCCTGAATCCAAGGCCAGTGCTTTATCCACTTTCGCCACCTAGCTGCCTTAAGACTTACTACCTGTGTCTTGTCTGATATTTTCTGAGTTTAGACAAATCATTTAACATTACTGGGTTTCATTTTCCTCAACCATAAAATTAGAGGGTTGGACTAAATGTCTTTCAAGGTTCCTCCCAGTCCTAAATTTATGATCCTATGAAAGCTTAAAAGAAAAAGGTGTGAACCCTCTGGGGCACTAACATCCCTCCAAAAAGAGGGGGGGAATGGAAATGTCTTTTTCAACAAAGGACTTTTGTCTAGAAATATTTGTAAGTGAGGTCTAAGCTGAGATTTTAAAATCTCACCAGACTTAATGGGAGGGCTGTTTAAAGTCTATTCCAGCCTGGGGCATGACAGCTTGATTGAGCATCTAAAACCAATAAGAAGATAAGGTAGAAGAAAGGAAAAGGAACAGGGGGATAGAAATTCTACGAGCTTCTGCCAAGCTGATTTTGGGCTAGACATTAATTAAGTTAGAAAAATAATTTGGGCTTAGTAAATTTTTTAATTGCATGTTGCTTTTTATTTTCTCTTAAAGAGGATAAGCTCTGATGACCAAGACTTTAATTAGACCTCAGTGAAAGAGGTAAGTAGTGTAGAAATATTAAGCCTACTTTCATTCACATTTTAATAAAGACCAGGGATACCTACCACTTAAAGATTTTTAAGACTTCTTCTCTGAGGCAGCTAAGTGGTGCAGTGGATAGAGTCAAGAAAACCCGATTTCAAACCTTGCCTCAAATACTAGCTGTGTGACCTTGGGCAAGTCACTTAAGCTCTGTTTGCCTCAGTTTCCTCATCTGTAAAATGGATAATAGCACCTACCTCCCTGGGTTGTTGTGAGGATCAAATGAGATATTTATAAAGTACCTGACACTTAGGAGTCAAGAAATGTCAGCTGTTATTGTCTTCTTTTTTTTTTTTTTTTTTTTGACAGGACTGAAAATTGATTTTTAATGATAAATTACAACTTGGACACAGGGTGGGTAATGAGACAAAAGCTGGATTGTCTGCGGGTTTGTGTTGTGCTGATGGTCTGTTCAGGGGCTGGGCTCCGGGCCCAATGCTAGGAAGCTCTCAGCCTTGGGGCGCTCTGGGAGGGCAGCAGAGCCTTTTTTATTGCAGGGGAAGCAGGAGGGTGACGCTTTTAAACATAGTGCTGTTGTTGCTGCTGCTGCTTCTTGGTGGCTGCCTTGCTGGCCAGGTCCTTGGCCTTCTCAGTTGCTGCCAGAGCAGTTTCCTTTGCCTTCTCAGTTGCTTCCTTAGCTGTTTCAACCAGTGTCTTAGAAGGAGCTTCACCTTGCAGTTTGGCCAAGATGTATTCAAAGCCTTTGATGGTCTTGGTCACATTACTTTTGAATCTGGCTAGGCCAAACTCCTGAACAGCTCTGGAGACCCCAAACAAACTGGAGGAGACCCAGGCCTCCCGTCGGATTTCAGTCCAGCCACTGTTTTCGGGGTTCACACAGTAAACACACCTTTCCTCCACCACCATCAGCCGGGCATGGTTGATGTTCCAGGTGAAAGTGGTCATGGTCTGGTTCTGTGGGTCCACGATAGAGTCTTCGAGGATATACACTGAGTGGGCTACATTAGCAGGAAAGAAGCGCTCCGCCCAGCGGGGCATCCTGTTGGTCTTTGTGAGCAGCCGCCTGGACAGCAGCTTCTGGTCGGGAGTCACCTCCCGGTGCACGATGTCCTCTGTCAGCACATGCTTGCTGTAGGGGTTGGGATAACGTTGCCAGAAGGCAGCAAACACTTGGTCCCAGGAGCTCCGGAGCACGCTCTGCCCCAGGAAATACTTCACCATCGTCCCGGCGGGGGCTGGGGTCGGGGCAGCGTTAGGGGGCGTACAGCATCGGGGGGCAGGGGTAGGAAGAGAAGGGTCGCCGGGTTCGCGCTCTCCGTCAGCCGTCGCCGCCACTTCCACCACCACGGCCACCGCCGCCGCCGCCGCCGCCATGAGGGGGTGTCCCTGTTATTGTCTTCTAATACTATAGCTTTATCTTCTTTTTGTCACTTTAATAAATAAAACTGAAACAGTAAGTCCTGGGTATTCATAGGGTAAATGAACCATGAGAGCAGAGAGAAATGGAAATACAGGAGCTATACACTGAACTTTCTCTACCATGCTAAGAAATTTCTTCATCCTGGAAACTTACTCTAGCCCTGGAATTCACACACTGGAAATACCTTTGTCCCAGGGGCCTCCCTGATTGAACGAACGGCTCTTCCCACAGCCTCCATTTTAATAAGGAAGCTCAGACGGCCATCTTCATTCTCTTCAGACTAAACTTTGGTCTTTCTCTACTATGCCTCCATGATGGGTACTTTCTATCTTCCCTCTCCCCCTAAAATCCCCTTTTCAGTTTCACTTTATGTGTTTTCCTTCTCTATTAGAATGCAAGCTCCTTCAAGTAAGGACCCCTCTGTCTTTCTGTATTTGCATTCCCAACATTAGCACAGTGCCTGTCACATAGCAAGCACTTGCTGATTAATGGCAGTTGTGGGCCAGTGATGCCTAAGTCTAGACTATAGTGGAGAGCTTATATTAGGCAGGGCCAGCACTGAAAAACAGTACTGAGACCACCCCGCCATGCCATTTAGATGCAGTTGGGGGTGGTAAGGGGTGGGTGGAGAGGAGTGGTGGAGGGATGGGGAAGGTGAAAGGTAAGGGAAAAAGCATAGTGCTCACAATCTCACTCATCTCCACATCAATGCTGAGAGGTAGGTGTTATTATTACCCCCCTTTTAGAATTGAGAAAACTGAGATAAACAAAAATTGAGTGACCTGCCCCAGGTCACACAGTTAGTTGAAAGTGTCTAAAGGCCATGTTTGAACTCAGGTCTTCCTGAATCCAGGTCCAGTACTCTGTCTACTGCTCCACCTAGTTGCCTCTGTATGGGAGAGTTTGCAAGCAAAAATCAAATAAGGTTTAGGGGACCAATGAAGCAGCATGGATGCATTGGTGTAGGAATCTTGACATTTTTTTCTTTGTGGCCTTGTTCCACGTATAACTGCTGCTGACCTCCTGGCAGAGGTAGCCAGAAGCATGTGTAACATGTGTCTGTGAAAGCCTATACTTGGTGTATTGTGTTGCTCAAGAGCCCTGACATGGAGTACACCAGAGTGAGAACTGATATACTTCAGATTTAGCTCAAAAGTTGTATATTTGAAATTAATCTATTGGGGGCAGCTAGGTGGAGCAGTGGATAGAGCACTGGCTCTGGATTCAGGAGGACCTGAGTTCAAATCTGGCCTCAGACACTTGACACTTACTAGCTGTGTGACCCTGGGCAAGTCACTTAACCCTCATTGCCCTGCAAAAAAAAAAAAAAAGAAAGAAAGAAATTAATCTATTGGCATATGACAAATACACTGTGGGTATCCATTTTATTTGCTATGCTACCTGCAGACCAAAAATTATCTAAATTAATTTCTCTCTTGATTTTTCCCTCTATCTCATAATCCAGATGCTGCGTCAGCTTGGCCAGATGATCAGGGCTGTCACACCTACAGTCATACCATGCCCAGTGCCATCAATCCAGAGAAGCCAGAAATCACCAGCTGACTCTAGGATGTATGAGATCAGGGTTCTCGGCAGTTCTTCTCATTCTTCTTGAACCTGAGGCTACAGTGATCTTGTCTTCTAATTAATCATTCAACCATACTATCATGT
Source organism: Dromiciops gliroides (assembly GCF_019393635.1). Lineage (NCBI taxonomy): Eukaryota > Metazoa > Chordata > Mammalia > Microbiotheria > Microbiotheriidae > Dromiciops > Dromiciops gliroides. The sequence goes on along the minus strand of NC_057863.1, from coordinate 89,100,477 downwards.
TCATTAGATATACCATGTTATCTCCAGGATGACAACTTTCCAACTGGTCCCTATTTAACTACTTAAAATTTTCTATTAGCCTATTACTTACAGTCCCAAATGACTCTCAGCAATCAAAAAGATAAGAGAGGAATAATGTGAACTCAGTGATAATGAAGGCAGATGGTGAGCAATAATGTTGAGTAATTAATAAAAAGATCAAAAGCATTTTAAATTAAAATATGATTTGTGTGTTTTAAAAATATTTCTACATAAAACAATTATGTTTTCACTAAGAGATGTCTCAATTACATGTATTTTGAAACAAATCCCTACCAGGTTTCTGATCTTCATATAAAATTCTTCTGTGAAGCATCCTTTCTGGAAGACAGATAAAAAAGAGGAAAATGTTTTAATGCATGACATCTTTAAAACTGGTCATACCGAGCTATTTGTTCTCTTTCTACTGCCCTTTTAATGTTGCTTTTTTCAGCCATTCTTCTCTTCTGCATTCAAAGGGTGAAGATCATAGTTCACCCAAAGTATGAGAGTCATGAAGTGAACTGGTAAGAGGGAAAGGACTTTCTTCCCCTACTCCCTCTTTTTACCCTATCTGAGATAAAGGGCTGGAGGTATTTGTTTCTGTTCTATGTTGTTTGTCCACCCACTTTCAGGTACCAGAAGTGATCCCCACTGGACTCAGAAGTCTGAGCCGTGATGACTTCGGAGCCAGGATTATAGTACAGCCAGCCAGTGTAGGACGGAAGCCCTGAGAAGCCAGAGTAACTAAGTGGTGAGCTTTGGACTTGGAATTGAGATGGGGATTTATAGGAACTGAGTTCCTATAACTATGAACCTAATCCCCTTCTGTTCTCCAGAGGCTGAGGTGGTGTAAAGGGAGGAGGAAATTATGCCTCCATTGTGTTAGAGGAGTAAGTTTGTATATTTGTGATTATATTTTCTGAAGTAATTATTTCTGTATAAAAGTAAATTGGAACTGGGGTACTGAGGATTTATACCCCTATAGTTGAAGGAAAAACATTGGTGGGGGTTGGAGCCATTTGCAGAGAGCCTAAATACCTCCTAAATCTCCTTAAGCGTCTGGAGAACCTTGGAAGAAGACTGAAATCTAACTGACCTGGCCTTCTAGACAGTGAAGGCCAGGGTAATCAATATTACACATATAATGAAATTGCTAGCATATAAAAATTTCTATAAAAAAGTACAAATTAAAGATGCAGGTTAATTTAAGTATATATTAAAGAATCAGAATCTCAGGATTGAAAGAAAACTTCAAAAGTCTAAGTCCTACCTGAACAAGAATTCCCCTTAAAACATATCCAGCAAGTACTTGAAAACATGTACTGAATAGGAATGTACAAGCTCTGAAGGCAGCCTATTTTGGATAAACAGTTTTTATTTATATCAATTGTATATTTTTGTATAAACAAAGCAAATGTAGCTAAAATTAGAACTAGATGAAGTTTTTTGGCCTCATCATAAAAGTTTGAAGGTAGATATTGAAACTGTTTTCTAGTAATCATGAACACTGACAGCATAGCTAGGTATTCAGTTGATAAAACTGTTACAATAAATAATACATACCTGAATGATTTCATAAAGATGTAAGCTAAAACTCCCCAACAGTACAGGGTATGCTTCCAAGTCATCAAATTCCATTAGTTCCAAATAAATCATATTCCTTTCATCATCTTGACGTCTTGGAACCTAAATAATAATCATAATCATAGTAATGATGGATGACACATAACATACCTTAAATAGTGCTTTAGATGTCCTATTTAATTTGAACACAGTGATTGTGTCAAGTAGTATCCAAATTATTCTTCTCATTTTACAGATGAGGAAATCGAAATTCAGCGGTTAGGTGACTTGCCCAAAATCACACAGCTAATAAATGACAAATCCAGGTTACAGGATCATAAGATTTAGAGCTAGAAGGAACATGAAAGTTCATATGGTCCAACCAACTCATTTTACAGATGAAACATTCAGGTGTAGAGGGGTTAAGTGACTTAACTCTCAACGTGGGAATCATCTTTGACTGCTCACTCACTTTCCCCATATCCAGTCTGTTGCCAAATTCTATGGATTTTACCTTTGAAGCTTGTCTATCTCCTGTCTTTCTGACACTGACACTCTGGTGCAGGCCCTCATCACCTCATGCTTGGACTACTGCAATAGCTGTTGGTGGGTCTGCCTGCCTTAGTCTCTCCTATTCCAATCTATCCTTCTCTCTGCTATCAAATTGATCTTCCTAAAGCACAGGTCTAAACACATAACCTCCCTCATTCAATAAACTTCTTTGGCTCTCTTTCACCTCTGGGATCAAATATGAATCCTCTGTTTGGTGTTCAAAGCCCTTCAAAACTTGGCCCCCTTCCTACCTTTTAAATCTTCTCACCTCTCTATGGTTCTCCCCTCATATACCCTATGATTTACAGTGACATTGGCCTCCTTGTTTTTTGAACACTGAATATTTTCAGGCCTGGAAATCTCTCTCTTCTATCTCCTGGCTTCTTTTACATCTCAGCTAAAATATTACCTTCTGCAAGCAGTTATTCTTAGTCTCCCTTAATACTAGTGTTGTCCTAGCTTGAAAAGCCAAATGGAAAAGCTCTCTGATGAAAATAATTGCCTAAGAATGAGGATTAAACAAATGGAAGCCAGTGACTTTATGAGAAACCAAGACACAATAAAGCAAATCCAAATGAATTAAAAAATAGAGGGCAATGTGAAATATCTTCCGGGAAAAACTGCTGACCTGGAAAATAGGTACAGGAGAGATAATTTGAAAATTATTGGTCTACCTGAAAACCATGATCAAGGAAAGAGCTTAGACATCATCCTCCAAGATATTCTCAGGGAAAACTGCCCTGAAATTCTAGAAGCAGAAGCTAAAATAGAAATTGAAAAAATCCACCAATCACCTCCAGAAAGAGATCCCAAAAGGAAAACTCCTAGGAATATTATAGCCAAATTCCAGAGCTCTCAGGTCAAGGAGAAAATATTGCAAGCTGCCAAAAAGAAAGAATTCAAGTACTGTGGAGCCCCAGTTAGGATAGCACAGGATCTAGCAGCTTCTACATTAAAGGACTGGAGGGCATGGAATATGATATTCCAGAGGGCAAAGGAAATGGGATTACAACCAAGAATCACCTACCCAGCAAAACTCAGCATAATCTTTCAGCGGAAAAAAAGGGACTTTAATGAAAAAGATGACTTTCTGATATCTGTGATGAAAAGACCTGAACTGAATGGCAAATTTGACTTTCAAATACAAGACCCTAGAGAACTATAAAAACCTGGAATTGGGGAACATACCTGGGGACGTACGGTGGGTGACTGTCTTGTGTCTGAGGCCGGGTTTTGGCTGGGATGCCCCTGGGTCCAGGGGTGGTACTTTGTCCGCTGTGTCACCTAGCTATCCCATGATGACATTCTTAGAGTTAAATCAAGGGGTGAGGGGAATGCACTGGGGGAGGGGGAAGGGCAGAGGTGAAATCCTACATGAAAGAAACAGGAAAAAACTTATGGAGTGGGGGAAGAGATGGGAGAGCAGCAGGGCAGTAAATGAATTTTACACTCATCAGAAAAGGCTCAAAGATCTTAAACTCATCAGAGTTGGTTCAAGGAGGGACTAACACACACACACACCCAACTGGGTGGAGTAATCTATTTAATCTGGGCAGTAAATGAGCCTAACACTCATCAGAATTGGCTCAAAAACCTCAATCTCATTAGAATTGGCTCAAGGAAGGAATAATGTACACACTCAATTGGGTGGAGTAATCTGTCTAACCCTGCAGGAAAATAGGAGGGGAAGGGGATAGAGAGGGGCAAAAGAAGGAAGGGCAGAGTGGGAGAGGGGACAGACAGAAGCAAATGCTTTTGAAGAGTGATAGGATGAAAGAAGATGGATAATAGAATAAATATCATGGGGAAGGGAATAGGATGGAAGGGAAACAGTTAACGATAGTAATCATGAAAAAGAGAAAAGGGGGAAAATTGTACAAAAAATATTTATAGCAACTCTTTGTGGAGGCTAAGAATTGAGAATAAAAGGAAAGTTCATCAATTGAGGAATGATAGAAAAAGCTGTGCCATATGGTTGTGGTGGAATGGTCATGTGCTATAGGAAATGACAAATAGGATGATTCCAGAAAAAACCTGGAAAGACTAATGAACATTGATATATAGTGAAGTGAGCAGAGCTGGGAGGACATTGTGCATAGTGACAGCAGTATTGTTCAATGAGCAAATGTGAATGACTTAACTACTCTCAGCAGTGCAGTGATCCAAGACAATCCCAAGGAACTAATGAAGAAACTTACTATTCACCCCCGTAGAAAGAACTGATAAAAAGAACACTTGTGGATTGTACATATATAACCTGGTTGCGATCTTGGGGGGGGGGGTGAGGGGTGGGGGAGGAACGGGAGGGAGGGAGGGAGGGAGAAAAATTTGGAACTCTAAATCTTATGAAAATGAATGTTGAAAACTACCCTTACATATAACTGGAAAAAATAAATGTTGCTAAAAAAAAATACTAGTGTTGTCCTTTGGCATCATCATATAATATATGACATATATATATATATTTATATCTTGTTTATACATAATTGTTTTGATGTCTCCTCCATTACACTGCAAGCTCCTTGAGGGAAGGACCTGTTTATCTTTCTTTGTATTTCCAGTGCTTATCCTCCTGCATGGCACACAGTAGGGGCTTAATAAATGTTTGTTGACTTGACTTGCTTTTGTTCAAGGTAATAAAGGTAATAGATTTCAAAGCCCAGGTCTCTGACTCCAAATTCAATACGCTTTATCAAAATGTATAAAATAGTGTTAAATCTACTATCTCAATTCATTTCACCTTAATAATATATTATTAATTAAATTAATGAAAATTATAATTAAAGTTAAGTAATAAGTTAAATGAATTAAAATTAAAGTACCACCACCATCATCATCAAGCATTCCATAAAACAAGGAAATTGGTTGTCATGTGTGGTGTTAGCAGACCAGGGTCATTGAGATCAGATGCCATTTTCCAACAAAGATGCCCTGAACATATATTACTTTGCATGTAGCTATTTCTCATACGATCCCTTTGTGAGCTTTTGCACACACTATTACTCTTCCTGCAAGGCTCTTTTTTCAGTATACACCTCTCTAAATCTTTCAATGTCCAGTTCAAATAATACCTTCTATATGAAGCCTTCTCTGATCACCTGGCCAGGTGTGATCCAATCCAATAAGCATTTGTTAAGCATAATAATCTATTAAGTATGATAATCTACGGTGTTTACAAAGTGAGGTGTTTTTTTCCTCAGGGAGCATTGTTGAAAATGCTACCCATCTTCTCAAGTGCAATGCAGCCCATTCTTCTCTTCCTATTCTACTTTTGCCCCAGTTGATTGACTCTCCGTAGTACTTGTCCAGGGTATATGTGTACTGATGAATTACAGGAAATAATGATGAAAAATTTTCATCCCATTTTTAAAAGTCATTAGCTATTTGAATAGGAGTGATCCAATCCAACAAACAGCTATTAAGCATCTTCTACATGCAAGGCACTTTCCTAGGTCCTGGGGATGTAAAGTTGAAAAAGACACGGATTTCAATATAAACCTAGATTGTGACCCTGGGCAAGTCACTTCACTTCTGTTTGCCCCAAAGTTTCCTAATCTGTAAAATGAGGATAATAATAGCATTTCTCTCTCAGAGTTGTTGTAAGGATCAAATGAGATAATTGTCAAGCCCTTAGCACAGTGCCTGGCACATATAAGCACTATATAAATGTATTAGCATCAATAACAGTGGTGTAGTAATAATAGCTTTAAGGTTTACAACTTATTTTATTTCATTTGATCCTCATAACAAGCTGTGAAGTAGATGTTATTATAATGTCCATTTTATAGAAGAGGAAACCAAGGCTGAGAGAAGTTAAGTGACCTGCCCAAGGTCATACACCTAAGGCCAAGTTTGAGGAGTCAGATCTTTCTGATTCCAAGTCCTGCACTCTAATTACTATGCCACCAGCTGGAATGACCTCATTTAGACTTTAACACCTCAGTCATCAATATATCATAGGAGGAGGTGGAAATAGAATCCAAGAAGTCAAAGTAAGGAAGACCAGATAGATTAGATCAAATGCACACATAAGAAATCTATACTGGAGGCAACACAATTTTGAAAGCATTTCAGGGATTACTTCTCAAGATGCACAAACACAAAAGAGTTCCAGATCCACATCCACAAGAAAACTACTTGGGGGATATAGTGAAATGGGCTGCCCTTGACTCCTAACTTTGGAAAAAGAATGTCTAGACAGAAGAGAGGAAGAACCAGCGATGTACAGAACAAATAAAAAAGCAAGCACACAATAGGTGGGCTGTGGCAGTGGGCGTCTGCTAGGAGAACCTGGCAGAGGGTTTACACCAAGACCATGCTGCAGGTGCTGTACAAGGGCAGAAGTACAAGGGATTCATGACTCTGGGGAAGTGAGGAGAGCACACAAGATGGGAGTAACGCAGGGTTGGTCCCTTTCCTAGTTAGCGTAGTGAGCAACCTTGTTTCTTCCTTGTCAGTTATTTTCAATGTACATTTCTTTAAACTTCTATAAAACCCTACTGGACATCAGAAATGCTCAGCTTTGCTTCTTACTTAAGGCTTAGAAACAAAAATCATTGTTTTTATTTCTAGGGAGATAAAAGATTTGATCAGTGAAAGTTCACCTGGGTGCTTGGAACTAATGTATAACAAGCTGACAAAATGTAAAAGCACTATTATCTTGCACCAATCCAACATATTAATTTGGGATTCATATACCTCTAGACCACAAGCTGGAAAATTATGTAACCACAGGCTATATCACTTTCTGTTCTTTGCACAGTAAATTGCCTCACCACATTTTGTATAGTGAGCTACACAGTTGACAGGGAGCTTTATGGGAAGCTCTGCCCACAAGCTGTTAGAATATGCTTCCTAGGTTTGTTGGTCCAGGGGATGTCATCCTTGACTCTTCACTATTTTACCTGATATATACAATTAATTGCCAAATCTTATAATTGCTATCTCCATAACATCTCTTGTGTGACTAACTTCCTCACCATTCATACAGCCACTACCCTCACTTAGAGCTTTATCACCTCTCACTTGAACTAGTACAATAGCTTTCTTTTTAGTGTTCTTCAAGATTCTCCCTACTTCAATTCATCCTTCATTCATCTGCCAGGGTGATTTCTCTAAAGTCTAGTTCTGATCAGGAGAAAAGTACTAAGGCCGGTCTCCTGAGTAGCAATTATATTAAGGGAATATTTATGCAATTAGCACACTTACTATCTGTAAGTTTATATAAACATTTTGTTAGTTAAAATAAAAACTCTGACATTACCTGTACTGAAAAGTATTTCACTTCTTCAAATTTAACTGTAGGTTTCTTTTCGTTGTTCTTAAAATTCACGGAATGAGCTTTAGTACATTTCATGATCTTGTTTATAGTGATGCGAATAAACAGATTTGTGTAATACTGTAAGTTGACTGAAAATAGATGTTGAAATTCAGGAAGCATATTTTTTGGGCTGTTGAGCAATGACTTTGTATCAACTTTATTAATATAGACAACTCAGGCCAAAATCTTCAAATCACTGAAAAAGTATTAATTCATGCATTTGTATCTTAGAAAAAAAAACAAAGAGAGTCTTTAAAGAAGAGCTTTTTTTTTGGTCTGGACTAAGTAGAGCAATATAGGTTGTGCACAGAAAGCAGGGTAATACTTCTCAGACCACATCTTACTTTTCATCCATTCCCTGTTAAAATTTTCAACATATAGTTGAAACATAAAGTATCTATGAGAATGTATGCTCTTTGAAGGCAGGGGTTGTCTCTGATTATATTTTCAGTGCTTAGCACAACAGTCTAGTACATAGTAGGTGATTGATGCTTGTTTGATTGCCTAAACAAATGATTTAACAGACTGATGAAGAATACTGATGATCAAAAATACACAATTTTTAGGAATTATAATGTTAATAGCAATAAGCCACTTGAAAATAATTAGTTTCTAATTTTAACACTGCATTTAGGGCAAAATAATTTGGCCTGAATTATCCAGACTGGCCATGTACACTGGTCAAATTTTTCAGATAATTTCTACCTTCTGATTAATTTCAGATATATAGCTATGTGCTAGTCTATCCTTATTTTTATAATTACTAAATTGTTTTTTTGCTTTTCTGATTAAAACAATTCTTTTTAATATCAAGCAGGATTTTAACATATAGATTATAAAAAGATGGGAAAACCATAATGACACTGTTTTAATGCCACTTAATGATTGCACTCAAGATATACATTTGGTTCATTTTAAGACACAAAGTTAAAAATATTAATGAGCAGACTTTGAAAAGGAGGGCAATTTAGTAAAAAAATTCTAGATACCATGAAACATGGGGCGGGGGGGGGGAGGGGGAGATAAATCTGATAAATGATAAATTAACTGGAAGTAACTTCTCCTGACAGGACATATCCTGTACATATAACCTGTTGTTTGTCTCTCCTTTTTGAAGAAGACTAATAACACTGGGGGGAGGGTGACAACTTGCCTGTGACTTGGATTTAATTGAGGCAGAGTTGCACAAAGTCATCAGCCTCACTCTGTCTTCCACAGTCATCCAAGTCTGTGGTAAGATAAAAGTCAAGACAGCTGGAGATGGCCCAGGATTTAGTGGATAATCTTGGTATCTTCAGTTTCTGACCAAGCTCTAATCACTCCACAGAGCCTGCTTCAGTCAACATCATGGCAGTTGGAATCAACTGTTCTCATCTATCCATTCTGCCATATTAAGTCTTCACATGCTTGGGGCAGACATCCCCCTAATTCACAGAGAGGTTTGGGGCCTGTTGGTTACACTCAACCTGGTTTTGTTTTGCCAAGACAGTTTTACCAGGTGTGTCTGATGCACATACATTTAACCTAATGATCACTGCAATGACTCTCGATCCATAGGCTATTTTCTAGTTATCAAGTATCTCTGTTGTTATTTTCCAGTCATTTTAGTCATGTTCAACTCTTCATGACTCCATTTAGGATTTTCTTGGCAAAGATGCTGGAGTGCTTTGCCATTTCCTTCTCCAGTTCATTTTACAGATGAGGAAACTGAGGCAAACAAGGTTAAGTGACTTGCCCGGGGTCACATAGCTAGTAAGTATATGAGGCCAGAGTTGAACTCAAGAAGATGAGTCTTCCTGACTTCAAACCTAGCACTCTCTCCACTGTGCCATGTAGCTGTCCCAACATCTCTGTAAACCCCGTCAAATCTCTCACAGGGTATATTTTTTTGAATAAGAATGGGAGAAAAGAAAATAATTATTAGAAGAGAAAAAAAAGAAAAATTAGAAAAAGAAGTAAATGGCTTCTTAAGAAGAATGGTGTAGAGTAATTCCCAAGGACAATGAATGTGGCTACCCATAATATAAAAAAAAGAGTTGTCAATGGAAAAGGGAAACTGATTTTTACTTTAAACATTTAAGTAAAACAAGAGAAAGGATACTCCTGGGTGAAAAATGTCTGCATTTCTTTATATGAACAGCTAGGCAGCCAACCTATGAAAATCAAAGAAAAAAAATATTATTTTATTGAGTGATCACATTTAAAATACCAACTGTTGTTTCTTTTACTTTATCCTGTACAGAGTGGTCTTTTAAATGTGAAATACTTCTCTCATTTTTTTGGCTTGTAAACATCCACTAATTTTTCTCTAAGGAAAGAATAAAACCAGACAGAAAATTTAAGTAAATGGAAATAAGAGAAAAAAGTGAGCAGATGTTCATCAATGTTTTTGAACACTCAGAAATTTAATAATAACTCTCCATGTTTAACAAACTAATGCCAGAGCATAAAACTTTAAGAACTTTTTTGGATTATCTTTTTTAAAATTTCTATTAACTGAATGACAATATATGCTATTTTATTATTAGAAATACATTAATATATTTAATATATAATATAATAACATACTGTTTAATTCAAAGCGTTATATCATTTAAGATTCTAAAGTCATTTCAGAAACAACTTTTAGTTGATTGTTGGAATGAAAAAAACAAAGGATGGTAAGAATATATTGTCTAGAATCTTGCAAATCCAAGTCAAAGGAGTTTTAAATAGAAAAGTATAGGGGCAGCTAGGTGGCACAGTGGATAGAGCACCGGCCCTGGAGTCATGAGTACCTGAGTTCAAATCCGGCCTCAGACACTTAACACTTACTAGCTGTGTGACCCTGGGCAAGTCACTTAACCCCAATTGCCTCACTAAAAAAAAGAAAGAAAAAAAAAAAAAGAAAAGTATGGGGGGAGGGGTTACCTAAGTAGATTGCAGATACCATAAAGAGAAGATTCTACAGCATACTTTTACAGTACAGTAGACACATTCAGAAATTTACAATTTTTTTTAAAAAGAATATGAGCTGGGAATGGTAGTAATCACATGTAAATCTTTGTTACTGGGGAAGCTGAGGCTGGTGGAGCTCTTGAACTTGGGAGTTCTGAGCTATAGTAGGCTAAGACAATTAGGTGTCCATGCTGAGTTCAGAATTAATATAACAAGCCCTTTGACAGGGAAGGCAGGGCACCAAGGTACCTAACAGAGGACAAACTGGCTCTGGTAGGAAATGAAGGTCAAAGCCAATAATAGTGGCCCTGAGGCCATAAGTAGACCTTCTGTACTTCCAGCCTGGGGTATGATAGAGATCCAGTCTTTAGAAAAGAGAATAAGAAATGAGATAGAGAGATCTAGTCTTTAAAAAAGAGTGTGTGTTTGTGAGAAAGAGAGAGAGAGAGAGAGAGAGAGAGAGAGAGAGAGAGAGAGAGAGAGATCATCTCTCAAGGAGGCCCACACGCTCTCATGGGGATCACTGAGGCTTGGTGGGATGAGACATATGACAAAGAATATAGTTCTGGGATGTTATAGGTATTCAAACTGAATAGAATAGCTATAAAAGGGTAGAAGAGGGATGGAATATAATTTATTGAACATTTAGAAGATATAATCATGTGAAGAAATTTGTATGAAGATCAATAAAGGAAGAAAGTTACATCATCATGGGTCAAAAAGAGAAAATAGAAGTATAAACAGATGAAAAAAACCAACACTGGCATGGAAGCATGACATAGTTGAGATAAGGAGCTTCAGTTATTTGGATATTGCCTGGGCTCTCTGCCTAAAGCAGAGTAGATTAACATTTTAAAATTTGCTTTAATGATGTTATACTTTTTTAAGGTAGGTGAACTGGACAATAGGAGTCATTCCTTAAGAGAAGGTGTAGATATTACCTTTCTGATTCTAACAGACTACATGGAAGCTTGGGGTGGGGAGAGAACTATTACCAGCCACACATAGTAATGCTGGGGCTTGCACTGTGTGATGATAGTTTCTTAACTGGCTATTGAGTCAGAAGAGTTCATGATTCAGAGGATGTACAAAAGACATCTACTGGGCTTTTGTTAGATTTTCTTTTCAACTGTTAAGCTTGTGGATTATTCAGATCTAGTCCCAAGTGTCAGGTAGGTAAGGAATCTCATCCAGCCTCCAAGCAAATATGAACACATGGCCACCTCCTTGCTCTTTTTGTATGTGTTCTTTCTTGATCTTAGGCAAATGAGTACCTAGTGATAAACATTAAAGAAATGCAAACTGAAAGAGCTCTGAGGTACCACCTTACACCTAACAGATTGGTTAATATGACAGAAAAGGAAAATGATAAATGTTGGATGACATGTGGAGAAATTGGGACACTAATGTATTCTTGGTAGAGTTGTGAACCAATTGAACCATTCTAGAGAGCAATTTGGAACTATGCCCAAAGGGCTAAAAATCTTTGTATACCCATGTCCCACTATGAGGTCTGTATCCCCAAATTTTTAAAAATGAATGTTTAAAATTATTTGATGTGTAATTGGGAAAAACAGAATATTATTTTCTAAATGAGCAATTGGATAAGCGGGCAAGGGACTCAAGAAGACAATGAAGAGTAGAATTCGTTCACCAAGGGGTCAAGATGGGGAAAGGAGGAGGGTGTGTAGATAGTACAGGGATGATAGCCTAATAGAGAACTGAGGGTTTGAAGGATTGAAGGTCTCAGAGTAGACAAAAAACAGGTTTGAGGTTGGAAGGTGGAAGGAGAGGTGGACTGACAAGAGACTGTGTCCAGAAAAGGGAATTTCAAAGTACATGAACATGGAAGCAGTACATCTTGGGATGGTGGTGGAGTTGTAGAAGTAGGTCACATGAAATAAGTATGTTTGAGGAAATATCATTATGTTGAGGTACAGAATGAGGGCAGGAATTAGGGAGGAAAGACGCTGAACTCAATAAGGAAAAAAAGGGTATGTCCTTTAAGTTAGTAGACAACAGCCACCAGAATGTTGATTGGGTGGTAGATATGAATTAATTGAACCTCAGAGGAGGATAGATTATTGAGTGATAGAGTCAAGGAGGGAGTGGGTGGTAGATATGAATTAACCTAACCTCAACAGAAGATAGATTACTCTGATAGAGTAAGGGGGAGAACCTGGAAGAGGCAATGGGAAGCAAAGAGTATTCCAATTCCCTCACCTTGACCAGTGGGTTCAAAGGAAATGAATGAAAGTGTAGCAAGCACTGGAAAGGGCAGCCAAGGAGGTGATGTTATCAGGAAGGAGCCAGGGCTCAATGAGAGTCAGATGATAGGAGTGGGAAAGGAAGAGATTTAAGATGAAAGCAAGTTTGTTGCCTAGGAAACAGGCATTCAAGAGTAAAGTGGAAGAGGTGGGTATCTTTGGAATGGGCCACTGGGCAATGGGAACGAAGGATTGCGCAGTTAGGGATGGGAATGGAAATGGGGTTCAAGTGATGACCCACAGGGTTTGGAATCACGGAGATAGGGAAGGTATGAGGGGCTGGGGAGGGGTGATTGTTAATGATTAGAGGAAGATTTTAGATATACTTCCAGTGTCCGTAGGGTCTTATTCTCAGGGTAGAGTCCTTTAAGAGCCTTAGGCAGTTAAAGAGAGTACCTGGAGCAGAAGGAATGCTATTATTCTCCTTCCTTCAAGGTAGAAGACTAAGTTGGACACTTGATGCCCTGCAGCCCTCTCACCTCACCACAGTAGCAGGAGATTCATTGCTGTTCAATAAGACTACCCAAGCTGCTTTTCACCAGAAGGATGTCAAAAATTAACTGACCAAGTGGGTCTGAGGGAGAAATTGACCACTAGAAAGAAGATAAAACTTGGCTATTTGATTGGACAATGTCCAATACTACTAATTCCTAATCAAAAGTATCGTAGTATGTTCTGATCAGACAAGGCTTAAAATATTAGCTTCCCAAGTGACCGTAACCACAGTTATGTTACTGAATTTTGTTAGAATCATTCTGTAATGCATGGGATCCTTTTTATACTTAGTAATTTTCTTTCTTTATAAGAATAAACTACTTGTTATATACCTGATTCATTGAATACATTGAATACATTTTAAACTCCCTTGTCTTTGGAGAGTCCCTTACACTTTTTTGGGGTAATTGTATCAGGACCTCTGTGCATTTAATGTCTTTCCTCTACCATATCTCATCCCTTACACTTTTGAGCCATAACTTTTACAATAATTAGCACTATTTCCTGATTTATTATCTAGTCAAAGAGCATAAGAATGGGAAGTTTAATCACCCTAATTAGAAGCTAATTTAATTACCCTAATTAGAAGACTCCCTTAGCACTGAATCTCCTACATGGCTGGGTACAATACAGGAACAGCCAGTATATTAACTCTGTACTCCCAGCTGCAAAGGAACCAACCAGGATTTGATTCTCACCAAGGAAAAACTGATTACTAGAGTACAAGAGATGGGAATCAAAGAGGATGGGAGGAAATGAATATTCCATATTAGAATTTGTGATTTAAGAGAGGACAGTCAGGTAAAATCTACCTTTTATCACAGTTTTTCACATAGTAGATTTCAAAAGGACTGGGTTAAGGATGGGTAGGCTCCCATGACTTATGTGAGAAGCCATCACAAAAGAAATAGGAAGCTTTCAAGAATGAAAAATACAAGGAATAATAACAATTTTGATGATTAGGAAAATGGAGTTACTTTATCAATGGGGATGCACAAAGAACTCATCATACCACCAAAAAAAATTAAAAGACATGTACAGGTAAAGCACCGGCCCTGGATTCAGGAGGACCTGAGTTCAAATCCGGCCTCAGACACTTGACCCTTACTAGCTGTGTGACCCTGGGCAAGTCACTTAACCCTCATTGCCCTGCAAAAAAAAAAAAAAAGACATGTACAGAAGATAGAAGCAATGGCAGGTAACAGAGGTATCACAAAAATGTGGCATATTCTATTAAGGCAGTTCCAGGAGTCCTAAAACCCAGAATTAGCAGAGACTATCAAGGAAAGCTCCCCAAAATTAAAAGGGCTGTTTGGAAATTTTTTAGTAACACTGGATACAAGACGAAAACTTTTTAAAGTAGAAGACTATTGCTTGGTGTGGATGGGATATTGATAATAGAATTGGGAATAAGACAAAGACCAGATTGTCAAAGACAATGAAAGACAAAAATGGCAAATGTTGGAGGAGCTATGATAAGACAGGCACACTAATTCACTGTTAGTGGAACTCTAAATCGGCCCAACTTTTCTGGAAAACAATTTGTAATTATATTTAAAATGTCACTAAACTGTAAATAACCTTTGACATGGTGAAACTACTACTAGGTATATACTCCAAAGAATCTAAAGACAGAGAGGATGTTTCCATATATATACAAGAAATATTTCTAATAGCACTTTTTGTGGTAGCAAGAACTGGAGATAAGTCAAGAGTACCTAGCTGCTCCTGATAAATTCAAGTCACCTGGTCCAGGTGTACTATATTCTTAAGTACTGAAAGAACTGGTAGATGTGTTCAATGTCAATAATCTCTGAAAGGTAATGAGGATCAGTAGAGGTACTGTAGGAGTGAAAAAGAGCAAAACTGTCCCAATTTTCAAGAATGGGAAGAGAACGAAGTCTGAGAATTATAGTCTAGTGAGCCTGATTTCAATTCCTTGGTAAAATTCTAGAGTGTATTTTTAGAAGTATGGTTAGTGAATATTTTTTTAGAAAAGGAAAAAGTGATCACAAAGACATGGCTCTATCAAGTACTGTTCATGCCATTTTAATTTCAATTCCTTTTCTGGCAGGATTATTAGACTAGTAGATGTAATGGTGGCTTTTCTAAAAGGCCTGATGATCTATCTCACAGGTGCAAGAAACTTTAATATTTACTAAACAAAAGACCTAAGAGAATGTTAACTTGTCTACTGTATCTATATGGCATGTTTTAAAGTTTGGAGATTGTCACAGAATTGTTTAAGACTTGTCATTGTATTTGGCTCAATGGTGCCTTTGCTAATTTGTTTAGGTTATTTGCTACCCTTGTACAAGACATCGAAGAAGTCCTCAGTCCAAATTACCAAGAAGGTATTGCTTATAAACAATGATTATCTGTGTGAAGGATTAGGCCCTTAGCTCTAGGAATATAGAGATAAAGATGTTTCATACTCTTGAAATCAAGGTCATTGTGGGATAAGCCAGAAGCCTCCTGTCCCTCTCCCTTGTTACCTTCCTTCTTTTTGTTCCCTTGATGAATTGTAATGCTCAAAGACCTCAAAGAGTAGATTTAGGAAAAAAAGGCATAAAATGACACATTGTCTCCCCAAACAGTTAAAACATTGGAAAGTCCAAACAACACTGAGAAGCAAGGAAGCTATTAGGAATGTCATAGTCTATGTGGAGAGATGAAGTTTCTCTTGTTCATAAGGAATGATAAGAAGTCCCCAACCATGGGCTACTCCTTTGTGGACTTGCATCCCAGATGTTGACACCTAACACCAGAAGGATCTACAGCAGATGTGAAGCCAGAGATTCTACAAATCTGGCAGAACATAGCTCAATTAGACATATTCAGGGGCCCAATTAATAGCTATATTCTTGTCTTAAGACCAAGAGTCAAGGGTCTTAAGATCCAAGATCCCAATATTTCATCTCAAAATACTTGACTTAAGATGCATTAGTTTCATGTGAGGTTTGTTATTCATTTTCCTCTTCAGTGGGCTGCCATTAAATCATCTATTTAGACAAATTTGCTGCTAAATGATGGGGGAGACTGATATGCCTTGAAACCCCGTCCCACTCTGAATTCAGTAGTTCAGGGGAATGTTACAAGATTTGGTTAACCTAGACTTTAACAAAGCACTTAATAAAGTCTCTTGTGATAATCCTGTGGAAAAGAATGAGAGATGCAGTCTAGTTGATAGTACAATGAAATGGATTTATGAGGAGCTCAAAGTTTGGATCGAAAGAGTAGTCCTTACTGGTTTGATGTTACCTTGAAAGAAAAACTCTAGTGGAGTGTCTCATGATGTCTGTGCTTAGCCATGTATTTATAACATTTTTAATCAGTAACTTGGATAAAAACATTAATAACATGCTTTCAACAATTCCATTCGACATACAGGTCACAAGTATAAGATGAAGAAGTTATGGTTAGAAAGAAGTTCGTCTACAAAAAGATCTGGGGGTTTCAGTGGACTGAAAGTTTAATGAGTCAGTAATATGTACGGCAGCCAAGAAAGCTAACATAATCTTAAAGGTTACCTTAAGATATAGGTTAAAGTCCTATTCTATTATGCCGCAGTCAAATAATATCTGGAGTGCGGTGTTCTGGGAGTCACATTTTAGGAAACCTTTGATAAGCTAGGGAATATTAAGAAGAAGGCAATTAGAATGGTGAGAGACTTTGAGTTCATTCACCTTGAGGTGAATATTGAGGTGAACCTCAATGATCTATGCAAGGAACTGAGGTGGTTTAATGACATAAGAATAGATTTGGGAGAGATCCAAGATCTGTCTTTCACTAGTTGAATGGCTGTCATGGGGAAGAGGTATCAGACTTGTTCTACTTAACACAGAGGAAGGAACTGGGCACAGTAGGTGGAAATTGCCAAGATGGGAATTCAGGCTTAATGGAAGGGAAAACCTCCTAGTGATTAGAGCTACCCAAAGATGAGAAAGCCTCAGTAGGCTGTAAATTCTTCCCAGGTGGAGGCTGTTAAGTAAAGGCCAGATGATCACCAGTCAAATTGGTGTAGAGGGTGTATTAGTTCAGGCATGTTTGGACGAGGAGTCCCTTCCAGCTATGAGATTCCATCATTCTGTGGAAGTGTTATGCAAACTATACAGAAAATGAATCTAAGGCAGTGATAATTTGAGATAAATACCAAAACTAAATTGAGTCTTCTATCTATAAAATACATCCAGCATTTCTTGAGTACAAAACTACAATATCAGCCAAATGAACATAGGCATGTTGAACCTTATAGTTAATTCAAAATGGCAAATATTATTTAATACTTTGTGAAGCTAAATCAATCTCCACAGTGGTCACGATGATGATGTATCACAACAATGAGCTTTCATCTTTCTTTTAAAGCAATGCTAGCATAAACTGTAGAGCGAAGGTCTAAAGATATATATGTATAAATATATATATAAAATCTAAGTACCCTGAACACTGTAGCACTTAATGGTTGTTGAGTTTAATTAAACAAAGCCAGAGTAGAATGCCTTTCTAAAATCTTAAAAAAGCATTGATAGCTATAATCAAAGTAAATTCCCAAATTCAACTGATGGGAAAGATGTTAGTTATAGCAACTTTAAAGCAAACCCATTTTTTGAATGTATGCTATACTAGGTCATAGCACAGACTAACCTTATTTCCTGGTGGTGGAGTATGCTTTTTTTTTGGGGGGGGGAGGGTGTAGAATCTTCATGAGAGAAGCAAAATAGAAGGGTGAGGCTTCTAACCTTTCTATCAATGAAGCATTCAGTCCTCTGACACATAACACTATAAATTCTGACTGGCCTTGGGCAAATTACTTAATTAACTATAAAATTAAGGAGCTAGACTAGATGGAGTCTGGATTTTCTTCCAGCTCCAGTTCTACAATCCTATGAACTCACAGGAATTGTGGGACTAATATGTGATTTGCTGTGATACTGTTTGCCAGGTATTCCAAAGAAGAAAGCAAGGGCCATATATCCCAATTTACCATGGATTTGTAGAGTATTTTCTATTTTTCAAAGCACCAAGTACAACTACACTGGGCCTGTCATTCATCAAATATTGATCCAGATTGTCCAGAAAAAGGTGAGCTATATTTATGAATTCTCATTTTCGGAGTACTATGTGTGGGTTTTAGAGGATAATTAATTTTCTTTCTCCTATAGTAGAATACTGCATCCATATCAGTTTGGTCGATTTTAAGAAACTTTATATTTAGGTAATTAAGAGTATAAGTAACATTTGCTCATTCTTTACAATAAGCTATTTTCAATTACTTTAATAAACCTCTTTGAACATTATTATAAAAAATCTTTATTTCATAAAAAAGGAGAAGTGATGTAAATTTTATCATAGATTATTTCATGTACACCCTTGTTGAATCCCCAAAAGCCAGATGATGAATTAGCTGGAACTATAAAGTAGGTTCATAGAATGCTTTTACATACCACATCTCCAAATGGAACCAAAGATGGTATGTCTTGTCCATCTTCCAAGTCTTTACTCTCACTTCCTTTAAGAGTTTTTCTCAGCATCTATAAAATGTAAATGAATTCTAAATTGCTTCAAATTTAGAGAAGATAAAAACAGAACAATTCAAGTACTGTTCAGTACTGTATATGGCAACCTCAGTGACAATTATAGTAGGTAAATTCTATGCTGCATTGGTGCCTAAAAGTTTATTGATTCACAATGGCCCACATTAACAGTGGGAAAATATCAAAATATATGCTTCAATACATTTCACAAAGAATTACTGATGAAAGCAGTTAAAAGTCATCTACATGGCAGAACGATATTCATTTTAGAGCAGAATTTAATGTAAGATAGATGAGTCTTCCCCCACAAAATTTGTACTACAATGCTTCATCTTAGCAAGGAGGCATCCCTTGAGTTCTAAAGGCTATGCCAGTGCAGCATGACAGTTCTATTACTCAGGAAAGGCTTAAAAATATGGTTTACTGATTAGCTAAACTAAGCACAGAGAGGATCATCACTAGCAGTTTGGCCATTAGATGATAAATGCTTTGGCTATAGAAACTCATGGAACAAAAAAAAAAAAAACCCAAACCAGATTGTATTGAAGTTCTGTTTGATCCCCTTCTGCTACTTCAGTGCTAGTGGACAGTTGGCAGCAAAAGGTGTAGAGGGTGCTAAGAAACACTAAGTCTTTAGACAATCAATAAACATTAATTTAGCTGCTGTAAACTCTAAATGTGAGTTCTCTGTCCAACAACCAAGGAATCAAAATACACTGAAAAAAGAAAAAAAGAAAGAAACCTATCAAGCATTGACATTGCTGCAACCCGAAGACATAAGAAAATCACAAGATTTGAAAGCAGAGCTTCTTGATACAGGCCAGGAAACACGGTAGAGTACATACAATTCTGGGATTAGAATTGAAGTATGGGTTAAAATTCTGCCTCTGACATGTACTAGCTATGTGACCCTGGGCAAATCACTTCATATCTCTAAATGTCTCAAACACTTCCCTAAAACTTATGTACAAAGCCACAGAGGAGTTGTATTCTGTAATGGTGGAGGAAGATTCCATATGGGGACTTCCCTCCAGCGATGAAAACACAGACCCTTTGCAGAGATATGTAAAGGGAGTTTGCAGAATATTTTACTGTGAGACTAATAGCAGTAAGAAACATCAATTTTATAGAACACTTGAAATGGACCTGACAAACTGTCAATTCCAAAGACAGAAAATGGGAAAGTGTAAGACATCATCTTTATCACCATTTCTTTGAGGAGTTAAGTGATACTAAAAGAGGAAGACAAAACACCGCATCTAGCAGATCCATTGTCTCCTTCTAAGCAAAAAAATGATAACAACCAAGAACATCATGGGTTTCAAGTACAAACTTTATTACAAAAAGCAGTATTACTTCACTAAACAGTGCAAGGTTCTCGAGGAAAAAAAATGAACTTGCAAAAAGTTTGACCAAGTGTTTCATGAAATGATTTTTCTTGTTGCTTTGGGCACACACAGAAAACCATCAATTTGGTTACAACTTCCTTTCTTTAAAAATGTTTTAGTGATTTATCATAAGCAGTTTTGATCATCAAGGCAGTATTGCAAATAATTACCTCATAACTATTTAATTTAAATAAATGAAATTCACCCCATAAAATGTCATAAATTTTCATTCACTCGTTCTGCATCAAGATCTTTTGTTCATTGTCATTTTTAATTATTATGAACTCTGTTCTAATTGTTCTACATCTTTTGCTCTGCATTATTTCATAAAGATCTTTTTATGTTTCATTAAATACACAAGGGTCCATCTTAATTATGCTGTAGTATGCCATTAAAATACCATATTAAACCACTGCCTTCTTGTTGGATATTTTACTTCCAGTTTATAGTAAATATATAGACGACTGCTATGAGCATTTAAAAAGAAACAGCTTTTTTAAAAATTATACTTTCAAGGTACATTCCCAACAATGGGAAGTTCAGAATAAAGGGTATTATTATTTTCCTAACTTTTCTACATGACAAGTTTTCTCTAAATAGATTCAGCAAGTGTGAAATTCCACCAGGAATAAATGAATGTCTCTTCCTCTACAACTCTACCAGCATTGTTCCTTTGCTTTTATTTTTATTTTTATTTTTTGCCCAGTTTGATGGCCATGAAGTGGAATCTGAAAGTTGCTTTAATCTGTTATCTCTGATTATTAGTGAAATTGAGCACTTTCCAAGTTATTGACAATTTCTATTTCTTCTCTTGAAAACTGGAAGGGCCCACCTTCCTCATCACCATCAACTACAGCTACTGACTAGCTTCCACCAACAGGTACATAGGCACTAGAGACCTGAGAGTGACAGAACCCTCTAAGATCACTGGTTCTGTTTCCAGTCTAGTCCTTGTAGTCATCATCTGGGGAGCCAGTTCCCTAGAGAAGGGATCAGTCATCCCCACCAATTGCCCCCCACAGGGAAGGTAAGCTATCCTAGCTTAAGATGTGGGGAACCTGAAGGGACAGGAGACAGCATGTAGCAGACAAATGCAATCACCACCACTCTGACCACCATCTAGCCTCAGACCTTGATGAAGATAGCCCAGGTCTTTGTACCCAAGATCCTTTGGAATAGCAATGCTTCCAAACCAGTGTCCACAGACATAATCTGGCTAAGAAATCCTTGTACAGATATAATCTAGCGACTGTTCTTGCAGTTGCTACTGCCACATCTTTTGAAGACCCTCCAAACAGAAAAGTTATTTTCACCAAAGTCCCTGGCATTGTCAAATGGTTCAACGTCAGAAAAAGAGATGATTTTATCAGTAGGAATGACATTAAAGAAGAGGCACCGGGAGCATCTAGATGTCACAGTTGATAGAGCACCAGCCCTGAGTTCAGGAGGACCTGAGTTCAACCTGTCCTCAGACACTTGACACTAGCTGTGTGACCCTGGGCAAGTCACTTAACCCTCATTGTCCCAAGCAAAAAATAAACAAATAAATAAAAATAAATGTTTAATGACTATTGATTAAAAATGTGCACATTGTGTCCTCCAATAAAATGTAAACTTCTTGAGGGCTATTTCATTTAGAAAAAAAAAGAAGAGGCACCACCATCTGCTTTGCTGCTGTACCATGGGGCCTTTTATTTAACTTGCAACTGAAATCTTGCAAAGGTGTCTCCTTCTATTAGAATGTGAGTTTCTTGAGAGGAAGAATTCTCTTACTTTTCTATATGTATTCCCAGCATTTAGTACAGTGTTCTGTACCAGTAAGCACTTAATAAATGCTTCATTCATTCATTCCTATCTGGACAGATTAAAACATTTGTTCTTTTTTTAACAATCCCTCCTATACTTTAGATAAGTTTTAAAAATTTTCTTATTTGCCACATATATATATACACATACATATATTGTATACATATAAACATATACATACATATGTATGTATACATACATATATATACAGACATACATATATATATCCCCAATCTATTTTTCAATTTCAGAGTTTGTTTGTAATGAAGAAGTCTTTTAATTTTATGTAGGAAAGTATACATATCATGTCCCTAATAATCCTTTCTATTTGTTGAGTAGAAAAAAAAATTCATTTTTCTTCCACAATTAAGATATGCCATATTTAATTCTATTTTCCAGCTGAATTTCGCTGAGGTATATTGTGTGAGATGTGACTCTAAATCTACTTTTTGCTAAGTTGCTACTCATTTTTCTGTAATAATTTGTTAAAAAATAATCCTTTTTTTTTGGGGGGGGGGGACAGCTAGGTGGCACAGTGGATAAAGCACCAGCCCTGGATTCAGGAGGACCTAGGTTCAAATCTGGTCTCAGACACTAGACACTTACTAGCTGTGTGACCCTGGACAAGTCACTTAACTCTCATTTCCCCACAAAAAACCAAAACAAAAATAATCCTTTTTTTCTGATAAACTAGAAGTACAAAACGAGACATTTTTAGACACAGCCTATTGATCTGTTTTGCTTGACTGTTATTAGAAAGGAATTCTATTTGGAGGTAGGGCTGAGTTAGTGAGTAGTGATAGATATGAAAAAAAATTTTTAAAGAAAAAAACAACAATAAAACACAGAAGGAAACAAAAAGAAATTCAAAAGGGGTCACAAACAAATAGGGCAATTTTATTACTAACTTGTTAAATTAAATATACATTTGAAAACTAACAAGTTCACAATTTCATATACATTCCTTTTTTCTTCTTTGTATCTTGAAATGTTTGTTGATGATTGTTAAGTTCATAATTTTTAGAAAAATTACTTAACCCAGGTTTTATTTTCTGTAGGTATAGCAAACACTAATGTTTTATAAATATTTGGTTGGATGTCTGGTATAGCTAATCTATTACATCATCTATTCCCTCCCCCCCACCCTTGCCAGATAGTTTTGAAAATAATTGCTTTGTTATATATTCCAAAGCCAAAGTACAGTACCATTTTCATTTTTTGTTAAAACATGATCATCAATAGTCTAGTGTTTTACCATGTGAATTTCATTAGGATTTACTAGTTCTATGAAGAAATCCCTTGACATTTTAATGATATCACATTAATTAGGATGATTAATTTTGGTAGTAGTCATTTAATTAGAATAATTCAACCCTTTTATGAATATTAAATGTCTCTCCAATGATTTACTGCCTTTCATTTCCATCATTTTGGTTTTATGATTGTTCTTTTCCATAGGTGGGTTTTTAGGTTAATTCCCAAATATGTAGTGGCTTTTGTTATTATAAATGGCATATCATTTATTATTTAAAATATTTTTTGATAGTACTAATCCTGTATCTGGCAACTTTAACTCCTATTCATGTTTTCTGGTTTTATTTATAATAAGAATACCAATACTAATCTGCTTCAGTTCTTCTAGTAGTAAGTTAACTTTGTCTCTGGACATAATCTCACATTCAAAAATCAGGTTAAATTACTATTTACATGTGGTCTAAACACTATGTGACTCAACACCCTTTTCTGCCACTGCCACCAGAACTTTGGGATGAGAAGAGGCCTTTATAGAACCCAGAGCCAATCTGTATGTTATTTTGGTTCATGGGTTGCCAACCTACTCATGGTAAGTCTCTTAGTGTTTACCTAAGCTTGTCCTCAGACCAGACATAGCCTATTTGCCAGAAGGGTACTTGAAGCCTTTCCAATCCCAGTAAAAACCTGATAGAGTTTGTGCTCTGCTAGAATAGCCTACAAGTACCATGAGTTGCCTTCCATGCCATGATTTGTTGAAGGCCTTTTGTGGGGGATTCTTAAAGCTCTAAAAAAATAATGGAATTAAAAAAATTATTTGAATTTATGTGATCCTACTAGGCAATCTAGTTAGACAATCATGTTAGTTAGGTGCAGGTTTGTTATCCACTATGGACTACTTAGCTTAAACCAGCTTCCAGCTTATCTTTAATACATCAACCCTGTCAGCCTTCTTACAAATGCACGTATCTGTCTGGTCACAAGAAAGTGTGGCTAAATCAAATCCATCACCACTACTGAAAAGGCAGCTGAAAAGTTATGCCACACTGCTGATGAGTCAATAGTGAAATCAGATGGATTTATCAGAACATTATTTTCTCAGTAGCATTTGTTAAGAAAAGCTAACCACTAAAAAAAAGTTCTTAAACTAGTAAGAATTAAAAACGAACAAGCAACCCAAGACCCACTTTCAATTTCTTTAATATAGATTAGTTTAGCATAAACTCAAGACAAATTAAAATGCAACAGGTAAGAACCCCAGTGTACTAACCACAGTCACCAGTTTACAATTCCAAATATTCACCCCAAAGCTTTAGGAAAATAAATTTCATTCTCATTTTGTGTCTATTTCCCCCAACAAACTCGCTCCCTCCTCCAGGAACTACCGAATACAAATTAATAGGACACAATATTGGTCAAAGAAAATTTTTCTCTTTCAGCGAGGTCTTCTGGATGTGGATTGTACAGGTTGGGCCAAAAACCACAAAGGGATCTGATGTTTTAATGACTTTTTATAATTATTTTTTCTTTATTTCCTATATATGTGTATTTCTTTATTCCATATATACATATATATGATGCTGTGGTTTTGTAAATTAAAAACAAAAATAAAGGAGCTATTAGATATTGAAACCACTTGGTTACTTCGTGACCATCGGGTTTTTTTTTTTGGTCTGTTGTAAATGGGTTTTTAAAAGTCCATTTTGCAACAAACCCCTTAATGCTAGTGCTTTCCCCCTGTTGCTTATCTCCAACTTATCCTGTCCATAGCTTGTACATCGTTTGCAACATTGTCTTCCCCCATTACATTAGACTGTGAGGTGCTGGAAAGCCGGGGCTGCCTTTTGCTCTTTTTTCTATCCCCAGGCCAAGGTGTGACTGGCGCATTGGTGGATGCTTAATAAACGCTTGTTGACGGACCAACCCGAGTGGAAAAAACATAGAAGCCGCCCATTTCCCTATCTATCTGAGCTTTCGTGGCCAGGCAAATATAACCAGTCTCCTTCCTCTATGCAATGCCCATCCAGACCCCAGCAAGAATCCTTAACGGCCACACCCCAACCTCTGCAGCAAGGGGGAAGGGCTCGCTGCATCGCTCTCCCATTCGCTGCTTCCCCTCCCCCTCCTCCCCCGTCCCTTCCCCCTAAGCATCCTCAAACACCCCCCTCCACACTAGGCGCAGGGTGGGTGGGAGGGACCCCGCGCCCCGCCCCCACCCCGCCCTCCCCAGACGCAGCCACTCTAAGCTCTCCGCTGCCTCACGTTCAACAGCTTTCGGCCTGTCCCTTCCTTGCTCCCCTCCCGAAAAGGGTCGGTCCTGGACGAGACCGCGTGCCGTAGGGACGACGCCTGGGAGATGGTGTCAAAGTTTCTTGATTCGTCATTTTCGTCAGCCCCGGTTTCGCTCTTGTGAAGAAAAGGGACCTTGAACAGCGAATGGACTTTGTTTCGCTGAGATTCATTAACATCCGAAACCTTCTTTTCCGTCTGGCTTGACTCCATCCTGTCCCCCCACCCCCCACCCCCCACCCCGGCCCCCTCAACCGACCGCGGTGGCTCGGGCCACTCTTTGCTACTGAATTCGCGGGGGGGGCGGGGGGGCGGGGGGAAGAGGAGGGAGAGCGGGAGTGAGTTGCCCGTGCGCACGCGCAAGGCGGCAGGGGCGGGGCGAGGCCGAGTTGTTTGCGGCATTGCGCAGGCGCGCGTAGGAGGGGAGGTAGTAGGAAGGCACTTGTTGATCACTGGCTGTAGAGTGGTGCTCGCGTGAAGGCGCTCGCGCGAGTTCGCCCCCTGGGCTCTCGGGCTAGGGGAGGGCGGGAAGGGCGGTTGTCTTTGCCCGTCCGAGGCTGGGCACGTGGTCATTTCTTTACACTCCTCTCCGTCACCCAGCCACGTTTCTCCTCGAGACCCCAAAGCTTCCTTTCCATCCTCCATCCCGCCTCTGTTTTGGGGCATCACGGTCCTCTATGGGCTGCCGAACGCCAAGTACGTGGGGATTGTTATTCCTCCACAAAAGGGAGCCTCTCTCCTCCTGGACGAGGAGGGGTGGAACTTGGCTCATCCCCTACCCCCTTTGCTTTATTGTCAGGGGAAATATTTGGGGTGAAAACAAAAACTTTCCCCCCAAACACTTTAAAAAATAAGCCAGATCTATTCCAACCACCAGAGAGGGGCTGCCCTTTAGGCATCCTTCAGCCCACCACTTGTCCAGGCCAGCCGTTTCAC
The DNA here is from genome assembly GCF_019393635.1 of Dromiciops gliroides. Lineage (NCBI taxonomy): Eukaryota > Metazoa > Chordata > Mammalia > Microbiotheria > Microbiotheriidae > Dromiciops > Dromiciops gliroides. The sequence goes on along the minus strand of NC_057863.1, from coordinate 89,074,118 downwards.
TCCTGGGATGCTCGGTTTGCAAGTGTTCCCTGACTGCAAACCTAAATATGCATCTTCTCATCTACCCCTGGTTCTTGCCCTCTGGGGCCAGACAGAACAGGCCTAGTTCTTCTTTTCACTAGACTAAACACATCCAGTTCCTTCAACCCATCCCCATGTACTCCAAGCCCTTCCCCAGCCTGGTCACCTTCCTCTGGAAACTAGAGCAAAGAAGATCCCACATCTCCCAGGCACATAATGTATATGCCACCAAATTTGTGGCGATATAACCCTTCCAGCCTGTAGTTATTATAGAGGATATAAATAATCATAGGAAATGAACCTGTCCTTTCATTATGAAATTTCTGTCAAATAATAACTTTCCTTTTTATTAGCCATGAAATAAAATGTTAAGCTAAGTTACATGAAAAAATTACTGTATGATATATACCCCATATACAACTTTCCAACAAGTAAATTTGAATTCAGTAAAGGATTTTGAAAGAATATACATAGGTCTTTTTTATTCTATTCCCTGAATTTGTGTTTAAATTTGATGTATAACATGTTACAATGCTAAATAATTCTGTCTTCTTCTTTATTAGTGTTTCCAGGCATTTGCAACGTCATATGGAAAAAAAAATTGCAAATGCAAATATAATTTGAAAAAACAGGAGAGGCTAAAAATGAATTTTAAAATACTTACCCTTACAGGTTTCTACCTCCATTGAGATAATAATGCCATGGAAATTGATAGTCGTAAACAGTGTATAAAACTTTTAATAGTTTTCATAATCTTGGGGCATGGATTTCTATAATCAAAGTAATTTTAGGTACACTTGCAAACATTTTTTAAAAAGACATCTTAAAAAAGATTACATATCACAATTGGAACATTAAAAATACTGTCCTAGTTGTGTAGATTTTTAACATCATGAAGGAGATTTGGTTTCTTTATGCACATCAGGATATTCTTGAACATCAGAAGAAAACATCAGCTCTGGGGGAAAAAAATAGATCAGTATCTAAAGTTGTTGCCCACTCCTAACATTAATGCATATTTAGTTATGAGTACCCATCTTGAACACTGTTCACACAAGAAATAAAGAAAACTCCCCCAATACAGTAAGGAACTGTAAGTAGTTTAGTGTCCATTAAAAATTTATAATATCTAAGACATCATTATAAAAGTGAATAATTTTGAAATATTTAAAGAACTCTGATCAACAAAGTGACCATTATTCCAGAGGCCCAATGATGAAAATTGCAACCTACTTCCTGAAAGAGATGGGTCAATATTCGCAATGAAACACATTTTAGGGTGTGGCCATTATATGGGAATGTGTTTTACTTGACCATGTTTGTTAAGAAGGTGAGGTTTTTTCCCCTTGGGAGGGGCAGGTGAAAGGGAGGGAAAAAAAATGTTTGACCAAAAAAAAAAAAAAACACCCCAAACCCCAAAATGTATGGTATCTGGTCTCAACTGTGCCCTCACTGCCACAAGGCAATCCTTTGTACTCCTCCCTAATTCTCAATTATAGTCCCCACAGAGTAGTTCCAAACCTCTTCTCTCCCTTCCCCTGACCTTCTCAGGGTGAAGGACCTTGCCTCATACTTTATGGAAAAGTAAGCTCTCTCTCCTCTCCCTTTCTTTGCATCTTGAAATCTCTTCACTTCATCCTCCATTCTCTCTACTTTCCCTTTGGTTTCTAATGAAAAGGTGACCTCACTAAAACCCTCTTTATGTACCCTTGATTCTATCCCATTTTATAGATGGCATCCACAATTATCCCCTCTCTCTAATCTTTAATCTCTCTCTAACTGGCTTTCCTGATGCCCAGGTATCACGTCTTTAAAAAAAAAAAAAAAGGCTCACTTGATTCTCTCCCTCAAACTATCATCTTCCCTTTCACAGACAAATTCCTAAAAGAAAAATCTGTTCCCTTTCCTTGCTTCCACTTCTTTTCCTCTCTTCTCACTCCCCAGGCCTTTGCAAACTAAAATTGCTCTCTACAAAGTTATCAATGATCTCCTTTTCTTCATGAGTTTAACAAATACAAGGATGTCAATATACAAAAAAAAGATGAGAATTATGTGTGGAAATGTAACCCTCTCATTTATAGTTTGAGTTTCTAGAAAGCATACATCAAATCCAACACCAAAGCAACAAAAATGCCCTGCTTGTCTGTGTCTCCTTTTGAGGTTTCTTATCTCTTCTGTGTATATATATATATGTGTGTGTATATGTATATATATATATTTTTAAAATTTATTTATTTTTTAGTGAGGCAATTGGGGTTAAGTGACTTGCCCAGGGTCACACAGCTAGGAAGTGTCAAGTGTCTGAGGTCACATTTGAACTCAGGTACTCCTGACTCCAGGGCCGGTGCTCTATCCACTGCGCCACCTAGCTGCCCTCTCTTCTGTATATATTTTAACCCACAATGGGCCCTTACCCCCAGAACAGAAATCCTCCCTTGTAGCAAATAAATACAATTAAGAAAAGTAAATTGGACCTATGATGAAAAAAATGACATCCACCTCTGGAGAAAGAACGGATGGAATCTGAATGTCGATCAAAGCATACTGGTTTTTTAAAAAACTTTTATTTTTCTTGGGGCTTTTTGTCTGTGTTCTTTCACAACATGACTAATATGGAAATATGTTTTGCACGGCTGCACAAGTAAAACCTTTATCAAACTGCTTGCTTTCTCAATGAAGGGGGAAGGGAGGGTGTGAGAGAATTTGGAATTCAAAAGTGGAAAAAATGAAGGTTAAAATTGTTTCTACATATAGTTGGAAAAATTATTAAAATTTAAAATAAATAAACTTAAGGGAAAAAACCAAAATTAACACTATTGGCCACATCTCAAAAATATATATATCTCATTCTGGACCTCTAGTCCATTCATTCACCTCTCTGCCAAGAGATGGGAGGCACACTTTAGCAGTTTTCAACATGATTGGTTGCTGTGTTGTTCAGAGTTCTAAAGTCTTTCAAAGGCATTTTTCTTTACATTATTGTGGTTGTTAAATGAAATATTCTCCTACTTCTACTCATATTACTCCTCATCAGGGTTTCTCTGAATCCCTCCCTTTCATTGTTTCTTATGATGTAAACAACAATCTATTCCACAAATGGGCGCCCAACTTTTTAGGTCTATGCTACAACAATAAGTATATAAATGATTTTTGTATATATAGGTCCTTTGCCTTCATTTTTGACCGTTATAGGATATATACTTAGTAGTGGGTCAAAGGGTTATGTACAGTTTAATGAATTTTGGGTAATGGTTCCAAATTTTTTTTAGATACTAGATTACCAACAGTAGTACACTGCCAATAATATTTTAATTGTCAATTCAAATGGCTTTTTCATCACCCTTATCCTTCTTGAGTTCCGTATGGCATTCAAACACTCTCCTCAATACCCTTTTTCCTTGTTTTTTGTTGTTGTTTATGACAATTCACGTCCTTGGTTCCCCTTTACATATCTGACTGCTTTTTCTCAATCACCTTTGCTGAATCCTCCATCTTCATCCACATACTTTGAGTGTATTCTAAGGTTCTTAGGCCCTCTTTTCTTTCTCTCTACATGTTACTTCTTGGTGACCTCATCAGCTCCCATATCTTCCATCACCTTTTTGCGGCTGATTCTCAGATCTATCTATTCAGCACCAATCTCTTTCCTAACCTCCTGGCCTACATGAACAACTGCCTGTGGGAAGTTTTGAACTTGGTGTCCCAGAAGCATCTCAAACTGAACATACTGAAAATAAAACTCCTCTTCTTCCTCCAGATAAAAGTGAGAAATGTGCTTTATTTTGCAACTCTCTAATGCACTGACCATATATAATACTTTGCCTTACAATTGTTTGCATTGTTTTATCTCCCACTATGAGCTGCTAAGCTCCATGAGGGAGCTTGTCATAAAATACGTTATGTTCTGAGCACACAGCATAATCTTCATCATCTAGGAGGATTTTTAGAAGTGCTTGTTGAGTATTTGTTGAAAGTTACAAAGTTCTTTACATATATCAACAGATAATTAGGAAAACTGAATCCCAGCTTCTATCACTGCCAGTCCCCACCCATTCTCCTACCACTGATATTCCTCCAAGGCTGGCTCCCTTCTCTTTTCACACTCTCCTGGTGATCACATTCATTCTCAAGGTTTCGACTATCGCCTCCATCTGGCTAACTTACAGACTGTAATTCTGGCTCTAGCCCTTTCCTGAGCTCCAAATTCTCATTTTTAAATGCAGACTGGAGATCACTTCCTGATTTGTTATGTGTTGACATACTACGCTTCTTGAGGGCTAGGCCCGTATCCTCCATTCCTTTACCTCAGTCACAGACTCTCTAGCACAATTCCTTGCACAGTCCATACGTATTTATTATTGTTGTTGGATATTATCTGGCTTAATAACACATGATAAATGGTCATTCAATAAGCACCTACTATGTTCCGGGCATTTTGCTAAGTGCTGGGGACACATAGGAAGGCAAAAGGTAGCTCTTATTCTGGAGGAGCTAATAACTATAATAATGACTGTGATAATGGGAACTAAGGACGTAGCAAGCAACAGAAACTACGTGAGACCTTCAGATACTGTATTCTGTTTCTTAAAGCACTAAGTTAATGACAGTGAGTTCTCAAGTTCAGAATTTGTCCTAATTGAGAAAAATTATGCTTACTAAGAGAAGGTTTCTGAATCATTATGGGAGTTCTAATGGTACCAATTTTTCCTACACTGATCATGTGTTTTCATACCTTCACTGAGGTCCATCTCAGGCCTATAAGACAAGAAAAGCCAAGACAGTCCAACTAGAAGAGCCACAACCAGGTTCACCACAATCCAGGGATGGAGAATTTGTTCCTCTGTACCTGCTGCCCTAAAAAAGGGATGAAGATGCTTCTTGTAACTGACTTTATTTTTGTACATGTATACATTTTTATGAACAAAGAGTGCATGGTGCAAATACATCCCAAAAATAAACCAGAGGAAATTAAATATAGGTTCACCTTTTAGAGGGTGGAGTGGATTTGGGGTTTGGGTTAGCCTTGTGATTTCATTGGTGTAGGAAACTCCTGACAAGATAATTACCTCTACCATTGCAGATGTGCAACTATTCTATAAATTGTAATCTTAAAGAGTTATCTGACACACTAAGAGTGTTCTTGCCCCTTGCTTGGGGTTATATAGGCAGTAGGTGTTACTACTCAGCTACTCCTCATGGGGTAGATACAACACGGGATGCGGCAGTTACCGGTTATAAATCACTCAGGAGCTGAGGTCCCGTATTGGACTGCACAGCCACACTGTGGCCTGTGACTCTTCAAGGCACTGATGCGTGGTTGTCCTCAACTGGTGGAAGCCTACTACTACTAGGTGTTAGAAGTGGGAATTGAGCCTAGATCTTCCTTAGTCCAAAGTCCTCTCACTTTGTATCTTGAAATGTTTGTTGATGATTGTTAAGTTCATAATTTTTAGAAAAATTACTTAACCCAGGGTCCTCCAAAGTCCAGCCCTCTCACTGCTATGCTGAGTAGGCTGGCCTTTTGGTGATAGAGTTCTGGATTTTTTTTTTTTGTGGGGCTATGGGGGTTAAGTGACTTGCCCAGGGTCACACAGCTAGTACGTGTCAAGTGTCTGAGGCCAGATTTGAACTCAAGTACTCTTGAATCCAGGGATGGTGTTTTATCCACTGCGCCACCTAGCTGCTGCCTAGAGTTCTGGATCTTAACATACCAGTCCCAAATGTGCTTAGAGGGGAGGCACAAGTGGCGCCAAAGAAACAAGATAGGGAAGTCGGCTGGATTAGACCAAGTGTATCTAGAGGAGGCAAGTGTGAAAGGTCACACAACTGTGAAGGTGTTCAGAGATTGAGCTACAAGATATCTGGATGAAGGGAAGACACCCCAAGTGTGAAAAACTGTAGCTATTATTAGTAAAAAGCATTTGATTTGGTAAAACAAAACACTACCATAAAGGCTGCCTTCCAACAAGGTGTCTTCCAACCATCCACAACAGAAAGTACCTTGATCACAAACATTACATAAGATGTATGCTTGTCAAAGGTCTTTGTCACTAAAGGGGATATGTTGCTGAGTCCAAGTTTAGGAAGGGTTTTCTATGGAAGGTAGATTTTCCTGAAGGTTCTGTTTGTGAATGATCTCACGCTATGAATGTATCAAGCCCTAGAACATTGCAGAACCTCCTGAAACAAATTCATAACCACACAAAAGAATCTGTCCTTGCCATTTACGCAAGTAAAACAAGTGGACGAAGAATGCCTATTCCTCACATTATAGCATAGCACTTCTAAATCCTGGCCATCAGTGTTTGAGTGTGTGTGTGTATGTTTTATATATACATACATACATTCATTTATAGCTATGTTTACATATAGTCTATTCATATACATGTTTATGAGTATATAGGCAGTATATTAACATATGAAAGCGCATGTGCACACACATGTAACATGTATAAAACATATATACTCATATGTGTATATGTGCCTATAAATACCTGTGCATATATATATATATATATATATATGTGCACACAAATATATACACACACACACATATAAACACTGGGGGAAAACAGTGAAAATGAATTATTTGAACCCAGAATAAGTATGATGGCTGGACTACCTCTGGAAATCTACAGACCTCCCTTCATGACTTCAAACTTGTTCCAGAAAAAAATCCATATTTTTAACGTCAATATTCTACCCTAGCATTTATGTGGTTATGAGACAAAACATAACAGACTCTGAAGAATTGAAAATAATATTCACACAGAAGGCAATGAAGAGGTGCACAAAAGCTGCAGAATGACAACTAAGGAACTTGAAAGAAGGATCGATTAATTAAGCAAGAAGCTTTATTAAGAACCAATTCTAGTGGATGGAGCACCAGCCCTGGAGTCAGGAGTACCTGAGTTCAGATCCAGCCTCAGACACTTGACACTTGCTGGCTGTGTGACCCTGGGCAAGTCACTTAACCCCAACTGCCTCACTTTAAAAAAAAAAAAAGAACCAATTCTGTGCCAGGCCCTGGGATTAGAAAGGCAAAAATGAAATCATCTCTGCTCTTAAAGACAAGTCCCTGCCCTCCTCGTCTAGGAAGAGATAATGCATACACATATAAATACACAAGGTAGTTTTTTTGTGGGGAGGTTCTAGAATCAGGAATGACCTCATACAGGATGTGGTCTCGAAGGTGAGTTTTGAAGGAAACTAGGAATTTTAAGAGGCAGAAGTGAGGAGAAAGTGCATTTCAGGCTTGCTGGACAGCTGATTCAAAGGAACATGGATTGTTCAGTGTGAGGCAGGCTGGCTGGACTAAAGAATATGTGTAGAAGAGATGTGTATAATATAGCTGGCAAGGTAGGTCAGAGTCAGGCTGAGAAGGACCCTGATGTCAAACGGAGCAGTTTGTATGGGATCCCCTCCTCACCTTCACTTCTTGGTAACCTTGCTTGCTTTACAATTCTAGTTCAGGCATAACCTGCCACAGGAAGCCTACTAGTTTCCTGCCTCCCCAGAACTACCTTTTATTCATTTTATCTATATATTCTAAATATACGTGTACATGCTCTCTCTCCTTAGAAGGTAATCACACCCCAAGGGTTCAGACTGCTTGTTGATGGATTGATCCTAGATACAAGGGAAAGATCCTGGAGTTTAATGAGAAGGGAAGTGATGTGGTCCGACTTGTGAAGTCAGACACAGGAAGCTCACTTTACACGGCAGTCCATTTAGAGGATACACTGGAGAGTAGAGGAGACCCGGGGCAGAAAGATCAAGCATGCAATAATGCAACATAATTTTAATTACAACTATGATTAACCATCACATTGAACTAGAAAGCCATTTACTTAGACAACCGTAATTATTCATGATGCCTTTTTTTAAAACTAATTTTTTTTTTTTGGTGAGGCAATTAGGGTTAAGTGACTTGCCCAGGGTCACACAGCTAGTACATGTTAAGTCTCTGAGGCCACATTTGAACTCAAGTCCTCCTGACTCCAGGGCCGGTGCTCTATCCACTGCGCCACCTAGCTGCCCCCATGATGCCTTTTTAAGCATAATGGAGCCTGGAATGGAATCTCTTTGAGTCTATCTTCACAAAGTCTCTTTCGTCTTCCCCTTCTCTGTCGACAAAGACATAATTTGAGAGCCTGATACAGATTTCCATAAGGAAGAAACTTCTTAAAAATTTCTGATTTGTATAGCATAACTTAAGAATCTTCTAGTTCAAAAGCATAACAGCTTTGAGGATGGTCAAGAGAATTCCCTGATCCCATGCCATTATGCTCCCTGCACCCTCTTTTTTCCCCTACATGGACCGGACCTGTAATTTCATCACTGCAGAGAACACCCAGTATGGAAATTTCCTCTACTTGTATAGATCAGTAACACTTCTGTAGTAGTAGTAGTAGTAGTAGTAGTAGTCACGGACAACCATGGATCAGCACCTTGAAGAGCCACAAACCACAGTGTGGCTGTAGTTTTAGAGTTTCCTAGAGGACTGAGGGATTAAATAAAGGACTTGCCCCAAGGTCACACAGTATGTGTCAGAAGCAGAATTTGCACCCAAGTCTTTCTGACTCCAAGGCCAACTCTCTACTATTTCATGCTGTCTCTCACTACTTTCATTATATAAACAAAAATGGTATAGAAGAAAAAAGAAAAGTAAATTTAAAAGAATATTAATAACAATATTATTTCTACAACTATAGAAATTGTTAATGATTTCTTACCAGAGGCTACCATTAACTGATGGAGGTGTGTAAAGATGGATTCTGTCACTTGTCATCTGCTGGCTCAGAGACAAGATAAGAGCAGCGAAGTACACTGGGGGAAAACCCACAAATTAACACTATATGATTCAAATTATCTTAAATTATCAATTATAACTAAAATTATTTAAAATTATTTAATATCAGTCATAGCCCCAATACTAAGTAGCAGCTTTTAATATTTTGGCTGGGGTTTTTATTTTGACCCCCTTCCACAAGTCATTTTTTATTTGTCATGGGACTTTCAATAAGAATGATTGTATGCTATTTTGTTTTTGTCCTACACTGTAATAAATATCCTTTAAAGTACCTTATACTGACCATGACAATTTCCTACAATCTAAATGATTAATGCCTCGAAATGCACAAGGGCATATTATATGAACAGCCTTTAAAAATAAAATAGGTATGGTTAAAAGAGAAAAGCAAGGAAACTCTATTATGCTTAAAGACACCATAGATCATTATGGTTCTCTAAGTACCCTATGTCTGAAAACAACAATAATTTTATTTCTTCTTTGACTATACTTATTACCTCTATTCCTTTTACTTGCTTTACTGGTCTAGTTATTGTCTCTATAGCAGTAGCAATTAATAGTGGTGAAAGTGGACATCATTGATTTATCCCTGTAATTATTCAAAAGGCCTCTAGTATTTTTCCATTACATACACACACACACACACACACACACACACACACACACACACATACACACTCTATGCTAGCTAGCTCTTAGTTTTTGAGATAGACACTATTTGCCATCTTCAGGAGAAGTCCATTTATTCTTATGTTTTCTAAGGCTTTTAACTTAAAAGGGTGTTATATTATTGACAAAAATTTTCTTATTAATTGATATGATTATGTAATTTTAAAAAATTAGTATGGTTTATTATTTTCATAATAATGAACCAACCCTGCATAACTAATATAAATCCAACTTGGTTGTGGTGTATAATCCTTTAAATATGTTGTTGTATCCATTTTGTTGATATTCAATATTTTTTGCATCACTATCCATTAGAGCTATTGATCTGGAGTTTTCTTTCTCTGACTTATTTCTCTTTCCCTGGTTCAGGTATCAAATACTTGTCTCCTAAAAGGAAGTTGGTAGGATGCTATCTTTCCCTATTTTTGCAAACATTTATGTAACACTGGAGTTAATTGTTCTTTGAATGTTTGATGGAATTGACTTGTAAATTCATCTGATCTAGGAGATTTCCCCGCTTTGGGGAGTTCATTTATGGCTTATTCAATACTGCTTTTTGGGAATGGGTTATTTAAATTTACTATTCATTATTCTAACAATGTAGGTATGTTTTTTTCTAATATTTCTTGTTGTTTAGAATCACTGTTTACTCCATTCTGTTTTTCAGAGAGTCAAATACTTGGGTGAAATGTTCCTATCTTTGGTCCTAAGCTTTTTACTTTCCTTCCAATTTTTACCCCACTAAGAACTGTAATTTCACTTATAATCTCACTTTTTTTGTCTCTTGCATCTCTTCTAGCCGTTCCTGGAGTCCTTAGGGCCAAATAGTTCTATTCTCTCAGGCTCTACTTATACTGGTTGTCAAATTACTCTGTTCTTTTGAATTTACCTAATGGGTTTCTCTTAACCAGCTGGACTTCTTCACTGTGTTTGGAGAAAATTAAAATTAATCCTGTATCATTTTTAATTGGTCCTAGTTACAAATAATTGATCTTGTCCTACTGTAACTGCTTAAGTCATGGTTCTCTGCCTCTGAACTTGGTTCTGAATCCAGCTGTTCTGGATTGGGTTAAGTTTAGAAATCCTGTTCTCTTGCTTATCACTGTTCTATTCTTGACTCAAGGAATTTAGCTGACCTTGGAGATGCCTGTGAACACGAGGGAATTGAGTCTAGTATTTTTACACCACCAAGCTATCCTTCAAGGGTATCTGGATTGTAGTCCAAAAGGGCTGGTCTATCGTCTTTTGGCCTCACACCTGGACTCAAACAGCGAGCACTTCTTAGTCTCAGGAGGGACGAGGGGTTGTTGCTAACCTCTCACTCCCAAACTTCCAACTGATCCCAACGTTACCTGCACCTCAGCTTTGTAATTGATCACGTTGCCCCCACCCCATGACGTCACCTACCCTGTTCTGTATCCCCCAAGACCTATAAAAAGGGAGGTGTCCTTTTGCTCATGTTCTTTGGCCAGAGGCAGATCCATTGACGCTTTTACCAGCAGGCAGCATGCCCCTGCCGGTAAATGTTATCTTGTGTGGAGAAACGTGCCTCAGTTTACCTTCTTGTTAAACATAACTTACAGCAGTTTGGTTATGTCTTCAGGATGTGACCCCAACTAGAAGTTGTAAACGTTTCTGTTGTCAGCCTCCTGCAAGGCCCCGACTGCTAGGAATGAACTTCTGCTCAGTCGGCCTTGTCTTCTGTGGAGGCCTGAACAGGAGAAGTGGTTTCAGGTCTCCTCTAGGGTCCTCTGTGGCTCTGCCTGTTTCCTGCTGTGGCTCCTGCCCAGGGTGCTTGGGCAGTGCCCTGGCTTTCTCCTGTTTCTGGAATGGGTTGTCCGGTGCTATAATGGCCCTATCTTGTGTTGTGGCTCTGGTGAGGCGGAACCAGGCACTTGGTCAGCATGTATTATGGTCTTCTCTCCTTGTACCTTGAACCATGGGGCTCAATCTCTGCTGCCCTAGCAGTTTTGTGTGGCACCGTGACATTAAGTGACTTGTCCAGGGTCATCAGAAATATGTGTCAGAGACACAACTTGAACCCAGGGCTTCTTAACTCAAAGGCCGGCTCCCTACCCCCTATGCTATCTTGGATCTTCAAGACTACAACAAAGAATTTTGTGTGTGTGTACACACACACATACATACACATATATTAAATATATATAATTAATACATATATTTATATAACTCCCCCCAATACATACTGTCTATTCCTACAAGACTGTCAGTATTCCTCTTAAATAGAAGCAATATAATACCTACTTAACCTGAAAACTCTAAACTTTTTTAGTACTGAATTATAAACGCAGTTTATGTTTTACGTAGGTGGTAATAGTAACTCCTTAACCTTTAACTCACAGAAAGAAGCCAAAGTTGTTGGGTCCAGGGCAAGAAAACCTCGAACTGCTACTGATGTTTTAGCAAAATCAATCCTGGAAATGGAAAAGTTTCTTGTCATAGTGTAGTAGAAAACTGTTCTTATAAAAATTCTCTGTCCTGTAAGTAATTTTGGTCTTGCTGTAATGCTAGTGCATATACTGAATACAGTTAATAAATATTAAATACCCACAGAGTACAGAGCATTGTCTCATCCACCTTCTCCTAATACTCTGCCCAACATCCCCACAAATCCTGTTATTTCAAACACCAGTTATAGACTTAGTTACAAACATGTGTCAGATAACACACTTTAGGACTTCGGAGCACCAGAAGGCAAAAAGACAAATTAAAAGAATGAAAAGACTCTTAGAGCAGGCTCCTCAGAATTTAATTATCTAGAAAATATTGACTAGTCTCTTTGCCTCCTTGCCAAAGCCCTCTTACTATTTTTCATTCCTCTAGGCTAGAATTACACAAAAACCTACTTACTACTTAAAATTATAGAAAGTTTTTTTCCCCCAAACTGTTTCCATACTTGTCCCTCAAAAAGGGTGACAGTGATTTTTAAAAACCATATGAAAAAACGCATTATTGTTTTACAGTTTACTTTCCTAAACATCTAAATTGGGGCACTGAAACATTACAGCCATGATGTTGCTCCTTGATGACAGAAAACTTCAGTGGCTCTACAGTTATTAACATCTTACCTGTCAAAGGCTGAAATTGTGCTTATAGCCAGAAGCAGGTAGAAAAGACTCTGAGCAGGATAAGCTATGGTCTTGTACTGCTGCAGTAAATTGGAGAGATCAGACAACTGTTTTCCGGCTAGAACATAAATCACAACAATATTCCACACAGAATAGCCAGCAAGGAAGCCATGAGAAAAGAGACCAATCATCCTAGACGGGGAAAAATGATTAAAAATTATTATAAATGATTCATCACAAAGAAATAACTCAGTGTTTTTGTGTTTCTTTGTAAACCCAGCACTTGGCACATTGCCTCAATATAGTAATAAGTCTTTTTTTTTTTTTTTAGTGAGGCAATTGGGGTTAAGTGACTTGCCCAGGGTCATACAGCTAGTAAGTGTTAAGTCTCTGAGGTCAGATTTGAACTCAGGTACTCCTGAGTCCAGGGTCAGTGCTCTATCCACTGCACCACCTAGCTGTCCTGTAATAAGTCTTTGTTGACTAACTCAAAGTAACTTTGTAACTTTCCCTATATACAAAGACAAAATTGTATTTTTTAAAAGATACAGTATTTTTCAATAATAATTAGAATCCCATAACCATATCAATGGAATTTTCATTACTGTGAATGGGCCAACCTTTATTTAATTCTAATTCAATCACAAGAAATTACTGTCTACCTGGATACTAGTTAAAACAGCCAACATCATGAAAGATTTTGAACAGGCTAAAAAAATGCAAGCTACTTTTAGTTATTGCCACTCACTTCACATTCCTTTGAAGAAAAAAAATTCAGTGCAACTACCTGAAGCTTCGGTGTACTGATAGGGCAACGTCTCTGGTTGTCCATGAAGGTTTTATGTCCATTAGCATATCAATGTTTTCAGTGGTTTTAATTAATTCAGATCGGTCAGCAGCCTGGAATCGCCCTACCAGCAATAAAATAATTATTAGCAAGTAATAAAATGAAGTTATTTTTGCTGTCCTACAACACTGTTACTCAAACCCAAACTGAGAAGATACTTAATTTACTATTTTTCTACCTAGAGAAACACTATTAATCAGTTCCTGTTTCAGAAGACCTTTATATTTTGACTGCTTTAAATATATTTTTTCAATATATTTAATTTAATGAATTATATATAATTTATTATTTTTTATATTTACTTAATATTTATAAATATCTATTTAAATATTTATCTAAAAATCTACAAACATTTTTATACTTAATGCATAAATATTTATATTTAATAAGTTTATATTTATCTTTTAATATATTTAAACATATAATACATAGCCCCAAATGAGATAAATAAGCAAATTCCCTCTATTATTATTATTGTTAAGAATAAGAACATTTTTAAAAAATCAGATCCAGTGTGCTTAGCACGATAGCTAGCTAGGCTGCCAGATAGAAGGCACTCCTAACTTAGTCAACTCTAGTTGATTACTGATACATATTGATATGTTCATATTTTATAGGCTTTTCCTAAATGCTGCAGGCCTTTCTCCTGGAGGACTTTGAAGGAACAATGACTGACTGACTGACTGCCTCTCTTCCCTCTGTTGGTAAAGAATAAGCCACCCAGGCCCTTTCATCCTGTCTAACTCTTGTCTATCTTCTTCCATAGACACTTCACAGGCACACACCCACCATGCTGGATTCCTTTCTCTGGGTCTTTCTAGATGTTGTGGAAATCAGGGAATCTGTTGCCCCTCTGTTGCCTCCTAACACACCCACCTCCTTTTCTAATTGTCTATTTCCTCCATGTCATTCTTTATGTCACTTCGTAGCCACAATTTACTGTTATGAATATGCTGTGGCCTATTATGGATATGTCAACCACCCTTTGGGCGGCAACCCTCAGCCCTATTTTATTAAGTATGTACAATCAGAACTACTTATTTCACCAAAAGAAATTATAACTGCATGCTCTATTTCTAATCTAATGTGCTACTATCATGAGATATATTAAAAAAAAAAGTTGATACCAAAACATAAAACTACTTACTGCTTTTTTCTACAAATACTTTGCCCACAGGCTGGCTAACACCCATGGGTGCAGTGAATACTGAAGGGGGTTGCTCTGGATGGTTTTGCCCATCAGCAATTATGTCCTCCTCTTCTACTCCTAGTTCATTAGTATAATGCAGTCCTGTTGGCTGGCTCCTCCTAGCATTCAGGAGCAGGATGAAAACGCAGACACAGTTATTAAACCTTTACAAATAATAGAGAGATGTTATAAGTCTATCTACATAGTACTTTATGATTACAAAGTGCTTTCAAACATATTAACTTATTGAATCCTCATGGTCCTGCCTAAGGAAGGAGTAGTAATAATTCACATTTCTAAACCATTTTAAGTTTCTCCATAACAACCATGTGCAGTAAGTAGAGAAGGTAGTACTAGCCCCATTTTAGAGACGAGGAAATTGAGGTTCAGAGAAATTAAATGGAGGGCGGGGCAGCTAGTGGCTCAGTAGATAAAGTATTGGCTCTGGATTCAGAAGGACCTGAGTTCAAATCTGGCCTCAGACACTTGACACTTACCAGCTATGTGACCCTGGGTAAGTCACTTAACCCTCATTGTGAAAGAAAGAAAAAGAGAGAGACAGAGAGAGAGAGACAGAAAGACAGACAGACAGATAGACAGACAGATAGATAAAATGATTTAGCCAAGGTGATAGGACTGGGAAATTCTACCAACCCAGTTGCTTTTATCTGATCTCATTATTGGTGCATATATAATACAAACACTCACATCTAAGACTACATCCGATCAGTTACTGGTCTATAGCTTTGGATAAAGACAATTCCATGGATTATAGTTATATGTGCTAAATTCATTTCCTAAAACTGACACAAGATTAGGACCCGAGGATGGTGGTAAAGTGGAATCACATGCTCCTCTTCTATCTTCTTTTGTGAGAATTCTACCAGTGATTTAAATGCGATTAATAAATCATCAAATCAGATGAGAGGTGGGTGCAATATTGTATCTGTCCCCTGAGATTCAGAACCAGACTAATATAATGGTAAATTATTCATCCCTGAAAATTTAAATGCACTTACTGACACAAGGGATTAAAATGTTCAATACATTTTTGCCAAGTCTGTAAATATAATTTACATGTTACTAGAAGAATTATAGTTAAAATATTAAAGCAAGATTCTAAAACAAAACTGATTTGGAAAAACATCATGATGTAACAGGAAGAACACTCACTAGCTTAGGAGTCAGGAGACCTGGCATCCAATCTAAACCCTACTATTAAATAGATGGGTAACACTAGACAAGTTACTTTCTGAGATTCAGTTTTATCTGAAAAACTGAAGATCCCTTTCAACTCTTAAAGCATGATTCTATATCAATATAGAGAGCAGAGAGAGCACTAGGATAAATCCTACTTCACACACTCACTAGCTTGTGACACCAGACTAGTAATTTAATCTTTCTGTTTCCTCATCATTAAAATGGCAATAATTATAACACCAGCCTTACAGAGTTACTGTGAGACAGTACAGGTGAAGCACTTTGCCAATCTTAAAGTACTATGTAAATGGGAGCTATTATTAAAAGACAAAACTTCAAATAGGAAAAAAGAATGATAGAAGCCTCCTAATATACTCTGCCATATCACTAATATGTTAAGAAAAAGTATTACAGTCTGCTAAAGGATAAATTAGAGCAGCTAGGTGATACAGTAGATAGAATGCCAGGTTTGAAGTCAGACTCATCTCCCTGAGTTCAAATCTGGCCTTAGCTACATCAGAGCTGTGTGACCCTGTGCAAATCCCTTAACCCTGTTTGCCTCAGTTCTTTCATTTGTAAAATGAGCTGGAGAAGGAAATGACCAAACACTTAAGTATCTTTGACAAGAAAACTCCAAAATGGGGTCACAAAGAATCTGACATGACTGAAAACAACTGAACAACTATAAGAACAAGAGATAAATTATGGTTTCCTATGTAATGCAGGTCCGGAACATGAATGGCTCGATCTTTCCACACAAGGGATGCTAGGGAGCCACTTCTGGGGAAACTGAATTAAGGGAAGTACCTACGAGAGATGGGAGTTGCATGGACATTTGGTAACTACTTCTGGACAACTAACCACGCAGTGATCAACTTTTGAGGCTTTAAAAAGGCTGTCAGCTTCCTCATCTTCAGATGTGCATGCTCTGGAGGTATGATGACATCTGGTGAGGGGAGGGCCAGTGGGGCTTTTCCTCCCCTAAGGGAAATAATTCTGAGTCCTAAGCCTTGTTATTTGTTCTCTTCTGTTCTAAGTACAGGTAGCAGAGTCCAGAACCTGCTTGGGAACATGAGCAACAAGGATCCAAGGAACCGAGGCTGAGTGTTGCCACCACCCAGCACTGACAACCTGAGGATAAGGAATGACCTTCCAGAGTGAACTTCAGGACTCCAGCTCAGCAGGATTCATCAGCAGTTAAGCTGAATCTGGACATGAACTTGGTAGGACCAATGCTATGTAGGAACTAAGCTAAGCTTTGCACCTACTTCTTTAAAGGCCAAGATGGTATTGGAGATAATGTGCTCTGTGGAGGTATTGGGAAAAGGACTGTATGTTTGCTCTTGCTGTATTTTAAAAAATTAATTATAATTTTATTTGTCTTAATTAAATATAAACAAAATTTTTAAAAATTTCTTTTTAAAAAGAACTCTGGGGGCAGCTAGGTGGCGCAGTGGATAGAGCACCAGCCCTGGAGTCAGGAGTACCTGAGTTCAAATCTGGCCTTAGACACTTAACACTTACTAGCTGTTTGACCCTGGGCAAGTCACTTAACCCCAAATGCCCCACTAAAAAAAAAAAAAAAGAACTCTGAGTTCTATATTCTTTTCCTTCTCTCTCTTGCTGTATTTATGAAATAAATATCTTTTTGTAAATGCTAGCAGATGTTAAGTGGTTACATGGAATGAGGGTGTTAGTCGCTGGTCCCCGAGGGCTCAAGTCATCAGAATCTTCAGGAGGAAACGTAGTCGGCCTGGCCTGATACAAGTACACTTTTTACATCTATAAGAATCCCACTCTGGGGATTCTAGTGCATGCTAAAATTTCAAACAAAATTAATTATTGAATTTACAGGGGGAGTGGAGTGGAAGGGTTTTTGGAATTTGAGGGTCTAGTTTATATGAACCTTCTCATTAGCTAAATTTGCTATTTTAAGTGTCATACAAAAATGTAAGTTTAAATTTGAGAATTCATTTACTCTATCATTTACTTTCTGAACACAATACTAGGATGGTTTTACTGCTGTCCTTATTCTAGAGAGGAAAAACAGGTGAGTTTGTTAATGATCAAGAAGATACCACCATTGGGGAACTCAGAGCACAATATCTGGTATTGATGGAATACAAAATAAGCTCTCACTTTGTTCTCTTTCGAGGTTTTCGAGTAACAGCCTCCTCAGCTTGTTCCAAATCCATGCCATTTTCATTTAGAAGTGGAGATGGATTAGGTGTGCTCTTTTGGGTGAAAGATGTCTCTGATTCTGAAAATTAAAATAAACCAGCATAAATTTACAATATTCAAATTGTTATTAAAATAAATAGGAAATGGGCAGCTAGGTGATGCAGTGGATAAAGCACTGGCCCTCATTGTCCTGCCAAAAATAAATAAATAAATAAATAGGAAATTATATGTGTGTGTATGTATATGGGTGTATATCTAAATAAATATTACCTAAATAGCATTACTGCTTGCTCTGCTGCTGCACCCTACCTTGCACAGGTGGGGTAGCCCCCATTAGAAGGTGAGCTCCTTGAGCGAAAGCACTCTCTTAGTTTTATGTTTGCATGCTCAGCACAGTGTTTTGACCATAGTAAGTGCTTAATAAATGCTTAATCCATTCATTCGTTCAAAATCATATACCTGAGACTTAAAAAATAAGTGACAAGGGGGCAGCTAGGTGGCACAGTGGATAGAGCACAGGCCCTGGATTCAGGAGGACCTGAGTTCAAATCCGACCTCAGACACTTGATACTTTCTAGCTGTGTGACCCTGGACAAGTCACTTGACCCTCATTGACCCACAAAAAATAAAATAAAATAAGTGATAAAAATTATGAGAAAAGAGTATCATATAACTCTTAACTAGGGCAAAGAAAATTCTTTTTTTTTTCAATCTCTTAAATTTTCATATTCTAATGGCCACATGCTCTAACTTCTTTTTTTTTTTTTTTTGACCCAGAGCTGTGATTTCACTGGAGAATAGAACTTGCAGGGAAGAAACTCCCTATGAGTGAAGGTCAGCAACAGTCTGGCAACTACTTCTAGTCTTAGAAAGTTGGTTAGTTCACTAGAGAGTAAGTCACTTTCCCAAGGTCACACAGCCAGAATGTGACAGATGGCACATGAGTCAGATTTTTTTGATACCAATGATGGTACTCATCCTACTTATCCACATTGCCTCTAACTTTTAATATGAAATGTTGAGTCACTTATAACAGAAATATAAAAATCAATCTAATATTCAGGTCTCTCTTTTTTCCACATAATTTTCTCAACAAAAGTTACTTTTCACTATAGAAGAAATAAAACTCATTATACTTGCAATGAGCATAAACCCAACCTTATTAGTCCCTCATCTATTCCAATACTTTTCTTTCTTAGATAAGACAGTTAGTGGCATAGTGGGTAAAGCACTGGCTCTGGAATCAGGAAGACCTGAGTTCAAATCCAGCCTCAAATACTAGCTGTGTGAACCTGGACAAGTCACTTAACCTCTGTTTTCCTCAGTCTCATCTATAAAAATGGGAATGATAATAATAGCATTTACCACTCAGTGTTGTTGTCAGGATGAAATGAGATAATTATAAAGTGCTTAGCACAGTGCCTTCCATATACTAAGTGCTATTACTATAGTTAGCTATTTTTATAATTATCCAATGAGGTAATATTTGTAAAGGGCTTTGCAAACCTTAAAGTGCTGTGTAAATAGTATCATTATACAATTTTAAGAAATTCTTATCTTTTTGTGTGAAATTGAAAATATTATCAATAATTTTTAATTCTTTTAGTAAAATGGCCTTGTGCATAAATGCATATATATTACATATATGTATACACACACACACACACACACACACACACACACATAAATGAAGGCTATTTTAGAATATCCAAAGCATTTTTTTGGGCAGGGTAATGAGGGTTAAGTGTGGGAATTATATCTCTTGTTTGCTGGAGAGAGAAATTTGATTGAGTTTCTGGAATAGTAGGGGTGTGGAGTACAGAAAGCATTCTTTTATGCCTTGGGCTCATATCAAGACTAAGCAATTTGTTTGGCATTTTCCTTTTTTTTTTTCTTTTATCAACATTTTATTTTTTTTCATTAAAAACTTAAAATCAGCAAACATGGATGTCATTATATAAAGAACAAAAAACTTATAAATGAAATTGCAAGCTTCTGTGTCCACTTTGATTTTTTAAGTGCATAGTAAATTTAATATCATGTTAAACATATTTCTGCCATTAGTCACGTTTGTGCCAAACAGCTAGTACCAAAGCACTTTTAACTATGTTCACTTGACAATTATTTGAAGTACTATAAGAAAAACCCCAGAAATTACTGTGCTTTACAACCGATCATTAAAAAAGTGTCCTAGAGACAATGTCCGTGCCTTAACTCAAAAGAATGACTAATGGTGAGAAGTTTAGGTGAGAAAGGAGGGAGAGTGCCCTCATAGGAAGTAGGTGGAGGAGTTATTTTGGGGTAGGTGGAATTCTTTGATACCTTTTAAGTCACACTATGTGACTCTACTCTGTCTTTCTATAGGGATAACTGTGACCATATTTCTGTTCCTCTATTCTACTTACAGAAAAGGCACACATACCAAGAGGTAATCTTTTCTTCTTGCGTTTCTTCTGAACTGGAGTATCTGGATGTTCCAGGGGTTCATGAGTCAACAGTTCACTGTTGTCAGATGGCTGATGACCTGTATTCTCAACAATGCCTTCTAGGGAGACACTGCCTACAGGAAAAAAAAATAGGATAACACAAGTAGATAACATTAAATTTTGGAATGTCAACAAAAGTTCTAAAGAACATTGTACACAGTAACAGCAACACTGTGTGATGATCGACTGAGACAGACTTAGCTCTTCTCAGCAATACAATGATCCAAGACAATGCCACAGGAGTCATGATAGAAAACACTCTCCACATCCAGAAAAAAACAAAACAAAACAAAACTGCGGAATCTGAATGCAGATTGAACCATACTGCTTCTATTCTTTTGTATGTGTGCGTCTTTTGGAGGTTTTTCCCTTTTGTTCTAATTCTTCTTTCACAAACATGACTAATGTAGAAATATGTTTAATGTGATATTAAATTTACTATGCACTTAAAAAATCAAAGTGGACACAGAAGCTTGCAATTTCATTTATAAGTTTTTTGTTCTTTATATAATGACATCCATGTTTGCTGATTTTAAGTTTTTAATGAAAAAAAATAAAATGTTGATAAAAGAAAAAAAAAAGGAAAATGCCAAACAAACTGCTTAGTCTTGATATGAGCCCAAGGCATAAAAGAATGCTTTCTGTACTCCACACCCCTACTATTCCAGAAACTCGATCAAATGTCTCTCTCCAGCAAACAAGAGATATAATTCCCACAATTCTTTTAAAGCTGTTTTCCTGTTTTTCATTAGGCCTGCTTCTTGGTTTCCCTTTAGACAGATTTTTTACTTATTTAGGATTCCTGTGATATGAACCAGTATTTATCCTCATAAACATTAAACAACAAAAACAATGAAGATACTGAATTTTAGTTAAATCAAATGAAAAATTTCGTCTACCATTCTAAACAGTTTTTAACAATGGACACTTCTGTCATGACCAACAGGTCAAGAAAACAGAAATGTGGAGTTGAGAGCCTCAACCTGAAAGCCTGGACAGTGACATCCGCCCTGGCTCCACACTATGAACCCCCCAAATTCTACGAGGTTATAAATTCCCTTACAGAGACCAAATCTGACTGGAGAATATGCACCCACCCTCAGACAGAGAAACTGTAAACTCATGAACTAATAATATGATCCTCTATCTCAAAGGGATCTGAGATCACCTTCACTAGTTAGAATTTTTTTAAATCTAAAGAAACTTAGACTTTTTCAACCAGGTGGCTTTGAGATTCCTAAAGATATGTCTTCAGACAAACTTTTATTGAAATTAACTTCACAAAGAGCCTCTGCCCCTCAATCCTCTGCCCCTTCTGTTGGTATCTGCCTCAAGAGTCTGCACCAGACTGAATGTGCCTGTGACCTGGTCTCTTGCCAGGCACCTTGAAGCCTACAGCCTCAAGCTGGTCTGTCTCAGCTTTGCTTTATGCCCTGTAACTCTCTTTGATCCCCGATGACTTGAGATTGCCTGATTCAGGCTCGGGGATGGGGAAGAGGAAGAATATGCATGAAAAACTTTTAAAAATAATTTGAATTATTAACATTTCTCTACATTACTTTTTTTTTTGGTAGAGCAATGAGGGTTAAGTGACTTGCCCAGGGTCACACAGCTAGTAAGTGTCAAGTGTCTGAGGCTGGATTTGAACTCAGGTACTCCTGAATCCAGGACAGGTGCTTTATCCACTGCGCCACCTAGCTGCCCCCTCTACATTACTTTCTTAAATCTAGACAACCACCAAAATAAGTCCTAATTCAGGGCATTTTTGATTTTCAAAGTGTAAATCCTCACACTGGAAATTTCACAACTGGTTCCAGCAACCCCCCCCCCCCCTACCTCCCACCCCGGGACAGAGAGCAACATCTTACCTAGTGCATTTTTTGCTTTGGGTTTCTTTTTTTTTGGTCGACTGAGTGGAAGGTTATCTGTTAAATAGAAAACAACAACCATAAAGAAACTGACCTAAAAGTCAACCATGAAAAAGAAGTCTCACAATCATAATAATAGGAATTTTTCACATGGAAGGGTTCATTTTTTCCCCACTTTCTTCAATAATCTATGGCATGGGCAGGATTTTGTGGGAGCTCTACTTGATGCCGCACAGCCATAATAATTCTCTACCAAGAGCCACAGGGTGGGAAGGCTCTGGCAAAGAAGTCACTTTAAGCATCTCTCTGTTAGGCAGTGTATATAGCATAATATCCAAGGTTTTGTGGTGAAATGGAGGCATTAATCCCAAGGAGAAGGGAGAATGTTAGCAGCAGTTTGTGGAGAAAGCCGCTCACTTCCACTCATTTCAAAGGAGGGTGCACACAGTTAGTGGTACTTGATTGATGACATCATTCAAATTAGATTTTGAGAAAAACATTTAGAAATAAGCCACTGTATTTTTTAACATAAAATGCTAGATAGGAATCTTTACTTTAACAATGAAGTAACTCACCTTGCAGGGGACTTCAGGAACAAGGATTTTACATGACATCAGCCAAGGCGAAACACAAATGCACAAACATGAAGAAAAGAGACAAAAGGCATTAGTTTGGAGTCTATTAAAATTCACTGATATCAATATTGTCAGTATGAAAACTGGCTTAAAACTTTATTAAAAATAAAAACAAAATAAAATGTTAATTTCAATGTGGGATAGTTGATTAAATTATGACTTCATCAGAAGCAAAGATGGTTAAGTACAGGAAGCAAACCAGCTGGCCTGTTCTCCTGTTCCCCTGTAAACAACTTTAAAATAACGCCTCAAATCAGATTTTGGAGCAGTGAGGGCAACAAAAGGTCAGGGTGAAACATTTTTTTTTCCAGTCCCAAACGATTCAGGTTGGCAAGAGAGGGCTATGACACTGGGTTAGTGGCCAGTTTGGAGCAGCACATGCAGCAGTAACAACATCAGCGGGCTGTGAAGGCTACCACTGATGTAGAGGCAGCTGCTTCAGGAGCGCTCGGCCCAGAGACAGGAGGGATCAGACAACTTGTCAGAGAGATCACAGGGGACCCTTGGCTGACACTGGGTGCAGAACCTGGTGCTGTTTGGCAACTCTATTGCCCCCACACAGTTCTAGGTTGCAGTTCCAGGGCAAAGAGAAACAGCAGCACCTGTGGACACAAGAAGGCAGGGGATCTGGTCATCGTTCCAGGGCTATAAGGAGCAAAAGCACTTGTAGTTGCAGAGGAACAGGACCCTTCCTACGTAAAGACCAAAGCACAAGCCAGAAGAGCATTGATCACTCCTCTCCCAGGATCACATCACCTCAGAAGCAGCAAAACCTGTACACCCTCAGAACTAGCTCTGAAAACAGCAGCACAAAAAAGCCCGTAGCTTGGGAGAGTGCCTCTCCACACTCCCAAGTGAGAAGAGCCCAACTTAAACATAAAGTTCAAAGTCAAGAAACAGGGTGGAAAACGAGCAAACAACAAAAAAAGAACTTGACCATAAAAAAACCACCATGGTGTCAGGAATATCTAGATAAAAATTTAGAAAAAGACAACAATGTGAAAAGATCTATAAGCAAAGCCTCAAAGAACAATGCTAATTGGAATCAAGCTCAACAAGAATTCCTTGGAGAGTTAACAAGCTAAGATTGCTAGAGGAAAAATTGGAAAAAGAAATGAGTGATGCAAGAAAATTACAAAAAGAGAATTAACAGCTTGGTAAGGAAAGCATAAAAATACCCCCCCAAAAAAACCTAACCCACAACTGAATTGGCACAAAAATTCACTGAAGAAAAAAAAATCCTTAAAAATATATAACTAGTTGATATCATATTGCTTCCCTTCTCAATGGATGGGGGAGGGATGGGAGAAAAATCTGGAACTCAAAATTTAAAAAGAAAAGAATGTTAAAAATAATATATTCAAAAATTTTAAAATGGTATTATACAAAAGTACTTCAGCAATAATTATGGTAAATAGCCTTGTACTTTATACAGACTAAATGACTAGGAATAAGATGGATTAAGAACTCTGATTTCAAATGACATGGATTAAAATACAGCTTAGGCTTTGCCAGAATATTTAAGTAAACAAAGTAGATCAGGACTTTATTAGTTATGTTTAGTTAAAAAAAATCAAATTTTAAGCTATACTGTATGTAAACGACTGGAATTTGGAGAATGTGCTAGCAAAGCATGACATGCTCATGAAACAATGAGATTAGTTTGACTGTAGCACAGATTTTACATAGGAGAGATAAGTTGGAGATGTAGATCCATATTAAATTGTGGATACTAAATTTAGATGCCAGGTCAAGGAATTTGGAATTTATTCAGTAGCCACTGAAAGTTTCTGAACAAAAGAATAATATATGCAAAATGGTATATACAAAGAGCAGTTGGGCAGCAGCATATAAAATAGATGGGTGGTTGGCCTAGTTAGGAGACTGCAATATTAATAAGGGCATAAAGTAGTAAAGACCTGGACTAAGAGGAACAGAAAAGTGATAGATTCATGAGATACTTCCAAGGGAAGAATCAACAGAACTTGGTAAAAGACTAGATGTGGTATAGAAAGAGAAGGCATAGGCCAAAAATGCCTTCAGAATTTTGATCCAGGGCAGTAATTAAAAGAAAAAGAGATGCCGGTAGTGGCAAAGTTCTGCCCATACTTGTGCTCTGCTGTAAATGAATATCTTAAAGTCTGGAATAACTGGCTGAACAGGTGGAAACTACTCCTTTGTCTGGTGGGTCCCTCTTTCTGCCCTCTAAATGAATCCACCTCCCAAAGCTTAGTTGCTGATTCTATATTCTCGCTAAAACTCATCTACATTCATGGCTCCTGCTATCACCTCTTATGGATGACTCACAAATCCATGTCTAGTTTCAGCGTCTTGCATAAATTTCAGTCCTTTTTTCCATACTACTTACAGGATACATCCACTTGGATGTCCTTTTTTAAACTTAATATGTACAAAACTAATTCATCTTTCTCTCAAACTGGCTCCTCTTCCCACCATCCATTTCTTCTGTAGGTTCAGATCCCTGAAATCATCTCTAATTTCTTCTTCCAATTCAAGGAACAATAGTCCTTGATTTCATTGCATGTGATCTTGGTCAAGTCTATGCCATCCCATAGGGTCTTGGTTTTCTCATCTATAAAATAAGGGAGTTTTCCTGGATGACTTCTGAGTCCTATCTCTAAACTTATCATGTTATGGTCTCATGATTCTTCCTTCAAAATATCTTTCTTATTCAATCATTTCCCGTCATCACTTCACGGCAGGTAGTCAGCACTTCATCTATGGTTCACTGTATTTTTTCTCCCAGTTGGTCCTCCTGCCAACAAGGAAAAGCAATCTCTTTGCCGTCATAATGACTAAGGATTCACTGTTAACCTTAAAAAAAGCTAATTTCCAGATGATCAAAAGATAGGAAGTTTTCAGATGAAATAATCAAAGATACTTATAGCCATATGAAAAAAAATGCTCTAACTCACTGTTGATCGGAAGGATGCAGGTCAAAACAATTCTGGGGTAGTACCTCATACCTACTGGATTGTAGAATAGAACGGCAGAGGAAAATGACAAATGGTGTAAGTGATATGGGGAAAATGAGATGTTAATACACTCTTGGTAAAGTTGTAAACTAATTCAAACATTCTGTAGGGCAATTTGGAGCTATGGCCAACGGCTATAAAACCATGCATACTTTTTGACCTAGTAATACCATTACTAGGTTGGTATCCAAAAAGATATTTTAAAAACCCAAAAAGTTGAATTTGAAATTGAGGAGATGCCCATCAATTGGCTGAACAAATTGTGGGATGAGATTATGATGGAACACTATTGTGCTATAAGAAATGATGAGCAGGATACTATCAGAAAAACCTGAAAAGACTTACATGAGCTGATACAAAGTGAAATGTACTGTATACAAAATAACAGCAATATGTAAAATCTGCTGTGAATGACTTAATTATTTTCAGCAATACAATGATCCAAAACAACTCTCAAGGACTTATGAAAAATGTAATCCATCTCCAGAGAAAGAACTGATGGTGTCTGAATACAGATTGAAGCATAATTTTTTTAGTTCCTTTATCTAAAGTTTTTCTGTCTGTTTTCTTTCACAACCTGACTAATGTGGAAATGTTTTGCATGACTATACATGTATACCTTATACTGAATAGCTTGAGTTCTTAAGGGGGGGAGGGAGGGAAGAGAATTTGGAACACAAAGTTTTAAAAACAGATGTCAAAATTTGTTTTTACATGTAATTTGGGAAAAAATTCTAAATAGATGGGGAAAATAGCTAATTCCTTGATTTTTAAAAATGGGTAAAAACTTGTTTTCAGAAAAAAATAACAGCACACACTAATTGAAGCTAATTTTGCAAATGGTCTTATAATATTCTATAGTATATTCTTTACTATGTTTTAGAAATTAAAAATAATGCTACTGACCCATTGTTGAGAAGGTGAGAGTGGGGGGGGGGGGCCAAGAATTTAAGTGTACACTATCTGCCAGGCTAGCATGCTAAGTTCTTTACCAATACTATCTCATTTGATCCTCCCAACAACCCAAAGGGGTAGTTGCTATTATTATCCCCATTTTACAGTTGAGAAAACTGAGGCAGACAGAGGTCAAGTGACTAGGTCAGGGTCACAACAGCTAGTTATTGTTTCAGGTCAAATTTGAACTCAGATCTTTCTGACTACAGGCCCAGCACTCTGGGCACTATGGTGCCACCTAGCTGCTCCTGGAACAATGAGATACTACTTGAATTATATTTCTAGTGCAGAGGTGATTGATGGGTTCTGTAGATTCTTCTACACTGTCTCACTTGGTCCTTATTGCTAAAATGTCAGATATACTTATAAGACAATATTAGGCATAACATATTTTCTTTTGCCTATGTAAAAACAGCTGAGGATCACAGCAATGAATGTATGAATCAACTAGACTACTTATATAAAAAACTATGATGTGCACAGTGCCACTCAAAATACGTTCTAGCCAACTGATTTAACTGAACTATACTTCACGTTTTATAACTATTATACTTTCTAAGCCTTAATACACTATGATTCTATGACTTTCAACTTTAAAAGCTTAGTAATTTTCTTCTGAGTTATCGAAATCATGCCACATTTTTGTCAAATTATTTTGTCTTTAGCAAATATTCAGTTTTATATATATAGAAAAGTGTTCAATTTAATCCCAACATTCACTTATTAAATACCTTGCACATCATGTTCCTGGTATTATGTTAGGCATTGTGGACACAAAGACAAAAATAAAAATAGTACCTGCCCTTAAGAGGCTTATATTTTACAGGGGGAAACAACACATACATAGTGAATTAAAATTCAAAATACATGCCATAGTTCACTCTTATATGCCTAGCACCTCATAAGTACTTAATAACTATTTGTTGAACTAAATATATCATAAATCTCCTTATTAACAAAATCATTACAGAATTTTTTTTTTTACCTTGGTACTGGTGGGAGAGCCCTAGGAGGACGCTAGAAAAAAAAAAAAAAGAAAAATGCTTTTAATGAACAATTGAATTATTTTCTCTTCACTGGTCAATTTTTGTAAAAAAAGCTTGTTACAAACAGAAGCAAAAATATAACAGGTCAGACTACTATCTTCCAAATAATTTGAGATCTCTGTGTGACAAAAAAAAATCTAGGAGTTTTGAAGGGGAATGAAAACCTGACAATGCATTAAACTTGCCCAACCACATAAAAATCTGGAAACGAAATATTTTCTATGTATAAGCAGAGTTGTGATCACATGGGACAGCATGACAAATAAATCCTTCCCTTAATAGCTTAAGCATCCATGACTGACCTGAGCATTCTTTTAGCAACATAGATTGGAATGCCTTTGTGACTTAGTATATGGTCTCTGAGAACTGCTGCCCCGACCCAATCAATCCCTTTGGACAGCCCAGTGAGGAGCCTATCTGAAGTAATGGCAGCCAGGCAGACCCTCAGACAATAGACATGTAGTCCATTGGTGGATTCAAAGCCTTTCCAATGTGGTAGAACCTGTGGGACCTTCCACTCCACTGGCCTGGCTGCTGAGAATGCAGGGTTCTCTCCACAACATGGTGGCACAGTAGAGGACTGCAGAAGCAAAGGGAACCACACAATTAAAAGAAACAATAACCCTGGGATACAGGTAGTGCAAATATTGTTATTCTTATTTAACAGATCACGAAACTGAGGCTATAAGAAATTACTGTCTGAGGATGGCTTTGAACCCAAGTCTACTGACTCTTAAGTCCAGTATTCTTTTCCACCACACTTCCACGCCTCTTAGTTTCTGAAGCACTTTGGAATCTTTCAAAATAAAAGAATTTGCAAAAGCTGTATTTCCATGTT
Source organism: Dromiciops gliroides (assembly GCF_019393635.1). NCBI lineage: Eukaryota > Metazoa > Chordata > Mammalia > Microbiotheria > Microbiotheriidae > Dromiciops > Dromiciops gliroides. The sequence continues at coordinate 89,045,287 of NC_057863.1, read as the reverse complement.
TCATGATTTCATCCATATGCCAGTATATATTTCTTTCATCGTAGAGGATCACAACACCTTCTATGCCCTTACAGAGGGGATGGCCTTTGTGAGCTGCAGTGGATGAAAAAAAAAAACTGGTGGCCCCTATACTGGGGCCTGTCCTGGAAGTTTTTCTACCTTGGTTGGATCAAACAGATCTTAGGCTCTCACTGGTACACAGTCTTCTACAAACCAATGTCATTTTCATACAATGATGGGGTGCTGGAATAAGACTCCATTGGAAGATTTAAAATAAATATGAATCTGTCTATTTTGCTTAAGAGCAGGCAATAGTGGATAGAGACATGGACTCAGAGTTAGGAAGAAACTAGTCAAGTGCTCCTTTGATACACCTTCAGTTCTTCATCTGGAAAAACTGGGACACACTGGAGAAGGAAATGGCAAACCACTCCAGCATATCTGCCAAGAAAACTCCACGGACAAGTTCATGGGGTCACCAAGAGTCGCATACAACAACTGGCTGTGTGGCTCTGGGCAAGTCACTTAGCTTCTCTGGGTCTCAGGCAACTCTCTAAGACAGCAATCCCACATTTTCTTGATTATGCATGCCTATCAAAAAATTGGGGGCACATCCTCTCTACATATGTATTTGTAAATTTATTAATTAGCATATAGTACTCTACCAATATCTTTCATGTTCTATAAAATATACAAAATTTGATACACAGAAAATAATTTTAAACCATTTTATTAATATATGGTATAGAAATAATTTTGCTCTCACTAAATTAAGCTATAAAACTATATAATATATTAAGAATAATTTAAATTAAATTTAATAATAATAATTTTGCTCTCACCAAATAAAACTGGGTTTTAAAAAGTGAGAGTAATACAATTGAAGGTGCTTCATTTTTAGGAAAATGTTGGTTTGACACTTTGTGATATAATGATTCAAATGTCTGGTCCCTAAGTCAGTTTCTTTCAGTGCTAGGCTTTAATGACTGTCATAGCTGAAAGATACTCAAATGGAAGGAAGTATGATGGAGTGAACAGAGTGCCGGATAAGAAGACCCAGGTTCAAATTCTTCCTCTGATTCTTATTAGTTGTGTGGTAAGTCATTTAATTTTTCTAAGGTTCCCTAGCTATAAAATACAGGGGGAGATGGCCTCTCAGGCCCCTTCCAGCTTTAATTTAGGACCCTAAAAGCATCACTATCCTTAATAAATCATGATACTAATTTTTCAGTCCCACCCACCAATTATTCAAAGGTTTATTGTTGTTGTTGTTAGAATCTGGCTGTTAAAAGTCTATCTTGGAGGGGCAGCTAGGTGGCGCAGTGGATAGAGCACCGGCCCTGGAGTCAGGAGTACCTGAGTTCAAATCCGGCCTCAGACACTTAACACTTACTAGCTGTGTGACCCTGGGCAAGTCACTTAACCCCAATTGCCTCACTAAAAAAAAAAAAAAAAAAGTCTATCTTGGGGCAACTAGGAGGTGCAGTGGATAGAGCACAGGCCCTGGAGTCAGGAGTACCTGAGTTCAAATCTGACCTCAGACACTTAACACTTACTAGCTGTGTGACCCTGGGCAAGTCACTTAACTCCAATCGCCTCACTAAAAAAAATTAAAAAAAAATTTTTTTTAAAGGCTATCTTGGGGCAGCTAAGTGGCGCAGTGGATAGAGCACTGGCCCTGGAGTCAGGAGGACCTTAGTTCAAATCCAGCCTCAGACACTTTACACACTTACTAGCTGTGTGACCTTGGGCAAGTCACAACCCCAATTGCCTCACCAAAAAAAAAAAAATAACAATAAAAGGCTATCTTCCTTCAAGTGGAAGGCACAGTCTGGGAGTCAGGTCCCAGATCTAGAGAGTGGTTGTTCCAGATGGGGAAGAGGATTCAGGGCAGATAGCAAGATGCCTGGTTAGGCCTTGGTTTACTAGTTGTAAATGGCTTTCTTCATTTGCTTCCAAGCTGTGCAATAAATTGGGGGCAATAGAAGGGTTCTTGGGAGGAGGACTACAGACTGCAGAGTTGTGCTTGACCAACTGAGTAGCAACATGAGCCCCAAGCCCATTTACAGGGGCCAGCACATTGCTTCTCAAATCTTGCTAGCTGTAAAAGCTGCCATACTTGCTCCCATTTATAATACCATTACCTCGCTGCAGATCCTTCAGGCCTAGTGTAAGCCTCTTGTTCTTTTTGGGGTGAGAAGGAGAAAAGAGCCTGGGCAGGCCGTGAGGAACCAGTATGCTGAGCTCAGGTCAAGAAGATGTACCCATCCAGCATAGCCCACACTGGGCCCTGGCAAGGATGGAAGGAGCTGAGCCAGGTGGTAGTTTTGATTAAATTTGCTCCTTGAGGTCAGAGGCTGTTTTTGCAATTCTTTGTATCCTCAGCCCGACACACAGTAGGCACTTAATAAAGGCTTAACCCACAGTAGGCACTTAACAAATGCACCCTCCTGGAGTGTGCACACCCTACTTTGCACTAATCTGCATTGGTAGTGATGGTTTTCTGATAGGATGTTCCTTATACCAATGAAACCACAGATCTTTTTTAAAAATGCCCACTAAACTTTTTCTTTTGTGTTTAGTGCAGGGGCAATACTTTATATCAAAAAGGATAACTGTTATTTACTTTTCTCCTAAGCCTTGTCCTTTGTTTAACCATTCATTAATACATTTAATGCTAACAGAAATACTAATTGAAAATTAGAGGGCTGCTGGCCCTCATCAAAACGAAGTTAAAAATTGTTATAAAGTATAACAGCACACAAAGGAACTGAGCGGAGTAACATAATTAAATGTTTTCAAGCAGGGAGCTGTTATAAAACAAGGATGCTTCCAGGGATTAAATGCATAACTGTGTCAGAGGATAGATTAGAAGAATTTCACTTGCAAGTACGACAGAGGACCTCTACAACAAACAAAGCCAACACGCCCACCCAAGATACCCCTCCCCAAATCACAGCACGCAAAACAAAGGAACTCAAGCCAGGAATGAAAGCTTACCGCCTGCTTCTTTCCCATACCATCTAAAGCCCGCCTCGCGAGGGGACGGCTACCACAAGTCGGTGGAGTGCCGGCACAGCCCTTCCCGGGCAGCGCCCGCCCGGAGGGCAGCAATCAAGCCCGAGCCCCGCCCACTGGCAACTTAACACGTGGCCGGGGCGGGGAAGGGCAGATGCGCCGTGCGTCATTGCGTCACGCGGCCCCGCCCCCGAAGTCTGGGCCCCGCCCCGCCGGTCTAGCTCGTGGGGCTGGGAGGGCGGAATTGGGTTGCTGACCTGATAGAAGCGGGAGAAGGAGGGAGAGGGAAGCTAAGGGATACGGGGACGAAATGATGGTCTCGCCGGAGGTGGACCGTGGTCGCCCAGGATGGAGCTCTCTGAGCCGGGCGGGATGGTGAGGGCGGTCGGAGTAAAGGGAGGCCCTGCACTGGGCTAGGCTGACCCAACCCGGCTGCGGTCTGGAAGGGCGGGGCGTCGTCATGGTAACGCACGCTCTCGGGCTCTGCCTCATGCGGGTGCCTGCTATCGGCCACCCCCACCCCACTCCCCGGGAGCGAACCCCCTCCCCCAAGGCCCCTCCCAAACGAGGCCAGGGAAATGGTCAGGTTCCCCCCTTGCCTTCCCTCCGCAGCCAGACGACTCCCCTGGGAAAGCGAGCCCGCTCTCCCAACCCTCCAGCCCGGGCCCAGCCCCCTCACCCCATCACTAGCGCTCACCGGACTGGGTCCCTCTTGCGGGGTCCCGGGCGCCGGCATCATGCTGAGTCCCGGAGAGCCTCCAGCGCAACCGCCGCCGCCTGGCCCGAGCCCCCGGCGTCGAGCCGCGCTCCACCCCCTGCCGAGGGCAGTGCGGGGTTGGGGGGTTGGGGCCTCTGGGCGTGGGAAAGGAGGCGGTGCCGGGGCCCGAGGACCAGAGGACCGCCGGGAGGGAGGCGCGGCTCCCGCTGTGCGGCGGCTAGGGGCGTGTTTAGAGCCCTCCCCTTTGGGAGTCTGCTTTTCCTGATCTGGCTCCTTTCCTCCCTCCCGCCTGGCTCCTATCCTGAACCGAGAGAGAGAAGGAGCAGGTGTGTGCAAGCGGGCTTTGTGTGTGCGCGCACACGCGTGTGCCCGGCTCTATGTGTGTATGAGAGTGTCTTTGTGCAAGCGTGCCTGTGTGTTTGTGTCTGTCAGTACAAGTGTGCCACTGTGTGTATGTGTTTTCCTCTGTATGAGTCTGTGTGTGTGCTCTGTGTACGAGAGTACCTGTGTGTTTGTATGTCTGTATGCACCTATATATATATATATATGTGTGTGTGTGTGTGTGTGTGGTTCGAGTGTGCCTTTATGTATCTGAGTGCATCTGTGCATAACTGTACCTGTGTGTGTATGTATGTGTGTGAGTATGCCTGGGTACTCTGTTTTTGTGTCTGTATACAAGTACACCAGTATGTATGTATGGTATGTCTATGTATGAATCCACCTGTCTCTGTGTATATGTGTTTTTGTGTAAGTTTGCCTTGAGGGTGTGTGCACGTGTTCGAATTCCTGAACCTGAGTGTGTGTAACTGTGTAAGACAGTGGGTCTTTGCATGGAGTATAGCCAAGGACCGTGGCTGCTGTCCTCCATCTCTCTGACACTGTGGCTATATGTAAGAAAAGGGGGAACTTTTTTCTGTTGAGGGCCAAAGACACCTAGCAAAAGATGAGTGTAGGATCACGCAAACATAAATGGGCAGCTAGGTGGCACAGTGGGGATAGAGGCTGGTCTTGGGGTCAGAAAGACCTTAGTTCAACCTCAAATACTTCCTAGCTGTGTGACCCTGGGCAAGTCATTTAACCTTGTTTGCCCCAGTTTCTTCATCTGTAAAATGAGCTGTAAAAGGCAACCCACTCCAGTATCTTTGCCAAGAAAACCCCAAATGGTCATGAGGTATTGGACCCAACTGAACAATATATAATGTAAATGTGAAGCCGATTTAGTTTGAGTAGTGGGCTTTGGTCTTTAAGCAGGTGTATACATAGCATTTTATGTTATAAAATTATATTTGATTTTCAGTTTAGGACTTTGGGGGGCCAGGGGAGTGGTCTGGCCCATGTGAAAACTCCCTTCACCCATGAGTTGGCAAAATGAAAGTGAAGTGATAATGACTTTGGAGTTTGAGGATTTTCAGATTTTAGTCCTACTACTTAACTGACCTAGGGCAAATCACTTAACCTCTCTAGGCTTTGTTTTCTTCATCTGTAAACTAGATCTTTTTCCACTCCCGACCCTGGGTACAAATAAATATATAAATATATGAAATAGGTATACATAACCTTTTACTATTGCCAAATTTTTCATGACCCCCTCACATTCGGTAATGCAACCCCTTATTTGTGACGCACAGATTTTAGGATTTAGATTTATAAACTAGTTTACACGTTTAGACTAGAAGATTTCTCATACTGTAGGCAGTATGGACAAAGTGAAGCGACTGGCCTGTGGTCACACAGCCTGTCAGAACTTAAATCCAGGTGTTCCTGAGGCTAAGGCTGGGCCTCTATCCTATGCCTAAGTTGCTTATCAAAATAGCATTTTAATTTGGAAGGACTTTAGAGAACACCTAGTCCACCCTCTTCATTTTACAGAGGAGGTAGTTGAGGCCCAGGGAAGTGATTTGCCCAAAGTCACAAAGTAGTAAGTGTCAAGGTAGCATTTGAACCCAGGGCTTCACGAATCCTTAATCCTCCTGAATCCATACTCTTTCCACACTGCCTCTTAGAATGAGGAACCTAAGATGAAATATTTTTAAGTGTCTTCTTTTTGAGAATTTGTACATTATAGTAGGAGAGGGTGGGAATGGGTAGAAATGTAGAAGGTAGGCAGTGAGAAGAAAGACAGCCACATTAGAAATAAGGAGGAAAAAAAGGAAAGATAGGCAAAAAAAAAGCTATTTCTGTGGTGTGATATCCCCATCTGTGTGGTGTTTAGTATATTTCATCCAAAGATTTAAAGCTGAATTCCATTTTTACAGTTACAGGTTTTACTTGGGGAAATTCTTGGTATTTGCTCACTGTGTGATAAAATTGAGTGGAGTGAGATCCATCTGAAGGTCCCCTGTCCATATGCAAAATCCAGGGATTAAATCTGTGTCAGATCTGGCTTGACGGTACTTATGCATTTTAACTTTTGAGACAGAAATGCACACAAAAAATTTAACATGTTATTTCTAAGTTGGATTTGAAAGTCTGGCACTTGTTTAATAGGACTGAAGCTTTGATTTTGATTTAACAACCAGAAGAAACCAGACTAAAAGGTGAAATTCAATTGATCAGTATCATACGACCTTCAATTTTAATCCAGATACTGAGAAGACCGAATTACTAGAGAATATTGTTGCATGTTAAACCTTGTTTCAGGAAGAAGTTTGGAATACAGTAAAAAAACAAAACAAAAAACAAAACACGATGCAGTATTCCTTAAGGTATTCGTCCCCATTCTCCTTTTGTTCAACCCCGGGCCCAGTTTATTGTTCATTTTCAATGTCTACACAAGACATGTGCTAATAAAAGCCTTCTTAAATTTTTTCTACTGAAACCCCCTTTTTGCCTGAGAAATGTTTACTGGATCCGGGTATATAGGTATATGAAATGGGCACACAAAATCAAACATTTACTGCCATATTTTTTACAACCCCCTTGCATTAAGTTACATATGGGGTTGTCCATCAACAGTGTCTCTTAGCCTGAGCAAATTAGGCTTTCTTCAACCTCTTGATTTTTTTTACTGCATGGCTAGATAGGCCAAACTCTTATGTGTGATATAGATCTCATTTAGGAAGGAAAGAAGGAAAACAATCGGTTAATAAACACCCATTGTGAGCCAGGTATTGTGCTAAGTGCTTTACAAATATCTCATTTGATCCTCACAACAACCCTGGCAGGGAGGTGCTATTATTACCCATATTTTACAGTTGAGGAAACTGAGGCAGACAGGTTAAGTGACTTGCTTGGGGTCACACAGCTTGGAACTGAACTCAGGGAAAGTTGCAGTGTTCCAGGTTTGATGCAATCATCATTAAAGTTGAGGGTCATAACCCAAAGGACAGTGGAAAGCCATCCCAGGATGTGAGGAGAGTTTCAAAGGAAAACAACATAAAGGATATCAGAGATATGCATAACTGGCAAAAAGATGGACAGTTAAGTGAAAGGATAACCAATAGATAGAACATTGTCTTTATTTCATAGGTACCCATAAAATGTCAGACAACTAGAGAGAAGCCCCTAGCATGGGGGGTGGGGGATGGATAGGAGGATATGGAGAAGAGTTTCATGGATGGTTCTTCATAGTGTGAAGGCCCTTATTAATGAGATCATGGATCTATCATAAATTATTACCATGGTAAAAGAACCATGTTCAACAACGAGAGGGACGAATGCAATGTGCTCTCCTTAGGAAATATTGGGAGGCTACATTGTTCAAGTCCCAAGAGCTTTTCCCCCTCCCCCAAATTATCTTCCTTTTCCTGCTGAGCTAGCAGTTAGTTACCTAAAGTCAGCTAACAGGAGAACTTGAAATCCCCATCTAGAAGTTGTCCACCGGTGGGAGTACATATTTAGGAATGTCACGAAGAAGTGCATCCAGAGTAGCAGATAAACATCGAAATGGGGGGAGGGAATCTTTGACCTAATATAAGGCTTGCTGAGCGAGCATGCTTTGCACAACTTCTTTGGAAGTGTGTGCTCTTTCTTGCAAGATCATAATAAATGGTCTTCCTGCTTTGCACCAGACTGGGAGTTGTGCCTCAGTTTATCAGCTTCTTACAAACAACAACAAACTTGTAAAGTCAGACACAGAAATGAAACAATGATCTTTACTTAGAAAAGGACTACCCAAGGACCTCAAACAAAGAATCTGTGTGTGAAATCAGTTGCTGGGCTCATTGTGACCCATTGTGATTGGATTTACTTAATGGAACTCCTATGTTTGTTCTAGATCAGCTATTCTGGGCATGTTTTGTTTTGCTGAAATCTTTTTTTTTTTTTTTTGTGAGGCAATTGGGGTTAAGTGACTTGCCCTAGGGTCACACAGCTAGTAAGTGTCAAGTGTCTGAGGCTGGACTTGAATCAGTCTCCTGACTCCAGGGCCAGTGCTCTATCACTGTACCACTAGCTTCCCCATGCTGAAATCTAATAATGCAACATGACACAACATGAAATTAAAACAGGTATATATATGTTTAAAATGGGATGAACAAGTCATAGTGCTGCAGCACTGGGAAAAAAAATGATCCAAGTACAAGGTTATATGAGCTATAAATCAAATGCTTCTTTCTGCACTAGCTTTTTCTTGATGTGTTCCAAATTCTCTTAACAAAAATACTTCCTTAAAATCTGACATGAGGGTCAAGCCTCAAGTGGGCTAAGGGTGGAGGCCTCCTACTTAAGGTTCCATGTCAGAAGAGATCCAGGTTGCAGGGACCCACTGTGGTTCATCCTGGGCCTGCTGCACGGCAGTCAACAACTGGGCACATGCTTCTGGCAAACTGTCATTCACAATCACTTGATCAAAAAACTGGCCAAACTGAGTTTCCATTTTTTTAGCTAAATCCTCCATCTCCTGTAGGTCTTCATCCTATATGGGGGGGGGGGAGGGGAGAGGGGAAGAGAGAGAGAGAGAGAGAGAGAGAGGATGAATGTGCCTGATATAAACAACATTACTCAGTCTAGCAGTTCAGTTGCTAAGCTAGCTTTGAAGCAAATGAGATAATGGGATCATAGCTATAGAGCTGGAACATAACATTAGAGATCCTCTAGCTCAACCCTTTCATTTTACTGAGGCCCAGAAGGGCAGCTAGCTAGAACAGTGGCTAGACTCCTGGGCCTGGAGGCAGGAAGACTCATCTTACTGAATTCAAATCTGGCCTTAGGTACTTAGTTGCTGTGAGAGCCTGGGTAAGTCCCTTCACCCTGTTTTCCTCACTTTCTTCATCTGTAAAATGAGCTAGAGAAAGAAATGAGAAACCCCTCCAGTATCTCTTCCAAGAAAACCCCAAGTGGAGTCATGAAGGGTCAGACCAACTGAACAACAACAAAAAAACTACAGCCCAGGTAATTTACCCAAGATTATGTAGATTGTGACAGGGACAAAATTTGAAGCCAGGGCTCCTGAAGTCAAATTGAGAACCCTTTCCATTAAGCAGTGAACAAATCAACAGACTGTACCTGACTATACCTACAAAGGGTAGAGCTACATTCATATACAAAGTTCTTTGTTCTTTCATTTTGCTGTCACTTTTACTTACTGTGATCTCCTGGAGGCAACCAAGAAAATCAAGATTTTGTGAAATACATGATTAAAAATAATAGAGAAAATAATGAGATATATAAAGATAAACAGGTGTTTGTCGTTTTACAAAATAGAATTCTGGACAATTGTTTAAAATAATTTTAAATGAAATGGGAAGTTTTAAAAGCACCCTTGCCCCCATGAATCCTTTTATAAAACAGTGAATTCTTTTTAAAAATGTTAACAAACACCCTCATTTCTGTTTCATAAACTGACTTTAGCATATGACATTGGATTTCCTTAAATCAAGGAGTACCTGAACAAAAAAAGAAAAATGAGATAGAGGAAGGATCTTCTATCTCATTAATAGCCTCATATGTAGCAAGGATTCTTTAACTTTTAAAGGTGATATTCATTAAAAAGAAGTTATAAAGTACTAGTGTTTATGAAAATGAAATTTCTGAGCATTAGGAACACAACCAAAAAAGTGTTTTGGCTTACTAGAAATGATAGAAGGCATACAACTTGTGATAAAGTAATGGAATTTGGCAGATGCCCAGGGGCCCTACCTGATTGGTTTAGTATAGTTGGAATTGGGTGAGAATGAGAAACTGACTAAGTACCTACTTAAGGATGATTAGATTGTAGCCACACCTGGCTGGCCCTGAGTGATGTGTTGGTGTACTACTGATGCCATCAAGGGACCACTCTCAGCCAACCAGCTTGAAGGACCTCCCCTTTGGGGGAGGGAGAGAGAAGGTAGGAAAGGGGAATGCTTGGTCTTGGAGGCTCTCTTTCCTTTTGGTGAGCTTTGGGAGCATACCGGAGAGGGACTGCACAGCTGACTCTCATTGAAAAACTACAGACCCCAGGTGGTGAGTGGAATCGAGGCCAGCTCTTTGAGTTAGCTGAGCTGGATGCAAGTTTGGGGTTTGAGTCAGTCTTTGCTAGAGCCAGGGAGCTTATTAGTTTTTTCTTCCCTTACTCACTTGTCCCTGGCTTTATTAAATTCACCTTTGTTGTAAATTTTGTTCTCATTAATAAAACCTGGTTTGTTTGTGGAAAAGAGGCCATTAATCTCCTTTCTTATTAGCCTGGGAGAAATAACTAAAAAAAAAAAAAGGCAGTTTGGGAGGGGAGGAAACTTTGGACCTAGAGGTCTCTCATTATTTTCTGAACCCCAATATTATGGCAAGCCACCCAATTAACTCTCCCCATGATAAATTTGGCCCTTACAAACTCTTCAGTTCCCTGAATCTCACCTTGAATTTAATGTTGACATAATAGTCTGTAATAATCTTGGCATTTTTCCGGGACTGCCTCATACGATTCAGGGTGGATGGTTTTATGAATATGACATAGGGCTTCAGTTCGTGTGTTCGAGCTGCCTGAATACTCTATGCAACACAATTAATTCAAAGAAAAATTTATCACATACGTTAGAAAAAATTTCATTCTGAGTTTTCTGTACTCTCCATTGAGTATATTTAACATTTACTTTTTTAGAAGAGTAGCAACTAGCAACTTTGTTATCAGTGAGATAAATATTTTATCCTTGCCCCACATAATCTTGATAGCAGAAAAAGAATATATACTTGAGGTTAGAATGGTTAACATCTAGTAGTTTTAATTTTAGTAATTTATATGACAAAGTTATTATTGACTTTATAAAAATGGATGTTCTTTTGTGTACATTTTATTTATAAGTGAGGACAACACTGGTAGTCATAAAGGGTTTTTTTCCCCAGCCATACTTGGTTTTGAATCAGGATGGCACAATTAGGGACAAACTAAGAGAATAATAAGAATCTAAAAAACTCCTGCCAAATAGTTACTAACAAGTCTCTAACTGGCATAATCTTGGTAAGATCTCCAGAAAATTGGTTTTAAAGTGAATTTGTTTATGATGATACAGATGAGGGATATGCGATACTCTCCTCTCCATATTAAAAAATCTACCCTCTCATAATACGTGTTGAGCTCTTTTCTATTCCACAACAAAAAAAGCAATGGGATATGAAAGGGTACTTTTTCCCTGGTCAGACCATATCTGGAGTTCAGTTCTGGACACAACATTTTTGTTTTACGGGGCAATGGGGGTTAAGTGACTTGCCCAGGATCACACAGCTAGTAAGTGTAAAGTGTCTGATGCTGGATTTGAACTCAGGTCCTTCTGAATCCAGGGCTGGTGCTTTATCCACTGTGCCACCTAGCTGCCCCCTAAATTTATCCTTGATCCCAGAGATCATAACTACAGCAAGAACAACCTACAAAGGTTGTAAGGAAACAGATTTAAGGAGAAAATTCCTAAAAATTAGATCTATGCTCCTGGTTAATCCAGCATCAGCTAGTAAATGACAGAGATAGAACTAAAAGCCAGATCCCCTGACTCCCAAGTGCAGTGTTCTGATCACTATCCAATTCGTGTTCTTCCCCCCTCCCCTCTTTTTCTCCTTCCCCCACCCAGAAGCAGCTTCCTAATGCCTATAGGATAAGCAATTAGTCACCATTCCGCTTCTCCTGACCTTTCTTATTCCTTCATCACAGGCATTGTACACTTCAGCCCAACAGATTGCTAGCAGCTTCCTAATCTTCACAGTGCCTGCCACAAAGTAAGTGCTTCATAAACGTTAACTATTATTAGTGGTATGATTTCTATCTGTCCAAATCCCTGAGCTCACTTCTAGGTTCAGCTCTGGTGCAACTTCCACTGGGAAGCCCTCCCTGACTCCCTCTGTGATGAGTCTTTTCTCCTTCCTCAGATCCTCTAGAGTTCTTTGATCTGTCTTTCGCACGTGGCATGATTTTTGAGGCCTTTCACCATGTTCATCACCCTTCTCTGTATGCTTTATAGCTAATGACCTTCCTAAAATGTGGTGTCCACAGATATGATCTGACCATGGCAGAGAACAATGAGGCTCATTATCTGCCATCAGTAATGTGCTCCAGCCTACATCTATAGACCATTTGTCTTTCTTGCCCTTTGAATCACTTACAGCTTTGATTCTTGTGAGACGATTATTCAGGGTTATAAAGTACCACCGAGAGAATATTGGTATTAAGAAGATAGACTTTTATATCAACAAGTAGCTAATGAAAAAAGATACCGTGTAGTAACCTGAACCTGATACATCTGACATCCAAAAAGAATGGAGGCTAATGGGAACATCTATTTTAAACAAAAGAACTTTCCTTCTTATGTCAAATCATTAATGGTCTACGAAGAACACAACACAACTCTAATATAGAAGTGAGATCACTCCCCCAACTTCGACAAGCCTTGGCACCTTTTATTTACATCTCTTTCAAGGCTACAGAGCCATGGAACTTGAGAGGTGGACTTCATCTGTGGCCCACCTGTGGTTCTAAGTCCATTACACAGACTTTCCCTTCATCAAGGACCGTTCGGACAGCATCCACACTGGTACCATAGAGGTGTCCTTTGTACTCACCATACTCCAACATCCTATAAAGATAGTCCAAGGAAAATAAAGATTCCTACCACAAGAATCTGCAACATATCGCTAGTTACAAGGTCTAAAAACACCCCAAGAAGCTGATCTTAGCAGAAAGTAACAGACATAGGTACTTTTCTGGAAAAAGGGGAATCACTGGGGATTTAGGTAGGACCAAATGAGTTAGAAGACCTATGCCTAACCTATTTGTGAAAAAAATTTAAATTTGACATTCAATTCTTCTTTCCTCCTGAAAGGCAATGAACTATCTGGGACTCCAAGGCATTTGTGATTCAAGGAGTTCCTACACAGGGGCTTTAGAGAATGCCCACAGAGAAGGAATTCATGTTTGGCAATATATAATAAGAGTTACAAAATTTGGGCCTGGTGATCCTACTATGAGGACTGATACAAAAAGCATGTTATTTATTAAAAAGGATTAAAAGACCTAGCTGTACAAGATCATACATTAGCAGATGTAACATCAAAAACATGGAAACAACCGATGTGTCCAGCGATTGGGAAATAGCTCCGCATATTATCAATATAATAGAATATTATTGCACCAAAAGAAATGGAAAATATAAAGAACAAAAAATTTATAGAAGGGCACATGAAATGATGTAAATGAAAGAAAGCAAAATAAGAAAATATATACACTGAACAGGAATATAGGTATGTGTATGATAACAGTAAAAATTCAATAAAATACACAACTAAAAGAAAGCAGAAGGGCACTCAAACAAACAAGGCATTATTCTTATTTTGTTTGAATTCATGTATATTCCTTTAAAACAAATTTTAAAATATTGTGACAATTATAGTCCTGTGTATTTTTATTTCAAAATTTGTTCTGACTAATGGTTACTGTTTACAAAAAAAAAATAGTTTCAAAAAGAAGAAATTCATTCAATTCAATTCAACAAGCACTCGTTCATGTTGAACTTTGAAATGAAGAGAGAAAAGCATTTGATTATGAATCAATGACTACACATTCTAGTTACCTGTGACCATATACCAGACTTTCAAACGTTTCCTTGGATACATAGTGATACTCTCGACCATCCTCTTCATAGCTTTTTTTAGATCGAGTGGTATCTATCAAGAAGGACAATGACAGGCCTTTAGAGTTCATTTGTTTATTCATTCATCACCTTCCTGACGTCATGGTCCTCTTCAAGAACGAAGGACAAACAACAATAGAAATGTATTATGTTAAGGTGCTATGAGATAACTGAAAGATGAATAAGGCATCCTTGCTCTTGTCAAGGCATTTACAGTCTAGTCAGGTTCTTAGACACATATAAACTTAGTAATGAACACTAAGACAAGTCTCCAATTTTCCCTAACACCAAATAGAGCTAAGGAACTAGACATGTTTATATCTAAGTTGGTAGTTGGCCCAGGAGATAGAATGTTGCAATTGAAGTCAGGAAGGCCTGGGTTTGAATCTTGACGATTCAAGCTGTTATGACCCTGGGCAAGTCACTTCATCTCCCTCAGGCAATCTCCTCATTTTTAAAATGAGGATAATAGCACCTACCTCCCTGGGTGGCTGTGTGGATGAAATGAGATCATGGATATAAAGTACTTTGCAAACCTTAAAGCATGCTGTTATTACCACAAGAATTTAGTGAGTATCTTTGTGGCACAGTGCACAATACTAGGTCATAGTATCATAGATTTAGAGCTGGTCACCTAATCCAACCTCTTCATTTTACAGATGAGGAAATTGATGGCCATAGTAAATAAGGTTTCCAAGGTCAAACGAGTGAGAAATGGTAAGGGCAGGATTTTGATTCCATAGGGTCCTTTGACTCCATAGTCAGTCCTCCCAAATCAGCAAATGCTGTCAGAACTTGATTGCTTTATTGATTGTCTACACTTGAGAAAATGATGGAGAATGTTAAGAATGCAGATGAAACTTTAAAATGCATCGTGGGGGGCAGCTAGGTGATGCAGTGGATAAAGCACAGGCCCTGGATTCAGGAAGACCTGAGTTCAAATCCAGCCTCAAACACTTGACACTTACTAGCTGTGTGACCTTGGGCAAGTCACTTAACCCCCATTGCCCCGCAAAAATAAATAAATAAAGTGCATTGTGTCTCTATTTTTTCTGCCTGGAGAGAGAGTTGTTAAACATTTATCAGCCCTCCCTATCTATGAGTTACCCTTCAAGGTGATTGCTTATAAAATATATCCCTACAGGGTCTTAATGGACTCAAATTATAACACTGAAACAGTCTTACAGGTTCCAAGGCTTTCTCAGGTCTAGGGATATAGAGACTAGGGCCTTCCCTAATCAGTCTGACAGGTGGGTATGGTTACTTTGGTCACAGATCATCTCAATTGATGTAACAACTGGTATAGGAGGTAGAAACCCACCACACATTGCTAATTAAGGAAACTTGCAAATTACACTGCAAATATTCTCTCCTGTATGTGTTCTTTTAGGATAAATCTGTGGGTTTGCATTTGACCAATTCAGGGTTGGACTCAGAACCGATTAGACCGACTGGTAGTTTGATGCAGGTCCTTGTGATGAAGAGAGGTTGAGTTCTTTTAAGAGTTCTGAAAGGCAAACTTTGCTCTTCGGATCGTTTCATTTTCTTCCTTATGTTTAGAGCAGGAAGTGAACTAATTAAAAAAAAATTTGCTAACTGCATTTCAGCATAATTGTTCTCTTTTGTAATCCTGTCTTTTATGCATTCAAGAACACTTTTCTGAGGAGGGGCTCCTCAGCTTTGTGAGATCTGGGTAAGTTAGTAACCTCTGTCTCAGTTTCCTCAAGTGTAAAATGAAGATAATAATAGTACCTACTTCCCAAGATTGCTGTGAGGATCAAGTGAATAGGTTAAAATCCGTGAATTTGGGTATAACTTAAGATATTCCTAGTATAAATGATCCATCTTGCAACCATTATTTAAAAGTTTTCACAAGGTTAAATTGCCTTATCAAATGAAGTAGCTAAGAAATTCTTACTGAAGTTTGAGATAAAAAGCAGACTACAAAATAGCTTGCTGGAAACAAATCCATAAAACCTTGAAGAAATGGGTCAAACACAGAATGATTTTACAAATGACCTAGAAAAGTAACTGTCATCTTCCAGCCTGGCTCTACTCCAACAAATCAAAACAAAATCTAGTTAGTAATGCCCATGAGATCTCATAATAATGCCTGTGAGCTCCCCTCATATCTTATGTTTTCACAGCAAAGGGGATTTCACATGGCTAAGGAAATTGATCCATTTTCAGAGGCAGGAATAAAGGAAGCTTTATTAAAACAGGAAGTACAAAAGGAAAATGGAACTTACGTGGCACAGCGCTTTGAAAATGATTTGGATTAATTTCAATCAGTCGCCTTCTCAGTTCATTTACTCCAACACCAGAAGGACCTGCATGGGGGAGGACAAAAGGCCACATACAGAAATAATTAAATATGAATAACTATACTTATATAGTGATGATGTCACCATCACCGCTATCCTTATATTGGGGGGAAAAAGAGAGAGAAAAGATAAAAGATGAACTACACAACTTCACACAAACTTGGACAGCACTAACAGGAAATTCAGAATTTTCCTATTGACCTGTGGGAATAATCTGCATTCCTTAAGCTTTTAGAGATGATGGAGGGAGAAGCAGGGGCCCTCTAACTCTGGAAATTTTGCCCATTGACTAGACATCCTGGGAACTTGGTGGCACCTCCTCACCTCTGTCTTTCAGACTCTTTAGCTTCCTTCAGAGGCCTGCTTAGCTATCACCTCCTGCTACAGACTTTTCCTGATCTGCCCTGTTGTCAGCGCTTTCCATCGGCCCTCCCTCCCCAGTTTATATTTATTTTGTATACATGCTAATGTCCTTATCTTTGTATATGCTATTTTTCCCCAGTGGAATATGAGCCCCTTGAGGTCAGGTACTGTTTCACTCTTGTCCTTGTATCTCCAGTACCTAGCCCAGTTCCTGGTACATGACTGGTACTCAATAAATGCTTATTGAATTGAATTGAATACTTAAATACTTCCTAAAGAATAGCTCCTAAATGGGAACATATAAGTTCACCAGATTCCTGTTTTAATATGGCTTGTCATTATAGACTCAGATAAGAACAAGCCACATTATAACAGAACTCTGTTGTACTTTAGGAATAAACTACCTGGAATAAAATTGGGAGTGGGGAGGAAAGGGAATAAGCATTTAAACAGTGTCTGCTACTTGCCAGGCACTGTGCTAAGTGCTTTATACATTTTACCTTCACAGAAACTCTGTAACGTAGGTGCTATTATCTTATTTTACAGTTGAGGAAACTGAGGAAGCAGAGACTAAGTGATGTGCCCAGGATCGCACAGCTGGAATACTGTCTGATTAAAGATTTAGTTGCCCTGTAAAACAGGGTAGCCCTTTGCCTTTATTTTCCCTTTTATAAACATACCTGCTGATGAATCTTTATAAATGTCTCCACTGCATTTCCATCATGTGGTATTTATCACTTAAAACACAGGCTTTTGATTTGTGTACGGAGTGACAGTTCCCATTAAAATGGCAATCAATACCGGGACCTACCTACAAGTACAACCAGGCGATGCTTATCAGAAGGATGTCGCTGGTACTTTACCACCTCCTCATACGGGGCTCCCAGGGCATTGTAGCAGCTGCTGGTGCAGTGAATGTAGGCAGACAGCTGGCTGGTGTGAGATTTCCTACGACAGAGGCGCATGCTTCTTCGGAAACCAGCTAGGGAGGGTAAAAAATCAGCTCCATAACTAGCAGAAGTTTTAAAAAATCTGAGACAGCACAAACATGGTTTGGGAGCAAGAAGCACCCTTAAATCATCCTTTTAAGCCAGAACACTGGTGGCCCCTATGAGCAGAGAGGCAAATGAGGATGCTGTTAGGAAGGCTGCCCCTAAGAAGAGAGGCTGAGCTACTTGGAGCTTGACCTCTCTGTAGGCTTAGACACTGTTGATCACTCTCTTCCCCTTGATACTCTTCTCTCTAGGCTTTTGCAACACTGCTCTTTCCTACCTGCTGGATTGCACCTTCTCAGTTTTTTTGCTGGATCATGATGCAAGTTATGGCTTCTAACATGGGTGTCACTCAGGGTTTTACCCAAGCTCTCTTCTCTTCCTCCCTCTATCCCCCATTTCACATTACTTGGTGATCTCATCAGCTCTATGGATTCAATCATCTCCATGCTGATGACTTTCAGATCTGTTCCATCATCCTTAAGGCTCTCTCTTCCCTGACCTTTAGTCATTCACCCTCCACTGTCTATTGGATATCTCAAACTGGATGTCCCATGATGTCTTAAACTTTTTTATGTCAAAAATCAATTCCTCATCTTTTCGCCCCTAAACTGTCCCTCTTCCTAACTTCCCCTATTATATCCAGGTAACACCATCCTCCTATCACACAGGCCCCCTCATTCTCTCACCTACCCCCTCCCCCCCACATCCAATGAGTTGCAAATCTTGTTTCTCTCTCTCTCTCTTTTTTTTAACATTTTTATTTAGCATTTTATTATTTCCAGTTACATATAAAGATAGTTTTCAACATTTGTTTTCATATAGGATTTTTTAGTTCCAAATTTTCTCCTACCCTCCCTTCCCTCCCTCCTCCCCAAGACAGAAAGCAATCTAATATAGGTATATATGTGCAATCAATTAAACATATTTCTGCATAGTCATATTGTGAAGGAAGAATCAGATCACAAGGGAGAAACCTCAAAAAAGAAGGGAAAAACCCCAGCCCCAAAGTAGAAACAGTATGGTTCAATCTGCATTCATAAACCACAGTTCTTTTTTCTGGATGTTGAGAACATTTTCATATCTGAAGTTCTTTGAAATTATTTTGGACTGTTGCATTGCTAAAAGAGCCCAAGTCTATCCCATTGTTCATCACACAAATGATGACTATTACATCGTACAATGTTCTCCTGGTTCTGCTCTGCTTAGTCAGCATCAGTTCATCTAAGTCCTTCCAGGTTTCTCTGAACTCCTCCTGTTGATCATTACTTTTCACATTGATTTTTTAAAACTATGTGTTCTAAATTTTCTTCTTTCCTCTCTCCTCAATCCTCCCTATGAAATACAGCAATTCAATATAAATCATACATATGCAGTTATGCAAAACATCTTCTCATTAGTCAGGTTGTAAAAGAAAATAGACAAAATACTTTTAGAAAGGGGAGCTAACAAAAAATATATACTTCAATCTATTTTCAGATACCATTAGTTCTTTCTCTGTTGATGGTTTGCATTTTTCATATGTCCTTCTGATATCCTGCTCATCATTTCTTTCACAGTTACTATTGCTAACTGTATTACCCTCTATCTTATTCTCTCCCCTTGATATTTACTCCATTTTCTATCTTCCTTCACCCTATCCCTACTCGAAAGTGTTTTGCTTTTTACTGCCCCCTTCCCCAATTTGCCCCTTCCTTCCTTCGACCTCTCCCACTTCCATCTCCTTCCCCTCCCACTTTCCCTCAGGGCACAATATATTACTATACCCACTTGAGTGTGTATATTATTCCCTCTGAGCCAATTTTGATGAGAGTAAGGTTCACTCACTCCCCATCTCCTTCCCCTTCTTCCCCTCCACTCCATAAGCGTTTTTTTTTTGTTTGTTTCTTTTATGTGAGCTACTTTCCCCCAGTCCACTTCTCCCTTTCACTTTCTTCCAGTGCATTCCTCTTACCCCTTAACTTTATTTTGAAGGTGTCATCATGGGTCAGCCGGTTGACACAGTGGACAAAGCACCAGCCCTGGACCCAGGAGGCCCTGAGCCCACATCCAGCCCCAGACATAAGCCACCCCACCCTGACTGCTCCACAAAAAAACAAGGATAAACAAAAAATAAATGCTTTACAGATATCAATCCTTCATATTCAATTCAACCTGTGCCCTCTGTCTAAGTATATTCCTTTCAGCTGCCCTTATACTGAGAAAAATCTCTATGAGTTAGAAGTATTATCTTCCCATGTAGGATGTAACAGGTTTCCTTACTCTTCTGGGACACGACATTCTGTTTCCTGACTCTATGCATTTCCATTGTCTGTCCCCCATGACATGGAACTTTCTCCCTCCTTATCTCCATCTCTGGCTTCCTTCAGGTTTCAACGAAAATCCTACCTTCTATAGGAATACTCCCCTTTTAAGATAATCTTCAGTTAATCTTGTATGTATTTTATTTGTACTCAGTTGTTTTCATGTTGTCTACCACATTAGATTGTAAGCCTTCTTGAGGGAGAGCCTGCTTTTGCTGTTTTTTTTTTTGGTATCTGTAGTGCATAGCCCAGTGCCTGGCACGTAGTAGTACTTATTAAATGCTTGTTGACTTGACTTGGAGTACAGTCAGAAAATGGGGGGGGGTAGGCAGGAGAGTGAGAAGGAAGAGGACCGTCTGTAGCTTCCTATTTTAACTGATTCTTTTCACTAATGAGGTGTTAAACTCTCTTGTTTCTATGCTGCTGATGAGAAGCAAGTGCTTTCAGCACCCTCTAAATTTGGTACTCTAGGGCAATGCCACAGTCATTTTGTCCTCATTACAACTCTAGCAGAAATCCATGCATAACAAGAGCCAATCTAGTGGCATATTACTTCATGTCTTCTCCCTCATCAACACCCCTCCCTCACCCTAATGCCTCTGGTTAGGTAGTCAGAGAAAACTGGCTTAATTAATGAATTAATAGGCATTTACGTCTAAAGTTAGAGAATATGGAAGTGTAATAAAGACAAAATAACAAAAATGCCAACTATATTAGCCTTTGGGAGTACGTCTGCTATCTATTCTTCCAAATGTTTTTTTTCCAAATCTCATATTCCTCTGAATTAGGGAGGAAAATGCATTATTATTCTATTTTAACAGATAGGTAATCTGAGAAAGAGACACTGGAGTTAGTGGTAAAGTTATCGTAGGAGCAGAATCCTTGGATTTTCCTAACCTCCTGGTCATTTCACAAGATAAAATTGCCCCTTAAGCACAAGACTTTCTTGGGGGCAGAGATTGTTCTGGGTTTTTTTCTTTTCTTTATTCTCTACTGCTAGCACAATGCTGGCAGTCGGTCAGTCAACAAACATATTATTAAGTGTCTCCTATGTGCTAGGCACTATGCTAAAAATGGGGAATACAAAGAAAGGTAAAGTTGTGCCTGCCCTCAAGAGCTTACAGTCTAAGGCAAACAACTGTGTACAAACAACTGTGTACAAACAAGCTCAAGACAGCAATAAATTGGAAGTAATCAACAATTTTGCTAAGTATAGGTTCTGGTTATAAAGTACAAACATTCTCCTGGGAATGTGAAAATTCGAAACAATGAAAAGATCAGAAGTTTGCTAAAAAAGAGGAAGGCTTCAGGGAATTTGGAGAGAGACACAGAGGGACAGAGACCAGAGAGAGAGAGACAGAGCGAGAAAGTGCTAACAACTGTCTGTGAAGAGAAGTATCATTGAGCAGGGTATGTCAGATTAGCTATGAGCCCAAGTAAACCAAGCAACAGAGGCTCACTTGTCACCTACCTATAAAGAACTGATGGTTGTATCCAGCAAATTCCTCTTCATCTGTGCCATGATGAAGGAACAGAACATGGAGTGGAGGAGAAAAGATTGTGGTTACTTTCTTCACTGAATTTATCCCCACATTTACAAATTACTTCATTTCAGCAGGTGGTGGCAGCACAACTGATGTAATAATGAGCCTGCACACGGAAGCCCCCTTGGTAATGCCCAAAATACTTTGGATTTCCTCACTCCACCAAGGCACATACATTTTTTTTTTTTTGCAGGGCAATGAGGGTTAAGTGACGTGCCCAGAGTCACACAGCTAGTAAGTGTCAAGTGTCTGAGGCTGGATTTGAACTCAGGTCCTCCTGAATCCAGGGCCAGTGCTTTATCCACTGTGCCACCTAGCTGCCCCTGCACATACATTTCTGACGTGTCTGGCACGAACTTAGCTGTTGGATCTCTTCACGAACTAAGGCATCACAATTCATTATCCTTAACATAGTTGAGAATCAAAATGCCTTATAAAAAAGAGCAGTAAAGATCATTTTTTCATGCTTAACCTAATAGCATCATAACGGAAAACAGAAATTAAACTTTTAAATGGCACCAAATCCGGGCTTTTAGACTTTGGTGGATGTGAGCAAAGTGTAGCAGTGCATTACTTACGTTTGTTTGACTTTAAAAGTAACTCATTGCTGAGAAATAAGAATCAAATAGGACTGTTCTGTGATCCCTAATTGTGTAAGATACAGACCTTTATTTCAGGTATGGAGATAAAGAAAATTGCTCAGAATTCCAGACTCAGAACCGTGCAGCTCTCAGCTGCATTCACACTTTGTATTGTAAACACTTCAGTTTGGCTCCTCAGAGAAACATCAATACTCAAAATGTTAGAAAGATAGAGTTTTCAAAATAATTTTCTCTTCACGCATGCATAGAGTCATAACTAGGGTGGGAAGATCAGTGCTTTGCCTCAGGATCCCAATACTAGGAGAGAGGGGAAAGTACTCTTCTTCTATTCAGCACAGAACCACCATCCCTGCACTTTGAAGGTCTCTGTAGTGCCCTCTCTGGGGAGCTAACTTTCCCTTAACTGCTGCAGGGGAACTAGACTCTCTTAGGGAACAGGTGCCAGCCCCTTTCCAGTTCCACCTTCCACTCTCTGGTCAGACTAATACCCTGTGACCACCTCACAATGTCTGTCTACACTCCCCCCTCAATCCCCTCACCCTGCCCTACCCAATAAATAGAAAAAACAATCCTAGTTACGCTTCATGCAGGATCACATCCATAGATTTACTTGTAGGTACTATAAAATGTTATAGACATCATATTACTATAATGATGTATTAGCAAACACCACCTTTTAAAATTAATCTTTATTTTAAAATTTTCAAATGTAAAAAAAGCATAAATATTTCAATTCATTATCTAGTGATCAAATATATGTGTCTAAATGAAACAAGTAAGTAAGAAAAGAAAAAAAGAGGAAATAGCTACTAGGAATTATACATATGTATTTAGGGAATGAATCTCTATATGAAACCTACAGTATTTCATTATTCATTTGGTTTTTATCCTTTTTAAAAGACATTTTTTTGGGGCAGTGAGGTGGCGCAAGTGGATAAAGCACAGCCCTGGATTCAGAAGATCTGAGTTCAAATCCGGACCTCAGACACTTGACATGTAACTAGCTGTGTGGACCCTGGGCAAGTCACTTAACCATCATTGCCCCACAAAAAAAACCAACAACAACAAACCAAAACCAAACCAAAAAAAGAGATATTCTTCACAATTTGACATTTAATAATCTAATTTCTTTTTAGGAATCTAAAATAAGTTACCCAGTCAAATATTCGCCCTTTGGTACTGTCATATTTTAAGCCTGCTTCTCTTTTGCATGTACAGGAAATAAAAATGTTATATTACTTCCTATGAGAGCTCCTCTGGACATTCAGATAAAAGCAGAAAGAGAATTAAAAATTAAAATCTAAAGCAATGACATCAAACGCCAAATGAATGACCTAACCTTCATTGTAACATTTGACCTTTCCCTTCAATTTAGTCTCAAGATGTGTTTTAATGTAAAATACTGCATCAGTAAGAGAAACTTCACACAGGTGAAAAACATGAAAAACTGAACCTTAAGCAGAAGGGTTTAAACATCCTGAGTGGGTAAGTCAATCAGTAAATGAACATGGGAAATTTAGAAATAGCATGACATTCATTTAGGTAAGGGTTACTTCTGTAAACTCACCATTCACTACTATATAATTAAGTAAACAAGTAAACATTTATTGCATCACCTTCCTAGATATGTATTTAAATGATGACAAAATTTGGGATGTACATGAATAAAATTAGAGGCAAATTGTTTACTTTTTTACTTACCAGATTGAAATGTTTCTTCATCTTTGATTTTTGATATGGGGGAAAATACATGGATATATTATTGCAAGATTTCTCATGCTCAGATTATATTACCACAAACATATCAACTAATTATTCTTTCTTGACACCATGCTGACTTACTCTGTTGCGCTATTCTATTCCAGTACATTTCATATTTTTGTCCCTTATCTGAGCGCCTTTGTATGTCTTCTTTACGACATATCTTGTGTAAGAATCATAGCACTTAGTAGTTGAGGCAAGGCAGATAGGAAGGGAGTAGGGATCAAGAAAGGCTTAGCTAGATAGCAGTTCATCTAAAAAGGATCAGGACTATACATTTCATACAAGTTAGCGGTGCAGTGTATCAGTCAAAAAGGCCAAGGCAATCTTGGGCTGTGTCGAGAGAAGTTGTGTGCCGAGGTTACATGTGGAGTACCGTGTTGAGTTCTGAGCGTTATGTTTGAGGAACAATATTCATGGAGAGTGTACAGAGGAGGGAGGGCAGAGAATTAGAGAAATTTAGTCTGGAGGAGGGACCATTTAGCCCAGAAGACAAAATAACCTTTTTTTTTTTCTTTTTTTTTTTTTTTTAGCGAGGCAATTGGGGTTAAGTGACTTGCCCAGGGTCACACAGCTAGTAAGTGTTAAGTGTCTGAGGCCGGATTTGAACTCAGGTACTCCTGACTCCAGGGCCAGTGCTCTATCCACTGCGCCACCTAGCTGCCCCCCCCCCACAATAACCATTTGAAGGGCTGGCATACGGAACCAAGATTGGCCTCTGAGGACAAAAGTAGGAACAACAGGTGGCAGAGGTAGATTTAGGCATGATGTAAGGAACTGCCTAGTAATTCACATTATGCCAAATGGTATGGAGTGTTTCAAGTGGTAGTGGGCTCCCTTTTCCTGGAGGTCTTCAGGTGAAGGCTGGATGACTAACTATTAGGAATGCTGTAGGGAGAGTCTAGTTGGGTTTGACTAGACTAGAGGGACAGAGACTTTGTGATGCTTTGTAATAAATAGAAGCTTATTTTCCTTGTACATTAGCTGATAAAGTTTAATGTATGGGGGGATGTCAGATAAAGTTCAATGTAAAGTGGGATGGTGCAGTAACAGTGGAAGGGAATGAGGAAGGTAGGGAGGGGTCCTGGGGCTGGGGGATAGGAGTGGAAGTTAGGAGAAAGAAGCTTGGATATCCAGCTTTGATTGGGCAGGGTCAGATAGATGAGGTGTGAATGAGTTCAGGTAAAACACCTTTGACTGGTGCTAAGTTAATTCTGATAAATGGTTTGGAGAAACCAGGAAGTATTCTCAGCAACATAAGCATAGTGGTGTTTTTTTAGTGGGATCATACAATTTGTAATATATTCCATTTATAAATGAACCATTAGAACATCCATATATCTAAGGGAGTTTTGTAATGGTAAGTGTTTTATTGTAGTGAATGGCATCCCAATGATAATTTCATAATTAAATCAAGGCTAAATTTATTGATGGGGCCAGAATGCCTTTACCCAGTAATGTATGTGTGTGTGTGTGTGTGTGTGTGTGTGTGTTTCTAGGTAGTTTTAGACATTCTGTATAATGCAGGTGAGAGTCATTAGCACATATATCACAGGCCACATAGCAGAGCCTTAAAAAAAATCCAAATGTTAGAACTATACAATAATTTCCTTGAGAGAAGGCTTTATGCAAGAATGGGACCAGTTCTCACTGCCCCTAATCCAGGTTCAGTTCTTTCAGCTTCTAAGCAGGAAGGAACCAGGGAAATAGTTAGAGATGTGGAGAGAGATTGGGACAGACCAATTCTTCTTTTTGTGACAAGGTCAGACCTAGCTGCTGGGGAGGGAGGAGGGAGGAAGGAAGGAAGGAAAGAGATAGAAGGAAGAAGGGATAGAAAGAAGGAAAGAGAAAAAGAAGGAAGGAGGGAGAAAAGGAAACAGGGGAAGGGAGGGAAGGAGGGAGAAAGAATGCAAAGAAGAAAAGGAGGAAGAGTGGAAGAAAGACGTATTATGACATCTCTTATGTGCCAGGCACTGTGCTAAGCACTTTACAAATCTTCTTTTATTTGGTCCTCACAACACCCTGTGAGATAGGTACTATTATTACCCCCATTTTTATAGTTGAGGAAACTAAGACAGACAGAGGTTAATGACTTGTGCAGGGTCATCTAGCTAGCAAGTATCTAAGGCCAGATTTGAACTCAGGTTTTCTTGACCTCTGTACAGAATGACCTCAGTCTTAATGCAATTTTAAGTTTTAATAGTTACTAAATTTTAAAAATTCACTATGGGGGCCAGCTAGGTGGCGCAGTGGATAAAGCACCAGCCCTGGATTTAGGAGTACCTGAGTTCAAATCCAGCCTCAGACACATCACACAATACTAGCTTAGCTGCGTGACCTGGGCAAGTCACTTAATCCCCATTGCCCCACACAAAAAAATTCACTATGACTTAAGGGACATACTATATGGTATCAGTTATGTACTTTCAAAGCTGTTTGTTTTGTTTTCAAAATTTCCCTTACATGCTAGTGAAACCCAGTCTCTATCCCTGGGAAAATAAGGAGGAAAAAGGAGTTGTCTACATCTAAGGCAGGAAGATCTGGAGACACTGGGATCCCTGAAGGCCAGGCAGGGACTGGGGATATGGATACAGAGACGGAGGAGCACACTGGTCCAACAACCCTGGAAGGTGGCCTACATCATAGCAGAACATTCCAGCAGGGCCTGGACTGGAGTGTGGCTGCATGCTAGGATCCTTCCTTCCTCAGGCCCTACAAGAAATGTGCGTGGACACTTCTCTGATGCTCTGGGGATGAGGTCTCTCCTAATAATTACGTAACTAGGAGTAGATCTCCTTACCTTCTTCCACACAACTTATCCATCAATCTTTATGTCATCATCTATAAAGTGATCACAAAAAAGAAAGTCACTTAGAAATTTTAAGCACTGAAAATAAAACCTATCACCAAGGGATCTTAGAGGTCATGGGGTCCAACCCCCTCATTTTACAGATGAGGAAGCTGAGACTGAGGGTAAGTGACTTGCCCAGAGTCATACAGCAAGTAAGTGTCTGAGGCAGGATTTGAACTCCGCTCTTCCTGACTCCAAGTCCCGTGTTCCATTTATTTTGCTCTGCTAGCCCTCCCTGAAACTCAAACCAGATGGTAGCAACTCTTTTTTCAATACTTTAGACTTCTTGGAGAGGAAAAAAAAATCACCCTACTGTATCATCTGGAATTTATAATATTAGGGAATCACCTGGCACAATAGGAGGTTAAGTGATGCCCTTGGTCCCAAAGGTAGAATGTGTCAGAAGATTTGAATCTAGGTCTTCTTCAGTGTCATAACTAGCCACCGTGGTGCCAAAAGCAAGGGCACAAAATGCACCCAGGACCAAGAGAAATGAGATTATTCTTACTTAAGCTTGGCGTGGGTGGCAGCACAGACCCAGGCAGAGATACTGGGAGACCACTTCAGGGGTAGAAGTGAAGGGAGAACAAGGCAAGTTTTGGCTAGGGAGGAGTTCAGCGGTGGGTGTGTCTGCCATCTGGCAGCTTCTGATTTAAAGCAATTATTCTTGTTCTTAGCCTCTAAGCCCAGTTGTTTTCTGTACTGCTAAAGGACTAAAAGTACTAACAACCCCCTCTAATTTTAAACTACTAAAACAGCCTCTCAGCTGTAGTAACTGATTTTCCTAACCCCAAAGCAAGCCTCTTTCCACTCTCCCGTACCTGACCTCTCATTAATGTCACTTTAATGTCAAAGGGTTTAATTTACTTATATGTGCTAGATTAAATTTATGGGATAATTATTTGAAGGGACTAAATAAAACAAAGTTCTATAAAACACTAATTACTTGCTCCAAGCCCTAAATGTAGCCTTGTTCCATTAAGATATAGTGAAAATAAGTGCCAAGGTTGAAGTTATCATTACAATAATTGAATCTTTATGTTTCTTTATTTTTTTTTGTTTTTTCCCCTTTATGTTTCTTTAAAGAAGGGCGTCTTGACCTTTGTTACGCCCTGCACCCCTTTGGCAGTGTCCTGAAGCCTATAGGCCTCTTCTCAAAAATAATGCTTTTAAATGCATAAACTAAAATATGTAAATTTACAAATGAAACCAATTATATTTAAATGTATTTATTAAAATTTGGGGGGTTAAGAACCTCTAATTTAGAAGACCTTTTCAGATTCACATTTTCACAATATTAATGATTTTTATAAGCTCTTACAATAACCTCAGAAGTAAAAAATAACCACCTTCATCCCCATTTTACAAATAAAGAGGCCAAGGCACAGAATAGTGAAATGATGCTTACCCATGGACTGTCAATGACCCTAAGGCATCAGGAGCCCAAGTCCCATCCAGGATATTATCTAGTCATATTTCTGGGGCTCTTAGTTCAGAGTTCTAATGAGAAACTACCACTCTTCTGCATGTACTTTGTGATGGGCATCAGCAAGGTAACTGATTCTACCATTCACACATTAAATCCCACATGGTAGGGAATCCAGCCCTCATCATGCCTTGTCCCCATTCCAGTCCAACAATAGAAGATGGCAATGTCCTTTCTAAAAGAATATGCTCTGCAACTAGTAGAATAAAAGTTATGTGAGGGAAGGAATGTTTTTTAACTCATAATTTTGAGTAGTGGGATAATTAGTGAACTCCTGCTTCTCGGTATTTATTTCTGTAAGCCCTATGAGTTTTATTACTTGTTGATGAGTTGACCAAGTGGGGAAGAGGATGTTAAGGGCTGAAAAAATTCCTTTTGTTGCCTTTATTTCCCCTAGGTTTGTGTTAGTTCACTCTGACCTGTTAACTTCACTGATGTCTTTTGTGTGTGTGTGTGTGTGTGTGTGTGTGTGTGTGTGTGTGTGTGGCAGTTGGGGTTAAGTGACTTGCCCAAGGTCTCAAATATCAAGCATCTGAGGCTGGATTTGAACTCAGGTCCTCCTGACTTCAGGGCCGGTCCTCTATCCACTGCGCCACCTAGCTGCCCTCCCCTGATGTCTTTTTAATGACTTAAAATATTGTACATTCTTTTTTGTTTTGTTTTGTTTTTTTGTGGGGCAATGAGGGTTAAGTGACTTGCCCAGGGTCACATAGCTAGTGTCAAGTATCTGAGGCTGCATTTGAACTCAGGTCCTCCTAAATCCAGGGCTGGTGCTTTATCTGCTGCGCCACTTAGCTGCCCCCTAATGACTTAAAATAAATGACTCATGCAGTCAGGAGCATGGTTCTAAGGGTACAGTGGGCACTTAATAAATACATGATCAATTCAATCAGTTGTAACAGTCCTTTGGGCAAGACTAAGACTAACTTCCTTGCCAGGGTGCCTAAGTTTCTAAATATTATGGGAATTGTATTTCTTCCTAGCTCAGGAAGGTGGGCAGTTAAGAGCAGGACAAGAGGGCAGAGTTTTCATCTAGACCAGGACAAAAAAGAGAACCTATGAAAGAGGAAGAGAGAAAATCAATGCCCAAGGTCTTTAGCAATTTTGGACTTCTCCTTGAGGTAATCGGTCCAAGCCTTTCCAGAAGGACTGTTATACGATCTACCGATAAACACTTATGAAGTGCCTACTATGTCAAGCACTGTGCTAGACCAAAATGAAATAGTCTCTGCCCTCAATGGGCTGACATCCTATCCATTGACTTGAGTGGAATTGAATTAAGAGAACATCAGTAAATTTCAAGGAGACTTTGGGTTTGGGGTAGGTACTACATTTTACCTTCTTCCACAGTACTCACTGGTCACAAATGATGGAAGCAGGTAATTAAAAAAATAAAAACAAGTAAATTAAAAGAAACAAGATATCCAATGTCATAATTGCATTAAATAGACTCTTAAAATAAATTATAATAGCTACTGTTTATGTAGTATTTTAAGGTTTGCAACATTCTTTACAAACTTCTAAATTTATCTTTACAAAAACCTTGGGAAGAAGTAGGTAATGTTATTATCCTCATTTTTACAGTTCAGGAAACAGAAGTAGATAGTGGTTAAATGACTTGGCTAGGGTCTCACAGCTAGTAGGTGTTTGAGACCTAATTTGAACTCGGGTCTTCTTGACTCCAGATCCAGTGCTTTAACCACTATACCACCTGACCCAAAAGAACCCAAAAAGATAAATTTCTGAGGGGTGGATGGGATAGTTATTTGGGGAAAAGGGGAGAGAAAGGAAAGACTCCAATAGCTCATAAACTCATATATATAGATAACCGTATACTTCACCTATGGCTAAGGTCAGCCCTAAGAAAGGGTAAGATTGTTTTTCTCAAAAGGCACATGAATGATTTTACTTCCTGTTAGTATCAGAGAAGAGAATTCCACACTCACATATGGTTGATCTGAGGCAGGCCTGAGGCTGGAAGGGTTGAGACCACCAGAATTCCCGCTGCTTCCTGCAAAAAGAAATTCAGCCAATAAATAAATAAATAAACAAACAAATGAACGAACGAACAAACAAACAAATAAGTAATTAAGTAAAAAAGTAAGTAAATAAATAAGCATAGAAATAAAGAAATAAAAGAAATTCAGCCCTGAGAGAACCAAACCAACTTGATTTTGTATCATTACCAACATTTTAAAAATTGCTGCTTCAATTAAGGTTTTCTGAATTAAAGTTTCATTTTCCTGTAAATCACTTCATTTCAGGGAAATTATCCATCACTCTATTACTGTCTTGCAGGCCGCAGGTGGACACAACCAATTGGAATTCCCCAAACTCTGGAAAGTCCCTAAATCTAAAAATAGTAAATGTGCTTTTACTGTAGAAATCCTTATGAGTCTTTCTTCAGGGTTCTTAGCCAGCTAAGAAGCTCTGAACCTGGTTTCTTTGCAAATTTCATGCCTTTGCTAATAAATCGAATATGCTTGGACTTTGCCTTCTCAGGCATTCCATTTTACTTGATACATCATGAAGAGGAGTTGAATTGAAACATCTTATTTATTACTTGATGGAAAAGGATGATATCATACTATATGGCTCTAGAAAAGAATATTAATTGGCTCTGTCATCTCACAGAATCTTTCCCCAATGATATAAAATGTCATTTGGACCCAGTATAAAATTCTCAATATACATCAAGGAAAGATAGAGACTGAAGGCTTTGGTTTTGACTATGAAGGTCACATTGAACCAAGGGATGAAGGCAATACCTACAAATGTGTTAGTCTACTTCCAGTAAGACACATCAGTCATAAAGATATCAAGGAGATAACTTGTCCATTGCTATTAATTCTTGGGGACACCAACTGTCTCCCTCCCCACCTTACAGGGCTTCTTGTGTTCTCAGACAAGTGTTCTACCTGCTAATGGCCAAAGCAACATCTGCTCCTGTTACTGTAGAAGGATTAACTGAAAAGGTGGGGGATTAATAACCCAGCAACTGGAACAGCAAACCAGCTGTCATAGGAAACTTATTTTTCTTTAAAAACCTCATCAACATTAAATGCCAACCTTTACAGAAGAAGTCAAAACCCAGTCCCAAATGACTGGGAGTAAAGAGAATAAAGAGAGGGGCCTGAAAAAACCACAAACAGACAATTGAAAAATACAGGCATGTGGGTACCAGGTACATTATATATCTCGGCCTTGAAGCTGAAACTGAATATAAAACGAGAGGAATGTATATCTTAAATTAACATGCATGTTTTCCTACCCATGGGATAAAATATTTTTCTAGTCACATGGCAAAGAAGCTAGGACACAGGACTTGGAGATAGGAGGGTCTGAGTTCTAATCATGATAGAGACCCTTAATAGCTGTGTGATCTTAAGCAATTATTTTACCTCTCTGCCTCTTTCCTCATCTTTATAGATGAGGGAGTTGGACTTGATGGTCCACTGTGGTTCTAAATCTATAATGTTGTAAAACCGTGATCCTGAAAACCCCAGTTCTTTTCATCAGCATGACGACAATGATGATGATGGCACTTTGTCATCTGACACATGGTCAGTTTAAATTCAATGTGTTCTGTGCTAAATAGATCTGACATTTAGTTTGGTTGCCACCTTCAATATTGCAAGAAAAGGCTCCTCAAGTCATAAAACAATGCATTTTTTTTCTCATCTTTTTTGCCTTCAAATGTAATGTAAAGCATCTCAAAAATGAGCCACAGAGTTATTACTGAGATGCCCCCCCACACCTCAGGAAGCCAGAGTCTCAGGAACGACCATGGGTTACATAAGGATTTGACCCAACCTTTTGTTTCTCTTGCCTAATGCTCTAATCCAATAAACCTATAATTACCTCCATGTCAAATAATCTCTAAGATTACAAAAAGTGCTGCCATTTCTATTGAGTCTGAGACAAAATTAAAAAAAAATATCTTCCATACAAAATGCTTTTTGGCATTAAAATGTTGGTTATTTCAAGAGAGAAAAAAATAGATAGTTGATTTAAACCAGCACAGAATTTAGCATGCTAAAATTCTGCTGTGTTCCTTCAGCTGTGCCTTTTCATTTGGTCCTTTCATTTGTCATTCGTTTATCCTTTTGTTAACAACCATTTAATTTCATTTAACATTTTCTCATACTTGAAAATAGATGCGATACTTAGATCCAACTTTGAAAACAGTTGTTTGGGGGCAGCTAGGTGGCGCAGTGGATAGAGCACCGGCCCTGGATTCAAGAGGACCTGAGTTCAAATCCGGCCTCAGACACTTAACACTTACTAGCTATGTGACCCTGGGCAAGTCACTTAACCCCAACTGCCTCACACACACACACACACAAGCAGAAAAAAACCAACAGAATATGAAAACAGTTGTTTGTCCATTTACCTTGGACCAGAGAATAGTCAAGAATTGTGACCTATGTGTGTGCTTGGAAGGGGGATGGGTGGCAAGGAGGAAAGTGAACTAATTAAACAGTGTGGTTTCTTTTGTAGGGTGAGGAGGAAATAAGCTTTTACATAGTACCTATGTACCTAACATTGTATACTTGGTACCACGTACCTGACCCTATGCTTTATAAACATGATTTCATCTGATCCTCACAATCCTGGGAGATAGGTGCTATTATTTATTATCTCCAGTTTTACAGATGAAGAAACTGAGGCAGATGGAGGTTAAGTGTCTTGCCCAGGATTACACAGCTAGTAAGTGTCTGAAGTGAGATTTGAACTCGTCTTCTCCTGATTCCAAGTCCAGTGTTTGTCACTACTTAGCTGGTCCCTGACTGCTGATTAGAATGAGGGTTAGCATCAGTGTGTGACTATGGCCAAGCCACTCAGTGGATCTGAGTCTGTTTATTCATCTATAAAATGGTGATATTTATATCTGTCCCTCTTCTTTCATAGGCTTGTGGTGACAATCAAATGTGAACAGTGGGAGGGAAGGGCAAAAGGAGACCCTGCTGCCAAACCTATACCTAAAGGTTCCAGGAATCGTTCTCCAATTCAGGCTCATTCAGACTGGAGCTGTGATATAAAGATATATATGTCTATATAGATACATCATACTCATGTGTCTATATACATATACATATATATGTATACACACACATATACTTATAACAGAAAGAGTTTAAGGCATGGGCCCTGCCTTATTATCCCCATTTCACACACACACACACACACACACACGTATCCTTGGGATAGACTTAGGGACCCTGACAACCCTGGAACTAGCTCAGCACCAAGGGGGTGAGCTGTTCTAAGTACTGATCAATATCCATAGATGAAGGAGGCAGTCTCCTACATTATGTGACCCAAAGGGCAACATATAAAACTACACAGTATGTACATAATACACATACAACAGAAGAACAGGATTAAAAGATGTAATCAAGGAAATGTACGGCAGAAAGAGAAGATGGGCCAGTTGTGACATGTCAAGGCCAAGGGATAACAGGTGGATGACCACGGTGCTCCACTGTTATCCTTGAAATGTCCAGAGAAATGAAAGGGCTCCAGCCCTTTGTGAACATCCCTGTGATGGCTTCCAGGAGGACATGGACAAGAGGCCCAAGGATACGTTGTGTTCTGCGTCGTCGAAGAGGTCATGTAAATCAATTAGATCACAGATTGATGTGAGCATTTGAGAATACAAAATGTCTATTCTTATTATCATTGTATCCTAGGGTCTAGAGCTGGAAAGGATCTTAGAGGTTATCTCACTCAATCTCCTCTTTTTTTACAAATTGGGAAACTGAGGCAAAGAGGCGTTTCATAGATTTACAGCCAAAATATGATCTGGTCCAACCTCTTTATTTCAGATTAGGAAACTAAAGTTAAGTGATGTCCCTAAGGCCTCATAGGTAGTAAGTGGCAGCACCAGGACTAGAACTCCAAGATCTCTTTTCCATTTTGCCACACAATGGCTTTTAGGTTAAATGACTTGCCCAAGGTCATACAGGTAGTACTGGTAAAAAGTAAAAATGCAAACCCAGGCTCTCTGGCTCCAAACTGTACCATACTGCTTCCTATTCATTCAACAAATAAGTCTATCACAAGGGAAGATTGCAATGACAGAAGCTTTTGGTGACTGATGATAGATAATGAAAAAGATGAACGACAAAGAATTGGTCAATATATCTTGAGTGTAGGGGACAGGGTACCTGAACTGGCCAGTCCCAGTACAACAGTCCATCTCACAGGAAGAGATATGTTAACCCAAGTATTAAAGCTTTACAGCAATGTCCCTTAAGACCACCTCACAGACTCTAATTTGATTCTGTACTCATAAGTAAGGCTTCTGACCTTAATTTGGCTTCCTAAGCAGACTCTTCTAGTGGGGGGAGACTGTACTGAATAGTTAACATGAATATTCTAGTCTGTTTGGCCATTGAGTTTCTCCATGTAAATTTATAAATTAGCACTGTGGTTTTATCCATCTGTCTCTTGTGAGTCTGGTCATTTAAATTAGCCCCCAGGATCTGATTATAGAGTGAACTGACAAAATGGAGTTTCTGAACTTACAAAGCCAAGGACCAGAAATTAGAACCATGGTAGAAACATCCCATGAGATCTATCCTCTTCCTCTTTCTCCTCCCCTCCCCTCTCCTCTCCTCTCCTCTCCTCCCCTCCCCTCCCCTGTCCTCTCCTCCCCTCCCCTCCCCTCCCCTCCCCTCTTCTCTTCCTCTTCTCTTCTCTCCTTTCCTTTTCCACTCTCTATCTCTCCCTCTGACTTCCACCCTCTTCCTTTCCTCTCCTCTCCTCTCCTCCCCTCTCCTCCCCTCCCCTCCCCTCTTCTCTTCTCTCCTTTCCTTTTCCACTCTCTATCTCTCCCTCTGACTTCCACCCTCTTCCTTTCCTCTCCTCTCCTTTTCTTCTCATACTCCTTCCCTCTAAATACACTCTCCTTCCCATCTTAAATACAATAGAAACCTAAACAAAACCTTCTGTTTTGCTGGTGGTTAGTCTAGAAGTAATTGTTTCCCTTACCTTTTCAGAAGGTGATTGGAAGGGATAAGACCCGCACAGGCACCAAAGTCAGAGACCTTCCTGGCCTGCCACCAGAGGGAGTCATTCCGATCCACAATCTGGAGGATCTCTCCCTTTTGAAATGGCAAGCCAGCATCTGCACAAGGGATGATGGGATCCTCCCAGGGGCAGTACTTGGCCATCGTTCGAACATAAACCTAGTGAAAAGCATACAATTACACCAGCAGGAGAACCTTTACCTACAAGTATAAACCAGTTCTTCTAGGCTTCTATTCACCTCTTCATACTCATTTTCTCCATCCTTTCTACCCACCTTTATTCCTATTCCCACAAAAGGGTCACTGATTATAAATTAAACTTGTAAGATGTAAGGAGGAGGAAATCTCTGACTTTCTCCTCTGAGGATGTGCAGGAAGTGGTAGAGCTATGAAAGTAAACTCCTACCTCCCCCTCCCCTCACACCCTTCTCTAAAGTATACTCCCCTCTCTTTTGTAGAGCCTTAAGAAGAGCACCAAACTCTAATTTATTAATATTCCACTCAAGTCAAGCCTTGAAATTAGTATGAGCAATCAGATTTTATTCCTATTAAAAGCTCCTGAGAGACCCTCACTATCTCTGAGTATTATCCTTTAGGTTGAGTCTATCATTGTGGCTGTAGGAGGAGTATCACCATACCCTTTGAAGTAGTACAGGGGTTCTTGTTTGGGCAGAATCTAAACTCTCTAATGCCATTATAAACTCACAGAGGGCTTCTTACACCAGGTTTTTATTTCCACAACCTCTACTTCAATTCTAAATAAGGATGACTATTAATAATCATTACTAATGACAGCCATAATATTGGCGATTCTATTTTTTGATATACAAACTAATTGAAGTTTAGTAACCTCATCCTTAATACAATAGTCCCACTCTATTATGCCTTTCCTTAATGAATTCTTCCTTTTATTGTTAGTACTTTTGTTGTTAATATTCTTTTTTTTTTTTTTGGCATGGCAATGAGGGTTAAGTGACTTGCCCAGGGTCACACAGCTAGTAAGTGTCAAGTATCTGAAGTTGGATTTGAACTCAGGTCCTCCTGAA
This sequence comes from Dromiciops gliroides, assembly GCF_019393635.1. NCBI lineage: Eukaryota > Metazoa > Chordata > Mammalia > Microbiotheria > Microbiotheriidae > Dromiciops > Dromiciops gliroides. The sequence continues at coordinate 89,009,217 of NC_057863.1, read as the reverse complement.
TCCAGGGCTGGTGCTTTATCCACTGTGATATCTAGCTGCCCTTTCCTTTTATTGTTTATGTTTCTTCATTTTGCCTCTGCTACGATGAATCTCTGAGTAAGAAACATGCCATATTCCACTCAAAAGGCATTTATTAAGTACCTCCTATATACCAGGCACTAAACTAGGTGTTAGGGCTACAAAGGCCTACACTGGAGGGCATTGAACACCATGTTTGACAACTTTTTTTTTTCAGGGCAGTGAGGGTTAAGTGTCTTGCTCAGGGTCACACAGGTAGTAAGTGTCAAGTGCCTGAGACCAGATTTGAACTCAAGTCCTCCTGAATCCAGGGCCAGTGCTTTATCCACTGCACCACCTAGCTGCCCAGCTTGACAACTTTTACTGTGGCATCTCTAACCTGGAGAAAGGATTCATTGAACTCTTACCATCGACTGGTTATTAATGGGGCGATCAGAAACCGGGACCACCTTGAACATGATTGTGCCGTGAGACATAGCCTAGAAAATTTCAATAGGAGAAATTATCATTGACTTCTAATTGACTGGTCTTAGGTCATTAAAACTGAGCTTTCCCTTGGCCCAGCAACATCCCCCACAGCATTGTCTTGGGCTTTTTTGTCCATGAGGACCAAACTAAGATCTCGGTCTCCTTCACCCATTTGCCATTGTGTCCCAAGCTACATGGTCTCTCTTCACATCTGTCACAACAGTTTCAGACCCCTCCCCAAATAAACTTTATTACTTTGTCTCACCCTGCAAAATGTACCCATAGTAGTTTGGCATGATACAACATGTGTACATTAGTTTAAGGGGTATTGTCATTTTTATTATATTGACATGGTTCAGCCACAAATACTGAATATTCCTCCAGTTATTTAAGTTGTTCCTAATTTTTGTTTTGTTTTGTTTTTTTTGTTTTTGTGGGGCAATGAGGGTTAAGTGACTTGCTCAGGGTCACACAGCTAGTAAGTGTCAGATGTCTGAGGTCAGATTTGAACTCAGGTGCTCCTGAATCTGGGGCCAGCATTTTTTCCACTGTTCCACCTAGCTGCCCCCTGTTCCTAAATTTTTAAGGAGCATTTTGTCTTTCTGTAATTCTATTTACCCATATGGGTATTATCCACCTATGTGGGTATTGAGTGCACTTTTTAGACTGATTCTCAGATATTTTATGTGTTTATGGTTATTTTGAATGGGGCTTCCCTTTCTATTATTACCTTTTGGATTTTGTTTTGCTAAACAGAAATGCTGTTGCTTTTTGTGGATTTATTTTGTATACTGTTATTCTTCTGAAGCTACTAATTGTTTCAGTTAGTTTCTCTGCTAATTCCCTAGAATTTTCTAAATAAACAACTATGTCATTAGCAAATAGGAGCAATTTTGACTCCACTTTGCCTATCTTTATGACTTTAATTTCTTTCTTGTTTAATTGCTATTTTTTAGCAAATAATAGCAGGGAAAGGGAGCATACTTCCTTTACTTCTGTATTTACTAGTGCTTCCCCACTGCATATAAGGTTAGCTTTTGGATTTAGAGATACTATTTATGATGCTAAGAAAGGGTCCCGTGCCTATGTTTCATAGGGTTTTAAGCATAAATGAAAGCTATACTTTGTCAAAGGTTCTACCTTCATCCGTTGATATAAACATGAGTTTGGTGGTGTTTTTATTTTTAATATATTAGTTATGTTATTTCTTTTCCTAATGCTGAACTATGCTTGCATCTTTAGTATAAATCCAACTTGATCATAGTGAAGTAATTGTTGTACAGATTTTTGTAGCCTTTTTGTCAAGGTTGTAATATAATTTTGGAATCAATATTCATTATGAATTACATAAAGGACAGAACTTGGAGTCAGGAGAACCTGGTTGCTATTTTCATGGCATTTCTTGTGCATACTAGTTTTATTGTGTCCCTCCTCTGACATGTAAATGCTGTGTGACACTGTGCAATCATTTAATGTCTCAGTGCTCTAGGCAACACTATAGCTATAAATTGAAGAGAAGGTACTGACGATCTGTGTTGGTAGAGAGATATGGAAGAGATACTAATTGGTCGATTAATATTGGTGCAATAATCACTAATTAGATGGTGTTGGAGAAATATTAGCTGGCAGTTTCAGAGGATATAAGTGATAGTACTGGAGGACTCCCAGAATTCTTGACAGGAGAAGTAGCCTTGTTCTAGAGACCTGATCTAATAGTATAAGTATAGGTTAGAAGAGTAAGCTCAGAGCCTCTGGAAATATTTAACAAGTTAGATTAAAAATCTGCTATACAGTTATTTATATTTTTTCTGTGTCCTCATGGGTGATTTATTTTTGTAAATATGCCATACAGTTCGAGAAATAGGAATATTATTTAATGTTTGCATTCAGAAGATACCATGTCTGCCACAGTTTATTCAGTTCTCAATTTCCATTTTTTTCTATTAGATTTGTCCAATTTCAGAAAAAAATAGGATAGTTTTCTACTAATATTCTATTACTTTCTATATCTTTTTGTAGTTCAGTTAACTTTTCTTTGGTCAATTTATATACTATGCTATTTGGTACCTAGGTGTTTAGTACTGATGTTGGCCCAGTAAGTAGGTAGTTCAAAATCTTCCTATCCTCTCTTCGTGTGTCTTGGTTTTCTAAAGTATGGGTTGGTTAGGTTTTCTGAGGTTTTATACAATTCCTTTAGCTGAATCTTCCTATATTCCCTCCCTTCTTTCTCTAGGGGAAAAAGAATCAATGCTACTATCTTCCATCGGTGAGATCTAGAGCTCTGGTACATGCAAAATGTCAATAACAGTACTAGGCCTCCGGGAGAGAAGTTTTGGTGTAGACACAGAGGGGCAACACAAATCACCATTATGGGTTTTTTTTTTGTTGGTTTTTTTTGGGTAAGGCAATTGGGGTTAAGTGACTTGCCCAGGGTCACACAGCTAGTAAGTGTTAAGTGTCTGAGGCCGGATTTGAACTCAGGTACTCCTGAATCCAGGGCCGGTGCTTTATCCACTACGCCACCTAGCTGCCCCCATTATGTTTTATTTCATATATCATGCCACCATTATTATTCTATATAGATAGTACTTTAAAGTTTACAGAGTTTTATATGTAATATCTCATTTAATCCTCACAATGACTCTGGGACGCAGGTGCTGTTATTAGCCTCATTTTACAGAGGAGGAAACTGAGGCAGATAGAGATTTAAGTCAGAGATATCAAACAGGAGGCCACAACACTCTGTGCAAACCTGAGTCATATTGAAATATAATTGGGAAATATTTAACAAAATAAATAAAATATAATGAAACATAAATAACATTACATTTTAAAAACCAAATCAATATGCAGCCTTCAAATATATTTTATGTAGGGTCCTCTTTTATATTTGAGTTTGACCCCACTGGTTTAAGTGACTTACAGTCACATAGCTAGTTGTTAGTGTCTGAGACCAAATATGACTCGGGTTTTCTTGACTCTGGTCCAGTTCTGTTTCCACTGCACCCCCTACCTAAATTATCAGTTAAAAAAGGAAAGAAAGAAAGGAAGGAAGGAAAAAATGAAGAAAAGAAAAGAAAGGAAAAGAAAGAGGGAAAGAAAAGATTGATACCAGGATATGGATCACTTGTTCTGGTTCAAGTCCCTCCACTGAAATGCCGTTCACTTCCACCAGTTTGTCTCCAGCATAGAGCAGCCCTAGACAAATGGAAACATAAGACAAAGATGGTATGATTCAGATATGGGTGGGGGTTGGTGGGAAGGATACCTGGGGTAGGTAGATGGCACAGTGGCTACAGTGCCAGGCTTAGAGTGTGACCCTGGGCAAGTCACTTTACCCTGTTTGCTGAAAAGTACCCTAAAAATACCAAAAACAGAAATGGGTGGAAAAAGAAGGTAAGAAGTGCTACCACAGGGGTGAATTTCATCAGAGTGTACAATGAAAGAGTTAGAATAGATCCACAAGGATGCCTACTCCAAGCTATGCCTGCAAAGAAATTTTCTTTACAACATTCTGCTTGACAACATTCTAGTGACCAAGGGGCATTCACAGTCACCTAAGGCTATTCCACTTGGGGATAACAATAATGGTCAGGGAACTTTTCCTTATCCTGACTTGCTCCTAGTTTTGTCTTCTGAGACCAGGCAAAACAAGTCAACTGTCTTCAAATAATTGAAGTCACATATCATGCCATCCCTTTCCCCATATTCTCTTCTCTAGGCCAAGTATCCCCAGTTCCCTTCATTGATCTTTGTATGATATGCTTTCTAGTTCCCTTACCCTACTGGTCACCATGCACCATGCTCCAGCTAAAGATTTCAAGGTGGAAGGGAACTTTGAAATCATCCAGACCAACCTCTTCATTTTACAAATGGAGAAACTGAGGTCCAAGGTCATAAAGGTAGTACATAGCAGAGCTAGGTTTCAAACTTAGGTCCTCTGATTCTAATTCCAGTGCTTTCCCCTTTACTCCATGCTCCCACTCCAACTTGTCAAAATTCTTCCCAAGTTGTGGCATCCAGAACTGAACACAATACCCCAGTTGTGGTCTGATGGGGCCAAGTGCAGTGGGTCTGCCCATCAGTTAAGAGGAGTCCATTATAATGCTTTCACAGAGGTTAAGATAGTCGTTAAAATAAGTAATCAGTGCATAATAGTTGTTGTTTGTCCTTCATTCTTAAAGAGGAGGTGATGTCATGACTTGCACTGAATTGGATTTAAGTAAGGGAGGGCTATGTAGAGTCATCAACCTTACTCTCTCCAGAGCCATCTGGGTCCAGTGAAAAGATCTATATCAGGAAGATGATGTTTAAGGCAACTGGGGTTAAGTGACTTGCCCAGGGTCACACAACTAGTAAGTGTCTGAGGTGAGATTTGAACTCAGATCCTCCCAACTACAGGACCAGTACTCTATCTACTGTGCCACCTAGCTGCCCCACATAGTAGTACATGCTTTTCTAAAAGCAACCTCTTTCATATACCCCAAAGTCCTTCCTAACCTCTTTCTACCTGCCTTACAGGGCAATTGTGAAGAAAGATTTTTGCAATCCTTAGAACAAATGCAAGTTGTTACCATTATAATCTTTATTATAATGGTTATTATCATCATTATTACTAATTGTACCATGCATATTTCATATATTTTCTGGAGTCTGGGGTCCTAGTTTCAAATCTCACCTCTGATACTTAGTATCTGAGTAATCTAGGGCAATGGGGGTAGCTGGATGGCACAATAGATAGAGTGCCGGGCCTAGAGTGTGACCCTGGGCAAATCGCTTAACCTCTTTGCCTCAGTTTCATCTGTAAAATGAGCTGGAGAAGGAAATGGCAAAGCCCTCTAGTATCTTTGCCAAGAAAACCCTAAATGGGTCACAGACTCTGTGACATGTGGGACATGACTGAATAACAACAGCAACCTAAGGCTTAATCTCCTTGGGTCTCAGTTTCCTCATCTCTAAAACAAAGGAGGGAGGTCAGACGAGGTGGCTTCCAAAGTCCACTGTGGCTCTATCTAGATATATGATCCTACACTCATTCACACTTCATAATGAGAAAAGAGCAAATTAGCTCTTTCAAGTAAATTACTTCATAAATAGTTTTAATCTTTATTAAATTGACTTCTTCTCAGATCTAATAAACCAATTAGAGATTACAATGACTATGGATTTGCTGGGTTTAGTAACAGATGGCAGGAGAATATTATTCAAGAGGCTGCCTCCCCTCACTGCTTCAGTCGATCTCATGGGTTTTGTTGGGCCTGCTTCTTTCCCTTTGTCCCTAGTCAGTCAGTTCCAATCTATCAATCAGTCAATATATCTACAGGGTTTCCTTGTTATCACCTGCCTTCAGGCCCAAACCTCAAAATATGTGCAAAGATTAGTAGAAAGGTAGGACAAAGCAAAATACAGCCAAGATTTTCTTTAAATATTGCACCTTTGTTGGTTCATTTCTTGAGCTTCATTTTGGCTCATTATTATTTCTAAACTTCAGACAGGAACTTTTGGGGCCAGACATGTTTTTATTTAAGCTTCAGGTTTTACAGTTCCTATTACAGCTTCATGGATATTTTTCTCTCTGCGGACACTAACTATCTGGAGAGCAACAAGGCTACTATATATATGTGTGTGTGTGTGTGTGTGTATGTATATGTATATGTATATATGTATGTATGTATAGTATGATGGGATTTAGATCTGGAAGGAACCTTAAACATTATCTTCTAGTCCCACTCCCTTGCTTTGTATAGAAAAGGAAAGCTGACCCCCAAGGAGATGCAGTGACTTGTCCAAATTTTCTTAGCTTAGAAAGTAGCAGAATCCAGGATTTGAACCCAGAGAGGCTGACTTTCAAATTGAGGATTCTTGTCATATTACACCACAGCTGTCTCATACCACAATTATATAGTAGATAGAACTAAAGATATAATTTTGAGAATCATCAATATGGAGGTAATGATTGGAAGCCTGGATTGATCGATCAATCTATCTATCTATCTATCTATCTATCTATCTATCTATCTATCATCTATCTATATCTATGTATCTTTCTTTCTTCCTTCCTCCATTCCTTCCTTTCTTCTCTCTTCCCTTCCTCTCTCCCTTCCTTCTTTCTCTCCTTCTCCTCCTTCCTTCCTCCCTCCCTCCTTCCCTTCCTTCCTTTCTATGCTAATTTTCTACCAATGATGCCATAGGACTCCAACATACAGAACAGCACAATCTTAAAAAAATACAAATTGTAGTTCACACAAAGGTTGGGTGTAGCTAGGTTTTGGTATATTACTAACAATGACTTGGTGAAGCCCCATTCTGACTCAGGCTGGTCCTATTGTTCAGATTTGGGATTGAATAAAATGAGCCCCTCCTAGAATAACTAACAATTAATGAAGGGAGGCTGCTTAACCACAGGATGGACTCCCATTTCGTTAATCTATGATGAAGTCCAGACACCATGCTGAGCACTGGAGGCTACAAAGAGAAAAAGCAAGATGTGTGGCTTCTCAACTTCCCCGTGGCGGTCTTTGGGGTGTCAAATTGGAGGAAGGAGCTTTTGACTCCAAATACAGTGGCCTTTGGTAGGAAGCTCCCCCATGATTCAAGCTTTAGTGCCTTGGGGCTAAATGGTCTGGAGGAAAGCTTCAAAAACTTTTAAGGAAAAAAACTAGCCTGGTCTGCACAGGGAAGAGCCTTGGGAAAAACCAAGCCAGACTATACACGACAGGACCACTTGTAGATATTGCTGCTACTAACATTACATGGTAGAAAAGTGCTATCAGTACCATCATATAAAGGATCCTCAGGACCAAAAGGAGGGGAATATGTATCAAGAATGAGGAATAGGGGGCAGCTAGGTGGCACAGTGGATAAAGCACCGGCCCTGGATTCAGGAGGACCTGAGTTCAAATCTAGCCTCAGACATTTTGACACTTACTAGCTGTATGACCCTGGGCAGGTCACTTAACCTTCATTGCCCTGCAAAAAAACCCCCACAACAACAAAAAAACAAAAACAAAAAGAGTGAGGAATAACAGATGGGTGGCTGAAGTGTTGTATGGGTATATGTAAATTGTAAAAACAAACAAACAACTAAGGCAGATGTCTAACAAGGTGGGTAATACCCTTTCGGAGGATTTATGGAAATACATGGATAAGGATCAATTTCACAGTAGTTCACCATCAGACTTAAAGCTGGAAAGGGCCTTAGAGGTCATTAAGTCATCATTTTGCAGATGAGGAAACTGAGGCTCAAAGGGATTAAACGACTTCGACTTGCCCAGGTTCACATAGCAAATATAAGTGGCTGAGGTAGGATTTGTACCCATATCTTTCTGACCCCAGGACCAGCACTCTATCCACTATATCACAATGCACTCAGAATTGAAGAAACATATTGACTGACAGTCTTCAATCTGTTCCAGTGGATGGCATACCCACAGGGGTGAGATCACCAATCCACTGAAGTACTGAAATATTAAACTGAAGGCGCTGAAACAGATAAGCTCTGGAAAAGGAAGAAGGAAGAAAGGTTGAGGAAAGAACACGGGGTCTAGGACAGAGATGGGGGGAAATACCCACATTTGGAAGGTGAGAATTGACTGAAAGGAAGAGACAAAAGAAGATGGTATCTGGAAAGGGGCAGCCAAGGCAAAAAGCAAAGGCTTTTTTTCTCCAGGGGTACAAGGCTTAAGTGACTTGCCCCAGGGTCACACAGCTAGTGTCAAATGTCTGAGGTTGGATTTGAACTCAGGTCCTCCTGAATCTGAGGCCAGTGCTTTATCCACTGCGTCACCTAGCTGCCCCAGCAAAGGCATGTTTTAAGACGGAGTAGATGTGAGTATATTCAAAGACGAAGGAGGCAGAGCCAGTGATAAAGAGATGAAGGAGTCACTGGAGAGGAGGTCCTTCAGGGGAGACCTTACTTACATGGCTACTTAAGCCACTGAAAGGCATTTCTTCAATTTCTGAGGGGTTACCATCTGATGATCCAAGGCACGCTGGAGCACCAGAATTCCAACTTAACCACTCCTGTCTGCCAGTCCACCGTTGGATTATCCTGGCCACCATGATATCCCCTGTTATCTCATGGCGCTTGATGGTGGCACCCTGACAAAAGAGAACCACAGGATATACTCTTGATTCTGTATGCTTGGACATCCTTGGAGTCAATACAGATCTTAACTTTCTAGACAAGATCATCTCTTATATCTGGGATGAGAAAAATCACATAGAAATGAATAAAATAAAAATTAATTTGAAAAACTATTTCAAGCAACAGCAATGAAAATTGAAGGAGGAGGGGATTTGGGAAGAAATACGATGAGTTCCTTTGGACATGTTGAGCTTGAGATCTCTTTCTCAAGTCAGACATTAGGGCTGGATATATAGATTTGGTAGCAATATGCACAGAGATGATCATTAAACCTTTGGGAAGCTGATGAGATAACCCAAGGAAGAGGGTCTAAAGAGTCTAGTGAATTGATTTCTCAGAATTTTAAAGGTGGAAGGTAACTCTGAGGCCATCTGGTCTGACTCATCTCTAAAAGGAATCCCTATTATAACATGCTAAACAAGGGGTCAGCCAGCCTCTGTTGGAAGATCTCTGTTGAAGCAGAATCTATTTCATCCCTATGTAGCCTATCCCACTTTTGGTCCCGCTCCCATTTTTAGGAAGTTTTTTCCTGATATCTGCTTCAATTGGCCTCTTTGCCTCCTCTCCCCATCATTCCTGATTCTGCCCTTTGGGGCCAAACAGGAATCCAGCCTTTAGGGTTACTCTTCTTCCACGTGATGACCCTTTCAAATCTTGAATCCTATACAGGATTATGTTCCTCCTTGAGTCTTCATTCTTCACACTAATCATCCCCAACTCCTTCAATTGGTCCTTATGTGCCATGGGCCATTTTGGTTATTTCTACAGTGGGTGGGATATGGCTCATCGATGATCCTTTATAAATTGAGGCACCGAGAGGAACATATGTACAGAGGGACTTTCACCTCTTTATACCTCTTAATATAGCCCCAAATTGGCTTCGTGTTTTCTTTTTAAATGCCACATCCAACTTACTAATTCATGTTGAATACCCAAAAATGCTGGGTCTTTTTCAGATGAACTGCTATCTAGCCATGCCTTCCCCATTCTTCATGTGTGAAGCTGATTTTCTTAGACAAAGTGTAAGACTTCACAGTAATTCCTATCAAATTTCATTTTTTAAAGAAAGATCTCACCCAATGCTTTAGTTAGTCAAGGTCCTTATAGATCTAACTTTGTTGCCCAGTCTGTCATCTCTGCTTTGTACCACCTGTGGAATTGCTTAGCATGCCCTCTAGCCACTGATAAAAAATGAGAATACACAAGAGCCAAATACAGATCCCTGGAGCACTCTATTGAGGAAGGCATCCTGCCAAGTTGATATAGATCTGTTAACAACTTAAGTCTGGCCAATCAAGTAATTTGAATTCTATTTAATTTTATTATTATCCAGGCTACATGTTTCTGTCTCTTCCATAAGGATAGTGTGCAGTCAGTTCTGTGGTATTCGACAATTTGTGGACTCCTTGGCCCATACTGTCTGTGGTTTTGTCTTGGCAAAGATACTGGAGTGGTTGCCATTTACTTCTCCAGTAAAAGATTATTAGGACGCAGAAATATGTTTAATGTTATTGTACATCCATAACCTATATAAGATTGCTTTGCTGTCCTGGGGAGGGGGAGGGAGGGAGAAAAATTTGGACCTAGAAATCTTATAGAAAGAAATGTTGAAAACTATCTCAACATGTAACTAGAAAATAATAAAATACTTTTATGATAAAATATTATTAGGAGATATCAGATGTTTTTGCTCAATTGAATTAAATGACATGTAACAAAGTGATTTTTTTTAAAAATTAAAAGTACTAAAAACAAAGAAACAAAAACCCACAATCTCTTATAATCTTATACCTTGCAGATTGGACAGGGAACAGTAAATGGAAATCTCTAGTCAGGGCAAACATTCAGTGTATTCAAAAGCATAAGCAAGTGGTGCTCAAGGGGAGGGGGGAACCCCTTTATGTCTGTTAACACAATTTCCCTCAAATTTTCTGAGTGCCTGTAGCTTGTCACCTACCATGGACACATAAAGTGTCTGTGTCGTCCCTAGAGAGAGTCTAATCTCCATGGTATAGATCAAAATTCCAAATATCAAAAGACTTCCTTACCAGGGGCTGCTTATTTTCACCAAGCAGACAATCCTCAAAGCTTCCTCATTCTCGGGGATGTCATCAGGCAGTGGAGGAAGAACCGGCTCAAAATCTTTCTGAGCCACAGTATCATGGGCGTTTAGTAAGGCCTGGATCAGAAGAACAAAAACACAAGCCATGATCATCCTGAGAAGCGTGACCATCCCCAAAGTCAGTTGGCCCCAAACAACAGGACTTGTGGCACACAGCACAAGGTCCTCCCACTGATTAATTCCTACTAAAAATTCATGATTCTATGATTCTGGAAGGTAATCTCGTTTCTTGGAAGCCTAGGTAACATAAATCACAGACTGGACCTAGGCTACCTTGCACATGTGGAGTTTGAATTACAAAATATTCCATACAATAGCTTTCCTAACATAAACAGATAGAGAATTTTTGGCTACTTGGTTAGATATCAGCTATAAGCAAGGGACTAACAGATCTTCCTATATCAATCTTTTAATTACTATAAAATTTTTCTACAACAACCCTATGAATGATTGCTCCAGATGACTCCAGATACGATAAATGTTGATTAAACAATTAAATTTTAGCAAAGTTTGTTGTTGTTTGTTTTAAATTGGTACAGTCAATATTTGAAGGGACATGCCCTGGTGGAGGGTACATAAATGGGTCTGGTCATTCTGGAAAATAATTTAGAATCATATCAAAGAAGTCACTAAAGTGTTCATAGACTATGCTGATACTAGGTTTATATGCCTGAAGAGGTCAATGCCAGAAACAATGTTCCATATATACAACAAGATTACTATCAACACTTTTTGTCATACAAAAAAAACCTGAAAGGGGTACCCATCAAGGGGAATGACTGAGCAATTGTGATATATGAATGTAACAGAACATTATTGTGCAGTAAGAAACAAGTTTCAGGAATTCAGAGAAACATGGGAAAACATATGAAGAAACAGGGTGAAGATAGCAGAATCACTATAACAATATGCAATCAGTTCTGAAATTACATTTATTTTGAAAATGCAAATTTGTTCCAGTGTAATTGATATATTGGGGAACAATTTGAGCATAATGAGAATTTCACATTTGCTTATGTGTGATTCCATTTTCAAGAAACACTAGGTGAACACAGAAAGCTATACACAGCTGAACTAAGCCACAAAGGAATACACAAAATGCAACACACACATGCATGCATGCATGCACACATGCACACACACCCTTCAAACATCTATCAGCTGCCTCAGTTTACCGCCTGTGTTATCTTCCAAGACTGTTCTTTGCTATTTTGCATTTGTGGACTTTTCTACTTAAAAAAAACCCAACACACTCATTCAGCATCCCAGATATCCCCAGGACATCTAAGCTTCCTGGTTCAAAAAATGCCAAATAGTCCATGCAAAAAGAAAGCTTTAAGTATTGAGGAGAAGCCTGAGTATTAAATGAGAGAACATGGGATCTCTCCCAAATCATAAAAGAATCCACATTGGATCATTAGAGACATTGCCACAAAATAGAAGAATGCCTCTGACTGGAGGTAGGGTGTTCCTAACCCCATTTCCCCCATAAACCCTGGTTTTAATATTTTGGTAATTTTTAGGAACACGTGTCTAGTGGAACTAACTATATTGTGATCACAAGAACTATACTAAAAAGTAGTTGGAAAGCTTAGCCTCAAAAACCAGATGAACAATATACTTCTCTCCTTTATTTGTAGAGGGGTGTGTGTGTGGGGGTGCTAAGGGTTTTGGAATATACAGAGCTTGAAGGAGCCTAGAAATCATTTAGTACAGTCCCATCTACAGATAAGGAAACTGAGGCTCAGAAACACTGAGTGAAAAGCCACACAGGCAGTAAGTTGTCAAGCTAGTATTTGAACTCAGATTTTCTGGTCTCCATCCCACTATACCACAAAAGAGAATCTGGGGTGATCAGTTTTTTCTTCTGATGACAAGACACCTTACATTTCTCTAATAGATGGTTGTGTTACTATTCTTCCTTCAGAGATTGCTTAATAGGAAGAATTTAACTGGAACTTTAGAAAACAACTTATCTTTGTCCACACTGTTCAGATTGTTAATAAATGGTTATCTTTTGCACTAAATGTTTGACTTAGAAATCACATTCCAAATGCCATGAAGTCAGTAAATTAATATTTTCAGGATGCAGAATCATTAAAAAGTACTTTCCAAGAGCTGTTTGATCACCACGACATTGTCAGTATATTAGGACACAATTTTTAGCACAGGATAAGCATTTAAAAATGCTTTATTCATTCATTTATTATATTAATGTCTTTTCAAACCCAATTACAAATTTGAAATTCTTCCAAGTTGCCTCATTTCTTATAACAAGTATTGTTGCAACTTACATTTCTCCCCAATTCTTAGATATTTTGCCAGTGGAATGAAGAGAGGGAGGGCATAGTTTTACTGCAGCTCTTTTCTTCAGGAACTTGTCATCACTCCCCAGGATGCTCCCATCATCGTCGCTAGCTAGCATTTATATAATGCTTTAAAGTTTGCAAAGAACTTTACAAATATTATCTCATTTGATGCTCACAACAACCCTGGGAGACAAGTGCTATTATTACCCTCATTTTATAAATGAGAAAACTGAGGCTGACAAAGAGGTTTAACTCACGTCTCCAGGGTTACTTACATAGTTAATAGAGAGTTGAAACCGACTAAGGTCCAATGTTGAATACGCTGCGCCACCCAGTGGCCATATATTGTCGCTACTTTCTTGAGCACTGGCTACGTAACATTGAGAGGGGAAAACAGCGATGTTTCAGTATCAAGATCAGCATGGTACAGTGGATGGAGCCTTGGGCTTGGAGCCAGAGAAACCTGAGTTCAAAACCTGCCTCGGACACTGACTAGCTGTATCTAATAAAAATTATTATTGTTTTTCACAATAAAATCCTGGCTCCTCGGGAACGAGATTATTTTGGGAGGTGGTGATGTAGAAAAAATGAGTGGAGAAGAGGGAAACGTGGAAAATTTGTTTTATAATAGGAGTTAAAAATACGTGCTTAGTTTGAATAATCTGAAAATGGATAAAGCTTGTCAATTTCATCTTTTTCCCTTATACATTATATGTAAACAAGGAATAGGTCAAAAACCTGAGGAAAATTTCTTTCAAATGTTATTTGGATGGTATGTCCATGAAAATCTAATTTGAATAGTCATGTATATTCAAAGCATTTCATTGAGTTCAATCAGTTTCATTTGGTAAAACTTATTTTTTTTTTTACATTTAAAAAATGTTTTTGTTAAAAGGATGTTGAGCAGAAGAAACTGCACTATCTGGACCATTCTATTACTCACTGAACCCTGGGAAAATCTCTTAGCCTCTCCCAGCCTCGATTTCTTCATCTGTAAAATGAGTCGGGGTTAAACTTGATCTCACCATGTCTAAATCTATGCTCCTATGCCAAGCTGATTAACACCTGACCAGGTCACATCGGAACAATGAGGCTGAAATAAATTTGAAATAATCTCCCTCTCAAAAGGCACCCTAGAAAAAAGCATAAGTCAGGAGATGTGAATTCTAGGGCTGCTTCTGTAGTTTACTGTCTGGATGATCTTTGAGGAGTCCGTTTCTCATCTCCAAAACGAGGTGGTCAGTCTAGACAAACTCCAAGGTCCTTTCCAGCTCTAATGGGTTAGGATCGATATGCCTTCAAATATGTTTGTGCCTCTTAAAAAAAGAATGCTAATTATATTATAAAGTTTCATCCCCTAAGGTTTCCTCTGGCTCTAAAATTTTGTGACATTTAAATGCATTCCTCTGCTTGTCCCTTATAATGAAACTCCTTATCTGAGAATACCTTTACCATAGCCTTGATTTCTGCTTCCTATTTTTCAATGGATGCCCTCCCAGCCAGGATCTTCTCTTGTCCTTACCCCCTGCCTCCCCACCCCACCCCCAGCCACTGTCCCCTCAAAGAGCCAGCACTTGCCTGGAAGTGTTTGGCTTTTAGAACTTGTCTCAGTTCTTGGACTTCAGGGGACTGAGGAACCTCCCGCAACATCTCCACCACCTGGTTGATAGAATGACATGGAATATGAAATTGATTATATTCCTTTTTCAGGGAGTCCCATCCCAGCCATGTAAAAGCAGAGAGGTCTAGCAGTGACCAGTAGCCCACAACACTCCCGAGGGTGACCTGAACCAGGTTAAAATATAATTGGGAAGCGTTTAACAAAATAAATACAAATATAATAAAACAGATAATATTACATTCTAAAACTATGTGGCCTGCAGTCATCCGTCTATAAGCATTAGTGGCAGCTCTATTTGAGGCCCTCAGTGGTCATCTTTTTTTTTTTTTTTCAGGGCAATGAGGGTTAAGTGACTTGTTCAGGGTCACACAGCTAGTAAGTGTCAAGTGTCTGAGGGAGAATTTGAACTCAGGTCCTCTTGAATCCAGGGCCAGTGCTTTATCCACTTCATCACCTAGCTGCCATCTAGCTGCCACCTAGCTACCCGCTAAGCATCACTATTTAAAGACATTGTGAACAAGGCCTACCAAGCCTTAAGAAAAAGAAAAATTCTCATCCAGATGAAATTATTTAAGATGATTTAGAATTTCTGGAATGGAGACTGGAGGAGCTCATTTCTTGAGCTTCCTTCTAGCCTCACAAGTCTATGATAATAGATGGTTCTTTTAAAAAAATCAAATTCTGACTATACATAGGTCCTGATCAAGGTACTTTTGGGGGAGAGGCATGGGAGAATGAGAAGAGGGGGGTAGAAGGAGAAATGGATTAAATTTGCCTTAAGATGTTAGTTAAAATACATTAACAACTTGAATAATTTGGAATAGATTAAACAGGTCAGTTTTCTCCCTTCGATCTTTATATGCCAACTAGAAATATCTCAAAACTCAATGAAAATTATATTAAAAGTATATACAGTTAAATCATCTCATTCAGCTAATCACTTTTTAATCTGATAAAACTAGAATTTTTGTTAGAAGGGGAATAGCCATTGCATTGTTTTCTGTGTTCCTCTCTTACCTCGCAGGATAATGCCTGTGCCTGGGACAGGACAGGGATTGGTTTCTTTGTGATATATTCTTGGAGACATTCATAAACCTACAGAGGGGGAAAAGGTACAGCATATAACATGTTTTGAGCATTTAGGGTAGAAGGATCCTGCTGCATAACTTATAGTCACTTCGTGGCAGATCTACAATGAGGAATTTTCCACCTGAGGCTGATGCCACAATAAGTAGGATGAAACATGCACTCAGTTAGGAAGATGGGAGGGGAAAGGGCTAGGATACCACCAATGAGTTTCCTAGTGGGGAGGCCTATGATAGAGGGGGAAGTAAAAGAGAGGAATTAACGTAAACACACCAGTTGGTAGTTTCTTCTTTTAACTAATTAGTCTTATTAACTAAGTGTGAAGTTCTATTGTTTCTAAAGAACTGCAAAATCTGGCACCCTGGGACAAAGAACAAACTACCCCTAGTTGTATTTCTTTGTAGTGGAGTACCACTACAAAGCATTTAAGTATTTAACAAAGACCATTGGATACTGCTGCTGTCTCCTAAATACACTCTTGGATAGACAGTTAATATCCAAGAAATCTTAGTGTTCACCTTTAGAAGGGCTTGCAGCCAAGGGGAATGGAGAAGATCATATAAAAGACTGACTCCATTGACATCTCTGCTATAGAACAAGCTTAGTTCTTTCAGCACCAGCCTCAGAATCTGAGAGAGACCTGAGGAAAAAAGAGAGAGAGAGAGAGAGAGAGAGAGAGAGAGAGAGAGAGAGAGAGAGAAGTATTAAGTATAAACAACAGGTTACAGACAGGGTTGTAACTAAGGAAGGGTGACTGGGACTTTGACTTGGGCAACTAACATCCTGTGGTGCCATGAAAGGACTGCCTGTGTCTTGGCACTCACTTTCAACTGCGTTGGGCCCTCTTCTCTCCTGCCCCACTGTTGTGCCTCCTTCTTATTGCTCTCCCCTCCACCAGGACCTGTTTGAGTAAGAAGACTGTACTCTGTGATCCTTTTATTTACCTCAATTTGCCACTAAAGCCAAACTTCCTAGTCATAATTCTGCAGGCAAATATGTAATAATGCATTTCAGCTTGTGTTATAGGAAAATAGAATGAGTCCTTCCTTCATCTTAGCATGCTTTGGGTTATTGTGATGATACCTAACTCCTTCCAAATTTTTCTCCCTCCATATGCATCTGTTAGCACTTCTGAAAACCTTTGTTGAAAATAATCATTAGAAGATTCCAACTTCTAAGAAAGTCATCAGAAATATATTTCTAAGCAATCTCAGTTCTCTGTAGATGAAAGGAATTTCTCATCTGGTTCTAAGACTCTAGGTTATTTTGTTGGGAACTTGATGTGATATATTTTTAATGCATAAAGTTAACGAAATATCCAAAGCTTTATATAATATCCATAGACATGCTTTTATAGTGTTTTTAAATTATTGAAGTGCTTCATATACATTTTCCCAATTTTTATGTCACAACACTGTGAACTAAGTACCATGGATGTTATTAATTCCATTTTACAGATGAGACTCAGGTTGAATGATTTGTCTTGAGTCGTATAGTTAGTAGGTACTGAAGGAGCAGAGTGTGCTGGTGCTAGCCTACAGCCCTGCCTTCTAGGAATCCTGAGGCTGGTGGATATCTTGAGTTTGGGAGTTCCAAGTTATAGTAGGCTAAAACTAATAAGGAGTCCAGACTAATCAATATGGTGAATCTTTGGAGCAGAGAGCCACCAGGCAACCTAAGGATCAGGGAATAGATCCATGTTAGAAAAACGTAACAAGTTAAATCTACCATGTTGAGCAGTATTGGGATGAGGCTCGTGAGTAGCCATTACACTTCCAGCCTGGATAAAATAGGAAGACCCAATCTCAAAAAAAAAAAAAAAAAAAGATTACAGATAGTATTCCCCCCCACCCCCGGAACAATGGGGGTTAAGTGACTTGCCCAGGGTCACACAGCTAGTGTCACATCTCTGAGGCTGGACTTGAACTCAGGTCCTCCAGTCCTCCTGAACCTGGGGCTGGTGCTTCATCCACTGAGCCACCTAGCTGCCCCCACAGATAGTATTTTTAACCCAGTTATTTCTCACTACAATTCCAATACTCTTTACCCTCCACTGATCAGCCTTAAAAGAAGTAGATGCAGGGGCAGCTAGGTGGCGCAGTGAATAGAGCACCGGCCCTGGATTCAGAAGGACCTGAGTTCAAATCCGTCATCAGACACTTAACACTTACTAGCTGTGTGACCCTGGGCAAATCACTTAACCCCAATTGCCACACACACACACACACACACACACACACACACACACACACACACACACACAAAGAAGTGGATGCAGAAGTAGCAAATGAATCAATTGAATAAACAAAGTTTCTTTTGCTATTTGTCTTAAAAGTGGTTTATATATTTCTTCACTTTCATCCGGAAAGTTTTAGAAATAATCTACTGGACAATGAATCATTTTGATCCCCCCTGGATAATATACTTGAATATAAATATTTTAACACCCTTTCAGGTGGGGACCAGCAATCCAGAGAGATATACCATTCTCTTGACTGGTAACTGTTGGCAGCTCCATCATGTTCTTCTTATCTGATGATTTCTTTCCTTTTTCTGAATGGAGAAATTTTTCTTTTCCAAAAGGCAATTAGATCTGGGAAGCAGAGCAACAGATAAACTCCATTTAGTGGACTCTCCTTTCTTCCTCTCCTCCCTCACAACATAGTATAAGATGGCTATTCAAGGTTAGGCCTCAACAGTCTCAATAAAAGAGAAAACTCCCAAAGTTTTATGTTTCAGAGTTTTTCATTAAATAGATCCATACAAAGATTAAGAAGTTTAAAAGAGTAGAGCCCATGGATCAAATGTATCCTGATGATGCTTTCATTTTTAATCCACAGGGCTATCAGGCACATTTTTTTTTTAGTGAGGCAATTGGGGTTAAGTGACTTGCCCAGGGTCACACAGCTAGTAAGTGTTAAGTGTCTGAGGCCGGATTTGAACTCAGGTACTCCTGACTCCAGGGCCGGTCCTCTATCCACTGCGCCATCTAGCTGGACCTATCAGTCACGTTTTATTGTGACCTTCCACAGTGGTTGATGTTGGTTAAATGCATGGCCTTCAATATTTCTGCTTTGTTGAATATTTAAGAATATATTAAGTGGAAAAGTCACTTCCAGGGTGGAGTCAAGATGGTGGAGGAAAGTCAGTGAGCTCTTGAACTCATGACATGATCTCTCAAAAAAAACATCCAAATAATGCCATAGGACAATTCCTGGAGCAGCAAAATCCACAGAAGAATGTGCTGAAATAATTTTCCAACCAAGGATGGCTTGGAAGGTTGGGAAGGACAGAGCTGCTGTGCTGAGACAGGAGTGGAGCTCAACCCCACAGTCACACTGACACAGATCCAGTCCCAAGAAGGCCTCCCCAGAGAAAGAGACCCCCAGAGCCTCTGAATCATCTGCAGCACCAGTGTCATCTGGAACTAAACTCACAGTCTGACAAGAGGGCTGAGCCCTTGGCAGGAGGGAGATTACAGGGGTCTCTCCTGGTGCTGAGGCAGAACTTGGGTTTTTCACCCCTGATGAGAACCAGGAAGTAGGCTTGAGTAGCAGTGGCCCAGGTAGGGGAGGGGCACAGGCTGGTTGATTAGCAAGTTGGTCTGGGGTCATCTACGGACCAGAGAACAGGCCAGGAGAGGGAAGAACCTGCTCCTCCTTAAATCATACCACCTGGGACCTCCTGAAGTTTGGGATAGCACAGCCTGGAAACACTGCCCCACTTTAAGGATCTAAAAGTCAAGTAAAAGAAAGGCAAGATGAGCAGAGAAAGGTAAGAACCATAGAAAGTTTCTTTAATGACAGGAAAGATCAAGGTGTATCCTTAGAAGAAGATGTCAATGTCAGGGCCCCTATATCTAAAGCTTCTAAGAAAAATATGAATTGGTCTCAGGCCATAGAGGTGCTCAAAAAGAACTTTGAAGATAAGGTTATAGAGGTAGAGGAAAAAATGGAAAGAGAAATGCGGGTGATGAAGGAAAGAAATGAGAAAAAAGTCAACAGCTTGAAAAGCCAAATTGGCCAAATGGAAAAGGAGGTACAAAAGCTCTCTGATGAAAATAATTGCCTAAGAATTAGGATTGA
Organism: Dromiciops gliroides; assembly: GCF_019393635.1. Classification (NCBI taxonomy): domain Eukaryota; kingdom Metazoa; phylum Chordata; class Mammalia; order Microbiotheria; family Microbiotheriidae; genus Dromiciops; species Dromiciops gliroides. Next base: position 88,989,362 of record NC_057863.1, on the reverse strand, counting down.
ACAAATGGAAGCTAGCGACTTTATGAGAAACCAAGACACAACAAAGCAAATCCAAATGAATAAAAAAAAAAATAGAGGGCAATGTGAAATATCTTCTTGGAAAAACTGCTGACCTGGAAAATAGGTCCAAGAGAGATAATTTGAAAATTATTGGTCTATCTGAAAACCATGATCAAGGAAAGAGCTTAGACATCATCTTCCAAGAAATTGTCAGGGAAAATTGCCCTGATATTCTAGAAGCAGAAGGTAAAATAGAAATTGAAAAATCCACCGATCACCTCCTGAAAGAGATCCCAAAAGGAAAACTTCTAGGAATATTATAGCCAAATTCCAGAGCTCTCAGGTCAAGGAGGAAATATAGCAAGCTGCCAAAAAAGAAAGAATTCAAGTATTGTGGAGCCCCAGTCAGGATAACACAAGATCTAGCATCATCTACATTAAAGGACCAGAGGGCATGGAATATGATATTCCAGAGGGCAAAGGAATTGGAATTACAACCAAGAATCACATATCCAGCAAAACTGAGTATAATCTGTCAGAGGAAAAATGGGACTTCAATGAAAAAGAGAACTTTCGGGTATTTGTGATGAAAAGACCTGAACTGAATAGCAAATTTGACTTTCAAATATAAGATCCTAGAGAACCATAAACAAATTGGAGTTGGGGGACATACTTGGGGTTATGCCGTGGGTGACTGTCTTGGTTTGAGGCCAGGTTTTGGTTGGGATTCCCCTGGGTCCAGGGTGGATGCTTTGTCCACTGTGTCACCTAGCTGCCCCATGATGATATCTTTAGGGGCATGCACATCACGAGGGGAATGCATTGGGGGAGAGGGAAGGGCAGAGGTAGCATGGGGTGAAATCCCATGTGAAAGAAACAGAAAAGGGCTTATGGAGTGGGGGAAGAGGTGGGGGAGGAACAGGGCAGTAAATGAATTTTTACACTCATCAGAATAGGTGCAAAGACCTTAATCTCATCATATTTGCCTCAAGGAGGGATTAACACACACCCAATTGGGTGGAGTAATCTATCTAACCCTTCAGGAAAATAGATGGGGAAGGGGATAAAGAGAGAGGGGCAAAAGAAGGGAAGGCAGATTGGGGGAGGGGACAGACAAAAGCAAATCTGTTATGAAGGGGGATAGGGTGAAAGAAGATAGATAGTAGAGTAAATATCAGGGGGAAGGGAATAGGATGGAGGGAAACAGCAACTCTTTGTGGTGGCTAAGAATTGAGAATCAAGGAAATGTCCATCAGTTGAGGAATGACTGAAGAAGCTGTTGTATATGATTGTAGTGGAATGGTATTGTGCTATAGGAAATGACAAACAGGATGATCCCAGAAAAACCTGGAAAGACTCATATGAACTGATGTATAGTGAAGTGAGCAGAACCGGGAGGACACTGTGCATAGTAACAGCAGTATTGTTCTATGAGCAATTGTGAATGACCTAACTACTCTTAGCAATGCAATGATCCAAGACAATTCCAAGGGACTAATGATGAAGCATACTATCCACCCCCAAAGAAAGAACTCATAAAAACAGCACTTGTGAATGGTACATATATAACCTATATCAGATTGATTGCTGTCTTGTGGAGGGGGAAGGAAAGGGAGGGAGGGAGAAAAATTTGGAACTCTAAATCTTATGAAAATGAATGTTGAAAACTACTCTTACATGCAACTGGAAAAATAAATGTTTGATGCAAAAAAAAAAAAGAATATATTAAGTGGTAGGAAGAATGAGGCTGAGGCAAGAGGACCACCTTTGGAAGCAGAAAGACCAAGTTCAAATCCCTCTTGCTACCTATTGCCCCTTTGACCACAGGCAAATTACTTAACTTCTTAGATCCCTCTCAGGCAACTGTCTATGATGATGAGTTATAGATGAATTTCTAGTATACATCAGCAAATAGGAGTTTATACATCGGGAATTCTCCATTTCAATGAAATAGCAACAAAACAGAATTAAGGAGGAGGATATAGTCTTTTCCTATGAGCTCAAAATCTACATTTAAAAAGCACAAACCCTAACATTGAGTCTTCAGTTAGCTATAAGGAAGGTTTTCTGGATCATAGATTGTATTTATGATCACACTGAGACTCAGCATGGTCTGTAAGTCTAGGTTGATCAAATGGCCCTCTTGTGCATTGGGGGAATTTAGATTTCTGATGTGGGGCTTTAAGTAGAATGAGCTCTGGACTCAGAAAATGGATATAGGTATCTTTCATGACTATAGTTAGAATAATAATAAAAAATAGTAATAACTAATAAAGGGCAGAGGAGATTGCAAAAGATAAAAGATAATAATTACATGAAACTGAAAATCTTTCCCATGATTAAAATCAAAGCAATTAGAATAACAAAGTGAGTTACTGATTAGCAAAAATCTTTACATCAAATATCTCTGATAATGGTCTGATATCCAAAACAGATAGAAAACTGAAAGGCATATGTAAGACCAACAGCCATTCCACAATGAATAAGTGGTAAAAAGATATGAACAGGTGGTTTTCAAAAGAATTCTAAACTAATAACATCCATTGCTCCAAATAACTGATAATAATAGAAAGTCAAATCAAAATGTCTCTCATGATTCACCTCACAATAGCCAATTAGCAAAGATGAAAAGTATGGAAATTGTCAGTGTTGCAGAAGGATAAGAGGCAACTCATTCCAGGCATGAGGGCAGCCATTGCAAAGGCATGGAGATAGGAGATGGAATATCATGTATGGGGAACAACATGGAGGCTAGTTTGGCTAGATCATAGAGTATTTGAAGGGGAGTAATATATATATATATATATATATTAATAAGGCCAGAAAAGTAGGTTGGGACCAGATAGTAAATAGCTTTAAATGCCAAAGAGGAATTTATATTTCATTCTAGAAATGATAGGGAGGGGGATGGCTAGGTGGCGCAGTGAATAAAGCATCGGCCCAGGATTCAGGAGGACCTGAGTTCAAATCCGGCCTCAGACACTTGACACTTACAAGTTGTGTGACCCTGGGCAAGTCACTTAACCCTCATTGCCCTGTAAAAAAAAAAGAAAAAAGAAAAGAAATGATAGGGAGTCATTGGAATATTGGATTGAAGAGTGACACAGTCAGACCTGCGCTTTGAAAAATCACTTTGGCAACTGTTTGGAGGAAAGATTAGAGAGGGAAAAGACTTGAGGGAAGAAGACTATTTAGGAGGCCATTGCTATGAAACAGAAGAGAGGTGATGAGTAACCCCCAAAGTAGGGCTGTGGTTGTGTAAAGAGAGGAGAGACAGAGAGACAGAGAGAGACATATGGGAGAGATTTTGTAGAGGTAGAAAAGCCATGATTTAGCAACTGATTGGATATGGTGAGGTGAGGTAGAGTGAAGGGTTGAGAATAACACTGAGGTGGCAAACTTTATTGATTGATCAATCAGTTGATTAATGGGTAAGAAATAATGGTCAAGAAATGAAGGCTTAGATAGGTGGCTCTCTGATAAAGAGTGCAACAATCAATGATGGCTTGTGCAAAGGCATAGAAAGAGAGATGGAATGTTATGTGTAGGAAAAAAAATGAACAAACCAGTTTGACTGAAACATTATAAAAGGGAGGAGAATGGAATGACTGAAAACATGCTTGAGCCAGACTGTAGGCTGAGGACTGTATATTTTATTCTAGAGGCAATAGGGAAACACAGTAATTTCTTGAGTAGGGGAGTGGCATGTCAGACCTTTGCTTTTGGAAGATTATTTTGGTAGCAGTGGAGAGGATAGATTAGAGAAAGGAGTCAATTAAAGGGCCATTTCAATAGTCTAAGGGAGAGGTGGCAAGTGCCTCCACTATACTGGTGTCCATGGAAGTAGAAGGATGGGAACAGTTACAAGGAATGTTGTTAACATCCACAAGGCTTGGTAACAGATTGGATATGGGGGGTATATCATGAAGGAGAGGGATTAATAAAGGATGACCCAAAGATTGTAAACCTAGTGAATGGAATAATGGTGGTGCCCTTGATAGAAAAAGGGAAGTTAGGAGGTCAAGTATGTTTTGGACACATTGAGTTTGAGATATTCAGGAGATAGTTGGTAATATGGAACTAGAACTCAAGAGAGTTGATGGCAGCACACACACATATATGCATATATATATGTACATATATATGTGTCTGTATATATACATATACACACAAACATACATACTTCCATATAGTCATCTGAACAGAGAAGATCATTGTGGGAGCACATACTAACCCCAAATGGGAAGTTAGGGACAGCCTAACATATAGAAACCCAGCATATAGAAAAAGAACAAAAGAGGCCCAGGACAAAATCATGAAAAATACATTTCCTGAAGGGTCAGGAGGTGGAGGATAATTCCACAAAAGAGAATGAAGATTGGTCAAACACCAAAAAATCCAGGACAAAGTAATGTCATAAAAGCCAAAAGAGAAGAGATTATCTATTAGGAGGGAGTGTCAAAAACTGCAGAGGTAAAGAAGGGTGATGACTTTGAAGATGCCCTTGGGTATAGCTACTAGGGGATTTTTGGTACCTTGGATAGAGCAGTTTTAGTCTAGTGGTAGTGTTGGCAACCACATCAGCTTGAGAAGTAAGTGAATGTGAGGAAGTGTAGGAAATAGGTATAGATGTTGTGAAAGGTTGCCCAGATAAAGATTGATTTCTTCATCTGAAAATTGTCTGTTCATATCCTTTGGCCATTTATCAATTGGGGAATGACTTGTATTCTTATAAATTTGACTCAGTTCTCTATGTACTTAAGAAATGAGGCCTTTATCAGAGATGCTGTAAATTTCCCCCCCAGCTTTCTACTTTCCTTCTAATCTTTGCTTCATTGGTTTTTGTTTGTGCAAAATCTTTTTAATATAATCAAAATTATCCATTTCACATCTCATAATGCTATCTCTTGTTTTGTCATAAATGTTTCCTTTTTCCATAGATCTGATAAACTATTCTATGCTTTCCTAATTTGCCTGTTATAGCATCCTTTTTGTCTAAATCATGCACCCATTTTGACCTTATCTTGGTATGCAGTGTAAGATGTTGCTCTATACCTATTTTCTTCTTTCTTTCTTTCTTTCTTTCTTTCTTTCTTTCTTTCTTTCTTTCTTTCTTTCTTTCTTTCTTTCTTTCTTTCTTTCTTTCGTGAGGCAATGGGGGTTAAGTGATTTGCCCAGGGTTACACAGCTAGTAAGTGTTAAGTGTCTGAGACCGGATTTGAACTCAGGTACTCCTGACTCCAGGGGCGGTGCTCTATCCACTGCGCCATCTAGCTGCCCTATAGAAAATAGGTATAGACCTATTTTCTACCCTACTATTTTCCAGTTTTCTCAGCAGTTTTTGTCAAATAGTGAGTTCTTATCCCAAAAGCATGGGTCTTTGGGTTTATCAACCACTAGATTACTATCGTCATTTTCTACTATATATTATGCACCTTATCTATTCCACTGATTCACCAGTATATTTTTTTTGTCGGGGCAATGAGGGTTAAGTAACTTGCCCAGAGTTACACAGCTAGTAAGTATCAAGTGTCTGGGGCTGGATTTGAACTCAGGTACTCCCCGAATCCAGGGCCACTGCACCACCTAGCTACCCCCTCACCAGTCTATTGTTTGTTTGTTTCTTTCTTTTTGGTGAGGCAATTGGGGTTAAGTGACTTGCCCAGGGTCACACAGCTAGTAAGTGTTAAGTGTCAGAGGCCGGATTTGAACTCAGGTACTCCTGACTCCAGGGCCAGTGCTCTATCCACTGCGCCACCTAGCTGCCCCCCAGTCTATTTTTTTAATAGAATTTTATTTTCCAAAATATATGTAAAAACAAAATTTTAACAACAATTAAAAAAAAAAACCTTTGTGTTCCAACTTCTCTTCCCCCCTCCATTCCCACCCTCCACCTACAAGAACTCAAGCTATTCAAAACAAGTTATACATGAGTTGTCATGGAAAAATTCCCACACTGTGGGAGAAAACAGTCAAAAAATCCCAAACTTCAGATTAAGGAATTGTCAAAGAGGAAAAGAAAAAAAAATTAAAATGTGTTTCGATCTGTTTTCAGATACTATCAGTTCTTTCTCTGCGGATGGGCTGCAATCTTCATAAGTCCTTCAGGGTTATATTGGCTCATTGCCTTGCTGAAAATAACCACATGCTTCCCAGCAGATCATCCCCCATTATTGCTGTTATTTTGTATACAGTACGTTTCACTCTGCTTCAGTTCGTGTAGGTCTTTCCAGGTTTTTCTGATAGTATCCTGTTCATCATAACCTGTATATAGTACCTTAAGCTTGACAGAGAGTTTTCTTCATAAAAGCCCAGCAAAGTAGGTACCATACGTTTTGCCATTATAATCACTCATCGTAACTATTTCCCTCCATCCCACTCCCTTCTCATGACATTTACTCTATCTTCTTTTTACCTATTGCTCCTCAAAAGTGTTTTACTTCTGACTATCTTCTCTCTCGCTCTGTACTCCCTTTTTTCACCCTTCCTTCCTTATCCTCTTCCCCTCCTACTTTCCTGCAGGGTTAAATAGATTGCTCCTCCCAATTGGGTATGAAAGCTATTCCCCTCCATGAGCCCACTCCAATGTGATCAGGGTCTCTGAGCTAATTCTGTGCTCTAAATTTTTCTTCCTCCCTCCTCAAGCCTCCCTATGAGTTCAAGCAATTCAATATGTCATAACCAGTCTATTTTTTAACCAGTACCAGATTGTTTTGATGTTTACCACTTTATAATACAGTTTGAGATCTGGTATGACTAGGCCACCTTCCTTCATAATTTTTTTCATTAAATCCTTTGATATTATTGACTTTTTGTTCTTCCAGATGAATTTTGTTATTATTTTTTCTAGCTCTATCAAATAAGTTTTTGGTAGTTTGATTGTTATGGCACTGAATAAGTAAATTGATTTAGGTAGAATTGTCACTTTTATTATGTTGGCTTGGCCTACCCATGAGCAATTAATATTTTTCCAATTGTTTAGATCTGACTTTATATAAAAACTGTTTTGTGGCATAAATTGTTGTTCTATGGGGCAACCAGATGGCACAGTGGACAAAGCAGCGGTCCTGGATTCAGGAGGACCTGATTTCAAATCCGGCCTCAGACACTTGGCACTTGCTAGCTGTGTGGCCCTGGGCAAGTCTTTTTTTTTTTTTTAATGAGGCAATTGGGGTTAAGTGACTTGCCCAGGGTCACACAGCTAGTAAGTGTTAAGTGTCTGAGGCCGGATTTGAACTCAGGTCCTCCTGACTTCAGGGCCGGTGCTCTATCCACTGTGCCACCTAGCTGCTCCCCCTGGGCAAGTCTTAACCCTCATTGCCCTGCAAAAACAAAAAACCCAAACAACAACAACAACAACAACAAAAATCAAACATGAATAAGACAGGAACTCATATATCTCAATCAATCACTTAGTCAACAAACATAAATTGTTGTTCTTTGTCCTTTCTTCTCAAAGAGAACCAATGGCATCAGGAAAGTGATGTCCTGACTTGCAAGTGAATTGTATTTAAGTGAGGCAGGCTGTGTGAAGTCACCAGCCTCACTCTCTTCTCCAGAGCCATCTGGGTCCAGTGGCAAGATACAGAGGCACAGAATGAAAGACCTTTAAGATGAATATTAAGAATAATAAGTCAAGACATGATGAATTGGCAAATACTAACATTTTGAATCTGTTTGCCTGTCATTTTCCAAGAATAATAAATCTCTAGTTGAAAAAGACCCACAAGCCATCTAGTCCAGCTGCTTCATTTTAGTTTTCCACTTTGTATTTCTTTGAAGTTGAGGCAAAAGATCTCATTTCCCCCTTCAACTTTACTTTGCTCAATAAATTCAATTTACTAATAGCAAGTATTTACATAGGCTGGCTTTTGAAATATTATCTCATTTGATATTCATAACAACCCTGGGAGGTAGGTGCCATTATTACTCTTATTTTACAGATGAGGAAACTGAGGCAGACAGCTTAATTAATTGTCTAGACCAGAGTCACAAAACTAGAAAGTGCCTAAGGATGGATTTGAATTCAAGTTTTTCTAACTATAGGTCCAATATTCTATACACCCTAACACCTTCCTGCCTCTGTTAAAAAAAAAAAGCATTTATTAGGTGTTTACAAAGTGCAAGACACTTCTAGGAACTGGGGATCCAAAGACATTTATTTCACCTTACAGTAGTGGGTAAGTGGCTATCAGAAAATGAGTAAGTAGATAGGGAAGTCAAACAGATTCAAGGAGGAGGAATCACTTCTGTCTGGAAAAACTGAGAATCAGGAAAATCTGTGGAAGAGGTAGGCGTTGAAGGTGGGCTTTGAAGAAAGAAAGTTACTTCAACAGTGGAAGGAGGGAGCCTATCCCAAGAGTAGACAAATATGGAAATGAGAGATGATAATGAATGTTAGGGGAACCACTCAGTTTGCTGGAGTTTAGAGTATGTTAAGAAAAGTAGCTTGAAATTAGTTTGGAAAGGTAGGTTGGAGTCAGATTGTGGGGAACCTTGAATACCAGGCTAGGAAGTATATTTGTTATTTTGTAGGCATTGAGGAACAGCCAAATGCTGTGTAGTAGTGGAAATAAGTAGTTGGACCTGTTACTATAGAAATACTGTAAAAGGTTGGAGAGTAAGATAATGGAGACAGAAAGACCAGTTAGGAGCCTATGGACCTTAATTAGGTGGATTGAAGAGATGAGAGGAGAGATATTGCTGATGTAGATGGATTCAATGACATTTGGCAACTGAATGGACATGGGGATGGAGGAGAAAAGAAAATCCAAGGTGAACCTGACAGTATAAGAACCAATAAGGAACAGGAAAGAAAGGAAATGAAGAGGGGGAACAGGTTTGGTAAGGAAGATGAATTCATTTGAGACATATTGAGTTTAAAGTGATAATGGACCATCCAGGTGAAGACTTCAATTGGAACCTTACATTTAATCAGGTCTCTTTTAGAGTGTGTTGACATTGCCATTGATCAGTGGGATTAGGAGAGTGGAGATTTGTACCAGGAATATGATGAAGGCTAATTTTTCTTTCGAGTTTTCCAATTGTCAAAGCTGCTGATGACTAGGCTTTTAGTTATAATTACTTGTATTGGCTAGATTAGCCTTATCTCTTCCCTTGGACAATCACTAAAGAAGAACGTTTTTAGTTGACTTAAGAGAGCTTAATGCTATCTTCCTTGAAGCCTTCCCTGACTCATTGGAGCCCTAATGATTTTTCCTTTATGTTCCCTAGTGCCCTATTGGTTCTTCGCCATCCTCCCCTTGCTTATGTACTCCTGATATATCACTTAGATATGTCTCAGTTCCTCTAGCCAATTGTAAAAATCCCTTGAGTGTTATGTTTTCTACTTCTTTTGTGTCCTCTACAGAGTCTAATGGCCACATGGTGCCTTTTCACTGGCTGTGCCTCATGGCCGGAATGCTCTTCCTCCTCATCTCCATCACCTACCTTCTTTTGATTTCCCTAAGTCTGAGTTAAAACCCCACTTTCTGCAAATAGCGCTTTTAATGTTAGTGCTAACCCTCTAAAATGTTCTACAATTTATCTTGTATATATCTTGTTTTTACATAGTTGTTTGCATGTTGTTTCTCCTCTCCCACTTCCCCAGTTGCTCTTCCTGACCTCTGGTTATTTAGAACTGTTAACTACTGACAAACTCAATTATTTGAGAACTGACTGACTTCTTTTAGTTTTCTTTCCTCAGGCCAATGAATTGTCTAGGGCTGACCAAACACTGTCAATTCCGGCCTCTGATTACCAGCTTATGTTAAAAAAAACAAAACCCAAACAACATACCCAAAACCCCAAAACCAGACAAACCTAACTTAACGGGTGAAACAAAAGATAATCAACCAAGGGTAGCCATTTTACATGCTCTGTTTGTTGCTTGTACCCTATATAAACTCTGGTTTGAGCCTCATCCTTTGGGTACTCCTAGCTTGCTATGATGATATCATGAGTTATAGCTCCTCTGCTCCAATGAAAGACCTTAATTTTGTTATATTGATTGCTTTATTAATTTTTAGGTTGACATTTTTGGGGCTTGTCTGGGATTCTAAGACCCCCTGCTCAGCTGAAACCCATTTTTTACTTTGGATGCTTGACACCTGCAGGAATTCATTGAATTCCCATTTTGCACTCAAACTCTGTGGCTCAAGTTGGGTAAGTGGGTTTCTTGAATTAAGAATTTGAGTTCCTAAAACCCTTTGATTCGGGGATCTGGCAAAACCCATGGGTAATTTGTGGTCTATTTTGGCATGTCCACCGGAATGGACTGCTGCTGGTTATGTTTTCCACATATGGATCATGATTTTGTAAATATTTGGAAAGTTGGTAAAATTTTACTATGGCTGAACCACAACACTGGCAGCCACACAGTGGGGTCTCCTTTTGAAGTTTACTCTTGATTCTGCCCCCCCAAAATTAAGACCCTGAGTGGGACTAATTTTTCTTTCTGATGGCATTTTAAATCAACTAAGCCAGAATCTGAATGTGAACCTTCCTCCCTTCCAGAAAATAGTCAAAAAAGAAAAAAAGAGAAAAATAAGATTTTTTTGGCCCTCAGAAAAAGGTCCAAATTTTTAAAAAGAGAGACCAATTGATCTGCCTCAAATTAATGTGGCTTTGAGGATATAGAGGAGGACTTAATTTGTGCATGCTAAATCATTTTAAGAATCTTTATCACTATTGTTTACTGTTTTTGTGTCTGTAGAGTGCTATTTATGTTAAAATGTTCTCTGTGTGTGTCCCTGAGTGAAAAGCAAGCTTTTTCCCCCCTTCTTCCCCATTGCTTGCACTGAGTTATGCAGCACTCTGCCACTCAAAGCAGAATTGTCAGAAAGGTCATTACAGAGAGGCAGTTAGAGGGTGACTACAGCTGATTTTTTTTCCTGCTTTTAATAAATTTATTAAAACTTTAATTGGAAATTGATCTCCAATATTAGAAACTTTAAATCCAGGTTAGAAGAGTAGGTTCACTTTAAATCTGGAGAACCGTCTGGTTTCTCAGTCCCCAGAGTTTATATCACCATGTAAAAAATGAGTTTATTGATAATAATGGTCTTGTATTGAAATACTGATAGTAGATGTGCCTTAGATAAACTGAGAATTATACCATTTGGGAATAGAGATCCAGTTGTAACTGAATTTATTCTAGTCTTATTTTAAGGGAAATATGTCTTCTAATAAGATATGATTTTTTTAAAGTCAGGATTTATTGTGATATTTGCATTAAGATAAAGTGTTAGGGGCAGCTAGGTGGCACAGTGGATAAAGCACCATTGATAGATTCAGGAGGACCTGAGTTCAAATCTGACCTCAGACACTTGCCACTTACTAGCTGTGTGACCCTGGGCAAGTCACTTAACCCTCATTGCCTCTCCCCCAAAAAGTGTTTAAAAACTTCATGGATCTGGAAATTTGTTAATCGCATGATCTTAAAACAATTTACTTCAGTTTACCGATCTGTAATATGAATATTTGATAATTGTAGACTAGTGGTTATAAATTGTTATAGATTCACCTGTTAAGACTGATGTCAAATAATAGAAACTACTTATTTAGAAATTCAATAGACATTTACAATGGTTTTTATTGTGAATTCACAAGAAGTGATCTCAAAGTCAGGAACACTTGAGTTCAAGTTTCCCCTCTGGGATATTTCCTAGGCATAATGAAAGTGTGACTCTGGGGAAAATAATTTGACTTCTTGGTGTAAATAGCAAGAAAAGTTTTAAAAATGTGAAAACTAGAGGTTTCCCTAATAGGCTGGAGAAATTTGTTGCACTTAGCTATGGTACCATATTTGAAAGTTTTTCTCAATAGCTCTGTTAAATAGTTTCTTTTTTTGTTTGTTTTGTGGTGGGTTTTTTTTGTTTGTTTATTTGTTTTTGGTGAGGCAATGGGGATTAAGTGACTTGCCCAGGGTCACACAGCTAGTAAGTGACAAGTGTCTGAGGCCAGATTTGAACTCAGGTCCTCCTGAATCCAGGGCCTGTGCTTTATCCACTGTGCCAACTAGCTGCCCACTATTAGGGTATTTTAAAGCAAACCAGATTTTCATAACAAGTGTGAGTTTTATCAGAGCCAACCTTAATGAGGTATCTTTATTTTTTCTTTTCATTCTTGAAAGGTATGATTGCTGTTATGAAAAATTTCTAATGAAAATGTAAAAAAGCATATTGGCCCTGGATTCAGGAGTACCTGAGTTCAAATCCGGCCTTGGACACTTGACACTTACTAGCTGTGTGACCCTGGGCAAGTCACTTAACCCCCATTGCCCCGGAAAAAAAAAAGCATATTGTACTTTTAAATCAAGATGGATAATCAACTTAACTTTCATCACTGCTTTATGCACGAATGACAAGTGATTTTGAAAGGCCATAACTTATCTTGTTATCAAGTTAAGGTTTTGGGACATCTAATATCAGCCAATAGTCTGTGTCTTGCAAGATTAGAGATCTCTCTACTATCCAAGTGTAGAACTCTCAACCCAGCCACTTTCCTCCCTCCCTGACAAAGAGGATGGAAACCCCAACTATACTCAGGATCATGACCATATGAAAATTGTTGACTTTATTTTAATCCCCCCAAAATATCTCCAAGAAACTGAGATAGAAAACCCAGATGGTTCCTGCCCCTGAAATGACTCTGGTAAATGGACTGCCCGGCATACTATCACCACTACTGACGAGGTTATTGAGCCAGTACCCCTTCCTTTGGCTTCTTCAGCACAACAGGCCGAACTTGAAGCCCTGGCTCCAGCTTGTGAATTAGCAAAAGGAAAATGACTGAACGTTTACACGGGTAGCAGCTATGCTTTGGGGGTTGACACATGATTTCGGGATGTTATGGAAATATGGAAGACTTTTAATTTCCTCTGGCACTCCCATCACGAGTGGGGCACGAGGGGCAGCTAGGTGGCGCAATGCATAGAGCACCGGCCCTGGATTTAGGAGGACCTGAGTTCAAAATCTGGCCTCAGACATTTAACCCTTACTAGCTGTGTGACCCTGGGCAAGTCACTTAACCCCAATTGCTTCACAAAAAAAAAAAAAAAAGAGTAGGGCACAAGTCCAGAGATTGCTTGGCTCCCTTTTGCTACCAGCAGCAGCGGCTGTTAAAGTACCAGGACACTCCCATGGAAATTCTCCCCGCAGCTGAGGTAATGCCCTTGCTGACCTGTATGCCAAGCAGGTTGCTTGGAAGCCCCCAAACCCTATTTTTCTGTGTTCCTTTACATCTGCTGGGCCTGCCATCAAATGAACAGTGACGGGGACACTCATTTTACAGGTTCCATTGTCTCCCAAATGATAGCTTCATGATCAGTGCTTCAACACTTACACTGCTTACCACACTCAATCCTCTGGTCTGGTAGGATGGAATTATTAAGGTTCAGCTTAGCAAATTTATGGCTGTTTTGGGTCTGCCCCGGTGAAAAGCCCTTCTCCTAGTTCTTCTGAACCTTAGGGCAATCCCTTTTGATAAATATTCTTTTTTTTTTTCTTTTGGTGAGGCAATTGGGGTTAAGTGACTTGCCCAGGGTCACACAGCTAGTAAGTGTCAAGTGTCTGAGGCCAGATTTGAACTCAGGTCCTCCTGACTTCAGGGCCGGTGCTCTATCCACTGCGCCACCTAGCTGCCCCTGATAAATATTCTTTCACCCTTTTAAATTGTTGCCAGGAGTCCTATGCCCCTGCTTTCTCCCTCCAGTGACTCCTTCACCACCAAGGTCTCCCTTCTGTCCCACCACAGAGGATTCTCCCAAACTCTTCATCACCTTAATGACCTTGTTTCTCAGTTATTTTCTAGAGACTTGAGCTTAAATTGGCCTACCCTGAAGCTGGAGCCTGGACACTCTTGGAAGAGGCACCTACGCAAGGATTCCCTCCGTCCCAGATGGAAAGTTCCTTATCAAGTCCAGCTGACCAACTCTGCAGCCGAACCGAAGCTATGTTGACAGCTGGATACTTCTTCTCTCACCTGAAGAAGAGCTGGTTAGTGGCTTCCCTTCAAAATTACTTTTTATCTACTTTATTAATACTGATGTCCATCTATCTGTTGAGTGTAGTTTGTTTTTGGTTTTCCCCCATCTGGTGTCAGTATGCTAGCCTAATCACAAGTCAATTTACATTTGAAGGAGAAGGTAAACAGGAGGTCTAGAGATTATCAAAATGTGTAGAATGCTAAAGACATACTTAGAGACCCATATCTATGATAGAATGACTTGGGTTCTGTCCCAGGCATCAGTATGGTGGTGGTCATTGCTGACTGCAGAAGATACTGGATTCACTCTTCCCGGGCCCTGAGAATTTTTTTTTTTTTGCTGGGCAATGGGGGTTAAGTGACTTGCTCAGGGTCACACAGCTAGTGTCAAGTGTCTGAGGCCGGATCCAAACTCAGGTATGCCTGAATCGAGGGCCAGCGCTCCATCCACTGCGCCACCTAGCCTCCCCAGGGCCTTGAGATTTTATGTAGGTTCATGTTGCACAGTACTAGTACCCACCCTAACTCAAAACTGGCCTCAGGCTGAAACAAAAAGGGCCCTAATTTTATGGTATGCTCATCTCTCCTCTGCTGCCTTTTCCCCAAAGGTTGGAGGAAGGTGAGGATCATAGTGGGTGCTTCTAAGAGTAGACTCTGTTCCCTGAGGGAGGACCTTTTAGGGGTAATTTTTGTTGCTCAGTTTTTCCAGTTGTGTCCAACTCTTCATGACCCCACTTGGGGTTTTCTCGGCAAACATGCTGGAGTGGTTTGCCATTTCCTTCTCCAGCTCATTTTATAGAGAGGGAAGCTGAGGCAAACATGGTTTAGTGACTTTCCCAGGGTCACACAGTTAGTAATTGAGATAAATATGAAAGAAATCCAAGACCTGAATAGAAGGTTAGGGGGAAATTATGTGAAAGTCCTTTAATAATTATGAAATATATGACACTATTTTCATTCTTGCATTAGACCTGTACAAAAATTTATATAAATTTTAGGGCATATCAAGAACTCATTGGGGCAGCTAGGTGGCGCAGTGGATAAAGCACCGGCCCTGGAGTCAGGAGTACCTGAGTTCAAATCCGGCCTCAGACGCTTAACACTTACTAGCTGTGTGACCCTGGGCAAGTCACTTAACCCCAATTGCCTCACTAAAAAACAAACAAAGAACTCATTATAGAAAGTATTTAATAATATAGAAAATAGTAAATATAGAAAGGCATTCTTTAGGCATGGTATAGCAATAAAAATCGAACTCCATAAGGGAAATAAGAACAAAGGTTGCAGATTCAAATGGAGACTAGATTTTTTTCCTAAATAATGTATAGGCCAAATAATAAAGCTTAGAAACAATACTGATATTCAAGAAAATCATAGCTATGTGAAAATATGCCAAAACATGTAGGCTGCAGCTAAAGCAATCCTAGGAGGAAGTTATATTTATGAACACTTACATAAACAAAAGATAGAAAGCATAGTACAATGAATGGAGCATGTACCTTAGCCAAAACAAAACAGAACAATAGATAAATTAATAATCTCAAATTTAAAAGTCAAATTTTGAAAATAAAAACAAATACATATTTCTGACTGTACATACATTTCTTCAGAGTGGGATGTGCTATTATATTTAAATATTTATTATTCAAATGTGTATCTTAAATCTTAGGTTATATAACTGAACAGACGTGAGGCAAGAAGAGTCAGTTTCATAAATTCATTGTCTTCTACTGGAAAAGACACTTAAATTCATAGTGCTAGAGCTAGAAGGTACCTCAGAAGCTATCTAGTCTAAGCCCTTCTTTTGTAGAAGAGGAAACTGAGGCCCAGAGAGATGTGACTTGATTAAGAACCAAGAGGTGATAAACATCAGCATTAAGATTTGAACCCAAGTCCTCTCTTTCCCTGCACCATTGTCTTGTGAAGAACTGAGTGAGGCAACTTAGAATGGACTTATCACTGCTCAGGACAGATGCGGGCTAAACAAAGGAGGAAAAGAGGCAACAATCAAACGGAACAGTTAACATATTGAGGTAACGGCTATCAATATATGGTCCAGAAGCCTCTGGAGATCCCTATGAATCCTTCTGGGGGTCGACAGGGTCAAAACTATTTATCTTCATAAGGATATTAACATGTTGTAATTTCTAACATGATAAAATTGATAGATATAACCCCACATCAACAAAAGCTCTTTGGGGTCCTTGATAATTTTTAAAAATGTAAAGGGGCCCCTAAACCAAAGTGTTTGAGAACTCCTAGCATATATTATGTTCGATTTGGAGTTAGAAAGCTGTCATTTGAAATCTTTCATTGGTCACTTAGCAAAAGTTACTTAACCTCGGAAAGCCTCAGTTTCCTCAAATGTGAAATGGGACTAATAATATCTGTAATTATATGCTTGTTATAAGGCTAGATAACACGATAACATTTGTAATAAAAATGATTTGCAAAATGTATAGCTGAGGCCCAGAGTGTGAAAATGACCAGCATGAGGGAGCATTTTGATAGGGTAGAAAGAGTACAGCATCTGGAATGGGGAGAGAGACCCAAGCATGACCTCTGAACATGCATTTACTATGTGATCAATGGCAAGTCACTTAATCTCTCAAAGCTTCAATGACCTCATCAGTGGGGGCAGCTAGGTGGCTGTAAGGATGGAGTGTTCTCCACCAGAAGTACTCCTTACAACTTCTGTCCAGACCTTGGTATTGGTGCCCTGGACCAACACTTGGGTGAATCCAAAACACCTCTATGGGCCTTCCAGTGTTAAACTCCCTACAGCTACACCAGCATAATTGGTTTCCACTGATTTCGCTTCCTTTCTCCAACAAATCTGTTCAATTGTAATTTATAATGTAGCAAAATGAAGGCTTTGTGTTAATTAGCCTTATGGTTACAACCTAACAAAATTCCATGTTGGCAATCTATTTTCGTGGATTAGTAAATTAATAGTTGTAGTTAATACCTAATGAAATATACTTTCCAATTAATAATTAATCTAGGAGAAACAGCCAGTTCTTGTTTATTAGGGTTGTAGTCATCTTTCCCCTTTCAGTCTATCATGACTCCCCCCCACCACCACGGCTCCCTGTTTGACTGCTAAGATGTGCTTTTCTCTTTCTAACTAGTATTCTACCTATTTGTGTTTGATGGGCATTCTCCTATTGAATTGCAAACTCCCCCAAGGTTATGAACTTTGGGGTTTGTATTAGCAGAATGCCTTCTGCAAAAACAGAATTGTCTTTTTTTTTTTTTTTACCAGATGTGGCTGATTCCTAAGAGAGGTATCTCCCACAAGCATTAAACATTTCTCATCGTTAAATGTTTTAGTTTTCAAAATTTGATGAAATACCTAACCTCTCTCAAACGGCATCTCCCGATAACCACGTACATTTTCTTAAAATGCTTTCTACTATGGCCAATTAGATATATTTGGAAAAGTACTTGCAAACTTGGAGGGGAAATGACTACATGCAAAAGGATTACTATACCTTCAGTTGGGACTAGGATATATGTCACTTTACCTTCCTATTTGTCACTCAATCTGTGACAATCTATATTATCCTTAAGAAACAGTTTCTAAAGAAAAAAAAAAAAAGAAACAGTTTCTCATAGCCAAGTCTGTCCTGTCCAAGTCACCAGCCAGAGACAGGATCTAAGTTCTCTCAAGCTTCATTTCAATTGGTTTGCCTAGAATCACACTGGCAGCAGCTACCAACAAGGGAGAAATCTCACATTTATAAAAGACCTGAAGAATCGCCTTACACATCAGCAGGACATTTGGCATACTCTCTTACCTGTGCGAATTACATACCGCAGGCACAATGCTAGTCTTCTGCTGGAGAAAAGCTTTCGTGAAAAATCCTCTGGAGCTATTAGGAGTCAGTCACCTCGCTGCCCCAGCTAATCTCAGGACATCCTCTTCATATTAATCCACAGAAGCCCGACCTCCTAACAGCTAGCAGGAGGACCGGAAACATTTCTTATTTTTACAAGTCTTTTGAACCTGTCTCTAGGTTAATGTGCTCCCCCCTTTGCATTTATGGTTTTATCTCCTAAATTGTCTAGCACCGCTATGTGTGAGCAAGCCTCTTGTTATCCCCTTTCCTAGCATTATAGGAATATAAGATTTAGAAAAATGTTGGCTTTTAAGGGAAGGCAGCCAGAGAAGTCTGTTTTCTTGCTTATTTAATCTTCATTTTTTAGGAAGCCACAAAGGAAAGACATGAAATAAAGCTTCATGACCTTGGCAATAAAGCTAACCTCGAGAGGCAAAATCTTGTTCCTGGTGCCTATCTAATCCTAGGCTTCTCAGCAGCTAATGACTCTGCTGTCCATCAGAAATAATCCCTTCTGGAGCCATTAGCTATTGCTCTGTATTCAAATGGACACTCAGCCCAGTTCTTTTTAGTCAGAAAATTTCTCCTAGGTTTTGTTGTTGTTGTTGTTTGCTTGCAGTTAGTGGGAATCTTAAGGTAGAAGCAGACACTGAAGAACTCTCTCTAGCTGTTCAGAAAAAAATGGACAAAGGAGATGACAAGAAGGACATTCTATCTCCAGCTTTGGTGCATTCACCCAAGTTATACCCAAGGTCCAAAATGCACTGGCTTTAACCTTTACAAAGGCATGTCTTATTCTTAATTGCATCCCCAACTCCTTAGTCTGTCAAAGTTTCTTGCATTTCTTTACTTAACTTTGCATATGTTGTACCCCCTAGAACTGGGCCACTGGCCCCACTCCCTCCCCCCAATCCCAACCCAGTTAATCTGTACAGTTTGTGGATCCACCCAGTGACAGTTACCCTGAAGTGGAAGGTCAACCAAGACAGCTCAGAGATAGCTCAGGTTTCTGTATCTAGCCAGCCTTGGACAGTGCTCTATTTCATCTACCCAACTACCAGAACTTAGCCAGGCGGCAGTTAGAAGCACTTAGGCAGTGGATAAAGTGCTGGGCCTGTACTCGGGAAGATCCGAGTTAAAATCTGAGACTTCCTAGCTGTGTGACCTTAGGCTCATTTAACTTCTCGGCCCCTTTCCTCACCTGTAAAATAAGAATAACAGTGCCTACCTTCCAGGGTTATTGTGAGGAATGAACGATAATAATTGTAAAGTGTCTGGAACACAGTAGGTGTTTAATAAATGCTTGTCCCTTTCCTCCTTCTCCTGACCCCTCCCCAGCTCCGGAATATTGACATCTGCCATATTATACTTGCTCTTGTTCTCTAATTCCCACCCTCATTTTTCCCACTTCTTGCTCAAGGGAAAAAAAAAATTGGTATTACCCTTCAATCATCCAGGACATGACAATTTATTGAGGGGTGGGGAATGGATGAGTCTATGATTTCATTGTTATAGGGCCTCCTGATAAAATTCTCACTGCCAATCCAGACCCAAGCCAGTGTTAGGGTAAGAGTTGTCTGGGAGGCCATTCAGACAAAAACTGGAGCCGGGCCTTCCTGACTTGGGAGCGAGCTTTCTGATATTATGTGTAGTACTTAATCAATGCTTGATGAGTGACCTAATAGAACGCAGGTTCCTGAGGACTGAATGGAATTATGCTCACAAAACCCTTCCCAAATGGTCGCTTATGTATGTCAGTTATGATGAGGGAGGGCAGAGTATTTCATTGGTCTTCATTTTCCTTCTCTTCCCTTGTTTGTATGTAAAATGAGATAGGATCATGACATCTCAGGCCCTTTAGAGCTCTAAATCCATGATTCCAGCACAACACCTGGCACAAAGTGGATGACCCTCTCTAGGTATGGCTGACTCAGTTGTGGTTTGTGAACAGAATGGAATGTTCTGCCCAAAGAAATGACAAACATGGGAAATTCTGAGAAACAGAAGACAAAAAGCTGATGTAGAAGCTATAGAAGAAACATCACAGTAATAATCTACAATAATCTACACAGAACGATGACTTGGCCACACTGAGATTAAATGCAATGAGCAGACCAGGTTCTAGCAAACAGATGAGGCACACATCCCTCCTCTCAGTAGAGAAGTAGGGAATCAAAGATGCAGAATGCTGTATAAAGTGCCAGACAGTCATTTCATCAGCTGGTTTTACATAAGATTTTCCTTGTTACAAGGTGGAAGTCCATATGGGATTGCGTATAACAGAAACAAATGGTTTTTAAAAAACAATAGTTGCCCAAAGGGTGATAAAGCTGTCCATACCCTTTGACCCAGCAATACCACTTTTGGGTCTTTTTTCCAAAGAAATCATGGAAAGGGGAGAGGGACCCACATGCACAAAAATATTTATAGCTGCTCTTTATGTGGTAGCAAGGAATTGGAAGTTGAGGGGGTGCCCATCAATTGGGGAATGGCTGGACAAGTTGTGGTATATGAACACAATGGAATACCATTGTGCTGTAAGAAACGACGAGCAGGAGGAGTTCAGAGAAACCTGGAGGGTCTTGTGTGGGCTGATGATGAGTGAGATGAGCAGAACCAGAAGAACGTTGTACACAGTATCATCAACATTGAATGTTGATCTACTGTGATGGACTATATTCTTCTCACAAATGCAATGGAACAGAAGAGTTCCAGGGAACTTATGATAGAAGAGGATCTCCAAATCCAAGAAAAAAAAAAAAAAGAACTGTGGAGTATAGATGCTGAATGAACCATACTATTTCTTTTGTTTTTGGTGCTGATGTTTTTTCCATTTTGAGGATTTTCATCATTGCTCTGATTCTTCTCTTATAACATGACTAATGCAGAAATAGGATTAATGTTATTGTGTGTGTGTGTGTGTGTGTGTGTGTGTGTGTGTGTGTGTATATATATATATATATATATATAAAAAACCTATATCAGATTACCTGCTGTCTAGGGGAGGGGGGAGGGAGGGAGAAAAATCTGACATTGGAAAGCCTGTATAAACAAAAGTTGAGAACTATCTTTACATGTAATGGGAAAAAAAATACTTTATTAATTTTTTAAAAAAATTAATTAAAAAAACCCCAAAACAACAAAAAAAACCCCAATAGTCATGGGGGCAGTGAAGTGGCCCAATGGATAAAGCACTGGCCCTGGATTCAGGAAGACTTGAGTTCAAATCCGGCCTCAGACACTTGACACTAATTGTGTGACTGTGCAAGTCACTTAACCAGCCAAAAAAAAAAAAAAAGGTGACAACAGAACGAATTTGTTAAAAATGGCATTTAAGTATCTGTTGAGGTTGTTATTCTTCCCACTGTTCTAATTTCCTGCTTACCTTTGTATTATCCTGTAAGAGACAAGGTACATTTAAATGTGAGGACCTGGGAAAACAGAATCAATTCTGCTGTATTTTGTTGTATGCATATAGAACAAAAAGCATGTAGAAGCCGACAACAACAAAAAAAGACTCTGAAATTTAGAAATGTTGTATTTTTTGCTTTGGTGTGTACCTGATATAGCAGGGGAGTGTTGCGCTCACTGATATTTATCAAGTGGTTATGTTCTGCAGAGAGGTCTAATACACTAGCAATTTGTACATGGAATGTAACACTTATTCAAAATAATTAAGGATGCATCATTGGTTACTAGGAAGTAATAAGGAAGACAAAGAAGTGAAGCACTAAATGATCCTTATTTGAATGATGATGATCCAACACTATTTGAGCTTCTACATTTTTCAGCTTTTCCTTTCTTCAGCTCCATGGCTCCTTTCTCTATTCTGTTAAGACTGACTTTAGTTTAGATGTGCTAACATAGACTAGTCTTACACTCTGACTCTTACTGCAACCGGATTCCAGGAAACAAAATTTGGCTTTTTGATGAAGCTTAACAGCCTCTATGTAGTGGGGTTGTGATCAGAGTAAAGAAGTTTGTATAAATTTATTTTAGATATGTGATTCTAAGTTTTTCAGAAGTTTATTTTGGGAAAATTCTAGGGAATCTTGTACTAATGGGCTTACCTGAAAGTTACGGTTACATAAAAAGTTACTTGCTGGCAAGGGAGAGAGAAGGGGAGAAGGGCTAATTGTTAGCTGGTGGTCCAGTGTTCCCAAATGCTAGTATGAGTTGAATGCTAGGTCTCAACCAATCACAAAACCGTTTCAGAAAGATGAGTGTTTTATTATGAAAATTGCTGTTATGTTACAGCCAGCATTCCCAAACAGTGTTTTAACAAACAGTTGTTTTGATTGATAAATTGATAAAGTAAGAGAGCACAAACCATGATTCCATTTTCCAAAACCGATTAGTGTCCTCTGTGCTACATGACATAACAAGCCAGAGGGACGTTTTCTATCCCTGCCCCTTGTGTGTAAGTGACGTGAGGAAGAAAAGCACCGATTAGATTCAAAATGGCCACCAGAAGCCAATAACTTTAAACCATGAACAGGCGGGTTAAAAAAAATAATAAAAGCAAAAACACTGAGATTCTTGTGTCACAATACTTTGGAAATCAGAAAAAGTCAAAATAGTTTGCTTTTCCTTCTGTGTAGGGCCAGGGGGGTAGTCTCACTCCCCCTCCCCCAACACACAACTTGGTGACGGCTCCTTTTGTTTATAGCCTTCAGTCCCATGATAGAGGCTCTTCTGGCAGCCTTTATAGCCAAAGCTCCAAAGGTCTTCAGCTCTCATTCTCAGACCCTGCAATGCAGCTGTCACCGGTGGGATGAATGAGGTTTCTTCACAGCATCTCAGTGTCTGAGTTTCAGTCATTACAGGTAGGATGGTAAGGAAGTGAAGACAAAATTTCCATTCTTTCTATCCAAAAGACAGGAGATTGACTTGCGTGCTTCTCATAATTAATGGGTAGGAGTACAGTAGCTATCACACAGAACCTTTCCCATCATGCATGTGTGTTCCAGTGACAAACCTTAGAAATGTTAAAAGTGCAGGCTAAAATTCTCTTTTCTCTCTCAGTAAAAACTTAAGATAAATACATGATTGAAAAGAAATTAAGAAGGCAAAGGGTGGTTTCAAGGTACAATCTGATTCTTGAGAAGGGATTAGGAGTCACTGCAAATAGTCAAGAATATCAGAAACTCACAGTATTCAAAACTCCTCAAGTCTACAAAGAAACTACATCCTGAGACCAAGTCTTCCATCACAAAAGATTAAGTAGCAAGACTTCTACTTTAAGAAAGGTAATACTGGAATTCTGTTGTTTTAACTCCAGAAGCTGGTGTGATCTTTTGAATTATATCAGATGAGATTTCATCAAATTTCTACCATTTTTCACTCGTTGCTTCTACCACTTGTACTCCCCCATGGGCTCAGGCTTCTGACCAGCCAATGGGGCTCAGAAGCAATCACCAGGATAACAATGTTTTTTCTAACTTGTGATTTTCTCAGCTACTTTGGGTGAAGACTTCAGATAGTGCTGCATACTCTGTTCCACAAATAATCCAGTTTTCAGGTTGATGGGGCTTTAGTTAAGCTTTTCACGCTGGATCTGATAGTAACATGCCTGGAAAAAAAAAATCAGGTTTGAATTTTGGAAACATGATTCATATCTTAAAGATATCTGTTAACTTGAGTCTTGTATAATGTTTTTTTAGGTAAGGGAGGAATAATAGCTGACATTTCTATTGCATTTGAGTATAATACACTGCATAAATACAATTTCATTTCATCTTCTTTATGATCCTGTGAAAAATGCTCTATCATCCTTGTTTTGCAGATAAAGAAACTGAGGTTCAGAAACATTGATCTTCTCAAGGTCCATAACTGGTACATGGCAGAATCAGGACTTAGATGAGAATTATAGGATTTTGGCACTGGAAGGGACATAGAGACCATGTCATCCAAGCCCTGTATTTTAGGAGCCAGCTGCATGGCAGAGTAGAAAATGCACTAGACTTGGAATGAGGAGATCCGGGCTCTGATCCCAGCATCAGGACTTAGTAATTCTGCATGGACCCTGGAGGCAGTGTCACAGCAAGGATCTAGTACAGTTCCCTGGATTCACTTCAACACTTGCAAAGTCTCTAGGGAGGAGTCTAATACAATTCAGCAAACATGATCAAACACTGAGGCACAAAAAACTGCAGATATAAAATACAGATCCCAAACTTGCCTCTCATGCCAAAGGGAAAAGGATGTATACAAACGCATGTGGGAAAAGGGAAACTGAGAAAAGTGAAAAGGACAAGTACAGGTTAAATGTTGGGAGGAATAGGAGAAGGAAGAAATCACTTTCAGTTGGGCAGGAGGGATCAAGGACAACTTCACTGAAGAAACTGCATCCGAGCAGGGCCTTAAAAGTAGGGAGGGACATCCAGAGGCTGAGGTGAGAGGGAAGGCGAGAAGACTGTTGTGGGCATGGGAGATAGCATGACCAAATACATGGATGAATTACAAACTCATAACTTTAATGGATTGATTTCTGAGCTTTGCCAAAGTTCTTCTATGCCATATGAAATTTCGGAGCATTTTCTGGAGCTATAAGATACCTTTATACTTTTACTATAGTTACATAATTAACTGATAAGGATTCAATATATAAACTTATAAAACAATTTAGTTAGCAAACGTGCTCTAAGCCCCTTGGGGAAGGAGTGACAAATGAGACACAACACATGGTACCCTGAGTTGCTTAGCTCTTCATCTAGTGTAAAGTTTTAAGTATTAGAAAAGTTAACCTGCTTTACTATTCCATCTTTTACTTTAATGCCATCCATCTTTTACTTAATTTTCACTGCTATAAAGCTTTTATTTTTTTTAAAAGGACATAGTCAAAGATCATATCTCAGTGCAGAAAATGAGAAAAAATTAATAAGTATTATAAAAAAATGAAATCTACTCACCTTCAAGGTAGTGAACATGATTCCCTGTTCCCCATGCTGGAGGTATGGATCCATAAGATCCTCAATGAGATGTACTTCTGATCCTAAATTCCTGATCCTGTCAAGAGAAAAATGTGCCACATTATTCACTGTCATTCACCGTTTGTTGTTATTTTCTCCTCCGAATCTATATTTGAAAAAAAGAAAAAGGGCTACAGAAAGAAAAGATTACTTTGATCCAAATGAGATGATAAAAGAATAGCTTAAAAGAAAATGAGACACTATACTGGTATATAAAGTTATGAACTTAATTTACATAGCCAGAGTTCTGCACTGTACCAAACAGTACTTAGTGCCAGAAACAACCCTAGAGATTAATTTATCCAATCCTCCCATTTTAAAAGGAGAAAACTGACGCCTCCCCTCCTCAAAGGTGAAATGACTTTCCCAAGGTCACTCAGGTAGAAAATGGCAGACAGTATTTTAATTCACATTGTCTGATTCCAAATCCAGGATTTTCCCCTCTGTGCCACCTTGATCCTTAACTCAGAATACAAAGGAAAAAGGCTTTCTTTTGTTCTGACTCTTTCCCCTTAACCTAAACAAAGTCTAAAGTACTAAAGACTGTTTATTTTGTTACTTTCCTTCTTGTAGGGGCAAGACATTAAAAATTAACTTTGAGGAAGGAAAATTTTATTATATACATCTGCAAGTTCTCTGTGCCCCAATTTCTGTATAATTACAGATAACTGCTACCAAGGATTAAAGAATTGTTAAAATGTAATGAATTTTAGGATGAAAAAAATTAAGACTGAATTTATCATGTAGTCAATTCTCAACTTTCAAGGGGGTAACGTTGAAAGAAAATGGGAGCAGGTTGGAGAACATTTTTACAAATATTTTCCTCTTTTTGATGGTTATAAATTCACATGCATCACAATTCTAATTTTTCCCCCTACATTTCTGCATAGCGGCAAATATGCACAGTTGCCAACCTGAAAACAAAATTGAAGTAACTAATAGAATCATGTAAATGCTTGAAGTTAATTAAGTTAAACTCATGAATGTTGAGGATTGACATTTTTGTCCCCTCCTTAAGATGATAGGCATAAGAAAGTGGGTAAAGGAAGCCAAAGACATTTTATCTATTTCAAACCATTTTGCCAAATATTAGTCCTGCTCAACCTACCCACTTTAAAAGTCTTATCACGGGGAAGCTAGGTGGTGCAGTGGATAAAGCACCGGCCCTGGATTCAGGAGTACCTGAGTTCAAATCCGGCCTCAGACACTTGACACTTAACTAGCTGTGTGACCCTGGGCAAGTCACTTAACCCCCATTGTCCCGCAAAAAAAAAAAAAAAAGTCTTATCACTTGAAACTTAAAAAAAATTTTCCTTAAAATAACAAATGGTAAAGCTAGTCACCTGGCCCGGAGCACCACATATAAGAAAACAGGAAACAGGTCATCCATGGACCATAAGAAGTCTTCCTGAAGTGTAGCAAGGACATTTTGAGATATCTCTTCAAAAGTTTGCTGGATAACTTTAAGTTTGTCTGATGGGGTAAATGTCGTACTGTTTTAAGAAAGTAAAAGAAACATGTCACTACTTCCTAATTACTAAAGATAAAAATCAGGCTTCGATTATCAGATACCTTTGGGGTTTCAAAGGCCTTAAAATAGATGTCTTATTAGATAAGTCTCTCTACTCAATAAAACATAGTTCTTCCCATCTGCCAATATGAAACCTTAATTTTCTAGCATATAATCTCTAAATTTGACCGAGTTTACACAATCTTAAGGTATATTTGTATGGATAAATGTTCATAGAAAAGTCTTTCAAATTCTCAAAAAATGTCAAGTATTGCCTTTGCATTCATTTGCTGTATGCTTATTACGTGGCAAAGAACAAGGCCAAATACAATGGATAAAAACAAGGAGAAGAAGAAACTTTCTATCCTCAGAGAGCTTCTAATATAGAAGAAATAAGGCACATATATGAATAATTACAATATAATGCCAAATGTGAATGCAATAAAAAATTCAGAAGGCAAATTAATTACTTCTGTCTTAGAGACAAAATCAAGGAAGGTTTTATGAAGGAAGTATCTTGAATTTGTTGTGGGTCTCAAAGGAAAGGAAATAAATAGAGGTAGATAAGTGCTAGACAGGTTGGAATTTTTTCAGAGATAGAAAAACAGATTATAAAACAAGCAGACCTACGTGTTTGGAGCACAGATGGATGCAAAAGCAAAGAGTGGAAGATAAGGCTAGAAAGGCCAAATCATGAAGGGTCTTCAAGGCCTGGCCAAGGATTTTTGTATTTTAATTTGTAGGTAATAAGGAACCGGGGAAGAAACTGCCATGAATGGAGCTATGTTTTGGGAGGACCAATCTGATAGCAGTGTACACGCAGTGTGGAAGGATAAGAAGCTGGAGGGAGTGAGCTCAGTCTTAGGAGACTTTTGTAATTGAGACAAGAACTAGGGTGATGATGATGGGAATAGAATGAGAAAACAAATTAGAACAGAGATCACCTACATTTCTCAGGAAGCTGTCACCAAAGGCAGAAATCTGGGGATTCAGGTAAAATCATAGTCTTCCAAAATTCAGAATCAGCTTATCAATTCAAGAAACCTCTTACTGCTTTGAATCATATAATGCATTACAATTCAGAAATTACCTGATTTGTTGTAGACATTCGACTGCTGAGGCAAAACAGGCATCTTTTGTAGTAGGCAAAACCTGTGCAAAAGAACATTTGTATTTGAGGAACAAAAGGGAAACTATTCTTTGCAATTACAACAGACTGTCTGATTTGGGGGCAAAGCATCCTGTCTTTGGTGATTAGTAATGCAAATATGCTTTAGGTAGGGTACTCCTCCTAAAGGGAAAGCAAGATTTCTCCCCAAGTCACTCAGAAAATCGTCAACCAACATCTATTAAGTGCCTACTATGTGCCAGGCACTGTGCTAAGAGCTGGGGATACAAAAAGAGGCCAAAGACGGTCCTCACCCTCAAGGAGTTCATAATCTAATAGAAGACAACAAGCTATAAACAGGAAAAATAGGAAATAATTAAAAGAGAGAAGGTACTAGGAATGAAGAGGGGGTTGGGAAAGGCTTCCTGTAGAAGGTGGGATTTTAGTTGGTATTTAAAAGAAGCCCAGAAAGTCATCAGACAGATGAAGAGAGCATTCCAGGCACAGTGGTCAGTCAGAGAAAATATGAGGAGCTGAGACATGAGTGTCTTGTTCATGAAATAACCATAAGGTCAGTGTCATTGTATCAAAGAGTACATGGAGGGGACTAAGGTGTAAGAAACCTGGAAAGGTAGGAGGGGGATAGATTATGAAGGGCTTTGAATGCCACATATTGTATTTAACTATGGAGAAAACAGGGAGCCACTGGAGTTTGAGGGGTGGGGGTGGGGGGGTGCAGTGACATGGGCTGGATCTAAGCTTTAGGAAAATGAGCCTGGTGGCTGAGTGGAGGATGGAATAGACTGGGGTCAGACTTGAGGCATGAAGACCCACCAGGAGGCTGATGGAATGATCCTGGTGTGAGGTGAGGAGGGTCTGCCCCAGAGTGGTGGCAGTGTCAGAGCAGAGAAGGAGCTGTGTTCAACAGATGCTGTAAATCAATTAGATTGAGATGTTGCAATCGACAGTTCTTGGCAACAGATTGGATATGGAGTGTATAGGGAGAGTGAGGAGTCAAGGATGATACCTGGGTTTTCACGTTACCATTTTTTAGGTATTACTCAGGTTTTAAGGTAAAAGCACATCTGCTCTATAAACCAAGCCTGATGCAACATACCTTTTTACTGTCTCCAAAGACTGACAAAGTCACTGGCCAAAATTTCCTACAAAAAAGAACCCATGAATTTTGTTATTGTGAGTCATTACTTACGGTAGATACTATTTAAAGATGTTATCATAGACACATTGATATCTTCCCATGCTGCCTAAGATTACTTTCTCAGATGCAGGTGTAATTCAAGTGCAAAAAAAATGTTTTGGAGTAGTTGTAGAAGAATGCATGAATGATATTATAACTGCATATTAAGCAAACATTACAGAGGGGGATATGGTTATCATTTATTGATATGCTGTGAAACAACCTTGGTCAGGGTAGCTGCAAGCTTACAAATGAGTACTTTGTTCATCAATATGATGAAAAAGAAAGGAAAGACAGGAAAATATAGATCATATAACTCAATACCAAAATTATGAAATGATCAGTATGCCTTTTAGTGAAACTGCTTGATTTTGCTTTAAAAAAATAAAATACTCACTTTTGCACACCAAGAAAGCTCAGGAGAGCAGTATCTGGCTGCTTGTTTAGTCGAAGAACACACTCCCAATAAATATCTTCCTCTCTATCATTCTCCAAGGCATACAGCATAAAGAGTGGTGGGTAAAGTCGAGGTAATAGCACAGGCAGCAGTAATCCAGAGCTTGTGACCACATAGCTATAAACATTGGGGTGATAGGAGGGAAATAAAAAAAGTTATAGCTGATGAGACAATAACAACAATAATGTTTTCGGGCTTTAAAAGCCTATTAGGAAGAAAGGAAACTCTTAGTAAAGATGAAGCAATGGAGAATAAGAAAAGTGATTATCCCTCAATAGATGAGTGGTTAAAGGGGCAGGAACAGTTTTCAAAAAAACTGCAAACTATAAATGACCATATAAAAGCGTATTCCAAATAGTAATAGTAAGAGAAACGCCAGCAAGTAGGCCAGTGCTCCTGAACTGTAGAATGCAAGGAGGGGAGGAAGGCTTAAGAATGCTGGAAGGGAAGGGGACAGGGAAGAAGGTCTCTCAGTAGCAAACAGGGTTACTCAAAGTCCTAATGGAGTTTGAAGCTCTCAAGGCTTAGGGTGACTCCCTCCATTTGAAGACAGCAGCAAACTAGTGGAGCTCAGTGACCAGGAAGGAGGAGAAAACAATCTAAAATCTGGTGTCTCCACTTTCTTTCCTCTCACTCTCTTCTAGACTGTTTGCAATCTGGCTTCCAACTTCCAATCATTCAACTCAAACTGTCCTCCCCAAAGTTCCCAATAATTTCTAAATCGCTAAATCCTCCTTGATTTCTCTGCAGCATAAGACAAATCATCTTCTCCTTCATCTTTGCATTTTCCAACATATTTTTTGCTGTGCTCCTGCCTTTGTAAACAAAGATACCTAGAACTATCCTCTTGGCTGAATCCAGAGAATCCTGAGATCTCTTTCTCTACCTCATGGCCTTCTACAATAGATAGTAGTGTAGAAGCTGCAATTATGTGTCTCGTGTTGGGTGCTCGGCTCCTTCCTCCTCCCAACCAAATACTTATTATCATGAGCACTACCACCTGGGATGACCAATGCCTCATGAAATGATATATCTTGTTGACCTTGAATACATGATGAAACCATCTCTATCAACTCCTTTCTTTGTCTCTCCAAGAAGTCTGATCCACTCTTCCATTAGGCTTCAACTTTCTTTGTTTTGTTTTTTTGGTTTCATTTTGTAGCAAGGACCCCAAGACTTACACAAAATCAGATACTGCCTACTGCCAGGTATGCATCGGAATTCTTTCTGGCCCTGTAGGACTTACTGGAATGTGCTGACGCACAGCTTTGCACAATGATGGTGGATTAGGGAGGATGAGTGAAGCTAAATTTAGAAAGGTGCAACAACAGACACTCAGCTATCAAAGGATGCGTTTTTTCTGACACAGTAACCAAAAGAATTCTGT
Organism: Dromiciops gliroides; assembly: GCF_019393635.1. Lineage (NCBI taxonomy): Eukaryota > Metazoa > Chordata > Mammalia > Microbiotheria > Microbiotheriidae > Dromiciops > Dromiciops gliroides. The sequence continues at coordinate 88,958,903 of NC_057863.1, read as the reverse complement.
TAGAAGCGCCTTGCTATGGTGTAATCCTTTCCCCACAATTCATCTGCATTCCACTCACCCTGGTTCTGGAGATTCTGACCTAGAATCCGACTTTCCTGTGCAAAAGGATCTCCTTTCCTGGGGTCGAGGAACAGATAATGGAATTGTGCTGCCCTCTTCAGGAAGATCAGGAAATAGGAACCTGAGGAAGGAGAAATCAATTGTTTTGTGTTCTCTACTTGTCCTATTTAAGGTCAAGTGAAAGGAGAATTGATTTCAGTCTGCTGAGATCTCCTGTCATGGATGGTTTTTCCTAGGTGAAACTACTATAGCCAGTTCTAATGAAAACTGCTGCTTATACACGATCGATACATTTTATCCAGTCTTATTCTATTTTTGTTTAAGTAGGTACCAGAACAAGAAAATTGGGATTTAAGAGCCAATGGCCAGTTTATGCCATAAACCAGAGAATATATCTTTGTATTAAAAAAAATAGCACATAGGTCCTCAGCAAATAAATAACACACTATTATTATATATTGATAGCCACAATTACTCATAATTAATAACCAAATACAATCTAATATAAACTTCCTGAAATTCAGTTTCTCTAAGTTACACATCTTAATTATAGAATCATAGGCTTTAAGAGCTACAAAAAGCCCGACCCCCTCATTTTATGGATGAAGAACTAAAATCCACAGAGGTTAAATACCTTGTCCATAGGGAGGTTTTCTATGTCAGAAGCAGAATTTGAACTCAGGTCTTCCTAAATGGAGCACTCATGTTGTGCTTAAGCATTGTAAAATCTATCATAATGTCAGTGGAGAGGATTTCAATGTTACAGGCTTTCATTTTCATAATGGATTCTTACATGAAGTAATATTTTAAGGACATGATCCTTTTTTTAATGCAAGGGTATGACTCATTTATGTATTAGGAACACTATAAAAAAGGAAAACTGCACGGTACAGTGGAAACTTCATTGGATTGGGAATTAGAACACTTGCACTACAATTCCTGCTCTCTCAAATGTGACCTTAGGCACATTATTCAACTTTTCTGAACCTCAGTTTCCTTATCTGGAAAATAAGGAGACTGGCTTGGATGACCTTTAAGGTCTCTTGCAGCTGTATATTTGTTTTCCTACGAAAAAGTCAACAGGGGCAGCTAGGTGGTACAGTGGATAGAGCACCAGCCCTGAAGTCAGGAGTACCTGAGTTCAAATCCGGCCTCAGACACTTAACACTTACTAGCTGTGTGACCCTGGGCAAGTCACTTAACCCCAATTGCCTCACCAAAAAAAAAAAAAAGAAAAAAGTCAACACCACTTTCAGAGTAAAGGCTTCTTTCTGATGGTGTAAAAATAAACCCAACTAATAAGAAATATTTAGATCTAAAAATCAGTTTCTTTGTCCTGGATCTCAAATTTACTATGCAAAATTTCTGGGGTCTTAGAAAAAACTAGTGATTTTTTTTTTTTCCAGGGCAATGAGGGTTAAGTAACATACCCAGGGTCACACAGCTAGTAAGTGTCAAGTGTCTGAATCCGGATTTGAACTCAGGTCCTACTGAATCCAGGGCAGTGCTTTATCCACTGTGCCACCTAGCTGCCCAACTAGTGATTCTTAATAAAGCCATTTTTAAAAAAAATTCTAGGAACAAAGTAAGGACAGTCATACATAGTTCAGTTTCAAGGGAAAAATGATTTTCTATTGCGCTTAAAGAACTTGAATTATCTGTATGTTCTGACCTGACCAGCTGGAAAATACGCTTAAGGTAGGACTGAATCTCTTTCACAGCTTCTTGCAGTAATCGGCGATTGGCTCCCACTCCTACATAGGTCATTCTATACACTGCAACCAAGGTTTCTATGAGCCGACCCAGAGGGTGCAGAGGAGTGTCACAAGCCTGAAAGGAAAAATAATTATTTTAAGTGAGTTGGTAAACTATGCAGCAAAAAACCAAACCAAACCAAACCAAACCAACAACAAAACCAACCATTTTCCCAAGAGTCCTGAGATATTTAAAAGACTATTAGTCCTAAGCTGCAATCCAGAGAAATCAAACAAAATCACATTCTAAGATATTTTTAAGCTTCCTATTCAAGAAAATCACCATTTGAGATTTACTAGTGTTCATGCACTTTGATAAAAATATCAGTAAGAAGCACTGCCTCTGGAAAATGTCATTCAAGCCCTACAGCAGTCTGAGGCTTTTTCATCCCTTGGCTTTCTTTCCATAGTTCTTGTCATCCACCTATTTTCTTCCTGTAACAATGGTATCTTAAAGGCCGGGAGAATAAGTGCAGAGGAAAGGCCTGGAAGTAGAAGTGTTTGCGACTGTCAGCAACAAATAAAAGGCTCGTTGAGCTCTGACTTCTGAGCTGCCAATCCTGGATCCCCGCAGGCTACAGACAGACTTAGAAAACCACAAATTAACCTTACATATATTGTATTGTACTTTTACTTATTTTGTCAAACATTTTCCAATTCTATTTTAATTAAGTTTTGGTGGCCTGTGAGTTTGTTGCCTTTGCTCTAGTGATACAGGGACTAACAAAGAATATAGTATACACTCTACTCAGAAGGCAAACACAGAACTAGACTAATATTTAAATAATTCTGGATAATGTACTGTTGTGCTGGTAGTATGGTAGTGTCATTAGTTATAAGAACCAACAGAAATGACTTCTGGTTTACCTTTATTAAATATTTCTTTATCTCATCGTATTTCTCCACAGTGAAGGCACCACCAACATGCTGTGGAATGAATTCCAAACTTTCCAGTGTCTGGGTATGTGAACGACTTAATATCTCTGGACTGGAACAAAGAATGGTAAAGTTTACATAAAGAAGCAAACGTGATTTAAAAAAAATGTGCACATCACTACATTCTTTAAACCTTGCTATTATATCCCAGATGTGTGCAGGGGGCACATAGGGAGCAAGTTTCAGTACCAAATGCATTCATTTAGTAACTGCTTCTCTTCCCACAAAGGGGAAGCCAGAAGGAAACAGCAAGTGAGCCTGTAAAGTTGGAATTGGTTTCCATAACTTTCTCAGAGTAAAAGGTAACACTTTGGGACTCAGCTCTCTGTGTAGTTTCACTGTTTCCAGGAGCTGTGCAGGCACTCACCTATCTCGGTGCTGACGACGATTGGTGGTCAAGGCCACGGCAATGTTGTCCCATGCTTTCCAGACTTCTCCCTGGCCTGGGCTCTCACAGCCTAACTGGTGCCAGCATTCTTCAAATACTGCCTTCCATTTCTCATCAGCAGGTACTGCCAGGTTTCCCAGCTTCCTACTAATAAAGTAATATCAACTTTATTGATTTATACCCTTGCACACAAATGAACTTTGAAGCAGAAGAAAGCTGAGAACCTTCCCCATATGTGACTTGCAGGATTCTGTGGAGGAATGGTAATGACAATGCTCAGTGTTACTAGAATAGGATAAAAAATGTGAAGTTACATATACTTTAAGGCATGTAACATCACATATGAAGTACTGAGTCTGAATTGCCTTTCTTATCCTTTACTTCTTTTTACTGACTTCTGGGTTGGGGTTTTTTCAAAAATAAAGAATTTGTAATTTTCACCTACATCAGGTAACATTAATAGATACATGTATGTAACAAATGGAAATCTAAAAAACTATGAGGCACTATTTAAGTACCAAATAGTTTAAAAAACAACAAAAACAAAAAAAATTCACATTGATGAGGAGTTTTAGGAAACAAGTATATTCAGACAATGTTGCAAAATGCAAATTGGTGGAATATTTTTGCAGGTCAATCTGGATACAAGAGTCATAAAAGTAATCAAATCCTTTGACTCAGTAATAGCATTCAATGGGAATATATATATTTAAAAATAGCTACTTGTTATTTATAATTATAAAAAAATAGGGGCAGCTAGATGGCGCAGTAGATAGAGCACTGGCCCTAGAGTCAGGAGTACCTGAATTCAAATCCGGCCTCAGATACTTAACACTGACTAGCTGTGTGACCCTGGGCAAGTCACTTAACCTCACTTAAAAAAAAAAGTGCTTATAATTATAAAAAAATAGAAACTTCCTAAATATTTGCCAAGTGAAGGATAGCGAAATAAACTTGTAGTACTCAAATATGCTAAACAAACTTGGTATACAAAAAATGGTTAACGTAATAGAATACAACTGAAAATGACCAACATGATGTTGGTAAAAGCATGATAACTATAGAACTTAGAAAAGATCAGAATTATTAGTAGGTACTCACAGAGCTTTGGGTCGGTCCTTTTCACTCTCATACAAACTGGGTTTGAAGTATGTTCCAGTAATTTTTATCCCAGATCCCCATTCCCCATTGAAAAGACCTTCAATGTAATCACCATTTGGCATAGTCAGTGTTCCCTGAGTAAGTTTAGGAAAAGAAATGTGTAATTAGTGGGAACATTTCCAACAAGGATCAACAAGCAATCCGGCAGTAAATTATGAACATGGCTTGGCCTTCATCCCTGTTTCCTCTACTGTTTCCTATCTTATACTCTTAAATATAAACGGGTTTTTTTCCTAAGAGTTAGTAAAAGTGTAAGAGAAAAGAATATACTTTTATAAAAATAAAGGAAGCATTATGGGAAGGTATATTATATATGGAAAAATAATATTAATTTTGAAACCTTTCCATTAAGTGTCCAGTCATCTGAAAATTCTCCCTCGTAGACAGTATCATCTTCAGAAAGTAAAATACCGGTTCCCTATTTAAAGAAATAAGAATATGGCGATAACATAGTAAAATAGAGAAGATGTGGAAAACCCGGTCTAAACCCCTAATGATGAATTTAAGCCAAAAGGAAAAAATAGAAATCTATGAAGGCAATTCATAATCAATAATAAGATAAAATAGGAAAAAGACAAAAATAAATATTAATTTAAAAACCAATAGTGACTATGTATTTATATATATACATGTGTGTACACATGTATATATGTACACACACACACACACACACACACACACATACATACATTCCACTCACCATCATTTTATTGAGGCTAAATGTTCCTTCATAGTACAATCCAAACTGGGTAACTACCACACCATTTCCCTGACACATATCATCATGCCACATTCCCATATATTTTTCCCCTCTGAAGAAAATAAAAAAAGAGAGAAAAACAATGAAGATTAAGGACAAATTAATCAAAATAGTGGACTAAACAAGTCCATGTTAGGTATGCAAAACTTTAGATGGTGCCTGACCTCATCCTTCTTTTCCCAGTGGATCTTTTCCCTATCTGACAGTCAGAGAGATTTCCCTATGTTAGAACATAAACATACATTTTGGCAACAAATTTTGCTTGGTCAATCACCATCCCTTCTCTCCCGACTCCAATATATCTCTGAAATTATAGCACTTCTCGGTGGTGGGAAAATGTAATATACTTTATAGAATTTAAATTTACAATCAACTTCAAGAACACATCTCCAAGAAATAATCATGCAATTCCCTAAAAATACATTGCTCTCTCTAAGGGAACACAATGAAAAAGAGGGATATTTCAAAAACATAGATCAATTTCTCTCTTGATAAAATAGAACTAGTCCTATCAATTTTTTTGGGGGGGGGCAGGGCAATGAGGGTCAAGTGACTTGCCCAGGGTCACACAGCTAAAGTGTCAAGTGTCTGATGTTGGATTTGAACTCAGGTCCTCCTGAATCCTGAATCCAGGGCAGGTGCTTTATCCACTGCTCCACCTAGCTGCCCATCAATTCTTAACATAAGGGAAATGATGCTAAATAGCTGAGGATATGGGAACAATAAATAAGATTTAAAAAAAATAAAACCGTTAAATCTATAGGTGGTTAAATTTCTTCTTAAATTTTTGCTATTAAATATAACTAAGCTTTCTTTTATTGAGTTTTCTCTTGGCAAATGCAAGAAGGTTAAATAAGAAATGTTATTTCCTTAAAGTTTCTAAGGCACTTAGTAAACCATAAGCCCTATGTATGAATTGTTATATTTTACATTTGTAAATTTAATTATGAGATTGATGATGGTGCCAAGTACTTGTTCTTTATCTTCCCTGAAAGCAAATTAGAGGCAGTATTTAGTTTTCACAGTAACTTTTCTTCTTTCTCTTTTTTTTTTCTCTCTAGAATGCCTTATAAGCTCTACCTCAATCTAATATAAACATTAAGTCGGTAACAGAGTCTTCTTGTTTCAAAAGCCTTTATCGACAAGAAAATATAGTTTCTTACTGGAGAGGACAGTAGGTTTTGTGTATAGACTTTAATGGAGTACAGTACCAGTATTAATTCTGAATAATATGTCTGGTCTTCTACAATGTTTACAATTTAACTTATATGAAGGTGATGCAAAGAAAAGCTTATTCTTTGACATTTTTCCTGTTATTTAAACTTCCTCCTCTTTATTCTCTAAAGTTGAGACATTCAGCCCCCTTAAGTGTCTTCGCTTTTTGAGAGAGACATGAATAAATCTTATTTAACAAGAGAAGGAACACTATACCTTGTGATATCATCAAACACACCATATCCAGACTTTTTATCCATTACCCACTGGCCAATGAACATACTGGGAGAGGAGGAAGTCAGTTTACCACTGCGTAGAAGGCCATGACCATGACGCATGTTATCTTGAAAGCAGCCTTCATAGACCTCTCCATTGGCATAGCTGTCAGAAGAAAAAGGCAAAGAGCAGCATACATATTAAACTGAAGTTTTCAAATATTGATCCTGAATGTCCCATTATTCTTTCAGAGACCAACATTTTCTTTTTTCTTTTTTTCTTTTTTTTTTGGTGAGGCAATTGGGGTTAAGTGACTTGCCCAGGGTCACACAGCTAGTAAGTGGTGTCTGAGGCCGCACTTGAACTCAGGTCTTCCTGACTCCAGGACTGGTGCTCTATCCACTTCGCCACCTAGCTGCCCCTAGAGACCAACATTTTAATCCGTATTCAAGTTTCACTGGTAGTTCTAAGTGTTCTTCATACAGTAAGATACAAATGACTATGTTCCATCATATTTAAATAATCAAAATTAATGTACTGAGGCCCAGGATTTGAGGAGGGCCCAGTGGTTGCTTTTTTGCACTATTATGTCTTTAGCTTCTGTGGTTTGCAGGTAATAGCAGAACTAAAAAAAAGACAATTGAAAGAATTTTCTATGGGAGATTACAACAAATATAAGAATTTTATAAGGAACAATAATAGCCATGAAACTAGGAAAGTAACTTTATGAGATTTAATAAAAATACATAAGCCATTTTCCAATTCTGGAAGACAAGTTGACCTCTATATATACACAGTTAATGCCCCTATGCTGAAAAGTAAAATTTACAGTGGGAAAATTTCACCGTGGTAATATATATTAGTTTATGTTTAGCATAATACTACTACTACTATAAAAAGTTTTCTAACACTGCTCTATCAAAATCGGAGGGACATATTTACCTGTAGACTCCTTGACCACACATTTTTCCTTCTTTCCAATATCCCACATAATGGTCATCCTTGTTCAGTGCTTTATTTGGGATTTTGTATTCCCCATACCTGCCAATGGAGATAAAAAATACACTATAACTTTATTTTTTAAATGAAGAACTTCAGACAAAAGTAGCCAATAGGAAGAGGAAGGGTGCTAAGGCCTTCTTCAGTCTCCACTACTGGTTTATGGCTGGACCATGCCACCTAACTGTAGGTATTTCCCCAAGGCTCTCTCTCGTAAGTCCCTACTCTTCTATTTCTCTAGTCTCTTTCTGGATGATTTCATTCGCTCCCATGGGTTTCATTATTAGCTCCATGAATATGATTAAAAGATCTATATAACTAATTGCCTATTGGATATTTCAAACTGTATGTCCTGGAGGCATCCCAAACTCAACATGTCCAAAATCTTGCTGTTAAAGGGATTCCCCACTCAGATGACTCTTCTGTTTAGCTTTTAAAGATAAACAGTCTGGCCCCAGCCTCTCTCTAGCCTTACTGAACATAACCCTGCCTCAATCACTCTACAATCCAGCCAAAATGGTCTCTTCTCTGTTCTTCTCACACAACATTTTAACTCCCATCTGGGTGCCTTAGCACTGGCTACAACATTTTAACTCCCATGCCTGGAGTGCATTCCCTTCTTTCTTCCACCTTGGAAAAGTCTTTCTCTTCCTTCAATACACAACTGGTATACTACCTTCTTTAGAGAGCCTTTCCATATGTTGTTGAAACACTTGGTATTTACTAACTTTATATTTATGGTACATATATATTTTTATTTGTACTTCTTGTTTCCCCCATTAGAGTGTAAACTCCTGCTGAGCAGGTATTGTTGGGTTCTTCATACTTGAATTCTCAGTGACTAGTATAGTGCCTGGCAGAGAGTAGGTATTTCATAAATACTTGAAACTTACTTAATTGGGGAATCCCCAGACTCTATGGACTGCTCTTATTACTGGTTTAGCTCTCAGTATGAAAAGCAAGGAAGATCAGCAAGACCTACTCATAAGAGTCAGTGACCTAGGGTCAGAGACCAGATCCTGATCCTGCTTGATCCAATCTTTTAAAGAAAATCTATAGCACACTGAGGTTTCAGGTATTCTCAACCCAAGTCCAAAAACAGAATCATAATATGCAAGCCAGTTTTCATTATCAGTAGCAGGAAGATCTTAGGATCATAGATTTAGAGTTAGAAGAGACCTTAAAGGCCACCTAATCTAAGCCCCTCATTTTTAAGATAAAACAACTATGATCCATAGATGGTGAGTTACCTGCCCATGATTAGGCTGATGGGGTCGATGGGGAGTTTTGAATTTAGGCTTTCTTGACTCCTCCTGGTTCAGCAGTCCATCCACTAATGTACTTTGAGGGTACTTATTTTGCATAAGTAATGTAAACAGATATCTGACAGGTTTAGTGACTTATCTGAATAGTTATATATTTAAAGCATGTAATATTTAACCAGCTTCCACCACTTTATATCAAGTTATTACTTAAACATATAAGCATAAGAATGCAATGGGGGAACACTGAAATTAAAAATTCACTGGTATGTTGTAAATAAACAGGCATATTGCTAAAATAAACCTTTTCAGATAAGCTGAAGCCTCCATAAAGAAACTGGCTTTTCACAAATAAATATTTATACCACATGTACAATTAACAACCTCAAAATACTATGCCTACAACTTAAAGTTGTCTTTTAATATATGATACAAATTAAGAGTTTGAGTTCATGGGGGGCAGAGCTAGGTGGCATAGTGGATAAAGCACCAGTCCTGGATTCAGGAGGACCCGAGTTGAAATCTGGCCTCAGACACTAGACACTTACTAGCTGTGTGGCCCTGGGCAAGTCACTTAACCCTCATTGCCCCACAAAAAAACAAAAACAAAACAAGAAAAAAGAGTTTGAGTACAAAAAGCAAAAATTCTTTCCATCTTTGAGATGATAGGCATACATGGTCATCTTATTGGTCATATCATGGTGGGGATGGGGAGATGACAATGTAAACAGTAGAAAGAAGACTGGATTTAAGACTCGAGAAAACTGGATGTTAGCTGGGACTTTGTCAATACCTATGTGATCCTGAACAAGTCACTTAAATTTCTCATGGAGATTAGGCTAGATATCCTCACAGGTGCCTTTCAGTTCTAACACTCTAGTATTCACAGGCCTTGACCATTTCTGTTACTGAAAAGTACTAAAAGATTGCCATTCTTCCTTGAACATGATAATATGTATTTTATAAAAGAATACAAATTGTCCCCTCACCCTCATTCCAGTAGATGAGATATGTTTTCTTACCCATCTTCCAGGCCATTTCTGAACATTCCAGAATACATCTTTCCATCAGTCCATTTCAAAGTCCCTCTGAAATAAAGTACATACATAAATTATTTTATTTTAGCTCTTTGTATATATATCATCTCCTATTTCTTTCATCTTAAATTTTTAACATGCTACCTGCCATGGGGTTTCCCTGAGAGCCATCGTCCATCATAAACAGCATCCTTTAGTCGGGGGTCTTTGTAGAAAGTATATCTGGCACTTCGTGAAATAGGAGGTTCTTGTCTCTGAACACTGCTTCCACTTGCATAAGGAGGAAAATCAGACATACCTCTGAGAGCCTGGTCCACAGCTTGGCTTATAGCCCGTAACCATTTAGTCTAGAAGGAAACAATATATAACAATGAAGCAAAGCAACAACTCAACAAGTGCAGCTTTAAGTAGGTGCTTTTGTTGGTATGAGAATTGTTTCTTTTAAACCTGTTCTGTGAATGTGAACTGTGTAGTGCAGAATAACTTGGAATTTATCACCACATTTTAAAAGTCAATTGTCAAAAAAGTTAAAAAGTATGAAAGCTCAGCTCAGTGAAGGTTTATAGGAGACACTGTACACCCAATAATTTGACTTTAGTCAAATAAAATAATGTCATTTCTTTTTAATAGAAGACAAATGATTGGGTTAGCACACACACACATGAATGGGTAACTAGCAAAGAACTTACTTTTTCCTGTGGTGTTGATGAAACAAGAATAAATTGTTCTTCAGGTGTAGTTATCTTTAAGCCATTCCTGAAAAAGGAAACAAGATCAAATCTAGTAATATATCACTATCATGTAACTACTGAAATATGAAAGGCAACATCCTGTACCAATTAAAAGGGAGGAAGAAAACATCGCATTTGTTACCCTTGAAAAATTTAGGGTAATCTGATTATTTTAAAGTTATCATCATTATCATCATCGTCTATTTACAGAATGCAGAAAATGTTCCCTTATTTCCTATGTAGTACCACAGAAGGATGCCGAGGTAATTCCTGTATATTAATATCTTGGCTCCTGAATCTATTACTTTTATCGTGATGGAACAAATTACAAAATGCAATCTACTGTATTAAATTCTAGGAAATTAAGTTTTAGAACTAGGTAGACAGAAAAAAGGAGGCAGCTAGCTAGGTAGCTCAGTGGATAGAGCACTGGGACCAGAGTCAGGAAGACCTGAGTTCAAATCTGTATTTAGGCACTTATTGTGTGATCTGGGCAAGTCACTTAACTTCTTTTTTCCTTCATCTTCTGGTGCAGTAAATGGTAAACCACTGTGGTATCTTTGCCAAGAAAACCATATTGGGGTCACAAAGAATCCAACATGACTGAACAACAGAGAGAATAAATGTGGGAGGAAAGCTACTTACACACTACCAACTTCTTCTGAAATAGGTTCCACCCACAGAGTAGACAAGGGGAAAATATGGTGTGTGGAGAACTATAAAAGGAGAAGACAAAATTACACAGAGTATACTGATTAATTCATTCAACAAGCATTTATAGAGCACCATGATAGGCCAGACAATATTGATAGGCACTTCCAGCTATTAAAATGGCTAGTGTCCCCAGGGAACTTATATTGCTTTGGAGGAAACAACTCGAACAGAGAAAAGTGAATACAAAACATGTACAATGTAAGTACAAGATAACTGAGGTGGCAGGAGGACACTTGTATATAGGCCATAGTCCACAGGTAGCACCTGAGAAAAATTAATTCCATTTTGTAATTGATTCTATTCTGTACCAACCATCAACATTTTGTATAACTGCTTAAGTACATTTCTTTGTCTCTGAGTTAAGTTCAGAAGTTCATAGGTTTCGAAGTTCAGTTTTTGTCTCTGAGTTAAGTTTGTGTTTGTTTGTTTTTTAGTGAGACAACTGGGGTTAAGTGACTTGCCCAGGGTCACACAGCTAGTAAGTGTTAAGTGTCTGAGGCCAGATTTGAACTCTGGTACTCCTGACTCCAGGGCCAGTGCTCTATCCACTGCGCCACCTAGCTACTCCTGAGTTAAGTTTAAAAGTTCAGCTTCCCTATAAATCACTTTAATTAAAAGAAACCTGTTATCTCTATCCCACTAGTTGTCCTTCAAGGAAGTCTGGTTTGTTGTTCCTGTACCACTAACCAACCTTGCTGGTGGACACAATCAATGAGTAACAAGATGGAAGAAGGGGGTGGTTGCTAGTCCTGCCAATCATATTGTACTCCCATCTATCATGCTTCTACTTTGTAACCAATCATATTGTTTTTCTTATCTATGACCCTTCTGACTTTGTAACCAAACATATTATTTTCCCCATCTATGATTGTTTGTTTGTTTTGTTTTTTAAGATGTTTTTTCCTACTGTAAAAATGATCTGTCTGCCCTCATTTGGGGTCTTTTTAGCTTGCTGAGGAGCTTTTAAATTTTATTACCCCTTATATTGGTAACTGCTAGCCTTACCAATAAAGTGAACATGTTCTGGACTTTGTGCCTCAGTTTACCTTAATTCAACTGTGACAACTGGCAACCATGAAGGATGAGAGGGAGGGAGGGGAAGGGAGGAGGGTGATCGTAGGAGCAATGTCTTAGGAGAAACCCCTTCAGAGCATTATGGTGAAATTTTCACAGGGTAGGGTAGTGGTGTGTATTTCTCCACAGAGGACTTCACTAGAGACCTCACTTGCCCCTCAGTTCCAAATCTTCTGAGCCAAGTTAAGGCCCCCACATTCCCAGGGAAGTTGCAACTCTGTGTGTCTTACATTTCTGTTTGTGTTTAGTATACCTGTTTGATAATAACTGACAATTATCTGATTTGGGTACCTCTCCTCCCCCATGCCCTGAACAGAGTTGATGTCTCTTTAAGAAGGGGTATATGACGCCTGGAAATGGGATTCTTCCCAGTTAAAACAAAGGGGGTGGAGGCATGTATTATGGATGCCACTTCAGGGAAGTCATAAAGTAAATCCCAGGCCACTCACTGTTGTCAGCAGAAGGGGAAGTTAAGTCTTGGGCCAATTGCTGTAATTGGGGAGTAGGAACTGAATGACACTTCCCATTCAATTAGGTGTTGGGGAAGCTCAGATTTTTCCCAGTTGGAAAAAGGGGTAACTAAACATAAAGCAAAATTAATTTAAGATATATAAGAAGAATTCCAAATTCATCCTGAAAAGGGACTTCTACTTGTGCACACCAATTTTTAAGTATCAGTGTTCTTTTGTCTATCTTGTCACATTTGTTTTATAAGTCAAACTAGCTTTTTTTCTTGGAGCCTGGTCAGCTGAAGGAGAAAGAATGAAAACTTTTTTCTTCAGAAACAAAGTTTCTGTCTTTTAACTCTGGGCAAGTTAGAAGGGAGCCAAGAGACACAGATAAGAGGGAATCTTTGTTCCCAGTTTGCAGAAATTTATGGCATCATAAACTAATTAGATACTAAATTTGTGGCTGAAATGTCATTTCTCTACTGTGAATTGTTTTTATAAATGTGAATGTTTTTATAAATGCTGAAATGTTTTAGTGAGTTTTATAACTCTCTGTAGACTTTGTTTTAAGGAAAAATAAGAACAGAACTATGAAAGTTACAGGGAAACAATATTTAGATCTTTTATAACTCTCTCCCTGGAAAGTGACAGATTTATTGTTTTTAGTGCAAGGGGTAAGGTAATTTCACTTATTAGAGAACAAAAACTAGTCTGAAAATAGTATCAGTGAAATACCAAAGTGGGGGAAAACAAAACATAATCAACAAACAGGTTTGCTATTTAAATTTATCTGGTGCTTAAAAATTGCCCTTTTTGGGGGGAAGGGGGGGGAGGCAGGGCAATGAGGATTAAGTGACTTGCCCAGGGTCACACAACTAGTAAGTGTCAAGTGTCTGAGGCCGGATTTGAACTTAGGTCCTCCTGAATCCAGGGCCAGTGCTTTATCCACTGTGCCACCCAGCTTCCCTAAAGCTGCTTATTATTATTATTATTAACTCTTTCTTGGTTCACAAAATGAGAAAAATGTGTAAATCAGGCAACAACTAAAAGGTATAAGTAAGTTATGTTAGAACATCTAATTAGATATTTGGGAGTTTTACAATTTAAAATTAAATACAAATGAGTTTAGAAAGAAATTTTTGAAATGATGTGTGATTTAGGGGCAGCTAGGTGGCGCAGTGGATAGAGCGCCAGCCCTGGATTCAGGAGGACCTGAGTTCAAATCTGGCCTCAGACACTTAACACTTACTAGCTGTGTGACCCTGGGCAAGTCACTTAACCCCAATTGCCTCACTAAAAAACAAACAAAAAAAAGAAATGATGTGTGTTTTGAAATTAGAAATTTTGCTGTAAATTATATTAGACTCTGCTGGAGAAGGAAACTGCAAATCACTCCAGTATCTTTGCCAAGAAAACCCCAAATGGGGTGAAGAGTTGGACATGACTGAAATGATTAAACAACAAATGTTGGACTCCATGATTCATGGACAGATGTTAGTTGGAATAGATTTTGGATGACTTGTCAAGGAGAAGATGAGGCATCTATCCATTAAATTTTAGCAAGTAAATTAATGTATAGGGAAATCTATAAAGGAAAAATTCAGTGGAGTAAAGATTAGTTCTATAGATAGTTTGGGATATGATTGGGAAATGTAAGACTGGAGGAATTAAGAAAGTGGGAGAGGTGTTGAATCAGGATATGGAAAGAGAATAAGAAAGATTCAGAGTGATTATAGAGAGAGGAAGAGAGAACAGTTAAGCATGAAGGGTTTGAAAGTAAAAGGGAATTGGAGTTCTGGAAAGAGAGGTTTGAGGGAGGTTTTTGTTCTCTTGAGATAAGGCTATGAGAAACAGTATGTGATTATTCTTTATGATATGGAAACTATAGTAATATATTTGCCACATGAAATTATTTGAAAACAGTATACTAAAATTCTATCCTTGAAGGACCATTAGAAGAGTATATTTTATTTGATCATATAAAGTCCCTCTGGTTAAAAAAAAAACCCACAAAACTACAGAGAATAGCAGATACCTGTTAAGTATTTTAATAGGTTTAGATAAAAAAACCAGAAATAACTGATTTGGCTACTTGGGTGATTTAAAAGGAAATGAAGACAAAGTTATAGGGAGGTGGAAGTGTCACCATGACTCTTTGAAATTGAGCTAACTGATAATAATGGGCTCTAAATTTTGAAGTACTGCCAACTAAAAGCTCTTAAATGTTACCATTAATGATAAAAAATTCAGATTTTATTTGGATGACATTTTGTTCTGAAACTAAATAGGATAATGATGGTAAATTCGAACCTAATACAAACTACATTTACTGTTTGGCATTAAGATGATCATGGCTTTCGGGGGCAGCTAGATGGCGCAATGGACAAAGCACTGGCCCTGGATTCAGGAGGACCTGAGCTCAAATCCGGCCTCATACACTTGACACTTACTAGCTGTGTGACCCTGGGTAAGTCACTTAACCCTCACTGCCCCACCAGGGGGAACCCCCCCCCCAAAAAAGATCATGGCTCAGAAAAACCCGAGTCAAAATCTAATGTCAGAAATTTCTTGGGGTGTGTGACTTTAAGCAAGTTACCCTACCTCTGTTTACCTCAGTTCCCCAATCTGTAAGGGGAATGATGACCCATCTTCTGGGATTGGTGTAAGGATCAAAATGATGTAATGATTATGAAATGCTTAACACAGTGCCTAGTATATGGTAAGCATTATGCTAATGTTAACTATTGTTATTTCTTTTGTAACGATTGGAATGACGCCACCTGCTGGAGACTTACTGTAGAAGAGTTCCACCCATGAAGCGAAGGTCTTTGAGGGCAAGACCAGGAGTCTTTTCTTTGGTGTCAGGAAGTGACGTGGGCTAGTGGGAGGAGGAAGGAAGAGACTGGCGCTCTCTGAGGCGCTTTCCTGAGGACGCTGGTGGAGAGGGGAGCTAGAAATGTGCTCTCCCTTTAATAGATAGGAATCTAGGCCTCTCTCTCTCTTTACCAAATTCTTATTCTCCTTAATAAATGCTTAAAAGTCTAACTCTTGCTAAAGCTTATAATTTATTGGCGACCACTCATTAGATATTTTAGACAGTTTAGCTAGAATTTTAGCCCTTAACACTTTGATTGAATGCAATTACTCCATACTGAGTAACTCTATATTACGTTTGAAATGTAATTAGTACAAAATGCTAAAAGTGATAAAATGGATGATTTTCTATGTGAGAAAATTTAGAAATGCATTCAACTGAATTGATGTCACCTGACTGGCAATAAGTTTTGTTTCATATTTTAAATACATGATATTGTATATATTATTGTGTTTTTAGATTTTCTTGTACTGTGATTTTTAGAGAAGCACTGCATAAGAAATGCTGTTAAGAAGATAATGCGATTGTTTTGCCATTGTTGTTTTTTGTTGTTTTTTTGTGGGGCAGTGAGGGTTGAGTGACTTGCCCAGGGTCACACAGCTAGTAAGTGTCAAGTGTCTGAGGTTGCATTTGAACTCAGGGCCTCCTGAATCCAGGGCCAGTGTTTTATCCACTGTGCCACCTAGCTGCCCCCAATGCAATTGTATCATTGGAAAATTTAACTCCTTTTAATCTGGATACTGTGAAATTAAGTTATTGAGGCTATTGTTATGATGTTAAAACCTATGAAACATTTAATTGGGTATATTTTAAAAGAGAAGAATAACAATTATTTACTATGTGGGAGTATAGTACAAAGTACAAAGAAAAAAGATCTTGTAAAACTTCCTTATTTGTAAACTTGCTAGGTTCCTTGGGACCATCTTAGGCAACATCACAAAATCTTATCAGACCTGTGAAAGAACTAGCTAAATGTTGTGAAATTCTAAAATAATGAATTAGTTTACTGAGAAACTGGGATCCCCTGTTCTATTACAAATACTCTTTGCCAAAAGGGGTGGGGGTGGGGAGAGGAATTTGTAAACTTGCTTTTAGTAAAGACAGTTTCATCCAAGATTATTTGGCCATCACTTATGAAAATTATGAAATGATATCTGATAATAGTATGTGTTGAACTTACATCTTTGGACCAACTTAGTAGCAAAAGACTCTTAGATTCAAAGATTTTATTTTGCCTTAAGGGCGAAAAGGCAATGTGAATATCTGTTAGTCTGGGGGCATACTAAAGTCAATGTCTGATTTTTAGGGTGAACCAACATATAATGACTATGTGGAATTCCAGAATTTAAGAATTTTTCTCAATTTCCAATAATTGATTTTTGCACTAGAATGAGTTTTAATTAGAGAAGAAAAGGATATTGAGTGACTAAAAACAAAGATCTGGCAAGCTTTTTATTATGTTAGTTGTTATTGCAACAACATGAGAGTAATAGCTGTATCTAGCCCTAAATAAGCTTAGAAAAACTTACTATTTGAGATAAATTCTCTTGCAATTATAATTTGATTTTGTTTTGAGTGTTGAATTGAAGTTGTACCTCAAGTATCTGAAGAAGTGTCTGAAGTATCACTAAATCAGTAATCTACTATTCAAGGGAAATGCTACAAGCTTCTCAAAGGGAGTATGATCCAAAAATTGCTGCAGATAGATGTCTATGTCTGGGAAAGCTGAGGGGATGACCTTGCCATAGCCAAAGGTAGAAAGAATCCTCTTGACTCAGTTTCCCCATTGTGTTATTTCCATTTTTGAGTAGGACTGTTTCCCACCTGGTTAATCCTGAGCGTGACTATGATGCCCTATCAAAAAGGTGGAAAAATATCACTTTTAATTGAATCAGAAAAAGGGTAATTACACACACACACACACAGAATTTGGTGTAGAAATACACAAAACAACACGGAAAGAGGCAGGCATAGGTAGAAGAAGAGAGTTAAGAGAGAGAATAATACCTGGAAGGGAAGAGTTACAGCAAAATAAACTTCCTCATCTTGAAGAGGCAATTAAAAGGAAAAAAGAAAAGCAAATAAGGAGAAATTAAAAGGATGTCCATCAAAGAGGGAATGGCTGAACAAATGATATATGTATGTAATGGAGTATTCCTGCACTGTAGGAAATGAAGGAAATTTCAGAGAATCCTGAAAGTATGAACTGATACAGAAAGTATAAATTAAGGGAGTAGAACCAGGAGAATAATTTATTCTAGGATAACTTTGTCAAGAAAAGCACCTTTGAAAGACATAAGAATCAAAGCAAAAACCAACTACTTCTCCAGAACATCTCTAATGAAATATGTTACCCACTCCCTGTTAGATGCCAAAAAAGACAAATTTTTGTACATGTCACTGTGTGGATTTTTCTTATTTGACTATGCTTATTTGTTAGAAGGCCTTCCCCACAACCACTCCCATTTTTAGTTGGGGGGGAGATGAAGCAAGACTATAGCAACATCCCTCCCAAAGAGGGCCATCAAAAATTTTTTTTAAATGCACAGCAAAGGAAGCAGGATAGTTTTAAAAGTAAAAAGTAATATGTTGGATTTATTACATAATTTTTTTTGAAAGGAAGAGGTTTGAAATGAAAATTCATTTTATACGCAACCTTCTTTTTCTTTTCTTTTTTTTTTTTTTTGGTGAGGCAGTTGGGGTTAAGTGACTTGCCCAGGGTTACACAGCCAGTAAGTGTTAAGTGTCTGAGGCCGGATTTGAACTCAGGTACTCCTGACTCTAGGGCCGGTGCTCTATCCACTGCGCCATCTAGCTGCCCTGCAACCTTCTTTTTATGTTCTGCTGTGCATGGAAATGCTTTTTTGGGAGTGTTTAAGTTCAGAAGAAGAAAAACAAAAAAATGAGGGAGATCTGGGTATGTTTATAAGCAGTAGGGAAGGAATGGCTCAGAAGAGACTGAAAAAAGAGTGGATAAGGAGAAACTGAAAGTCACAAAGAAAGATGAAGAATAATTGAGGAGAAAGCTCTCTTTGAGGAATAAGGAGAGGATGGGATCAAGAGCAAAGTAGGAGTTTGGAAGAAGAAGGGCCACATTCTGAGAGTGAAGAAGAGGAGTTAGAGATGTAATTGAGTTATTTTGAAATATAAAATTGGAGAGAAGAGTTTCATTGTGGATAGCTTCATTTTTCAAGGGAATTAGGAAGTGAGATCCTCTGCTGAGAAGGATATGTAAGCATATGAATGATATGAAGATATGAAGGATAAGTGGCATAGGTAGTTTAAGAAAAGAAATGGTCTGGAATAGAGAGAGTTAATCATCAAGGAGAAAAGGATTGGAGTGTAGTAAGGCCTTGTGTGAGACCAGATAACACTTACACAGGACCCAGTTATCCAAAATCCATCCTATCATATAAAAGTCAAATCTAATTAACTAAACATTTCTATGATCATTCAATGAATGAGTCCAAAGGTTTTGGTAATAGAAGCTGTATTATTAGCGGTCAATCAAGGTAGGCATGGTGTTCAATCTAATAGGACATGTCTTAAGAGGCTAGGAATTTGGCTTACCTGGGCATGGACCAAAGAATCATTAAAGAGAATGAACCAATTCACAGAGAATCTACCAGCATGTTGTAGGGACAATGCTCGATTACTACTCTCACAGATTAGCCTACGTTCTGGCTTCCTCAAGGAATCCTGTGATTAAAATGAAAATACAAACAAAATGCTTCAGGAAAATTTAAAGAAGATTCATAAGTAACCTACAAACATATTCCAAAAGACAAAACAACAAAAAAATAAATAAGACGTGCTAATCAAATGTAAAATAACTGGTTAGATCTGAGGAGGATTTTAAGGTAAAATTAGAGATTAAAGAAAAATCAAAAATTCATACGTACCAAAAAAAAAAGTGTGAAATTAAATAGGCTGCCAAGAAAAAAGATATTGATAGAGACACAGCGCATCTTTTGTTAGGAGATTTAGGCATCCTGGGAAAGGTGTCATTGTAGCATCATCATCATAAACAGTAGGGAATGGGGTGAAGAAAATTAGAGCAGTAATTATGAAAACGCCTGCTGTTTGCAAGGTGTGACAGCAGGTGCTATACCGTCATTTTCCCAGGGAAGGTCTTCCAGAAGCCCAGTGTGCATTCTGCTTCCTTCCTTTTCCTGCCGAGATGGAGAGCAAGAGTCTCATAACAAGAACTGGAATCCTGCAGTTTCTGGTACTCAGGAGATGTCTAAAGGTCAACAATTAAGAAAAAATAAATAAGAAAGTAAACCAGTCATCCACAATCTAAGCCAACAGAGGCAATTTGAATACAGAATTTACTTTAGGGAGACAATTCATACTAAGAACAATAGTTTCCCAAAGAGGTATTGAGACTTGAAAGGGCTGGCTGTGTTTTAGGTAGCAATTGTCAGAAACAATAAATTCTCTTAGGCAGTTCTTAGTATGAAATAGGGATGATAACCTGAGGGGAAAGGGAGAAGGTTCTGACAAGTATTTGTCAGAAAGGAAAGCAGAGGATATAGGAAGAATCAGAAGATACACCATAAGTAAGGAGACATTGGCTGAAGAACAAGAGGAAAGGGGCCTTGAAGTAAAAAGAAAAAAAGAAAAAGATGGTTGGGGATGGGGGGGGGGGGCGATCTCCACCTCACATAATTAGTATCTAGATTTCTAAAATTTGATCAGATACCAAATAAACTTTAGAGAAACTAATTTATGAATTTCACATTGTCCAAGGTTGTAATGAATTTAAAAACTAAATCAGTTTGGGTTGAAGCAAAGATAGTAATTAAGACACTTTATAGGAAATAACTTCAAATAGGTGGTATTAAATGAAAAGTCAGAAGCCTGTAAATAGATTTTAAAGACAATTTTTTTCAGAAACAAGCGAATTTAAGCAAAATAAATGGACATGGTCATGCAGGAAAGGTGTCTATTAAACTGAATGTCAAAATTGCAACTGTGAGGCTGATCAGGATACTATTTCTTATTGAATGCCAGGAGTTTGGGCAGTTCAGCCATTATTCATTAGGATTTCAAAGCTGAGTTAGCAGGGGATACAACTGGGCACATCTCAGTATTACAGCACTGGATGATAATAGATCGAGAGGGGCTAAAAAAGCAAAGAGCCCAAAGAAAAATGATTATAGGGTCATTCTAGGGGAGAAGCCCTGAGGCTTTGGACCTGCTAAGGACTTGGGATCTGTACCCCACTTCAGGAAGACCTAACTTCCCTAGATAGATTCTTTAGTACCTCTCCAGATGCATGTTGGGGTAAAGTTTCAGCATGTACCTGGGCTACATTGTGACTTGTAGTCTAGAGGCTTGCAGGGATGTGCTACAATGATACCTGCCAGGCCTTTTCAGAGTAGAATGGGGGGAAGAATAATATACACTTTAATTAGGTCTGAACTACAAACACAAAATTTGCATAAAATGATGACAATTAGCATTAAGGTAAAAGACACTATGAAAAGAAATCTTCTGCAAAATTACCAAGAATTATTTATACCATTACCAGGCAACATTTAGTCATGTAAAAATCAGTATCTATTTAGTCTAATTAGTGGCCTTGTGGAAGGAGAGTACAATAATGGAAACTAGGATTTCAAGTCCTTAGGTATGTCAAAAGAAAGAGAGCTTACCACTTCAAAACAAGTAGCAAGCTTTAGCAAAACTCGAGCATAATTATGAAGACGTCTGAGTGGTAAAAAAAACAAAGTGTTTAGCACTTCCACCAACTGGATGTTTTCATCATTCACCTCTGATAAATCTTGTAATAACTCCTGGTTTTTATTTAAGAAGTCACTAGAGACAAAGAGAGAGAGAGAGAGATTTGTTTATTCAACAAATATCTGAATGCCTACTCTGTGCACATCACTGGTACAAGAAAAATATCTCTTTTCCTTTTTTCCACAGTGAAATTTATAATGTGACAGAGTGAGACTGTGGAAGAAAGGCAAAAAACACAACTAATTCCCAATACCATTAAAAGGGTTTTATTCAAAGAAATTTAAGAATATTTTAAATTTGGAACTTGTTTGTAAACTTCTGATATAAACGGCAGTAAATTAATCTCTTAAGAAGTAATTAGATATTGGTAATTTTATCTTAATATGATTTTTTTGTTTTCTTTGTAAAGTGACTGGCTAAATTATACAAAACTAGACAGAGCAGAATAATGAATTTCAGTACTATTCTTTAAAATAAAGAATAACATCATATTTTAGCAAAGTATTACTTAAAAGAAAATTGGAATATTCTAAGTAGATTAAAAAAAATTTTAGTTTGGTAATCTATACATATAAACAGACCTGAAAATGATATTCCAGAATTCATTCTTTCAGTAAATCTTTGTCTCAGAAAAAAGTAGAGAAAATAAAATTTACTGAAGAAATGATTATATTGAAACTTTTACTTTTTATGATTTTCTCTGTGTCTTCTTTGATTATAAAATTTCTCTCTAGCAATACTTGTGAAGGTACCTCATTCTATTTTTTTGCATTTTTTTTTTTTTTACATTTAGGTCAAATATTCATTAGGAACTTAAATGTAATATACAATGCAAGGTGTAAAGCTATTTCCTGCCTACTTGCTTTTCAGTTTTCCCAACAGTACTTGAAGTCCTTTTCTCAGTAATTTGTCTTCTTGGGTTATCAAAGAAAATCAATGTGGTTAGAACACGAAGGGAAACTCATTAAAGGAAAAAAATATATTTGAATGCAGCAGTTCTAATAAAATTCTGATACATAAGATATGTAGATAACTGAAAACCAAGAGGTAGGCACCAGAAATAAATGGTCAACGCACATGAGTTAATTAACAAGTCTTTAGAAGAAGAAATGCAACCGTCAACAACCTTGTGTAAAATGTTTTAAATACTAATAAGTGAATGCCAATTTAAATAATTCATGTTTCATCTCATGCTCAACAAGAATAGATACATGTTTATTTGGAAAGAAAAGGACATTCTAAGGCCCAGGTACACAGAGGTCCAACTTAGATTATAGGTATCATAATAACACAAATCAAATGCAATGTCAAAAAAATGCCAAAAGTATAAAGATGTATTCATCCTTGAAATGTTCTGTAATATTATACCCTCTTTGAGAGCAAAAGACACAATAGAAAAGTTAACCTTTAGCCAAAGGTTTAAGATTTAACATTCACTGGCGCCTTAACAAGAGAACTTTAAAAAAACAAAAAGGCAGTTTGAGAAAAAAATAAAAGATTATGAATCACTACATGTAATTTTGGTTTATTTGTTTACCTGAGTGACCAAGCAAGACAGATTTTCCTGAACACTAAAAATATAAAAATAACTAATGGAAGAATCTCTGGTTTTTAAAATAAATAATGGAAGAGATCTATTTACTTACATAGCTGGCTTGGCAAGAAGCTGGAATCCTCCCATAACCACAAAATTTGTAATAGATGTGCAATACCTTTAACAGATAAGAAAAGTATACATATCACTGTAAAGGTCAGAATTTTAACTGGTCAGAAGACAGTTATTTCCCTTAGTGCTTCACCAATTAAAAGTTTTTAAAATATTAAGATGCTGACATTTGTGAGTGGTAGGGTAGGCAGGCTACTCATTTGCTATTACCAAGTAATCAGAGAAAATAACATCTATAGGCAGGTCTGTTAACATTGACAATTTAAACATATCTAAGAGTCATATCTAAAGAGTTAGAGTTAATGATAATATAGTCACAAATATATCCAAACATCACTACACTGGCGAATAGGCAGTAGAATTAAAATATCACAAATAACACATATTGTGTTCTAAAACCGTAACTTCTGAAATTAAGTTGTTTTAATCTAAATATTCAGTGTTATATTTCAATTTTCCTTTTTCTTTGGAAAATGGATAAAGTGATACAGGTAATGAGATCCAAAAGGGCTATTTTGAACTCTTATCAGCAAGACTAATGGATATGAACCTAGGAATTATGTATACATATATAGAACTTGTAAATTATTTTTTCATCCGTACAATCTGCTGCCCAAATCTTGGTATATAAAACATAAAACTAAAAAGCAAGATGAATAATGCTACTAATAAAAAGCATTTATATAATGCTTAAAGGTTTATGAAAGACTTTACAAATATTATCTCATTCTACCCTGGAAGGTAGGTGCTATTATTATCTCCACTTTACAGAGGAAGAAAACGGAGAAGAAAATGGTTCAGTGTTTTGTCCAGAGTCACACAACTATTAAGTGTCTGAGGCTGGATTTGAACTCAGGTCCTCCTGATTCCAGGTCCAATCCTCTAGCCACTGTGCCTCCTCACTGCCTCTATAAAAATAATGGGGGCTGTATATAGACAAAAACTCAGAATCAGCAGAAGACAAAACAATTAAATGAAACTGAAAAGATAAAAAAAAAAATTTTAAACTCTTCCAGTTCAAGTAGAACTTCTTACAGAAAGTTAAAAAACAGTATTTAATTAGATAAATGTTCATATTGTTGAATGTGTCCAGAGAACATATAATATTTTGAAGTCTTACAGTAGGGCTTCAGTGATTTTAAAATGGAATTTTCAAGTCTATGATGGGCTTAGAAAAAAATAAATTAATGCATTTTTAATTTGGGGAGTTTTCCCCCCAACTAAAAACTGTTAACATACTCAATTTTAATTGCCAGGTTTGCGTAAAACAAACCAACAAAGACCACATCAAAGGCATTATCAATTTGATTCTAAGTTTTGAAGGAACATATAAAGTTCAAAGTTCAAACTCTGAAAGGATAGCTACTATTAATCTAGTAAAAAGATAAACATGTTTAATTCACATGTAAGATGTTGATACAAATAAAGGAAAAGAAAAATTTCAAGTTGAAATTGCTAAATCCATTTGGAAAACATGAAAAGACATAATATGAATCCGAATACTTCACTCGATTAAAAAAACAACAACAAAAACAGAACAAAGCACATACAAAGGAATGTTGCCCAAGATACCAGAACAGCTCCACATTTATAGTCAGTAGTTGGTTGTAAAATTGTAGTTGGTTGGTTTCCAAATTTGAGTATAATTCACCCAATAGAACAGAACTGCTCCCTTCAAAACCCGATCCATTTGTTAAGATTTGTTATAGTGTACACTGTATATTTAGTATGCTTGGTTTCACCTGTAATATCATCTACAATATAAATTTTGGGAGGGGAGAATGCTTACATAAGAACCAGTCTTCATTCTTTTTTAATCATCAAATAAGTTTAGTTCCTACATCTCTTCCCTCTAAAGAAAACGAAATTTTAGAAATGCAAAACAATAGGTGGCTTAACATTAAAATACTGCTTTGCAATTTATATTACCTTATGTCACTCTCCCTAATCTAGTCTCTTCTGATTAAGGAGCTGTTCTCCTTGGCAGAATAACCCTGCAGAGATTGAACATGACACGGGACTGGATACTTGCTCTGTATAACTATCCAAGAAGAGACTTGCATGCTTCAAGATGGCCAGACTCCGGGCTTCCTTAATCCCATGAAGGAAGCTGCTCAGTGAGGCTCCATGCTGACCAATTAGGTAACACAGCTTGCTGAATCTGCTTGCCACCTCCTGCAACAGCTGGACTGTAGTGGTAGTGCCCAAGTTTTCTGTAACAATAAAAAAAAAAATCACAACCTACAGGGCTATATATATAGTGCTTACCAGAAAAAGCAATTCAAGGTCAAAACCTTTTTCATAATATTATAGATTTGTTCTCAAAAAAGCTTGTCATTTAATGACTAAAAAGTAGAACGTATTGGTAATTAGTGCATGAATCATCATTTTCAACAAATGGTTATAAATCATTTGAATTATACATTGATAAGTTTAAATATGGATGGCCAAGCAATATTTATAACCAAATACAAGACATAATGGGGAGAGAGATGGAAATCAAATCTTTAGTAGATTTTCTATAAAAATGATTCAAGGGGCAGCTAGGTGGCGCAGTGGATAGAGCACCAGCCCTGGAGTCAGGAGTACCTGAGTTCAGGTCCGGCCTCAGACACTTAACACTTACTAGCTGTGTGACTCTGGGCAAGTCACTTAACCCCAATTGCCTCACTAAAAAAAAAAAAAAAAAAAAAAAAAAAAAGATTCAAGAGAGAAGAATACTGAGGATTTGAGGCATTTCCACTTACCTAAACCCAGGAGGGGCCGGAGAATCTGAGATTTCATGTCACTTAGTTTTGAGTAAAACCGTCTTTCTGTAGTAGCCAACTCATGAAGACTGGCAATATATCCCATAATGTTTTTGTCCACCAAAGCTAGGCACCTGTCCTTCCCTGCTGTCACACTGCTTATGTACCCAAGCTGAAGCAAAAGAGTAGAACAAGATTATAGGCTGAATAGAA
Source organism: Dromiciops gliroides (assembly GCF_019393635.1). Classification (NCBI taxonomy): domain Eukaryota; kingdom Metazoa; phylum Chordata; class Mammalia; order Microbiotheria; family Microbiotheriidae; genus Dromiciops; species Dromiciops gliroides. The sequence goes on along the minus strand of NC_057863.1, from coordinate 88,932,898 downwards.
ATTGCTCATGGTAAGGATTATTCAAACTGCCTTTTCTTTTCTTTTTTGTTTGTTTTTCATCAAGACCTGTGATTTTACTGACATTAATCATTCCTGTGAGGAAGATGTCTGCCCCTGCACTTTAACGATTTAGAAAACTGCATGCATCACTAAAGGTGAGTGACTGACCCAGGGTAACAGCCAGTGTATGTCAGAGATGTAATCTGAAATCTGGCTCTAGGCCAATTCTGTGTATTAGACCACACAGTAGTAACAGGACCACCTCATACAGACTGGACCTAGGGACAACATAAAAAAAGGCACAATGAGATGTCTCAGGATACTTTTTCCTGCATGGGAGGGAAATTGGAGGAAATATGGAAGGACAAAATATAAATGGGCTAGAGCAGTGCTTAGCAAACTTTTGTTCAGAGTAAATCTTTGCCATGAAGAATCACACCACACCTGAATGTTTAAGCTGACATTATAGGAGAAGCAGAAAGGAATCCTTGGCATTATTTCCCTTCAATAAGAGCATTTCTCTCTTGGAAAGCTATAAAAATATAACTCCTTCACACTGTAGACAGCCCTGGCTGCAGCAGTTATGCTGCCCTGATTACTAAGGAGATGAGCAAAGAGAAATAAAGAACTTGGGTTTCAATCCTAGCTCTCTACTTAGTGTCACTTCAACACTCTGGGCCTCATTGCCCCATTTGTAAAATGAGGAATTTGCACTAGATCTCTAAGGTTCCTACCTATATCCTAGGACATTGCAACTTATAAGCTATGGCTTTTATAAGTAAGCCTAAAACAGCTATAAGTTTTCTGGGCTCTCTGTTGAATTAGGCAGGTCAGCATTCTGATTTAGGGATCAGAAACCTCTTTGGTCATTAGTGCCATCAGCAGGATTACACCATGGTTACAGATGTCATTGGATGGCACGAGACAATCTGGATGCAACCTAGACTCCAGGAAAGTTTCTAACAAAGTCTCTCAGGCTATCTTTGGTGACAAGGTACAGAGATGTGGGGGAGAAAGTATAGTTAGGTAGTTTTGGAACTGACTGAGTAACCAGAAATGCAAAGAGTCATTTAAGACTCACTTGTCAACTAGGAAAAGTCCCTAGTGGAGGATGATAGGAATCCATCCTTGGTCCAATTCAGCATTGTTATCAAATGATAAAGGCATAAATAGCATGCTCATCAAATTTGCAGAGACCAAGCTGGGAGAGACAGCTAATGTACTGCATGTGTCATAATCCAAAAAGATCTTGAGAGGTCAGAACAATAGGCTGCATCTAATAAGATTTAAATTTAATAGTAACAAGTGCATATTTCTAAACTTGCATTCCATAAAAAAACAACCACCCAAATTCACAAGTTTAAGATATGAGAGGTGTGGTCAGACAACAATTACTATGCAAAAGTTCTAGAGGTCATACTCTTTGACCCAACTATACCATACTAGGCATATATTTCCAAAGAGGTTGAAGACAGAAGGGAACACACACACACACACACACACACACACACACACACACACACACACACACACAATTAATAGGAGTTACTTTACTCAGTTTATAAACATTATTAGGTGCCATCTATAAACCAGGGTCTGTGTTAAGTGCTGGGGATACAAAGGAAGGCAAAAGACAGTTTCAGACCTCAAGCAGTTCACAATCTAAAGGAAGAGACAACAAGCAAACAAATAGGTCCAAACAAGCTATATACTGGGTATATAGGAAATGATGAAGAGGGGGAACCCACTAGAATGAAGAGGGATTGGAAAAGGCTTCCTGTAGAAGACGGGCTATTCTTTGGGACCTGAGGGAAGCTGGGAGGCAGATGTGATGTGGGAGAGCATTTCAGGCATGGGGAATGGACAGAGAAAGTATCTACCTTGTTCATGGAAGAAAAATAAGGCCAATGTCAGTGTATCAAAGAGTAGGTGGCGGAGAGTAAAATGTAAGAAGACTGGTAGGAAGACTGTAAGGAGTAAAAGGTAAGAAGGGAGCAAGAGGCTAGGTTACGAAGGGCTTTGAATACCAACCAGAGGGTTTTGTATTTGATCCTGGAGGTGATAGGGAGCCGGTGAAGTTTATTGGGTAGGGGGGGTGATACAGGTGGACCTATGCTTTTGGGAAATGACTATGATGGCTAAAAAAAGATGGATTAGAGTGGGGAGTGACTTGAGGCAGGCAGATCTACCAGCAGGCTATTGCAAATAGTTCAAGCGTGAGGTGATGAGACCTGCACCAGAGTGGTGGCAAGATCAGAGGAGAGAAGGGGGCTATTCAAGAAGTGCTGTAGAGGTGGAACTGATAGATCTTGGTAACAGACTGGAAATGGAGGGTGACAGATAAGAAATTGAAGATGATACCTATATTGGGAGCCTGAGGGACTGGGAGGATGGTGTTCCTCTACAATAATGGAGAAGTAAAAGTTGGGGGAGTCTTAGGAGGAAAGATAATAAATTCAGTTTTGGATATGTTGAGTTTAAGATGTCTACTGGTCATCTAGTATGACATGTCTAACAGGTTGATGAAGTTGTGAGGTCATTAGAGAGTTGGGGTAGGAAAGGTAGATTTTAGAATTATTAGCAGAGAGATGGTAATTAAATACATAGTGGCTTATGAGATCATCAAGTGACATAGTATAGAGAGAGACAAGAAGAGGCCTTAGGGCAAAACTCTGATGGACTCCTACAATTAAAGGGAATAACCTGGATGAGGATTCAGCAAAGGAGAGAAAGAGTGGTTTGAAAGCTAAGAGGAAAACTCTGTGCCCAGAGCTCATCTGGGCTCAGCTACCTGCCCAGGCTTCCCCAAATCTTCCATAGCAGATAGTGGACACAATTTCTTGCTTAGTACAGCAGCAACGTTCTCCCAGAGGGGCTGAGAATGCAGACTCAGACCCTACACCTCCCAACTAGGCCAATGGCACCACCTTGCCCAGAGCAGAATGTTGGAGGAAGAACTAAACAAAAAATGATAGAAGAGCTATTAAGAGGCCAGAGATATCCAAGACACCAATTCAGAAGAGAATAAAACAACTACAAGCAAAGCCTCAAATAAAAATATAGCTTGCCCACAAGATCAATTAGAATTCCTAAAAGAAATCAGAAGGGAAAAAGTTTAACATTATATTATAATGAAATTATAGTAATAGAGGTAAGAACTGGAAAAGAAATGAGTGCTATGGAGGAAAGAATTAGAAAGTGAAGAGTTTAGCACAAAAGATACAAGACCTCACCCAATTAACAGATTCCCTGAAAATGAGAATGAACCAAATACAAGTTGAGCACTCCATGATATAACAAGAAATATTAAAACAAAGTAAAAAAATAGAATAAAGTGTAAGGTATTTATCACATATAAAAAACTGGCTTGGAAAACAGATCAAGCGGGGCAGCTAGGTGGTACAGCAGATAAAGCACCAGCCTTGGATCCAGGAGGACCTGAGTTCAAATCTGGCCTCAGACACTTGACAGTTACTAGCTGTGTGACCCAGGAATGTCATGGTCAAAATCCAGAGCTTCCAAAAATACTGTCAATAGCCAGAAAGAAAGAGTTCAAATACTGAGGAACCATAGTAAAATTTCTTAACTATAATTATGAAGGCCTAAAGAGCACAGAATATGATATTTCAGAAGGCAAAAGATATAGGCTAAGTATAATCCTACAAGGGGAAAAAGTAGATCTTTAATGAAAGAGAGAGCTTCTAAGTATTCCTGATGAAATGGTCAGACCTTAGCAAAAACTACAAAATGCAAACATGACAGTAAAGAGAAACATAAAAAGGTAAATACAAGTGAGTAATTGGAAAAGACTTTATAAGGATAAAATATCTGTAATTGGGTTAGGAGGTAGGGAAGGGAAAAGAAATGATACAAATGCCACCCAGCATCAAATGGTCCCAAGCACAAAGAGAGTTCTTGGAAGAACTTAAAAAGGACTTGAGGGGCAGCTAGGTGGCGCAGTGGATAGAGCACCGGCCCTGTAGTCAGGAGTACCTGAGTTCAGGTCCGGCCTCAGACACTTAACACACACTTACTAGCTGTGTGACCCTGGGCAGGTCACTTGACCCCAATTGCCTCACTAAAAAAAAAAAAAAAAAAGAACTTGACAAATCAAGTAAGAGGGGGCAGCTAGGTGGCACAGTATATAAAGCACTGGCCCTGGATTCAGGAAGACCTGAGTTCAAATCTGGCCTCAGACACTTGACACTTACTAGCTGTGTAACCCTGGGCAAGTCACTTAACCCTCAATGCCCTGCCTCCCCCCCAAAAAATCAAGTAAGAGATATTGAAGAAAAATTAGAAAAAAAATGCAATCCAAGAAAATCATGAAAAGAAAGTTCAACAGACTTGAAATAGAGAATCAAAAACTTAAGGAAGAAAAAAAATTCCTTGAAAACTAGAATTGGACAAGGAGAAGCTAAAGACATTCTAAGACACCAAGATATAATAAAACAAAATCAAAAGAATGAAAAAATAGAAGAGAATGTGAAACATCTCATCAGAAAAACAAAGGATCTGAGAACATATTGAGGAGAAATAAGAAATTATCAAGGAATATTACCCTTAAATTCTAGAAGAAGGCAAAGCAGAAAGAGAAAAAAAAAATCCATGGTCACTACCTGAAAGAGATCCCAGGAAGAAAACTTACAGGAATATCATAGCCAAGTTTCAAAGCTCCCAGGTTAAGGAGAAAACACTGGAAGCAACAAGAAAAAAAAATATCATGGAACTACAGTAAGGATTACAAGACCTAGGAGCTACAATGTTGAAGAACCAAAGGTCTTGGAATACCGTATTTCATAGAGCAAAAGAGCTGGGTTTACAACCAAGGGCAACTTACCCAACGAAGTTAAGTGTAATCCTGAATGAAAAAAAGGGGATATTATACAAAGACTTTCAGGTTATTTGTGACAAAAACAGCAAAACTTAAGGGAAAATTCAACATATAACACCCAGGAGAAATACATGGTAAACATCAAAGACCAATTATAAGGGACTAAATAAGGTCAAATTGTTTACTTCTTATATGTGAAAATATTATCAATACTCTTATGTCCAAGTAGCTCTTTGTGGTGACTAAGAATTGGAAATCAAAGGAATGTCCATCAATTGGGGAATGATTGAAGAAGCTGTGGTATATGATAGTAATGGAATATTATTGTGCTATAAGAAATAACAAGCAGGATGATTTCAGAAAAACCTGGAAAGACTCATATGAACTGATGTACAGTGAAGTGAGCAGAACTGGGGGACATTGTACAGTGACAGCAGTATTATTCTATGAGCAATTGTGAATGACTTAACTACTCTCAGGAATACAATGATCCAAGATGATCCCAAAGCACTAATGATGAAACTTACTATCCACTCCCAGAGAAGGAACTGATATTGATTGAACACAGACTATTAAAAAAAAAAAGAGAGGGAGAGAGCACTTGTGGATTGTACATATGTAACCTATATCAGATTGGCTGCTGTCTTGTGGAGGGGGGAGGAAAGGGAGGGAGAGAGAAAAATTTGGAACTCTAAATCTTATGAAAATGAATGTTGAAAACTACCTTTACATGTAACCGGAAAAAATAAATGTTTGTTACCAAAAAAACCCAGAACAACTTTGAACAACAACAAAAAAGGGATTTAAGTGAAGAACGATGATAGTACAGGGGAGAAAGGAAATGTTGCTAACACATGGACATAAAAGATGATAAATGTATAACCGTGAGTAATTTTTAAAAATACTTTTATGTCCATCATCATTATTTGGGTAGTTTGAAAGAAGGGCTTGGGCTGAGCTGAGTATGATGGAATGATTCTAAAAGAATAAAATTGTGTAGGGAGAGATAAAAAGGAGTAATTATCTCATCCAAATGAGGCATGAAAGGAAAAATTGACAAAGAAGCAGCTAGTAGGGGGAGGGTAGGTAGTGATAGAACCTTACTCTCATCAGTAATGGGATAAAGAGGGAACAACATATATATCTAGAAGGTATAAAAGTAAAAAATTCAGAAAGAAAGAATAGGGCAAGAAAAAAGGGTTGGGGGAGAGGACTCTTGGAGGGGTGAGGAGGTTAAGGAATAGGAGGGCAAGGTAGCAGACAGAAGTAAAGCAAAGAAGTGAGGAGGGATAGGGTACATAGGGTGAGAAGGACAGTGGGGAAAAATAGGAAGGAGGAAAATACACAATCAGTAATTATAGTTTAGAGAATGTGAATGGGATGAATTTACCCATAAAACAGAAACAGCAGATTAAAAATTTGAATTTAACAATATGTTGCTTTACAGAAACACTATAAAAATGACAGATACGCAAAGATAAAATACATGGCAGAGGAGAATTTATTATTAAGCAGGGGTGGTAATCATGATCTCATACAAATTAAAACTAAAATAGATTTATTCAAAAGAGAAAAATAGGTTAACTACACTGTGTTAGCAATATTATTCTATATTGTTTTAGACAATTTAAAATAACTAGACAGTATAAAATACCTGAGAGAATACCTGACAAAAGAGGCACAGGAAGTATTTGAACATAAACATAAAATACTTTTTATATCAATAAAGTCAGATCTAAGTAATTTATTCATGGGTAGGTAAAGCCAATATAACAAAAACGACAATTTTACCCATTTATTTATTCAATGTCATTCCAATTAGATTATTAAAATTATGTTACTGAGTTATATAAAATAATTACCAAAGTTCATTTGGAAGAACAAAAGGTCAGGAACTTCAAAGAAGCCAGGGAAAAAAGACATAAAGGAAGCAGATTTAGCAGTATCTGACTGTAAACTATATTATGAGAACATTGTTAAAGAATACAGAAAATTCAAAAAAAACTTTCATGGGCAATCTCAGATAGGATATGAATAGGTTGGAATATTGTTGTGATGTAGGAAATGATGAGCTGGTTGATTTAGAAAAATACTGGCTTATGAAGGAAGATGCTATACACCTTCAGAGAAACAGATGACAAGTAGAAATAAGTATATCATACTCTCACATATATGTGTATGAATGTATATATACACACGCATATATGTGTATGTTTATAAATATCTATGCATATGAATATACGACTACATTTAATTGTAGCCTTCTTTAGGATGGAGGGGGGAGACATAAAGTACAAAGTACACAGCAGAGAACAAAAAAATGCCCACAAGGACGCAAGCTGGGCAGCTATGAAAACACTGTGTAGTATTTATTATATAGGTTTTCTTGAAGTGGAAATGTATTGTTTTATTTTGAATACTCTCATGCTTTGCTGTGTATGTGGCAATGTTTATTTCTTTTCTCATTTTGTATAAGTTTAAATTTTTTTAAATTTACCAAAAAAACCAAACCAATTTTTAAAGATGGAAGAACTAAGACATTATTCTAGAGGACTGTTGAGTTAAAATGCTGCCCTCTTCTTGACTAGAGATATAGGATGAGACATGTATTTTTTGACATGGTCAATGGGAGTATTTCTTCTGCTTGATTATGAATATTTGTTGCAGGAGTTTTGTTTTTCTTTTTTTTGGTGGGGGGAAAGGGGAAGGAGAGGGTGAGAAAAAGATGGATACTTAATTTTAAAAAAATTATTTAAAATAGATATTTATACACATACATGCCGTCTCCTCTTGCTAGATTGTAAACTCCTCAAGGGCAGGGATTGTTTCACTTTTGTCTTTGTATTCTCCATGGCTAGCCCAATGACTGACTGGCACACAGCAGATACTTAACAAATTGATTGGTTTCTTCATTGAATTAATTTAATTTTGAGGAGACTGGTATTATTAGTCAGGAAGAAGAAAATGAAAAAAGGAGGCTAAGGAGGGAGTATATTTCTTAGAGAAGAAATGGGTAAACAAAGAAATTTGAAACTAAATAGAAACAGACAATAAGTAAAAGAATGGGGGAGGGGGTGAGAGGATGAATGGGAGCAGTGAGAAAATTAAGTCAGTATCAATGTTCCATCAAATCTGTTATCAGAACACTTCATACCACTGCTGCTTTGATGACCCTACTCCTGACCAAAAATTAAAACTTCAGATACTCTAATTCTAGTATAGTATATCCATATCCCTCTCTGATAGCTCCATAGGCACAATGAAAGAATGTCCAAGGCTTTATCTCTGGCATAGTCAACTAGTATAATTAAAGAGGGCTAGCTTTGTCACACATAAAATTCAAACTGATTTCTTTCCTGGATCTATTTACTCCACTTGTACAAGTCATCTAACCTTTGTAAACTCCTATTTCCTCATCCATAAAAAGAGGATTATGCCTACAGCACTTATCTATCAGTTTGGTTTTAACAAAAGGGATAATATATGTAAAATGCTTTATGAACTGTTAGATGCTATATAAATACAAGCTATTATAATTAATGTTAGGGGAAGCTAAGTGGTGGTACAATGGATAGAGTGCCAGACCTGGAGTAAGGAAAACCTGAGTTCAAATCTAGCCTCAGACACTTACTAGCTGTGTGACTCTGGGCAAGTCACTTAACCCTATTTGCCTCAGTTTCCTCATCTGTAAAATGAGAAGAAAATGGCAAACCACTCTATATCTTTGTCAAAAAAAACCCCAAATGTGGGGCAGCTAGGTGGCGCAGTGGATAAAGCACCGGCCCTGGATTCAGGAGTACCTGAGTTCAAATCCGGCCTCAGACACTTGACACTTACTAGCTGTGTGACCGTGGGCAAGTCACTTAACCCCCACTGCCCCGCAAAAAACCAAAAAAAACAAAAACCCAAAAAACCCAAATGGGGTCATGAAGAATTGGACAAAACTAAAACAACTAAACAAAAATTATTACTATTGTTCCTATTCTAAGGTATACTTACCTTACTACAGGATACCAACAGTGTTGTAGTCTTAGTACAAGTACTAGGACTATCACCTTCTATGGGTTCTTGCCGGCCACTGTAATACAATCCAGGCTGGAAATCATCTGTGTCTACTAAAAAAAGGGAATAATCCTGCCCAGCAGAGATACTCCAGATTCCATTTTCATTGCATACCTACAATCAGAAGGGATTATTTTCAGCTAGTACTTCTGTATTAGCTCAAATCCAGAAACCACCTTAATGGTATACTGCTTCCAATAGCAAAAATGCTCATTACCTTCAAAGAATGGAGATCCCTAATAATGCATTTAGCCAAACGGAGGGCTAAATTGGGTTTGGGCTGCAAAAAGAAGGAATCCCTTTGGCAGTTCTTTTATTCATCTTATGAATTAATGTAGAACTTTAATCAGTCTTAAACACCAGAATTTGAGTTTTAACATAGCTTCTCTAGGTGACCTAGCCCTCTGCCTTTGTTACAAGGAAAAGCACTTGAACACTGCCAAGCTCTGTGTGCCAGAGCACTCTGGCTAACCCTTTCTTTGACCTAGAATCAATGGTCCTAACTCCCATATGCTGCCTTTTGTCTTCATGTGCCCAGAGCCTAGGATATGTAGTGAGTTTTTAATAAATATTTGCTGATTATCTGAACTGACCCACTGGTGTTCAATCTTAGGAAGTTTTTCTAGCTTGCCTGTGAACCACCATCTTTAGTCTGGCCTGGCTGTACTGAATTATGGGATGAAGAAATTGTTCTTCCTGTTGGTAAACTACTCTATATCTGACTCCTGTTGTATGAATGTTCTGGACTTTGGACTCAGCTCCATCCTCTGGAATTATATTACTTGAATAGCCTTCCCTACAGTGGCTGACCACCTGGCTATGATTTCTTGCCAGCACAGGACCTTAATATCAGCCAGATCCCTTGGAGTCTGGCTTCTATCACTGTATTTTTACTCAACCCAATTGTTACCACCCAACACCTGGTATGACTTCATTTCAATTTCTGCTTTTTGGAATCACTATGTGTTAATTTTATAAGGAAACAAGATGATAAAAGGCACTTATTTATAAAGTTGATTCAAATTGAATCCTGCTTCTCTTCCCCACAAAGAACCTTGTTCGCAAACCAATTAGAATAAACTCAAGCTCCTTCCTATACTGGACTCCTCCCCACCTGCCCTGCCATCCCTACCTCTCTCCCCAAGCAAAATCAATTCAAACATTTCAAAGCTATGTTTAAGATATCAAGACCAGATACTGTACCTTCTAAGGATGGTATAAAAGCTAATGATTTCTTTTTGTATCAAGACTAGCCATAGCCAAAGAATGTATCATCTAGTGGCCAGCTTGCTGGTGATAAGCCTGTTCAAATCTAGCTAGGCTGATCCAAAGAAAACAATATAGTGCAAAGTGTGTTTCCTCTAATGGATTCACTAGCACTGGAGTGCTTTACTTAGGCTAGATGGCTACTTTCAAGGTAAGCTATGAGGGAGATGCACACTTCAGGTGGGAGGTGGACTAAAAACCCCTCAGGAAAGTTCTAAAGTTCTTTAGGAACTGACAGCTGATTGCACCTCAAAATAGTGCCATATAGCCACTAAAACCCTTTATGTAACTGCAGTCAAAAAATCATTTCCCATCTTCTGACAAAAGAAAACATTTCTTAGAAGATAATTATATGTATGATCTAAGGGCCAAATTTAAGTGGATTTTTTAAAGAGATAAATTCCTAGGAAGTTTACAGTACATTGCAGACTGTGGACTACTTGACACAGCAAAACTCAGAGACATACACAGTGGTTGGCACATAGCAGGCTCTTAATAAATGTTTCTTGACCGACAAAAAAAATTTAGGTTCTGAAGTTTAAAAAATTGAGATGTTCATTTTCAATTTAAGGAAAAAGATAATGGAAATATGAAACAAAAAGATAGCACCATACATTAAAGAAAGGCTGAAGATACAAATCACACTGTCTTAAAAAAAAAAAAGCAAGAGTAAATTTGAAAAACTGATTCTTTTACATGTTCAGAAAATGTGTAGATTACATTCATAGTATGTGATTTGGTTATCTATAATTATTAAAGTAACAGACATAATCTAGAAATGTTATTTTTTGAAAGAAAAAAAACCCACAGCCCCAAATTCTCAAGACTGATTTAATAATTCTGGAGAACAATTTGTAACTTTGCCCAAATGATCATCAAACTATGCACATCCGCTGAACCAGCAATACTATTTACTACTAGGTCTATATTCCAAAGAGATCAAAGAAAAAAGGAAAAGGACCCATATGTACAAAAATATTTATAACAGCTGTTTTGTGGTTACAAAGAATTAGAAATCATGAAGATGCCAATCAGCTGTGGAATGGATGAACAAGTTGTGGTATGTGATTATAATGTAAGAGTAATATGCTAAAAGAAATGATGACAGTGATGGTTTCAGGAAAACTTTATGAGATTTATATGAAGAGGGCAGCTAGGTGGTGCAGTGGATAGAGCACCAGCCCTAGATTCAGGAGGACCCAAGTTCAAATCCAGCCTCAGACACTTGACACTTACACTTTCTAGCTGTGTGACCCTGTGCAAGTCACTTAACCCTCATTGTGCAGCCAAAAAAAAAAAAAGCACAGAAGACATATCAACTGTAGCAAAGTGAGCAGAACCAGAACATTGTACATAATTACAGCAATACTGTAATGATGATCAATTGTGAAAGACTTAGCTACTCTTGATTAATACAATGATCCACAATAAATCCAAGGGACTCAAAATGCTATCTACTTCCTTAGAGAACTGATGAACTGAATGCATGCTGAAGCACATTTTCTTTATTTTTCTTGTGGTTTTTTTTTCATGCAACATGGCTAATGTGGAAATGTTTTGCATAATTTAATATATATAATGGTTAGCATATTTCTTGCCTTCTCAATGGGTGGGAGGGAGAGAATTTGGGACTAAAAATTAACAATTAAAAAGAAAAGAAATTCTCAAAGATATTAAAGTACCTTTGCAAGACGAGGAACTGTAGTTGGAGAATCTGAATGACCAAGTTGGCCAAAAGTATTACTACCCCATGAGTAAACCTGTCAGAAAATGATGATAAAGTTAATGATTTGAATCAGGTACAACACAACATATTTCATTTATGGAAATAATTAACATGTACAAATAAAGCTACTTAGGCAGATTATACTGATATTTCCATTCTCTAGAACATTCTCAATTTTTTTTTTTGGTCAGGAACCACTTTGGCAGTCTGATGAAGTCTAGGGACTTCCTCAGCAGAATAATGATTTTTAATAATTGAAGGAAATGCTAAATTTCAGTTAGAGATTAGTGAAAATAAACATGCAATTTGTTTTCTCATCTAAGATCATGGAACCTCTGAAATATATCACAGGAGGTCGTGGGCATAGGTTATAAATAGTTACTCTAGAATATGAAATAACAGTTAATATTAATATAGTACTTTAAAGTTTATATAGCACTATTCTGAAGCAATTGTGTAACACAGTAGTGATTACAGTATGATTATTCACATTTTAAAGGTAAAGTAATTGAAGATGAAAGGATAAAATCTCACCTAGCATACATCAGAGCCATAACGTGGAACAAAGACTTCTGACAAAGTCCAGGGCTCTTCCTACTATGTCATGCTGCCTTACAGAAATATTATAAATAAATCTGTTTTTTGCTTTTGCCTCTCAAATCTCCAAAATGAAAAAGATTAAAGAAATAAAAGACAGTTTGCCATAAAAGCTAAAAGAATGGAATGCACTAATATGGGAGGGTAGAGAAGATTGAAAACTTAACCCCAAAGTCTCTAATATGAACATTTTATTATAGGAATGACAAGCACCATTTCTATGTTCACTAAGGGTAAAAGAAGAGGAGATAACAGTAGAAGAAATTATTTATTTAAAGGGTATGGAGCTTGTTTGTAGTTTACTAAAGAGGAAAATGGTCTGGTGGGTAATCTGAATAGTTTTAAAACTAAATTGAGAAAAAAAACCCACTAAATTGAACAACTGTTTTTCTAAGCTTGGTCAGTTTACTGGCAAAGCCCACAAGCTATCTTGTTTTAAACACTGATTTAGGTAGCTATGGACATCACTTTGAGGCCTATGACTCCATAAAAAAGACTTTAGAATATTCTTTTTAGTTTCTTAATTAAGGGTTCCTTTCCTGCCTACTTCTCTAAACAAAAAACCTCAAATGACTAACATAAATTCATAAATATTCCCAAACAACTGTTGGTATATAATCTCTCTACTTCTTTCTGGAGAACATATGGATAGCCTCATGCATAGCCAAACTTTCTGGAAAATAAAGGAAACATGCCAAAGCCTCAGAGATTTTCTTTGTTAATGGTTCAAATCCAATCCTTCAGATGAAATTAGCATGTAATAATTCTTCTCATACCTGGGATTTAGCAGTGAGAGCAAGGGAATGATGACCACCAGCTGCCAGTTGAATGACTTCTTTACCATCTAGACATTTTACACATAATGGCTGAAGCCTGGAAAACCACATTTTTAAGAATTATACTAAGGAAGAACCAAATGAAAAGCAGAGTCGTAGCCCATCTCAAATACCAGAATGCAAGGAAACTATTCAAGGAAAATACTAAAGGGTCAAACAGTTAAGTAATAAATATTTTCTTGGATCCACAAAATAATGTTAGAAGATTTTCAGTGATATTATTAACTTTGTGTTTGGTTAGTCAGCAGATAATTAATCCCTGTAATTTATAACAAGATATTCAAACTAAACACATACTCCTTATTATAAAAAGGAAATGCAAATTGGGGAGGAGAGGGTTGCAGCATGTAAGAAGTTTCTCTCTAGGTTCCCTTCTTTTTTTTTTGTGAGGCAATTGGGGTTATGTGACTTGCCCAGGGTCACACAGCTAGTAAGTGTTAAGTGTCTGAGACCTGATTTGAACTCAGGTCCTCCTGACTCCAGGGCTGGTACTTCTATCCACTGTGCCACCTAGCTGCCCCTGGTTCCCTTATTCTTTAGGGTTAAAGACAAGATCTAGTCATTTTGGATTTTGATCCCATTTTCCTATCCATAAACTTCATAAAACATCCTATTTTTTATTTTAATATGAGTTTAGGTACTTATCTTTAACCAAACAAATTGGCAAATAAAATCAATGTAGTTAATATACAAAGGGAAATTGAATCTTTGTAGTAAACGTTTGATGAGGATCTGATAACCAAGATAACATAAATATAGAGGTTACCATACAAATATAGAAATTAATGTAAATATAGAATTAACACTAAAAAGTAAAGTTAAAGAATGCGGCATATGTTGTCAAATACAGAAGATGTGCTAATTGGTTTTGCTAATTTTTTTTATTTGTTAATATTTGATAGAAAGAAAAGCTTGCTTGATAGAGCACTGGTTCCCATTTAGTGAATCACAAATCCCTTGAGGGTTCATGATGATGAGCCAAAGGGTTTGTGATTACCTTAAGCAGTAAATAATTGCTCAAGTTATGTTATAAATATATATATGTGCGCGCACACACAGACACACACACCTCCCCAAGGGGTTCACATCACATTTTTTTGGTTATTGCTGAAAAAGGTTTGGGGAACAAAATGCATTGGGAATTATTGGGATAGATCACTAGAGCAGAGGAAGAAGGATATATTCAGAATATGTGATGAAGGATATATTTAGAATGTGATATGAAAATAAAAATCATCAATAAAACCTTTTAAAAGGCAAATTTCCCTGTTTAAAAAAAAGTATGTGGTTAATGTCTTTAGTTATAACATCAACAAATAACTTTGCAAATATCTATTGGCTTTTTGGGGGTAGAAATTTTCAACTGCTCAAGATTACCAAGAAACAGCATGCATCTTCAACCCAGTACTCCTATGCATCAACATGAATAAGCATCAAGATGTTTTTAAAAAGAAAAAGAAAATCCTATACAAGTACATTGAATCCTTTTTGTTAGAAACATATTTAAGAGCACAGGGAGATATTTTATCATGTGAATGAAACTTTCTTAAGTTAGAAAAGTTTAATTTCATCTAGTTTATTGGACAATACTTAGAAGTTAATCCACTTATATGACAGCGTGAAATTTTTGCATGGATTTCAAAGCCATTAGCAGTAATATCTTGGAAGACTGAGTTATTACTCTATAAAAAGACTATATTGGAGCAGCTAGGTGGCGCAGTGGATAGAGCACCAGCCTTGGAGTCAGGAGTACCTGAGTTCAAATCTGGCCTCAGACACTTAACACTTACCAGCTGTGTGACCCTGGGCAAGTCACTTAACCCCAATTGCCTCACTTAAAAAAAAAAAAAGACTATCTAGCTACAGAACTTTCTGTACCTAATTTTTTTTTGTTATTTCTGTCTACTTTCCCCCTTTCTCTTTGTGTACCATGTTTCTTTTCCTTAACTTTGTTTTACTGAATTATTAAAATGCTCACCCTCATCACCTCCAACACAAAAAAAGAATCACTG
Source organism: Dromiciops gliroides (assembly GCF_019393635.1). Classification (NCBI taxonomy): domain Eukaryota; kingdom Metazoa; phylum Chordata; class Mammalia; order Microbiotheria; family Microbiotheriidae; genus Dromiciops; species Dromiciops gliroides. The sequence goes on along the minus strand of NC_057863.1, from coordinate 88,917,565 downwards.
GCTTCAGCTCAAGGACCACCTTTCTCCGGAAAGCCATTCCTGGTTTCCATAGCTGCTCTGCTACTGTCTTCCCCTCTATGGCTACCTTTCATTACTCTTTTATATACTGATATACTCTTTCATTAATCTTTTATATACTGATATATATTTTCCTTCCCCAATTAGAGTTCAATTGGAGGGCAGGAACACTTCTTTGGCTTTTTATTTTTATCCCCAGATCTTAGCACAATACCTGGCACATAATAAGCACTTAATAAACACTTACTGGTTGATATATCTTGTTCTTAAATTTTAATTGAATGGAATATTTGGCTATTTCCTCTCAACCCCATACCTTCCATTTTAAGTTTGTTTTAGTTGGTTTAAAAATATGGTTAGTATCCCTGCATAGAGAAAAAAAGAGAATTCTACAGAAATGTCCTCAAGTTTGATAAATACAATTTCAGATTTGTTCTGAAAAGTTACATTAAAACATTTCTAAAAACACATGGTGTCACACAGTACAATGAGGGAGGAGGGGCTATTTAATTGAATTAATAATTTCAGTGGGTAGGAAAGTACATTTAAACTATTACTAAAATACAAGTTCCTGGGGCAGCTAGATGGCGCAGTGGATAGAGCACCGGCCCTGGAATCAGGAGTACCTGAGTTCAAATCCGGCCTCAGACACTTAACACTTAACTAGCTGTGTGACCCTGGGCAAGTCACTTAACCCCAATTGCCTCACTAAAAAAAAAAAAAAAAAATACAAGTTCCTTGAGGATACAGAATTTACCTTTATATCTCCCTCAATGCCTGCCACAGTGCCAAGCACCTAGAAGGTGCTTATAATAAATGTTTATTCAACTGAATTAATGTTTATTAAACTCAGTGTTTGTTGTTAAATCTTAACCTTACCTAGGCAAAACATCACCATGTCCTAGCTGTCCTTCTTTTCCTTTCCCCCAAGTCCACACTTCAGTCCTTAAAGAAGGGAGGAGTGCATCTGCTTCCCCACTATATGTAGGTGTCAATACCACTGTTCGTGTTTTTGCCCGGGCAGCTTTTCTCAGGAGCCTGGGAGAAACTGAGAACATAAAATTTGCAGATATAGCATTTCAACAAACCATTTTTCGAAAAAGCATATTAGAGAGTTCATGTTTTTTTTTTATTTAAAAAAACTAAAGAATTTCAAGTTTTTTTTTTTTGACCAGTAATAAAATGCAAATATTTGCCTGGATGTCATGAAAAACATTAAAGAGGGGTTAGCTAGGTGGCACAGTGGATAAAGCACCAGCCCTGGATTCAGGAGGACCTGAGTTCAGGTCCAGTCTCAGACACTTGACACTTACTAGCTGTGTGACTAAGCAAGTCACTTAACTCTCATTGTGAAGAAGAAGGAGAAGGAGAAGGAGGAGGAGGAGGAGGAGGAGGAGGAGGAGGAGGAGAAGGAGAAGAAGGAGAAGAAGATGAAGAAGATGAAGAAGAAAGAGAGAAAGAAAGAAAGAAAAGCATTAAAGAATTTTTGGAGAAAAGAAAAATGGGAAGTGCAGCAAAAATTTTATATTTGCTTTTAAAAAAAGAGACACCCAGGCAAAATATTCAGATGATAATTTAAACCATTTTACACAAAAGAAATTCTATATTCTTTTTTATGGTGTCCAATGAGAACTGATTTGGTGATATTGGAGGGGGGAAGTGTTCATCAGGAATGTAAGATGGAAAAAAATGTCACCATATATAGATTTAGCACACTCAGTAGGTACTTATTTGGTCATATGAGGTCAACTATAGAATACAACAAATGAAAAATCATTCCAGTGGATCCACCCTTCAGTTGTAAAGTTAGTCAAAAGAAACCTATACTCACTATTTTCTCAAATAACAATTTCTGATAAAGAAATTTTTCACAAGATTGAAAACGTAGGTACATTTGAAATTCTTTTAAGATTTTCAATGTCAAATCTAGCCTTAATTTTCATTATACTTCAAAATGGCCTCCTAGTGATCCATTACTGACAAACTGTTTCACATATAACCACATTAAGAGGTGAAGAATGTGCTGAAAATAAAGCATTTTAAAACTATATTCACTAATCTATTTTTCAAGAGCTTTAACACAGATGTCAAAAGTTCTACATAACTTTACATGGTTAAGAGCCCATTCATTTCAATCACTAAGGACAGAGTGATCTGAAGAGGTAAAAATCTAAAGTCTAGTTTTCTGTACAATCTGTTTTCTGTCTTGGTACTTGTCTTACTCCATGAGCTGTTGGTGAATAGCTTTAGGAAGCCAGGAGTAGCAGACACCCATAAAGTCGGGGTTAGGACCAGTAACAGCTAGCAAAGCCTAATAAACAGAGTGGAAGTGGGGAGGGGCACGGGCACAAATAATATAGAACAAAGAAGAGTTGTTGAGAAATGGGAAACAAGGACAGATAACAAACAGTAGCACGCAATCCAGGAAACTTGGTTTCTGGACCTTGACTAAAATAGTCTAGATGACCCAGAGATCCCAACTAGAAAAGGATGTGAACTATATTACTAGATAGATAGATGATAGACAGATGATAGATAGATTACTATATACTAGAAATATAACGTATAGTATTTATTCTAAAAGAATGGTACTGGTGATATCATCTCCTCTGCTCAGATTTTCTCTTATTAAAGCTTGAAGAGAAAGGATACTTCAAGCTTCTGGGCAACTAACTATACATAAAGTACAGTAAACTCTTATTCTAAGGTCATGTAAATGGCAACCTCAAGTACCCAAAACCCATTTAGGAAGCAGGAAATAAGCAAAACAGCCTGTGTTTGTGATGGGGAAAAAAAATCAGTGCCTCAAAGACTAAATGAGGACCTAAGGGACCTTTCCAGTAATAAAGTACTTGAGTTTTAGCATATAGTCCATTTACTCATATTTTACACACTATTCAAACAATCATGGTGTCTGATTTTCTAGCCAACAACTGATTAGAAGAATCACAGAGGAAAGGTAAGAAAAAATTAATACTGGAGAGGCAAGGGCTAACTATCACAAAACCAAAACCCTTATACAAACCAACTGTCCTGGAAGGAGGCACCACTATTCTTAATGATCTTGGATTATTAGGAAGAGCTGCTCTGTTTAAAGCAGTGGGGAACCAGATATTATATCTTAGAATATTTTGATCCAAAATGATTCAAATAAAACATTTTTAAGTGTCTAAAAAGGTAAAGCTTTCTTTAGCTGGAAAAATAATTTATGTGTAAAATCTCATTCCTCAATAAAAAGTAAAGTCTTGCTGTAATATAGTTGAGTTTATAAGCAAGCATCCAGGCTTGCCAAAACTCATCCCTTAGAAACTATTGCCTTACCTTGTGATAACAATCCAGGAAGAGAAAGCCTTCTGCTAACTCCCTCAGATTCCTCTTCTCTAATATCCACAAGACTCGAACTCTTCTTTCCTTGCATTGATTCCAGTTTAACCTGCTCTTCCCGGCTATCCTTCAGTCCTTCTGGGCCCAAGGAAGCATGGCCTGACTGAAGTCCACTTTCACAAGGAGCTATACTATAAAAGTTCATTACTTTCTTAAGAGACAGTGCTCCTGCTTCATATGTAGCAGCTACTCTCACACCAACTGCTGAGGCACAGGAAACCACTAAGCTGTTTAGAGCAGATGTGGTTGTGGTTGGTGGGCTGGGGAGATTGGGATTTGGTTCTTCAGTAAGAGGCTAAAAACATAGGAAAAACATATAAAAAGATGAGCCATTTCACAAAAACATAAAGGGGAGTAACCTTTAATATATATATATATATATATATATACATATATATATACACACTTCTTGATGGATTCAAAATAAAAGGAGGCCTCTGTCTATTCTCTAAATGGTACCCTTCATCAGAAATTTAAGATTTGGTAGAAACCTGAACCATTTGAAAATGTTTTTACTGACAGGTATTTCTCTTTGGGGGAAGTCCTTATGTTTTTTAAAATGCCTTCTTAGTAGCAATCAAGTATCAAGAAGAAAACCACAGTGCTACCCCAACTGGTCACTGAAGGGCAAGAAGAGTACTTTTTAAAAAGAAAATAAAAATACTCCCTAGGCTTAGATGTACAGTAGCCACTCATAGGCTACATCCCACTATTTCCTGGCATGGAAGCTTTGACCTCCTCTGTTTGATGACCTGGCCAATTCACCTCTCCTTAAACCATAACTACTGGTGGCTCATCATACTGGTACCATTCTAATGTGGATCCTGATCCACTTTAGCCCTACTGCAGTTCACAACTTCTAAACTCAAGAAATTCATCAGCCACAGCCTACTTGAACAGCAAAGATTATAGGCATGTACCACCAAGCTTGACTTTAAGGTAGCAGAAGGAAAATCCACTTGCTCTTCCAACTTCCTCAGAGAGATAAAGAAATGGACAAAACACAAGATAAGATATTTCTATATCACTGCAGAATTTAGGGATTTATGAAGGTTTTAAAGAAGTGTGAAAATTTTTATTTTAAGGAAAAGAATATTTAAAAAAAATTTAATAAGCAGAAACTAAAATGTGACATACATATGCTAGAAAAAAATGGTTAACCCTATATAACTTCTCAGCCTTTAGTGAATCAATGGGATGACTTAAGGATATGCTGCAATAAGTTGATTTATCAGGAGCTGGTTGAGTAAGCTGAATAAATAAAAACAAAATACTACCTTTGCTCCCATTCCTTAACTGTGATAGGTTAATAATTAAACATTTAGAAACCAACATCAGTCCATTCATAAGATCATCTGAAATTTTCTACTACAACTTGCCAAATACATTTGTTTACTGAAAAGGAAAAAGTCATGGGACCATTAACTAAACTCAAATAAGGCTTCTGGTTTTATCAGCAGGGATAACGTGTGAAAAAAGCCTACTTCCCATTCCCGAAAGGGTCCTCAAAAGCATACACTTCATAATTTCCTTTGCCTTTTTCTTAAAAAGAATTTTTAAAATGGTACTTGGTCATTAGATGGAAATTTATTTTAAGGGTCCTGAAGACTGAATTTCACTAAAGATAAATATGGTTGTCTCACTTTACAGAGTAGAGCAAAAGGAAAGAAATTTGTAACTTAAATCAGCAAAGTCATTTATTGTAAATCGAAACCTAAAGAAAGAACAGAGGTTTCTGCTTCCTATGCTTTTATGACACTATGCTTTAAAGAATTGCTCTCTAATAAAATTACCACAAAAGTTGATCATGGATTCTGAAGAATTCTGTGCCTAAACAACTTGAAGAGCCCCAAGACAAATTACTTCCTTAGTGAAAATGAAAGTAATCCTTCAGAATGAAGTTCATAAATGCTTTTACAATGCAGATGTAAAGTCATATTTAAGAAGTAGCTATGGGATGGTGGGGGAGATTGGGGGAGAAACAAGGTGATAGCCTCTATCTGAGATTGTTATTTAATCTTAAATAGTCAAATCTAAATAAGAATTAACAATTAAATAAAAGATTAACAATTAAAATGCTGAGAATTACATAGTTCAACAATAATGACCCAATTAACTACAAAACCTAGTAGGTACCTGTGCCACCTCTACATGGCCACTTGTCTCAGGATGTCCTTGTAATGAATCATCTGACAACTTTTGCAAACATTCTTTCTCTACATGGTTGTCAGGAAATGATGGCACATTTCCCAAAATGGAAATGTCTGTGTTTCCAGCGATCTCTTGCTCAGGATGGGCGGCCTCATTTTTCACTGGCTGTATATTTGCAACATCCACTTCAGAAGAAACAGACAAACCATTTTCTCTAAGAGTCTTCTTGTCCCCTCCTTGGCTTTCAGATAAATTTTTGCTTTCCAAGCTCTCCCCTGTGGAAGGAGTGATGGTATCATGACTTTCAGCCTGGGCGTGTGATAGAGCCACACCTAATGGACAACAATGACTATCAGAAATGATCACATGGTCTTCTTTGTCAGTCATAGTAATCAGGAGCTGGCTGCAGTGGTTGCATCTTTCTGGGACTGGCTTTACATCCTGTGAGGGGAGGCACTGTACAAGTGCTAAGCTGTGGGAATCACCACAGGCCACTTGTAGCACTACTCGTCCAGCAAGATGCTCTACTTTTTGTGGTTTTGTCACTGGGAAAGTAGTAGTGATAAGACCCAACTGACAACCTGTCCCCCATGCCCATATCTCTCTGCTTATTGAGAGTGCCAAGGTGTGTTCCTCTCCACATGCCAACTGCAAAATCCTGACTGATAACAAAGGGCTTGTCTCAGAGTCAGAAATACTGATGGGTGTTGGTTCTGGTACATAGTGCTGGTCAGCAACAGCACACTGGCCGGCAGAATTCTGCCCCCACATGTACACCATGCCATTCTCTGTTACTGCTCCACTGTGGAAGCTCCCTGTTGCCACAGTAATAACATGCTGCCCGACCAAAGCATTTTCTAGAAGAGGACTCCTTGGACAGATCTCTCCTGGTTCTGTTCTCCAGGGAAGGTTCCCAAAACTGTACACTTCACCACCTGAAACAGAACATTAGAGGATAGTGAAATTAACATTGTAATATACAAGCAAACTCTTACTTTCCTCTTAGTGTAGCTGGATTTTTAATTTTTTCTTTCTCAAGAATAGTTGTACCATATGTTAATAAACAATCTGTACTCCATATTCATTCATTTCCAAGAAAAGATAATAATGTAAACATTCTGAACTATAGCTAGAATTTGTGCAAACTGGCAAAAGATGCTGCATTTAAAAAGAAATGAAGAAGGGAAATCTCGAAGTTCAAGATAACAAATTTCTATCACAAATTAATAATAATATTAACAAAAAGTTTGCATTTGTGCAGTACTTAAAGGTTTGCAAAGTGCTATACATAGGTTATCTCACTGGATCCTTACAACAACCCTGGGAGGCAGGTGCTATTTATTATCCCCATTTTACAATGAGGAAACTGAGACTGAGTGAGGTTAAATGACTTGTCCAGAGTCACACAGCTAGTAAGTGCTCAAACAATTACTATTGGGATTTGAATTGAAGTCTTCCTGACTCCAGTGAGAGAGTGAGTGAGTCCAGCACTCTCACTCACTGTGTTAATAAGAATGTGCCTAGGACTTCCTTGAATTTTATACCTGGAAAGTTGTCATGTTTAGCTTTTCTCCAGAACGGCAGGTTTCAAAAGTTCACTGTATATGTATTTTCTTTTCTTTTTTTTCTTTTTCTTTTTGTTTGGAGGACAATGAGGGTTAAGTGACTTGCCCAGGGTCACACAGCTAGTAAGTGTCAAGGGTCTGAGGCTGAATTTGAACTCAGGTCCTCCTGAATCCACAGCCAGTGCTTTGTCCACTGCACTACCTAGCTGCCCTCTGTGTATGTATTCACAGTTTATTTTTATGGTGACCTTGCAATAACTGAAAATTGTTTTCCTCTGGTTTTATTATTCAGACAACATAGTTTCCCTTGATTATAACTTTAGTTTTAGTAGATTTGTTACTATTGGGATTATTTACATTACTAAAGGTCGCAAAAAAAGTCTAAAAGGTTTCTAAGCTATAACCTAGTCATGTTAAGAAAATTAGGCCAAAAGGCAGAGTTAGCAACTATCTACATGAATTCAATCATTCATTCTTGCTGGTAACAAATTTCAAAATAGCTGGCAAACAATTCACTAATTTAGAATTTTCATTCTTAAAAAAGTAATATTTTTATTTTAGTATTTTTCTTGGCTTAAGCTTTGACTTTGAACTAACCATTCTCTCTACACTATCTCTACAAGCATGCATGCATATTTGTAGAGTGTTATATATGCATTTTGTGTATATCTATCTATATCTATATATAAATATGTATGTATATACTTTTATAACAAAGATTAGTTAGCCACGGTCTTTATCTAAATCAAAGACATTAAAAATGAAACCTGTACTCTGTCTAAGTACCTGAACATCTGAAGACCCACATCAACTTGTAAAAGGAATATACTTTCTTTTTTTTTTTTTTGCCCAAATGATATGATACAGGGAAATACAAAAACTTCTACAGTTGCCACAGACTGACATTTATGCAATAGCCATCTCCATTCCTTCCCAAAGTACCTCCCAAACTAAATTTTACAGTGAAAAGATTCCAATTGTTGGAATATTTATTGATATTCATTAGATCTATCCTTAAGGTAACAGGATTACAACATACAATATGTAAACTTAATAATCAAGCTATTGTATGACCTTATTTCCAAGAAGTATCATCTGATTCCGCTATTAAATCTGAAATAATAATTTCCAATACCTTCAGTTAGAAGTACTCCATGATTCACTCCTAAGGCTGCTTGAAGAACAGTTTTTCCTCCCCAGCCAGGCAGTCTCTCGGGAGTTATAGAGCAGAATCCTGCCTGCCAGACATGGACTAAGCCTCTCTCTTTGGCTCCTTCTGCCTCTGCTGAGCTGTCAAAAACAAATCACAAAAGGCTTACATTTTTTTGTTTTGTTTTGTTTGTTTTTTAGTAAGGCAATTGGGGTTAAGTGACTTGCCCAGGGTCACACAGCTAGTAAGTGTTAAGTGTCTGAGGCTGGATTTGAACTCAGGTCCTCCTGACTCCAGGGCCGGTGCTCTACCCACTGCGCCATCTAGCTGCCCCAAAGGCAAAAAATTTTTGCTTGCAATACATTCAGGAAATTCTAAGGTACCTTTCACCATCATGAGAAAAATAAGTCATCTAGTTCAATTGGTCCCTACTTTATGTTCTATCTGTGAAAGGGGCTAAGACAGTGGCCCCTTAAAAATAATATAGGACTATCTTTAAGTCTTCTAACTATTCATTAAAGAAAGTTTAAGGCCGGGGCAGCTAGGTGGCACAGTGGATAGAGCACCGCCCCTGGAATCAGGAGTACCTGAGTTCAAATCCAGCCTCAGACACTTAACACTCACTAGCTGTGTGACCCTGGGCAAGTCACTTAACCCCAAATTGCCTCACTAAAAAAAAAAAAAAAGAAAGTTTAAGGCCAGTACAACTTGAGGAGTTTGAGTATTCAACACAAGGGAAGCCCATTAGATTCCAACTCCTTAACATATTTAGTGATTAATGTTAGCATGTCCCTACTTTAGTGGATTTTAAAAAAAATTTGTTTAAAGAAAATAAAACTTATTTTAAAATCAAGAAGCACTTGTGAATAGAGCTAATAGAAACTACTCTGCTTTGCTTTCTCCTATATGAACAAATTTATAGTTACTGACATTATCACAAGCTATGTACAGACTCTGCAACTGCTGGTAAAAAATATGAATTCAGATTTGCAGCAGAATCACCTAAGTACCAACCAAACTATTCTTGCTTCACTCAGGCTCTGTCCAACATATGGAGACCTTTATGGATCATATAGAAAGGCCTGCTTAGAAACACCATGGCCAAATATGTAGGAGAAAATGATATCAATCCTCTCCCTCCACATTACTAAGCTATGCTATAGTGATACATTAGGATACTAGGCATTTCTTTATAAGGTTTCTCAAAAGAGACATTAGAGAATTAAGGCTATCAGTCGTGCAATGTACACTTTGAATTTTCTTACGTCTTCCTTTTTGGCAAAATAGCCATGCCAATATTTAATAATCAGTGAGAGAGTGCTTGCGGAATACCTATTCTCTGGTTTGATATTTCTCTCCTTCACAATGAAGATAAAATATTCCCACCTAGAATTCTATCACAGGTCATATTGTTCACATTCCTTTTGAAAGGCTAAAAATGAACAGTAAGAATTAATGGTTGCAAAATGCTTTGAAATAATTTTCAAAAATGGTCTAGAAGGGCCTTGGTCCTCAAAATTTAAGTGTTAATCCATTTTATTTTGAATATTTCATGAATTTTGGGGAAAATACTTTGCCACTAATTAAATTACTCCATTAAGCTAATTTTCTACTATCACACTCTGCCTCTTGACTATAATATAAACATTCCACTTTCCATTAACAACATTTGACAGGAAAGCCAAATGATAAACTATATAAATGTAATTTTTATTTTGGTTCTGGTTTTAGGTGTGGAGGAAATGCAGAGAAGAGACATATTTTTACCTTCTCTCCTGTGAGTCCATCTGTCAGTGGAAGCACTCCATCACCAAATCATTTCCTCTTTGGCAAAAGGAATGGAACAGTGTATAAGGACCTAAATGGAAAACATGAAATAAACGTACTATACAGGCAAGAACCATATGGGGCATAGAAAGGACAGAGAGAGAGGGTTTAGTTAGTGATTTTATTCCTGGGGGTGGGGGTGGGGTGGGGGGGAAGTCCACTAGTAAGTGCACATTTGCCTGGCAAAAAACAAAATACCATGTACCAAAACTAATACTGAAACCATTTAAATAATTTCATATTTTGCCTGCCAACAGTCAAATAGCTAGGATGATTCTTCTGCCTACTCAGCTTATAAAGGGGCTAAGAGTCAAGTTCAATGTCTAAAGGAAAAAAGTCCACAATAGGCTATTCCAGCTTTCCCAGGAGCCTGGTATTTTATTGTTGCTTTAGTTTTGTGGAAGGGAAGGAGAGAAGGAAGGGATGAAAGGATGGAGGACGGGAGGGAGGGAGGGAAGAAGGAAGGGAGGAAGGAAGGAAAACCTCAAGATGTAACAATATTAAATATATTGTACATACATATTATATCAGAGTTGATTTTCAAATACTCCAGGCATATAGAGGTATTGTGCTTAAGTAGTAGTTGACAGGAAAAAACTGTTAAACTTGTAAATGTATCAATAAGTCACTGAACATAAGAGATGCAGAATGTAGTATAATACCTAGTAAATAGTTACTTGAACTATAGACTTTCTAAATATTCAATTTTAATAGAACATGTACTTATGTATTCCTCACTTTCCACGTTAAAAACAATGTTTTTCCGAAACTCTATCTTTCACTTTGTTCCCCAAATAATATTTACTTTGAAATGGCAACTTGTCTAACCAGAGTATTCTTCTTGACTAAAGGGATAATTTAAGTTACTGTTCTATGCAATAAAATGATTCTCTTCTCCCTTCCATCCTTTCCTACTCTGTTTTCTGTGTTCCCTCAATGTCCCCCTTTACTCATGCAGTTTGCTTGTTCCCACCCCCAATCCAAATCCATCCTTCAAAGCACAGCTCAAAAACCACCTCTTCCAGGAAGTAAGACTTCTGAGGCTGCCAGCCTATACTGTTTTCTGAACAACTAAACTTAAAATCAGCAAACAGTACACTTAGTTTTCCTCTATTATGTCAATCTTATTAAATTCTAATTGACAATTTTTGAGAGAAGTGACCATGTTGTACACAGTATTCCTAAATCTTAGGGCCATTTTAAGCTAAAAAGTTTCTGTTGCAAACATTCGTTGTGTACACTTAAAATCAATCTAATTTCAAATTTGAAAGCTTAAAACGCCCCCAAGACTTAAGCAACTCTTTGTTTCTTTATTGCTACAGTGTCAGGTATACAGTAACAATTAAGTACCTCCTTACAAAGGGCTTTACATGTATTATCTAATTTGATCGTTACAACAACCTTTTAAATTATATAAGGTAAGCAGATATCTCCACCTTACTAAAACAACTTAAACATTCAATAGTTATGAATAGTTATGAATCATGTAGTGGGTTTACAAAAATATAAACTGCCCAGATTAAAAGAAGAAATAAAAAATTTAAATAACCCTATCTTAGAAAAAAAATTAAACAAATCATCAATGAGCTCCCTAAGAAAAAAATTCCTGGCACCTAATGGATTCACAAATGAATTTGACTGAACATTTAAACAATCTGAAAAAATAAGTGAAGGAGTCCTACCATATTCCTTTTATGACACAAACATGGTTTTGTTATCAGGGAAGAGCAAAAATAGGGAAAGAAAAGTATAGATCAATTTCCTTAATGAATATCAATGCAAAAATTTTAAACAAAATACTAACAAAGAGATTACAGCAACATATCACAAAGATCACACACTATGACCAAGTGGGATTTATACCAGGAATGCAACGCCAGTTCAATATTAAGAAAACTATCATCATACTTGACCATATTAATAACAACAAAAAAATCATATTATATCAACAAATGCAGAAAAAGTCTTTGACAAAATACAACACTCATTCCTATTAAAAACACTAAAAAGTAAAAGAAACAAAAGTCTTTCTTTTTTCTGCGGGGCAATGAGAGTCAAGTGACTTGCCCAAGGTCACACAGCCAGTAAATGTCAAGTGTCTGAGTCGGGATTTGAACTCAGGTCCTCCTGAATCCAGGGCTGGTGCTTTATCCACTTCGCCACCTAACTGCCCAACAAGAGTCTTTCTTAACATAAGTAGTATCTATCTAAAACCAAGAGAAAGCATTATCTAGAATGGTGATGAACTTGAAGCCATTTCCAATAATATCAGGAGTGAAACAAGACTGTCCATTATCAAGACTGTCCATTTTTAAAGATTGTATTAGAAATACTAGTTATAGCAATAAGACAAGAAGAAGAAATTGAAAGATTAAAAATAGGAATGAGGAAATAAAACTATCACTCTTTGAAGATGACATGGTATACTTAAGGAACCCTAGAAAATCAACTATAAAACTAGCTGAAAAAATTAACACCAGCAAAGTTGGAGGAGGTAACATAAACCCACATAAATCATCAGCATTTCTACATACTACAAACAAAACCCAAGAAGAAGAGATAGAAGGAGAAACTCCATTTAAAATAACTGTAGACACTATAAATTATTTGGGAGTCTAACTGCCAAGACAAACCCAGGTATTATATAGTCACAATTAGAAAACACTTTCTACATAAAGTTAGATCTAAACAACTGGAAAAATATTAATTGCTCACAGACACAAGCCAACATAATAAAAATAAAAATTCTACCTAATTTATGTAATTAGTGCCATACCAATCAAACCACCAAAAATTATTTTATAGAAGTAGAGAAAATAGTAACAAAATTCACCTGAAAGAACAAAAAGTAAAGAATCAATGAAAAATATACGTCTTTGTCTTCCTTCTGATTGACCTCATTTGGACCTCCCTTGGCTAAGGTAAGAGAATCCTGATTGATGGATTGGCCTTCAGGTGTGCATGACCATGCACCTCTCTGGCAATTTAAGAATGTTAATAGCTTGATAGGCTTCAGCTACCTCTTGTAATCTTGGCTGGAAAACAAAACTACCCCAATAAGGATCCAACCCCACACTCCCTTAGCCTTCCCCCTGGAGACCAGAAAACCCCTAACTTTGATGAAGAATAGCAATGATAACAGAGAGTTGTACTCGGGGAGGAACCCAGTCCAAGCTGGTTTCTCTGTTTACTGATAAACAGAAACAAGAGTCCCACTTGGGAGGGCCCAGCCCAAGCCATGTAAAGAGCAGATGGGGAAAGGGGGGCAACAGGGCGGAGGAGTGGCACAGGTGGGAGTGATCACATTACTAGATCATGCCCTTCAGAAACTGCCCAGAGGTAGAAAGGGGATCTGACAAAATGAAGGAAAGGATGGATTTCAGATTAATATGATACAGCATAATTTTCCTCAATTAGGAAACTGGTAAAAAGAATTTTATTGGGCTTTTTAAAGATGGAGCCAACTTTAATTTTTCTATAAAACACCATTATATAGTCATTTCTTTGGAAAAGGCTTATATTCTGGTTGGAGGTAGGTAAAGCAGTGGATAGTGTTACACTTGGAATCAGAAACTCATCCTCATGAGTTTAAATCTGGCCTCAGTACTAGCTGTGTGACCTTGGGTAAGTCACTTCACCCTGTTTGCCTCAGCTGATCATCTGTAAAATGAACTGGAGAAGAAAATGGCAAAACACTCCAGTATCTTTGCCAAGAAAACCCCAATGGGGTCAGAAGTGTCAGACACTACTGAAAAAACCCAACAACAAAAACTATCCTGGTTGGGTAAGATGTAAGAACCAACCGTTTACTCTAGGTTTTGCCTGAGGGAATCCTTACAGGTTCCTACCCCTGTATTTAAGGAAAAAACCTTGCTAGTGTTTGTTTAAAAAAAAAAAAATTGTCCACTGCGCCACCTAGCTGCCCCATGATGACATCTTTAGGATTAAATTGAGGGGTGAGGGGAATGCACTGGGGGAGGGGGAAGGGCAGAGGTGAAATCCTACATAAAAGAAACAGGAAAAGGCTTATGGAGTGGGGGAAGAGACCAGAGAGGAGCAGGACAGTAAATGAATTTTACACTCATCAGAAAAGGCTCAAAGACCTTAAATTCATCAGAGTTGGCTCAGGGAGGGACTAACACACACACCCAACTGGGTGGAGTAATCTATTTAATCTGGGCTGTAAATGAGCCTAACACTCATCAGAATTGGCTCAAAGACCTCAATCCCTTTAGAATTGGCTCAAGGAGGGAATAATGTACACACTCAATTGGGTAGAGTAATCTCTCTAACCCGGCAGGAAAAGAGATGGGGAAGGGGATAAAGAGAGAGGGGCAAAAGAAGGAAGGGCAGAGTGGGAGAGGGGACAGACAGAAGCAAATCCCTTTTGAAGAGTGATAGGCTGAAAGAAAATGGATAATAGAATAAATATCATGGGGAAGGGAATAGGATGGAAGGGAAACAGTTAACAATAGTAATCATGAAAAAGAGAAAAGGGGGGAAAATGGTACAAAAAATATTTATAGCAACTCTTTGTGGAGGCTAAGAATTGAGAATCAAGGGAATGTCCATCAATTGAGGAATGATGGAAGAAGCTATGCTATATGATTGTGGTGGAATGGTCTTGGGCTATAGGAAATGACAAACAGGATGATCCCAGAAAAACCTGGAAAGACTAATGAACATTGATGTATATTGAAGTGAGCAGAGCTGGGAGGACATAGTGCATAGTGACAGCAGTATTGTTCAATGAGCAATTGTGAATGACTTAACCACTCTCAGCAATGAAATAATCCAAGACAATCCCAAGGAACTAATGAGGAAGCTAACTATCCACCCCCATATAAAGAACACTTGTGGACTGTACATATATAACCTGGTTGGGATCTTGTGGAGGGGGGAGGGAGAAAAATTTGGAACTCTAAATCTTATGAAAATGAATGTTGAAAACCACCCTTACATGTAACTGGAAAAAATAAAATAAACGTTTGTTGCCAATTAAAAAAAAATTTGTAAAACACTTTATGGGGGCAGCAGATAAAGCACCGGCCCTGGATTCAAGAGTACCTGAGTTCAAATCCAGCCTCAGACACTTGACACTTACTAGCTGTGTAACCCTGGGCAAGTCACTTAACCCCCATTGTCCCGCAAAAAAAAAAACAAAACAGAAAACAAAACCAAAACAACAAAAAAACACTTTATAATTGCATAAAATGTACCCTTTAAGCATAAGGGACATTTAAACTTATATAGGCTAACAGTAATATATGAAACCTTTTTGTGTATGTAGTTGTTTTCAAGGTCTACCTAATTTGTGTTTTGTTTCTAAAGTTCAGAGAGTTCTTATATGCCTGATTAAAGTTAAGCAATTATCTGCAGCAGTGACCAAAGTAACTACTTTGGCTGAAATGAAAGTACTCTGGGACTGCTTAGCTAGATAAAAAAACATTTCTTAATAGAACCCATGTGAGCTTTATTTGTTCAATGTTTTGAATGAGCCTTTATAGTGAATCAATTGATAAAGTGAATCACTATTTTATGATACACTTATGTTCCTGCCAAACTGGACTACTGACTCCCTAAAATGAACACTGTACATATGCTGTCCTACCCCTCTGCCTTTGCTCATGCTGTTTCCAATGCCTGAAATGTCCTTTCTCCTCTCCTACTGATGAATTCTTACCTATCCTTTAGAGCCCAACACAAATGCCACCTTTAATAAGTCTTCCCTGATTCCCCCTAGCTGGTGACAATCTTCCCCACTGAGACTTCTCACAGCAGTTTGTTTTGTACTCCTCTAAAGGACTCATGCAATACCATGCATTAGATTTATCTGTATTTGAAGTCTCCTACTCATTTTGGGAATATCTTATCTAAACTCTGGATTTACCCAGTAGCTGGCATGGTATAGGTGCTTCGTGTTATTGAAAAATGCAAGCAACTTAGCTACACTCCTCTGGCTCCTCAATTTATCTATTTTGTGAGTTCAGATTTCAAAAACAGACTTTATTACTTGTTGCCATTCTAATCATCTGAAGGAAATTGTCCCTTTTTACATTTTTTCTTCCACAGGGTTTTATATACTTGCTACATAGTAGAATCAGTTACATCTTTTAGTGTAGTTTTCACATTTACAAAAAGAAACAAAGACTCTACAGGTGGTAGTGTGGTAGTCAATGTACTCTGGTATAAAAGACCAGTTTTGTACTTATCCGTCTTAGCTGGATAGCAAGACAAAATGCTAACAACAACAACAAATCAAAACCAACCCCCCCCCCCAAATTACGGTAGGGACTAGACCTGTGATTTTCATGGTATACAGAACATTCTGTCCCCCCCTCCCCCTCCATGAGGAAGGAAAACTGTTATCAATTCAGGGTTGAAATTTCCTTGCAATTTGTAGTCTAAGGAAGTTGTCTAGGGTTCCAAGGGTTAAGTGACTTGCCTAGGGTCACACAATCAGCATGTAATAGGTGAGACTCAAACCCAGGTCTTCCAGCATCCAAAGGTGGTTCCAACACTTAGCACAATGCCTAGTATTATAAGAGGCACTTATATGTTTATTGACTGACTGGTTCTCTATCCATTATACCAGGCTACCTCTCAATGAGAGTAAAAACTAAAATAGAAACTGTTTTAAAAGGTCTTACAAAAAGATAATGGGCAATTAGGTTAAGAAATGTGATCCATGGCTGCCAAAAGATTAATTCTGATTTCAAGAATGTTATCTCTACCCCTTCCCCTCCCATCAAACAATCATCCTAAACCTTTCCACTGCTAAACTCTTATTATTCTATATTTGCTACCTCCACTTCCTAACTATTTAGCAATATAAAGGCAGCTAGGTGGCACAGTGGATAGAACATTGGCCCTGAAGTTCAAGAAGACCTGAGTTCAAATTTCACCTCAAACGCTTACTAGCTATGTGATCCTGAGCAAGTCACTTAAATAAAATTGCCTTAAACATCCAGGGCCATCTCTAGTTGTCCTGATCTGTATCTTACCATTGGACCCAGATGGTTCTGGAGGAGAGAGTGAGGCTGGTGGTAACTTTGCACAGCCCTCCCTCACTTAAATCCAATTCACTACAAGTCAGGACATCACCTCCTGAGGTATGGTCCTCTTTGAGAACAAAGGACAAACACCACCACCAAGAAATATGTCTTCCAACCTAGCCCCCTTCCCCTCTAATGAAATTATTCTCTCAGATGTCATTAATAACATTTTTAAAATTAAAATTTATTTTATTTTTCAGGTCCACAGTCTTTCTGTCCCCCCCCCGAAAGAACAAGAAAATAAAAATCTATTACAAACATATATAATCAAGCAAAGCAAATTTCCAAACTGCTCACATTAAAAAAAAGTCTCAATCTACACTGAGTCCATTATCTTTCTCTGTCTCTCTCTCTCTCCTTTTGGCCTCAGACATAGGCCCCCTTCTTTATTTAGTTTTATTTTGCCCATCTTTACTGCTATATCCAACTTCTTAATGTAGTCACCTGCCAGCTTCTAGATCATTCTCCATGATCTTTCAGAGTTCTGTGGGGAGAGTTAATTGAGTGGCTCACCATAATATTGGGGTCCCAGAAATAATGAGGGACCTCTGGGTCCACAGCTCCCTCCCTTCAGAACTGCCTTTTTAGATATTTCTCCCAGGCCAATAAGAAAGGAGCCTAACAGCCTCTTTTCCACAAACGAATCAGGTTTTATTAATGGGAATAAATTAAACAGCAAAGGTGAAATTAATAAAATCAAAGACAGGGGGCAGCTAGGTGGCACAGTGGATAGAGCACCGGCTCTGGAGTCAGGAGTACCTGAGTTCAAATCCGGCCTCAGACACTTAACATTTACTTGCTGTGTGACCCTGGGCAAGTCACTTAACCCCAATTGCCTCACTTAAAAAAAATAAACAAACAAACAATAAAATCATATTTTGGAAAATAAAATTCTATTTAAAAAAAAGAAGATAAAAAAATCAAAGACAAAGGAATAGGGAAAAAGAAATACGGATAATCCCCCTAACTCTAACCTAAATCTATACAATCCCCAAACTCCGTTTCCAGTTCAGCTCATTCAAAAGAGCAGGGCTCGTATGTTAACTCACCACCTGGGGTCCGTAGCTTCAATGGAAAACAACCAGGGCCCGCAGGACAAAACTGCTAAGAAAAAACCTCTTTCTCGTCTGCTCCTGCAGCTCGCACCACCAGGAAGAAAGTGACTCCTGAAAGGAGAGTGAGCTCCCCTCAGTGAGCGTTTACTCTCCCTCCCCCAAAAGGGGAGGTCCTTCAAACTGCCTGTGGAGAGTAGTTTCTCCTGCTGACGTCAGCAGCATATGTCACTCAGGACAGGCCAGGTGTGGCCCATCCCAAACAGTCTGCCAAATGCCATTGTCTTACCACAGTTCTATTCCTAGATTTCAATCTTCCTCTCAGCCTCAACCCCTGCTTTGATACTTGAGAACTTCAATATACAAGCCAACGTCCTTATCAGCCTCAAATACTCTTGCCTACAAATTTATTATCCTCCTAAACTGCCATGACCTTCATATTTACTCTACCTTAGCTACAAAGAGACAGGCAAACCCTTGATTTTGATCATAACCTTTAACTATTCTACTTCCACGGTCCAGAACTCTGAAATTCCTCTTACCAACCACAATCTCCTATCCTTCAGTACATCCTCTTGCCTTAATCCTTCAAGATTATTCTTTGTCTTCACTATGATCTATCTCGACTTTCCACCCCTCTTCCAGCCCTTCACCCTAACTCTGGCCTCACTTGCCTCCTTTCACATTCTTGACCTTATAGCTGAACAAATGAATGAATAAGCATTTTTAAGCAATTACTATGAGTAAAGCATTGTATTAAGTGCTGGGAATACACAGAGAAATATAAAATAGTCCTAGCTTTCAAGGAGTTCATATTTTGATGAATCAAACCACAAATATGGAAGGTTTCAGGTTCAAGTCAGATGAAACAGTTCCACCATCCTTAGGGTTTAGCAGCAAAGCAGAGTAATGCTTCTTCTTTTATTCCACTGATAAAATCCTATCACTTTCTGATGCTGAATCATTTGACAGCGCCAAGCCCACCCTTTCTTTTCTAGGTCTTCAGTCACTGTAGCTATAGTGCCTGCAGGAGCAGTTACCAAGGTACATCCATCTTCACTGGGGCTGCTTCCCAGCATGAAGGCTGCAGGCACTGGGCTGGAATACACTGTTATTCCCAAGGCTCCTGGGTTCACAGTGCTGTGCTGTCTCCATCAGAGTCTGAGAGGAGATGGTGTCTAAGGATTGGTGGTTTGACTTGCCTAGCAAACATGGCCTCCTGCTTCTCTTTCAGGGTGCCTTCACGCGTCAGTTAGGCCGGACTGCTTGCTCTATGTGTGGCACCAGTAGGAACTGGTAGGGATGGTTGGCTTCTCCACGGGAATTACTTCCCTGGGTGATGACTCTGAAGGCTGGGCTAAAAGCAGGAGCAATGGTCTGTGTAGTGCTACCATTCCCAGGGATCCTGGACCTATTTGCCTATTGATAGAAGCTGGTCAGCAGTTGCTGTTCATGTCACTGAAGAAGGTAGGCTGCTGAATGATTTCTGTTCTCAATAATGGCTGTGGAGGCTGGACTGGAAGTAGATCTTGTGATTAAAGGGGCACTGCCACTCCCTGTCCCTCCCTAGGTTCCCAGACTCAGGGTACTAGGCCATCTCTATCAGGATCTGAGAGGAGATGGTAGCCAAATTCAGCCATATACTATCAGCTAACCTTGAATCCCTTGCTTCTTTGTTCTATTGCCGGGCATGTCTTGTGAAACTCCAACTGTGAATTACTCCCACCATATGCTTTCTGTTCCTACTCATATAGGAGAAAGTCATACAATCATGCTGACTTTGTTCACTACAAACTTATGTTATCTAATCTTTTTTTTTTTTGGCTGAGGCAATTGGGGTTAAGTGACTTGCCCAAGGTCACACAGCTAGTAAGTGTTAAGTATCTGAGGCTGGCTTTGAACTCAGGTCCTCCTGACTCCAGGGCCGGTGCTCTATCCACTGCGCCACCTAGCTGCCCCTGTTATCTAATCTTAATTGGGCCTTCATTAGTACATAGCAAGGTTTTTATTCATCTTGAACTCTATCTCACTCTCTACAGCAATTGTTCCACACATTCTCTCTCCTCAGACCTCCTATACCACCTTTCTCTATCTCTGAGCAGAGGACATAGCCTCCTAATTTAAGTGGAAAAATATAGACAATCTGTTTTGAGCTTCCTCTTCTTTATATCTTGTATTAAGCAATGGAGAACATGCTTCATCACTGATCCTCTGGAGTTGTGGGTGGTCAGAGTATTAATCAGAATTCTTATGCCAATCAAAATTATTTCTTTACAATGTTCTTGTTATTGTATAACCGGTTCTGCACAATTTACTCTGCATCAATTCATAACAAGGCCTTTTTCAAGTAAGATGCTATCTAGCTGTGCCTTCCCCCTCATTTATCCCTATTAAATTTTGTCTAATATTCTGCCCAATGTTCTAGCCTGCCAAGATCTATTTGAATAATGACTTGGTCATATACTATGTTAGCTATCTCTACTATTTCTGTATCATCTGCAAATCTATTCCATCATTCCATTTCTTTATCAAAGTCATTTACAAAAATGTTAAATAGCACAGAGTCAAACAGCTCAACTAGAGATCACCCCCCCCACACACACACATACTCACACAGACCCATTAATAACTATGTTTCTAGACACTGAACTAATTGTGATTCTACCTACTTGTACTAGCATCTAGCCCACATCTCTCCGTCTTTTCAACAATGATTTATGAAAATCTAGGTAAATTCTATCTACAGCATTCTCTTTACTTACCAGTCTAATAATCCTGTCAAAAAAGGAAATGTGATGGATCTAGTATGACCACATTCTTGAAGAACCTATGCTAGCCCTCAGTGACCTTTTTTAGGTGTTCACTAACCATTTCTTTAATATGTCCTTGAACTCTGCCAGACGGTAAAAATTGTCAATTAATAATATTTAGCTTGAAGAGAAGATTTAAGTGGGATGGGAGGGAACAGGAGTGTCATCTTCAAGGATCTGAAAAGCTACTGGGTACAACTGTCTTGGCCCTCAGAGGGCAGAACCAGGAGCTATGGATAAGAAGTTGCAAAGGAGCAAAGTTAGGCCTGAGTGAAAGTGGGGGGGGGGGGGGAAGAAGATGTGCTAATTGTTAGAACAATTCATAAGTAGAACAGACGATCTCAGGAGACAGTGCATTTCCCTAACTAGAGGTCTTCTGCAAAGGCTAGGTGATGACTCATTGGGTATGTTGGGGAGGGAATCTACACAGGTATAGGTTGAACTAGAGCAAGGATTGGGGTCTCTGAATCCTAAAAGGTTGTGGGTTTTTGATAACAGCATTTCAACATTTCATTTTATACATCTGTAAATATTCTGAGACTGTCAAAGAGCTCTGCATCACAAAAAAAGGTTAAACACCCCTTTGAGTTCCCTTCAAATTCAAAATCTATCAGTATGAAAGTAATTCTCTCATCTCTTTAGATTCTGCTAGTGCACTCTCTGGATTTCCCCTTTGCCCCACTTCTATCCATGCCTTCCAGAACCCAGTTAAATATAAGATCCTTGAGAGTGGAGACTCCCCACCCCCCCAACCTGATCCCTTCAGTCGATGGTGCTGAGAGTTGGGGCAGTTAGGATATACTTATGGATACCAATGATGCCGTGAACCAGTAAAATATGCTCCAGTATCCATGACTTTCTGTCAGTGAATAGGATGAAAAATGAAAAAGTGATGGGCTTTCTCTCTTCTCCTTTCTTGGTAGGACTAAGCAGGAGCCTTTGCCAGTATATTGAACTTCTTGCCAGTATAATATATATTACTTCTTCCAAATAGTCTGAAAATTTGGCATATTATACATTCCTGACGCACACAAATGGCATAAGGGGCATACTGCCAACAAAGCCTAACTATATATAAAACATTCCTTTTAGGTAAATGAGAATTTTATGCCAAACAATTTTACTTATTGTTGTCCCTGCAAACTCCATACATTCCTGAAATCTCTTCCTATTTACACATGTGATAGTTACTTATAAAAATAAAATTAAAGCTTTGTTTTTCTTATATTTATTGTAGCCTTTATAGTTCATTGAAAGTAGGACTTTGTCTACTTAATTTTGTCTTCCCTCTCTGATTATTATTACTCTGTACACTGTGAATAAATACTGAGTGAACCAATAAAATCACTCATCTTTCCCCCAAAATTAATTAGGTACATAAGGAAAACAAGAGATGTAGGGTATCATAACCACTAAGAAAGGGGTAATTATTTGAAAAAATTAGGATTCAATTAACCCAATTCCCAAAGCTGCAATCCAGCTCTAACATGTCTTGACTGTCATTCCATGTCATGCTCTGATTTACCATTCCTGGTTCAAATTCTTGTCAGACTTACGCTTTTGTTTTTAAAAAACCAACTTACTTCAGTATTTCAAGAATTTGTGATTTCATCAGTGTGATCATCTCTCTACCAATGCATATCCCTAAGTAGACAGAATTGCTATAGCCAAAAAAGTTTGTCACTTGCCTGCCAATCTTGCTACAAGCTACTCCAAACTCATGTAGGTTGGTCCCTGAAGAACAAACACAGACTACTCGCAGGTCTGTACTCAACACTTTTTCTACTTAGCAGGACCTGCCTGAGCTTGTGCTCTGGTGGCATTGCCGCCTTCAATATCCATGCTATTAGACAAAGGAGTAGAACTTTAGTGGACGTATAAAATTAAATACATCCTAAATTCCTGTCTTTAGAATTATCTGAATGTTTCATCTGATTATCAACATTTTAATGACAACATACTAAATTTTAATTTATATATATACATACTTACACACACACACACACACACACACACACACACACACACACACACACACACACGCGCGCGCGCCATCTGAGTGTGAGCACCATGAAGGACTGTGTCTGTTTTCAAAGGACTTGCTTAAATTAGAGAGGTTCATCATCAAAATGACATATTCTTATATTAGAATTTCATACACTGGCATTTCTAGCCCCACATTCAGTTTTGGACACCATAATAATTTGAAGAGCACCCCAAAGAAGGAAAGCAGCTGTAAGGGGAAAAAAAGCATCATGCCTCATAGTCAAATACATATTGATTAAGCTTTAGGCAATATTTTCCATATTCATATATAATTCTTCAATCTATAAAAACAGAATCACTTCCATGCCTGAAAAGATGCTGTTACTGCTGGAGCCCTTCTGTCACTAAAAGGCCCCATTTTCACTATAGTAGTTGCCAATTTCAAAATCTCAATCTCCCCTTCTCTAACTATCATAATCCTCCAGAAAAATGAAGTTTATTTCAGCCTTCAATGAGATGAAGGTTGCGGAGTTCAAAGCTACTATTGGTTCATTTCAGCTGTTTGGGTTTATTTAACTTATGGACTCCGTAAACTGGTCTGGAAATCTAATAATCATTTATGATGCTGTTTTCATGAGGAAATATTATTTACAAACATTTATTTAACAGACATTTACGGAGTGGCACAAAGCACTGTTTTAGGTACCAATTAAGGAAACATGGAATAAGGCATGGTCCTTACTTTCAAATAGCTTATAATTTCTGTAGGCCAAACAAACAATTTATAAACCCAATTCTGGAACGTAATCTTAGATTAAGGACTTATTCAATTAGGTTAAAATATAGTGATTTTTACAACACATTAATTAAAAGAATCTGCTAACATTTTCTCTGGCTGTTTCCAAAATACACAAAACACACATTTGATAAAATATCAAATAAATAAATGCCAGAAACGAATGCAGGGGAAAATGGCCTCTCTCCAAAGACTCTCGATAAACATTGATATGACAGGCAAACCAGTTTCAGGTTTTTGACTGACTACTTAATTTATTCTTGAACTCTGAACACAGCAGCCCTTTGCACGGGATATTTTCCTGTGAAAGATACATAACCATGAAGTCTGACTGTCTAGTAATGAGGGCCTTTTGATTTGTATCCATTTCATATAGAAAACGATTATTATTTCTTTCTATAATTCCCATAAAAGATTCTGATAGTGAATAACTAGAATATACGAGATATAATTTTACCAATTTAATACCTAGATATGCCCAAAGGTGCCATTTTATAGCTAGGGTAGAGGTTTTAATTGAGGGTCCATAAATAGATTTCAGAGGGTCTGTGAACATGGATTGGGGGGGGGGGAATTACACCTTTATTTCAATACAATTTTGTTTCCTTTGTAATTAATTAATTTAAAAATATTATTCTGGGAAGGCCTCCATAGTTTTCACTAGCCTGACAAAGGTCTTCATGACACAAAAAAAGGTTAACAACTTTTGAATTAATATAATTTCATTTACAACCAAATAGCATCTTCTTTAAAATTAAATGGGGTGATAGTTTTATCAATACATATAATGGAAAGAATGTTAGATTTCAAGTTTAATGATTTAGTAAAATCACTGAGCTATAATTTGAAACTATCTGTGTGATCTCAAGCATGTTACAGCCTGTAGGGGCATCATCAGTAAAATGAGGAACCTGGAATTGATGTACCTTTTCAGCTGTATAGCTATAATACTAGATTACTCAGTTCTATGGAATTTTCACGAATTCTTCAGTTGTGGAAGCAGACTTTTGACACTATGTAGTCCAACTCCTACCTGAAGCATAAATCCTCTTAATAACATCCCCAACAAGTAATCTTATGGCTTCAGAAGAAATAGTAAATTAAAATATAATATACAGAATAACTTACAAAGTTATACTGGCTTAAATCCTAAACATGGTAGATGATACATAATTAGTGAATTTTAAAAATATATCTAATCAGTGATCAAAGTGAGTGGGGCCACATATATGAGCAGAGAGAGTGAGAGTGTGTGTGTGTGTGTGTGTGTAATTTCTAGTGATTTACAGTTTACCTTGCATTAAAACAATTTCAACTCAGATACTGATTAGTAGTGGGGGAAAACCCCACAAATAGAATTGGTTCAACTATTCTGAGAAACAATTTGGAAATAATACCCCAAAAGCCATCACTGAAAATAATACCCTCAAAGTCACTAAACTGTACATACTCTTTCTTCAGAGCTACTACTATTAGGCATATTTCCCAAAGAGCTCAAAAACAGAGGGAATGAACTCATACATATAAAAGTATTTATAGCAGCACTTTTTATTGTAGCAAAGAAGTGGGGAAAAAGGAATGTATCCATCAATTAGGGAGCAGAGAAACAAATTGTGGTATATAATAGCTAGAATTTATACAGAGCTTTAAAATTTTGCTAAATATTTTAGTTGAACAGTCAATAATCACCTATTAAGTGTTGACCATATATCAGGCACTGTGCGAAATGCTGAGCATACAAAGAAAGGCAAAAGTAATCTCTGCCCCTAGGAAGTTCACAGAAGACAACATATAAACAACTATATATAGTAAAACACACAGGGTAATTTGGAGGTTAATTTCAGAGGGAAAACACAAGCATTAAGGAAAACTTGGAAACTCTTCTTACAGAAGGTGGTATTTTAGCTGAGACATAAAGAAGCAAGGGAAGCAACAGGAGTATTCATGGTATAGGGCACAGATGGGGAGAACGCTCAAAACTGGGAGATGCAGTGTCCAGAATGTCTCGTACAAAGAAAGATAAGGAGGCTAGTGTTAATGTGGATCGTAGAGTTCATGGAGAAAGTAAGGCTTAAGGAGACTAGCAAAGTAAGAAAGGATCAGGATATGACGGGCTTTAAAAGCCAAACAGAAGATTTTATATTTGATCTTGAAGACTGGCTGGTTAAGTTATTGTCCTTCATGCCCAAAGAGGACCAAAATGACACCATAATGTCAGTATCAAGGTACAGTGTGTCTGACCATGCCTTATCAGACCAATATGAGTTGGAAGGCTCTACCATAGATCAGGCACAAACAGTCCATGTGAATATTTGGAGTGGAGATGTCCCTAAGTTTGTACATCCTGTGTTTTAGCTACTGCAATTCTGCCTTGTTCATAGAACGCAGTGCCTTCTTTGATGTAATAGGATTTTATAACTAAAATTTACTGAATAAGGGAGCAACATGGTCAGATCTTTAGGAAGAGCACTTTGATAACTGAGTGAAGGAAGGACTAGAATGAAAAGTGACTTAAGACAGGGAGAACAAACATTTTTGTGATAGTAGGTGATAAGGACCTACAAGGTAGTGTCAATGTCAAAGGAGAGAAGGTGGGATACAGCAGACATGCTGTGAAGGTAAAATCACTGGAACCTGGCAACAAATTGCATATGAGAAGTAGGAGTGAAAAGTCTAGGATGGCACCTAGGTTTTGAGCCTGGGTGACTGGGAGGATGGTTGTGCCCTCAACAGTCATATGGAAGTTGGAAAGAGGGGAAGAGTTTGAGGGAAAAGATAACACAATTTTGGACATGTTGAGTTTAAGATGTCTATAGGTTATTCAGTTTCAGCTGTTCAATAGACAGTTGGAGACTGGAAACTAGATAGAGGTAAGGAGAGAAATTAGGGCTAGATAAATAGATCTGAGAATTACTGGCATAGAGAATAAAACTGAATCCATGGGAGAAGATGAGAGCACTAAGTGAAACAGAAAAGGAGGAGACGAGGGCCTAGGACAGAGTCTTAGGGAACACTCAGAGCTGATGGGAGGAACCTAAATAAAAATCCAGCAAAGACTGAAGTGGGATGGTCAGAGAGGTAGAAGAACCAGGAAAGAACAGTGTCACAGAAACCCAGAGAGAAGAGACTATTAAGAAACAAAGGATGACTAACAGCGTCAAGGATGGCAGAGAGGTCGAGGATATGGATTGAGAAAAGGCCAATAGATTTGGAAATTAAGAGATCACTGACCTATCAGACTTATGGATAGAATTTATGACTAAACAAGAGATAGGGAGCACCATGAAGTATAAAATGGATAATTTTTATTACATTAAATTTAAGTTTTTGTAAAACTAAAACCAATGTAGCCAATTTTAGAAGGAAAGCATAAAATTGGAGGAAAATTTTTACAGACAGGTTCTCAGATAAAGGTGTCAAATCTTAAATATATAGAGAACTTTGTCAAATTTATAATATGGGTCATTTCCCATATCAAAAGATATGAACAGGCAATTTTTCAATGAAGAAGTGAAAACTATATATAGTCATACAAAGATATGCTCTAAATCATTCTTGATTAGAGAAATGCAAATGAAAACAACTTTGAGATATCATCTCACACCCATCAGATTGGCTAAAATGATAGAAGAGGAAACTGACAAATGTTGGAGGTGATATGGAAAAACTGGGACACTAATACACTGTTAGTGGAACTGTAAACTGATCCAACTGTTTTGGAGAGCAATCTGGAATTAGGCCCAAAGACTTATAAAACTATGTATGCCCTTTGGCCCAACAAATCACTCTTTGGTTTGTTTTCCAGGGTGAACAGTAAGAAAATAACCTATTTGTTCCAAAATATTTATAGCTGCTCTCTGGTAGCAAAGAACTGGAAATTGAGGGAATGCCCATCAGTTGGGGAATAGCTAAAAAAGCTGTGGTATACGATTGTGATGGAATACCACTGAGCTGTATGAAATGATGAACAGGTTGATTTTAGAATAAGAGAGAAAGCCTTGCACGAAATAATGAAGGCTAAAATGAGCAGAAGCAAGAGAACGCTGTATACAGTAACAGCAATATTATTTGAAGAACTGTGAAATAAAGTTATTTTGTGTATAAAAAATACTCAAATCAACTACCAAGGACCTATGAAGGAAGATGCTATCCACATCTCCAGAGAAAGAACTGATAAATAGAAGTATGTATAGTATGGTTTTATATTTGTGTGCACATATGCACGTACACACACACACACACACGAAATGGGAATTTGTGGTTTTATATTGAATCCACTTTTTGTGTTGTGCTGTGTACATGGCAATGCTTTTTTCTTTTTGTATTTAAGTCCGAAATGAATTTTTTGGGGGGGTGAGGCAATTGGGGTTAAGTGACTTGCCCAGGGTCACACAGCTAGTAAGTGTCAAGTGTCTGAGGCCGGATTTGAACTCAGGTCCTCCTGAATCCAGGGCCAGTGCTCTATCCACTGTGCCACCTAGCTGCCCCCCAAAATGAATTTTTTTAAAAAAAGAAAAAGGTTAAAAAAAAGATCCCTAGTAACTTTGGAGAGAGCTGTTTCATTTTATGAAATCAAAAGTCAGACTACAGAAAGTTAGGAAGAGAGTAAGAGGAAAGTGGAGGCACCTATTTTGGACACCTTTCTCAAGTTCATTAGCAAAAAGGAGGAGATATAATACAGCCATTGAGGATGGATGGATGAAGTGAGAATTTTTTTTAAAGATAGTGAAGAAATAAACATTTGTAGGCAGTGGAGAAGCAGCCAGTTGACATAGAGAAATTGAAGATTAGAGAGCATGGGGATGATAGAAGGGGCAATCTGCTGGAGAAGACAAAATGGAATAGAATCATAAAAACTCTGTGAGACAGGTGCTATTATTAACCCCATTTTATAGATGAAGAAACTGAGAATGAAAAAGATTAAGTGACTCCAAATTTGGGTTTTCCTGACTCTAAGTCCAGCAGTCTTTCCACTATGCCAATTTAATTCCTTTTAAGTATATGAATGTAATAAAATGGTATTGCAGAAATTACAAACATGACAGATGCATAGCAACTAGGAAGGCTTGTATAAACTGATGCAGAGTAAAATGTGCGGAACTAGAAGAAAAATTTACACAATTACTGCCATAAAGAATGTAGGGGGGAAAAAAAGAAAAAAAAATAGAATGTAGGGAAAAAGAACTTTTAAAATGATCAACCATGATTTCAGAGTACTTTCCTGAGAGGTGATGGTGTAAAGTAAGATATGCATGTTCAGACATGACTAATGTGTAGCAGTTTTTTCTGTAAGAGTACTTATTTGTTACAAGAGCATCTATGGGAGGAAGGGAAAAGGTGAGCTACTAGTAGTGCTAAACATGTAAAAAAGAGCTCACACACACAAATATTTAAATATATGCAGAAAACTAAAAAGCTCAGAAGGGAAAAAAGGACAATTTTATCATCGCTTTTAAATTTAATATGCTTTTAAAAATCCTTATTTTCCTCTTTGTGCATAGAAATCTAAAAGTTTATTGATAATTAAGTTCATAATAAAATAAATTAAAATAAAGTAAAAATTAAAAAATATACCAAATGTTTATAAAATTCAAAGATTAAAGTCAACAAAATTGTAAACATTTATTTTTTAAATTACTATTTGTTACTCAATTATATATATTTGTAACTGTTTACTTTTTAATGTTACTAGATCAAAAACAATAAATAGGAAGGACACCTGTATTTATATTTGCTTCACTGTTTAGTTTATTAAATTTTATATCTGGATTTAATACAGGTTTATTATACTTCCATATTTCCCAAGAGTACAGGAATACGGGGTAGCTAGGTGGCACAGTGGATAAAACACTGGACTTGGATTCAGGAGGACCTGAGTTCAAATCCAACCCCAGACAGTAGCTGTGTGACCTTGGGCAAGTCACTTAACCCTCATCACCCCACAAAAATTAATTTTTTTTAAAAGAGTACAGGAATAGTATTTTTTTGCCATTCTCAAGGATCTTCATACTTCAAAAAAAAATCACCTAACATCTTTTAAGAAGGATCAGACTCAAGCTTCTTAAGCACAATATTTTTCCAAGAGCTCTGCATCAAAAGCAAAGCAAAACTGCCTAGGTAACTGGTTTGCCTCTACTCCTGAGAAAAGCTACCTACAGAAAGCACATCTCTCTGAGTAGTAGTGGAAGACAGAATATCCTTCCCCCTTACCAGTCCCATTCACCCAGCAAAAAAAGTGCTTTTGATAAAGTCATATGGGAAGAGAATATATACACAAGTCTACTTATTTCCTTGCTGTCTTCCACAGTGTAAAGTATAAGTGCCCTGAAAACAGGGACTTTCTTTGTATCCCTCATGCTTAGTACAATGCCTGGAGTGTTGTAAGCATGTAATAAATGCTTACTGACTGACTGAAATTGATATTTTTATTAGTTCTTTCTACTCTTAACAAGAACTGAGACTGAATTATATGGTAGTGGTCTGGAATTAAAGTTAGAAACCTAAACTTCATTTCCACTTCTACTATCTCTATCAAAAGGATACAGTATAGAATGAAAAAGTATTTCTACTGGGTTAAGTTTTGGGGAAAGAAACAGTTAACACACACTGATAATAAAAGTGAAACACTGACAGATCAGTAGGATTGAGTCTTGCACTGGACTTCCATGTCTCTAGAAGAGAGAATGAAACTGACAACTGTGCAACTCTTCCTCACTTAAATCCAGTTCAAGCCCAAGTTAAGACATCACCCCATTATGTCACTGGTCCTCTTCAAAAATGAAGGATCAACAACAGCTGTGTGACCAGGGGTAAATCACTTAACCCGACACAATTTCCTTCTCTGTATGATAGGGTTAATCATACCATCATTATTTACCGTACAGGTTTGTTGTGAGAATCAAATGAAATCATTTATGCAGAATGTTTTACCGAGGAACCCATCTATGCACTTAAAGTGGTCCTTTGCTTTTCCCTTCATACCCATGGAGTAAAATCTGTCATAAATCTCAACACTGCTCTGTTTTTCTTTCTTTATGGGTTTCCACTCTCCCTAACCCCTCCATGAAGGACTTTCCCTCATACTTCACCAAAAAAAACCATGAGGCTATTCACCAAGACCTCCCTCTTTTCCCTTCATCTTGTACCCTTTAACATCATCTTCCATAATCTCTTCCTCACTCGTTTGAAAATTCTAAACTTTTCTGAGGTTGTGAGACCTACATTTTCTTGTGCTAGGAAACTCCAAGCTCTGCATGTCTTTCTTTAGGTTTGGTACAGCAATTGAACAAATTTAAATAATAACTAGCACTTTAATGTCTGCAAAGGTCTGTGTAAATATTATTCCCATTTTACAGATGAAGAAACTGAGGCGTCCAGAGGTTAAATGACTTGCCCAGGTCACATGGTTAGTGTCTGAGGCAGGATTTGAATTGGTGGTCTTCCTGACTCCAGATCTCTCTATCCACATCAATACTTAATTGGTTCTGATATGGATAGCATTAGTATTTTCCCCATGCAGGCAGCTAGGTGGCACAGTGGATGGAGCACTGACCCTGAAGTTGGGAGGATCTGAATTCAAATGTCACCTCAGACACTTACTAGCTGTGTGACCCTGGGCAAGTCATTTAACCCCAACTGCCTTAAATATCCAGACCATCTCCAGTAGTCCTGATGTGTATCTTGCCACTGGACCAGGATGGCTCTGGAAGACAGAGTGAGGTTGGTGACCTCGCACAGCCTTCCCTCACTTAAATTCAAGTCACTGCAAGTCAGGACATCACCCAATGTCATGGTCCTCTTCAAGCACACAGGACAAATAACAACAAAGTTTCTCAAAGAATCTTGATGTAAAGAATAAGTATCCATTGAAAAGACAAAATTTTATATACAAGTAGGTCCTGATTGGTGAAAAAAATGAATCACAAAGTCATCCACCCTTGAATTGGAAGATGAAATAAATAAGCTTTCCACAATAATTTCATTTCTTTCTATTTGGAGAATAAAGAAGTTAGTTATGGTCTGGAGATATTAGAGATAGAAATTAAGATTAATCCTTGAAATTGTATCTAATGCAATAATAAAATTTCTGAATAAATTGTTAATTCTAACCCAATTTATAAGAAATACACAAAGGAGCTGTGATTTTATCAGTGGTGAAAACTCCACTTCCTCCATCAACAAATACAGGAGACACTTAATAGTTAAGTGACTCACTCAAGGTCAGGTTGCTAATTGTCAGAAGAGGAATTTGAACCAACATCTCATTGATTCCAAACTAATGTTTTCCCCATCCCAGAATAAAATAATATTAATAAACAAAAACAAACGCCAAAAGTGAAGACTCTACATTCCATCAATGTGCAAAGGCTGCATCCATAAACCCCATCTATACACACAAACCGAAACCACAGCAGTTTGTGACAAAAAGAAAAAAAAAACACCTCTCCTTCCCGTTTTTTTAAGGTTTACAAAGTGTTTTTTCTAGCTCTAGAAGGTTTCATTCAACAAATATTTATTAACCATGTTCGATAAGAAAAGAGTTGGGAAATACAAGTAGGAAGATAAGGTCCTTGCCGCCACAGAGCTTATAATTTAAAAGACAAAATACATATACAAAGATAACTACAATATGAACTAGAACGTAAGTGATTTGGAGAAGCACACTGCCTTGAGCAAGGAGAAATCCTTGCAAGACTTTTGTAACTCCACTCAAACAGACATCAAACTTTATTGCTGAAAAGTTACCGAATGGATGCTGTGGAAACAAGATAAGGATTTGTGCTTGGGCGAGGTAAGGTCATTCACTCACTGCCTTTTCCATCCTAATCCTCAAGTAAAATACTTCGGTATTTAGGCTCTTTAGTCATTCCCAAATCACTCCCTGATATGTTTAACTACAGCTCTAGCTAAACTAATGTTCCAAGGATCTAAACCAGGGCTTCGTAAATAAACTTTTCCCACTCGCGACCCCTTTTCGCCCAAGACGTGTTTACGCGACCCCGGGTACGTAGGTATATAAAACAGGTATACATAACCTTTTCCTGTTGCCAAATTTTTCTTCTGCGGGTCGCGACCCACAGTTTAAGCAGCTTTGCTCTAAGCCAACCTTATTACCATTAAATCTCTAAGGACGTTATCTCTTCGTTTGATTAGACGGCATCGTTTCCTCGTAAGAGATAAGAAGTCGGGGCGGCAGAACCTTCCTCCCCAGGTTGTTCTCCTCCTCCTCCTCTCTTCAGCTCTTCCCCCGGCCCCCCAGCTGCGCGCTTTGCACAAAGTTCCCCGAGTTAAAGGCTGTTACTCAGCAGCACCCCGCTGCCGACGCTGGGACATGGGGAGTCCGCGCCCGCGGGCCGGTCGATACACGGACTGCTACCCACCCCCGGAGCCCGAGGCTGGCTCCCAGGAGGGGACAACGCGTGCCTGAGGGCGCGGAGAGGGAGAAATCCCGCAGGTGAAGCTGAAGAGGAGCCGGAGAAAAGGCCGGGAGCCGCCGAGGGGAGAGGGCAAGAGGAGCTCCCCACAACCAACATGGGGGTAAGGGGGAGGTGGAGAGAAAGGAGGGGCGCGATGGAGGCAGAGCGGGGCCTGGCGGCGGGAAAACCAGGCGGTCGGGCTACTAAGCTGGCCGGGGGTCCGGCCGAGCCCCCGAAGCCCCTCCCCAAGAGGAGAGCTCCCGGGGAGGCTCCGGACGCCTCTCCGGCCCTCTCGGCGGCTGCCTCTCGTCACAGCCCGGGCAGGGCCCGGCTTCGTTCGCCCTAGCGCCCCGCTTTCGCTTGAACGCTCTCGGCCCACCACCCCCGGATCCCTCTCGGGCCCCCTCTCCCCAGCCAAGGCTCAGCCAGCCGGTGCAGAAGCTCCGTTCCCCTCACCTCTCAGACGTCGTCACCGCCGTCGCCGCTGCCGCCGCCGTCGCCACCGCAGCTAGATCAGCTGATTCACGAGCGCTGGGGGCGGGGCATCGAGGGGAAAGGGCGGGGCCGGAGAGAGCGCGAATGAGTCGATGGGGAGGACCGAAGTGTAAAAGAAGGGAGGGAAGAAAAGAAGCCTTGTTAACGGAGCCGCGCTTGGGTCAAACTTAGCGAATCGGCGTTGAGCTTGGTCCTTCCCATCTTTCCTTTCTTGTATTGGTTGGTTGGAACGAGGGCAGGGGGAAAGGCAGCCACTGAAGGGGAGTTGTTGGAACGGTGACGTATGGCTGTCGTCATTAGCATCCTAACGCCTTCTCTGCTTCCTATGGTAACAGGTGCCTGAGCTTTAGGGGAGGGGTCGGGAGAATGTCCTGTGGTGCTTGGCTGTATTTGTCTGGTTCTGGTTTAAATGGACAAGCAGCTGGCGGGTGTATCATTGTTATTAAACTTGTAGAGACAACATTTACCTGCCCCGTGGTCCCCCGCACGCCCACACCTCCTCGCACACCTGGTATCACAGCCACGCACATCTGATGACAGTGAGTGTCACATTCTGCGCACACAGAACCTCCAGCCAGCAGACATTCAGTACTCCAACCAACACATATTAATGCTCTCTTAGCTGGAGACTCTACTATCGATCAATCAATAAGTATTTATTAAGCGCCTAACATGATGGCAACGCATTCCGATGACAGTGAGTGTCCTATCTTGAGCACACAGAACATCCAGCCAGCACACACTCAGCACTACGAGAGGAGGAATTCCATCCAACCAACGTGTATTAATGTTCTATTAGATGCAAGGCTCTATTCGATCTATCAATCACCAAGTATTTATTAAGGGCATATGTGCCAGGTACAGTGCCGTGCTCTGAAAGTACAAATTCAGAGAATGAAACAA
The DNA here is from genome assembly GCF_019393635.1 of Dromiciops gliroides. Classification (NCBI taxonomy): domain Eukaryota; kingdom Metazoa; phylum Chordata; class Mammalia; order Microbiotheria; family Microbiotheriidae; genus Dromiciops; species Dromiciops gliroides. The sequence continues at coordinate 88,882,957 of NC_057863.1, read as the reverse complement.
TCCCGGATCGAAAGGAGTTTACATTCTAGTGCTGGGCGGGACTCATTGCCAGTTCTCAAGGTTGTTACAGTTGAATACTTGGGCTATTCACTCATTCTGTTATCACTGGGATTTTTATAGTGGGGTATGCTTATTGATTGATTAGTTGGTTGGTTGAAAGAGCCCGGAACTTGAGGTCAATAGACTTGGATTCGAATCCCATCTCTGCCACTTGGTAATCCTATGGTTTCAGTCATTGAATAAATATTAAAAACCTACTGTGTGCCGGGCACCATGCTATGCGTTAGTGACACAGAGAAAGGTAAAAGGCAATTGTTTCATTTGATCCTCACAGTAACCCTATGAGAAAGATACAAATATTAGCATCATTATTCAAGAAAGCTGAGAAAAAAGATAAAATGACTTTCTCAAAATCAACAGCTAAAATCTCTGCTCTCAGACTAATGGGTAAGACACCATGTAAAGAAATATGTAAATACAAGCTTTGTACAATGGAAATAATGAGGGCTTCCTGTGGAAGATGAGCTCCTGATTTTGAGAAAGTCACAACTTTTCCACCTCAGTTTTCTCACTTGTGGATTAAGGGTGCTAATATTTCTATCTTCCTCGCAGAGTTATAGTGAGGATCAAATGAGGCAACGTATGTAAAGTGCTTTACATATATTTACAAATGTTAGCTATTATTATTTCCTGTCCATAGACAAAGAGCAGCTAGTCAAAAGGGGTGAGGGAATGTAGCCCTGAATATATAATAAGCATTTGATAAATTATTATTAGTTATATTGCTAGATGAATAATGCTTGTGACAATTTTTTTATGCTGAAGGAGTCCCATACTTAGAACAGAGCAGTAATCATGGTTTAAGTTTAGGGAATGTTTTGCATGCTTTTTCTTATTTGATCCCCGTAAAAATCCTGTGAAGTAAGCAAGGAAGGTCTTATTACCCTTATTTTACAGATGAGTCATACTGAGGTTAAGTAGCTTGCCCAGTGTCATACAACTTGTAATTGGAGAATAGGACTCTGAACTCAGGTTTTCTGACTTCAAATCTAGACTACTTTTCATTACACCACTTGACCTTCATAAATATTAGTACATAAATTTGTTTAATAGTGGCCATTCAATGTTCAAAAGAAGCAAAAGTCTATTTTTTAAATGTAAAAAGTATCCTGAGTCCAAATCAGAGTCCTATTATAGAGTTCTTTAAATAAATTTTTTATCACTTATTATGAAAGCATAAGGAGAACAGTAAGGTTATCAGTTTCTGTCTGCCCAATAACTAACTGTAGAGGCAACCCAGATTTGTGAATGATGGGGACATAGAAAGAAGGCTTGGGTTCCTGCTTCCTTTGGATGTATAATGTCAACCAATAATCTGAAGTCTATTCACCACCAACTCAAACTCCTACAAGAGTAGCTGCAACTACTTCAGCAACTGTTGTAGCTATCACATCATGTATGGGCCCAGATATATAGATTAGAGAAATTCTGAAATAGGCCAGGAAGGATGGCTATGTGCAGATCTTGCAGAAGTCTATGTATGGGAATGACTGTGTAATATCTGTGTTAGGAATACAAAGACAAGAGTGAAATAGTCCCTGCCCTCAAGGAGCTTACATTTTAATGGAGATGGCATGCATATATATATATACACACACACACATATATATATGTATATATACATATATATATATATATGAGCATACACATAATATATACAAATAAATATATGGTAGTTATGGAAGGGAAGGTACAAAGTAAACTGAGAACTGTGGTTTAGCCCAATTCTCTTTCCTGAGCTTTAGTTCCATATTAGCATATTGTTGTTCAGTTGTGTCTGTTTCTTCTTGAACCCATTTGGGTTTTCTTGGCAGAAATACTGGAATGGTTTGCCATTTCCTCTCCAGCTCATTTTACAGATGAGGAAACTGAGGCAAACAGGTCTAAGTAACTTGACCGGGATCACATAGCTAGTAAATGTGTTGGGTCAGATTTGAACTCCTGAAGATAGGTCTTCCTGACTTAAGGCCAGGCATTCTATCCACCATACCACCTAATTATCTAGCATCTACTAAATATTTTAAAATGGATATCCTGAAGGCAGCTCAAATTCAAAATGTCACTTGAAAAATTAAAAACACACACACACACACACACACACACAAAGATAGGCAATTGGGCTATGAGCTCAATTGGAAGACTGTAGCTGATTCCAGTAGCCCAAACAAAGAAACTGGCTTGTCTTCTACTCCAAGATTGTCTGTGAGCAGTTTGTAAATACACAGAACCCAAACCTTTGCACTGGAATTCCCTAAACTGAACTTTATACTGTGGCCGTAGATCTGATTATGCAGAGAACAAGAGAGCCAGGTGAGACTTAACCAAAGTGTTGATTACCTATATGGATTTCTCTTTACATCTGTATTCCCCTGATTTGGGCTGTACCATAAACTGCTTGAGGTCTTAGGCATGGACTGTGGCAGCCATGTGGACAATGAAGACTTTATATCATAAAGTCAGCAACAGTTGTATTATTGATGACAGTTTCTGTATTTTTGGCAGTTTGCCTGAGTTTATCACCACCCCCTCACAAAGGCAGGGGTGGCATGATTATCACATGGGCACACGACAGGAATCTGTTAAAACTAGCCGAATAGATGCCAGAATCAGGATCCAGTAAGATCCTGACAGGCTAGAACGATGGGCTGAACTCAAAAGAGGCAAGCCTGAGGCAAAAAAAAAAATCAACTTCACAAATAGAGGATGAGGGGCACATGGTTATAGAGGAATTTATCCATTTAAAACAACAATGACAATGTATAAACTCAGAGGCTTTAGTTAACTCAAAGTCCATTATGAATCAAAAGCATAATGATGCTGTCAAAAAAAGTGTGATTTTAAATTATATTACTTGAAATGCAGTGTCTAGAATGAGGAAGATGACTGGAATTCTGTGTTCTATACTCACCAGACTCACATCTGCAATATTGTGTTTGGTTTGGGGCATCACATTTTAAGAGGGGCATTAATGAGCCATATCATGTCCAGAGCAGAATAACTTGGGGGGGTGGTGGGGGGATTTAAAACAAACAAACAAAAACTTAGAACTATGCCCTGTAGGACTATTTTAAGGGACTTGGGATAATTTGGGAAAAGGGAAGTGAATCAGCATTTATATAATGCCTGCTATGTGCTAAGAGCTTTACAAATGCTGTCTCATTTGATCCTCACAGCAATCTTTTGAGGTAGTAGTAGTAGTAGTAGTAGTAGTAGTAGTAGTAGTAGGCCTCCACCAGTCGAGGACCACCATGGATCAGCACCTTGAAGAGCCACAGGCTACAGTGTGGCTGTGCAGTCCGATACGGGAGCTGCAGCGCCTGAGTGACTTATAATGGGTAACTGCTGCATCCAGTGTTGTATCTTCCCCATGAGGAGTAGCTGGAGTGTCCTCTCCAGGGTGCTGGCCTGGGCGGATCAATATGGAAAACAAGCTGTTGCCCATGCAGCAGGTTTTCCCTCTCCTCGATATTGGTGGATCCAAAGGAGAGGCATAGCCAATACAGTTTGGCACCAGTGCCGCCGCAGGAGTTGCCAGAGGGATGTGATGTCCAACATCCAACTGCCTAAGGGACTCTGGCTCCTGATTTTTCCTCGGGGTTAACTCCCAAAGCCTTTCCCATATATGGGTATAGCCCCAAGGCAGCAGAGGTTTAAAATCAGGGTTTCCTTTCCCCTAGGCGAGTTGCCTGCCAAAGCTAAGGAGCCCCACCTGCCCAAAGCGAATGGTTTTAAGGCACCAATGACTCGCCTTCGCCCCTTTTCCTGTTAGTGGAAACAGTTCTGCCAAGAGAAAGCCAGGGGTTGGGCTTAGGTTGTCAGAGGCTATTTGAGACGCACTCCATTGGAGCGTTTTATAGAGAGTGGGAGCTTATCTCCACTCCCACCCCAGCATGACAAACCTTTTGAGGTAGGTGCCATTATTATGCCTGTTTTACAGTTGAGGAAACTGAACCAAACAGAAGTTAAGGGGCTTACCCAAGCTCCCCCCAGGTAGTAAGTGTCTGAGGCTAGATTTGAACTCAGGTCTTCCTGACTCTAGGTCCAGTGCTTTGTCCGCTGTGCCAACTAGTTGCCTAGATTATTTATCCAGGACTAAGCAGGGTGACTTATTTGTCCAAGGTCACACAGCTAATGAGTAGGAGAGTCAATACCTACATCTTCCTCCTAAACAAACCCCAGCACAGTAGCTATTTCTTTTGTTGTTTGTTTATCATATTAAACATAATTTTAAACATAAATTTATCATATTTTTATCATATTTAACATAAATTTAAATTAAAAAAAATTAATTTTACTGCTGTATTTTATTTTTAATATCACCAAATTCCCACCCTATTCTTTCCCTTTCCCCCTCAGAGATCCATCCATTGTAACAAAATTTTTTAAAAAGGAAAAAAAATCAGTAAAACTAATTAGCATGTGAAAAATGATATATGAACTTCAAGCACTTATTTTGTGAACTAATCATTTTTTAAAATGGCATTCAATTCTTCGTGACCCAGAGTCATTGTGACTCATTGTGTTTGATTTCCCCATAGACCTTTGTCCATGGGGGTTTTCTTGACAAAGATACTGGAATAGTTTGTCATTTGCTTCTCTGGTGGCAAACAGAGGTTAAGTGACTTGCCCAGGGTCACCCAGGAAGTTTCTGAGGCTGGATTTTAATTCAGGTCTTCCTGACTCCAAGCCCAGTGTTCTATCTATTTCGCTACCTAGCGTCCTTTTTTGTGAACTACAGATTATGATTAATAAAAATGTTACTCTTGTGTTTTCAACTTTACCATTCCAAACTTTGCTTAGTAGGTCATTATCATCCATTGAACTACAACTAGGATGGGGCAACAGGAATGAGGGAGGAGTTCTTCCCCAAGGCTCTAATATGCCATACCCGAGCCATGCCACCTTCTACTGTTCCTATCCCATGTGCCATTACCCTGCTCTCTTGTCCAGCATCCCCTGGATTCTACTGCAGTGTTGCCCCTCTTTCAGTTCCAATCTTCCCCTGCTTCCATATCCTGGCAAATTCTTGCTGCCTTTCTCTTCCCCCTCAAGGATTAGAGAGTCAAGGGGCAGCTAGGTGACACAGTAGATAGAGCACCAGCCCTGGAGTCAGGAGTACCTGAGTTCAAATCTGGCCTCAGACACTTGACACTTACTAGTTGTGTGACCCTCGGCAAGTCACTTAACCCCAATTGCCTCACCAAAAAAAAAAAAAAAGGATTAGAGAGTCAAGGGCTGGAAGTTGTAGGTTGTGACATAGGGGGTACAGTTCTGACTGTGGGGGATGGGCCTCCCCTGCTCCCAGTGTTACTATATCTGACTAGGTCAGTGTCACACTGTCAGGCCTACGACATTGCACCCTTCTGTCATAAGATGTGCTCCAGGTCATTGATGATATTGAGATATTCCAGCTGGGCCTCACCATATCCCAGTGAAGCTTATCTCAGGCCTGGCAGTTTTCCCAGAAGCAGTGGCCTGGGCTCTCTATGCAAGAAAGCCACCCAAGAATCTCAGTTTCATTTTCCTGTGGGGTTGTGTCCTAGAGTTCCTACCCCAGTAGAGATCTTGTGTCCCCAGCTCCATGGTCTCTCCTCAGTTTTGTCCCCCACCGTAACTGAATTAGATTCTAAAACTCCTAGTTATGGCTCTGTCATACAAGCTTCCTTGTCTGCTCTGATTCACATGATCCGCCAATGTAACACTTGTGTGCTAAAATGTTAACTATTTCCCTCTTCTCCTGTGCATAAAAGGGGATGGGGATACCAGGAACACAGGGAAACACTTCAGGAATCTAAGTCAATCCAACAAGTGCTGGACATGTGTTCGGCACTATTCCCAGGAATTTGTGCATTATATAAGGTTACATTATTGAGTTTTAGAACTGTGGTGAAGACTAAAGCTGTCTCAAGGATATGCAGTATTCTTTTCAAAGGATTAATGGCTTTTGACCACCATGGTCACTTGGATCACTTTCAGGGCTCTCTGCCAGCCTCCCCACCCTTAAAATAGCCCTGTCACCTGATATTTAGTAAGGTAGCAGCTGAGCTTCTTCTTCTTCTTCTTCTTCTTCTTCTTCTTTTTTTAAAGCTCCTAAGGACTCATAATTGGGACCATTTAGGAAATTTAAAAACTCAGAACAAAACTAGTGGGTGTGACTCAGGTTCTCAAGCCCTGGGGCAATCAGTAAGGTAAATATGTAGTCATAAACTGATAGGATAGTATTCTACTAGACTTGTAAGGGACTACAGAAGTAATTCACTATGGTCTAACCCCTCAAGAACACTCACCTATATGTGTCCCTTTAAACAATGATTTTTTGTCATCTGGTATATTCAATACAAAATAAATTTAACAGCAACTAATTAAATACTATATATAAAACAATGACTAGAAGAGTGGTAACATAAAATAAAACAGGTCTTGCCCTCATAGAACTTTCATTCTTTTAGGGACATATGATACATCCTCAAGTAATGATAATATAAAATATTATATGATTAACATCAGATATCCTTGTTTAGCTTTGTGCTATTTGCACATTTGATAAGTATACTATCAATATATTCATGCAACTCATCAATAAAAACGTGAAGTAGAACAGGGCCAAGGACATATACAACCCTGTGATAGATACCCCATTAGACATCTTCCCCAGGTGGACAATGGAGGTGAATTATGGGAAGACTGTGACACTCTAAGGGGATGAGGAATCGGGAGCCGAAGAGATATGTCTCAATAATGGGAAAGTAAGGGATAACAGAAATGCAATAATGGTAGGGAAGAACAGGGCAGCTAGTAGAATCAACTGATGAAAAACACAATAAAAGAGGAAATCATAAGATATGTATTGGAGCAGGGTCCAAGACTAGCAATAAGTGAAAACTATGTAACTGGACATGCACTGTCTTTTTCTATGTGTGTATATTATGTAGGTCACTCAAAGGGCAATGGAACAATACATGGTAGACACAAATAGGCATATCAATGGAAATTCTTTATATGCCAGAAAGAGCATAAAAAAAACCCCCAAGAGGTAGAGGGTGAAAAAATTAGGTGGCCCAGTCATGTAGTGAGATAACAGGATGTTGTGAAGGATTATAGATGAGAGGTCCACGTGATACACTGATAGCTACATAATGTTAAAAGACCAAGAGGGAGGTCTCCAGTGTGTTAGGTGGACTTTTTTTGGAGGATTACTAGAAGGACACAGTTCTCATGGAATGAGAAGGCATGGGTAGGTTTTTATCTAAATCACTGGAAGGAGGTTCCCTGAAGCACTGATCTGCAAATCATGTAGCCTGTATTGTCTAACAGATATTTTGGAGCTTTGATTTTTCTCATCCCCCTCCTGACTTAGGAACAGCACTTAGGCCCTCAATTTTTCAGTATCTTCTCTTTTTATGTCAACTTTAGCAATCTGAGGGATATGAGGTATACATCAGAGTTGTTTTAATTTTCATTTCTCTAATTATTAGTGATTTAGAGGTTGTTTTTTTTAAAGTATGGCTTTTGATAGCTTGAATTTCTTCCTCTAAAAATTGCCTGATCATATCCTTTAAACATTTATCTTTTGGGGAATGCCTTCGAGTGTTATAAATTTGATCCAATGAGACCTTTACCAGAGAAATTTGTTGCAAAGATTTTCTTCTTATTATCTGTTTCTCTTCTAATTTTTACTGTATTGCGGTTTTTGTACAAAAATTTAAAATATTGTATAACCAAAATTGTCTGTTTTGTCATCTATTATCCTCTCTAGATCTTATTTGATCATGACCTCTTTCTCCTATCCATAGATCTGACAGTTCTAATTTCTTTCTTGTTTTTCTAATTTGTTTAAGCTATCACCTTTTATGTTTTAGTAATGTATCCTTTTTTTTTTTTTTTTAGTGAGGCAGTTGGGGTTAAGTGACTTGCCCAGGGTCACACAGCTAGTCAGTGTTAAGTGTCTGAGGCCGGATTTGAACTCAGGTACTCCTGACTCCAGGGCCGGTGCTCTATCCACTGCGCCACCTAGCTGCCCGTAATGTATCCTTTTAAAGCTTATGTTGGTATATATTGTGACATGTTGATGTGTACCTAGTCTCTGCCAAACTATTATTTAGTTTTCTCAACAGTTTTTGTTGAATAGTGAGTTTTTGCCCCGGGGAGCTGGGATTTGGAGATTTATTAAATGCTAGGTTACTGTACTGGTTTGCGTCTGAATGTTGTATACTTAATCTATTCCACCAATCAACCTCTCCATTTTGTTTTTTTTACCAGTGCCAAATTATTTTGATGATTGCTACTTTGAAATATAGTTTGAGATCTCATACTCCTTCTTTCCCATTTTCTCCATTATTTCCCTTGAGATTTCTGACTAATTGTTCCTAAAAATGAAATTCATCATTTTTTCTAGCTCTATAAAGTAACCCTTTGATAACTCAATTGGTATAACACTGAATAAGTAAATTAGCCAATGTAATATTTTTATTTTTTCATATTGGCTCTGCCTACCCATCAACAATAAACATTTCTCTACTTGTTTAGACCTGTCTTTATTTCTGTAAAGAGTGTTATATAGTTGTATTCATATTATATCTGTGTGTGTCTTAACAAGTAGACTCTCAAATATTTTCTACTGTCAATAGTTACTTTAAATGGTGTTTTTCTTTTAATTTCTTCCTGCTGGATTTTGTTGGGAATATGCACAAATGTGTATGATTTAAATTAATTAATTTTATATATTTTATTTTATATTCTGAAACTTTGATGAAGTTGTTGCTTGTTTCAATCAGGTTTTGTTGTTGTTGGCTGGGGTTCTCTAAGTAAATTATCATGCCATTTACAAAAAGCAATAATTTTGTTTCCTCTTTGCCTCTGCTTATTCTCTCAATCTCTTTTTCTCGTATTATTGCTATAGCTAACATTTCTAATACTATACCAAATTGTAATGGTGATAATGGACAGCCTTGCTTTACCCCTGTTCATATTGGAAAGGTTTTTGGTTTATTCACACAACAGATAATGTTGGTTCTTGATTTTAGATAGATACTACATACAATGATATAATCCTATTATTTTTTGTTGTTTCTTTTATTGAAATGGTCAATTGCATTTATAGTTTTCCTACATTCCAGGCATAAATCTGACCTGGTCATTATGACCTGGTCATAACCTGATACTAGATTATTTAAATCCTCTGTTTCTTATTCAGTTAGTATGGACATTTTATATCTCTGTAAAGTTTTATTCATTTCATTAGACTGTCAGTTTTGTTAGCACATAATTAAGCAACACAATTTTGTGTAATTTCTTTGAATTCTTTTTCATAGGATATGAGTTCAACTTTTTCACTTTTGATACTGGTAATTTGGGATTTTTTCCTTTTATTTTTAATCAAATTAACTAATAGTTTATCTAATTTATTTTTAAAAATCAGGTCCTAATTTTATTTGTTAGTTCAATGATATTTTGCTTTTAATTTTGTTTATGTCTTCTTTGATTTTCAGGGTTTCTATCTTGCTTTTAAATGGGGTTTTAAAATTTGTTAACTTTTTTTTTTAAAGATTTTTTTTTTTTAGTGAGGCAATTGGGGTTAAGTGACTTGCCCAGGGTCACACAGCTAGTAAGTGTTAAGTGTCTGAGGCCGGATTTGAACTCAGGTACTCCTGACTCCAGGGCCGGTACTCCACTGTGCCACCTAGCTGCCCCCAAATTTGTTAACTTTTTAGTTTTAAATTTTATATGTCCCATTTGTTCACCTATTATTTTTCTCTTTTATTGATGTCTAGACATGTATGCTTTTCCTTACACACTTCTTTGGATTGTGAGGATATTATTAATAATAGAGCTGGGCCTGACCTTTCTTAAGGTCACCCCAGAGTCAGGAAGTTACCTCACTCAAAACCACACCTACCTGGAAGCTTTGTTCCTGCCAGAGGATCTGAACTCTGACCTCAGCACATTCTACTCATGGACCACCCTCAAATCCAGTGAACCAATGGATTTGGGTGATGCTGGCCGATTATCTTAGAGCGGTGTGTAGGCACTGCCTCTCTTCCAGACCCGCAAGTAGCTTCCGCTCTCATAGGCAAAGGAACTTTCTCTTTTTGGCCTGAGATGTTGAGGTGGTGGGCACGTGCCTGGTTCTGGGTATGTAGGGCTTCTGAACTTTCTGAACTCCACGTGTTCTCTCTTTACTAATATCTAATATACTTTAATTAATGCTTAATATCCAAAACTGGTGCAATAGCCTCTAATTTCTAAGTAACAAATATATTAGAAATCCCAGTTAATTTTCCCTACACTTGGGACAGTAATAAGGACCACCACATTTAATTTTACTCACCACAAGGTGCATCCCACAAATTTTGGCATCTTGTGTCATTATTGTCATTATCTTTAATGAAATTATTGTTCTTTGACCTACTCATTCTTTAGGATTAAGCTATTTAGTCCTCAATTATATTTTAATCTTTTATTCAATGGCCTTTATTGAATATCTATCTGTCTACCTCTAGCTATCTCTTTCTAACTATGTATCTATCTAGCATTTTGGTCTATAAAAGATCTATTTACAATTTAGAATAAATTTTTGAATTTTTGAAAAAGTGCCATGCATAGCTGAAAAATATATATTATATTCTTTCATAGTAAAAACAATATCATATTATAATACTAATACTTAATACTATAACATATATTATATACATTATCTTAAAATCCCATTCAGTAATCTCTAGAGGCCTATCATAGCTTATTTTTCTAAAATTGTATTCATATCCTAACTTGTTCTTGTTTATTTTTATTGCATTTATCCAGATCTAAAAGGGGTAAATTAAAGATCCCCATTATTAAAGTTTTACTGTCCTTTTCTCCCTATAGCTTATTTAACTTTTTCTTTTAGTATTTAGACACTATGCTATTTGGTGCATATATATTTAGTACTAGTATTAATTCATTGTCTATGGTACATTTTAGTAAAATGTAGTTTCCCTATTTCTCCTTTGTTTCTGTTGCCATATCTGAGATAATGATTACTATTCTTGCCTTTTTTTACTTCAGCTGAAACATAATAGATTTACTTCAGCCACCTTTTTACCTATGTGAATCTTTTATGTTTCAAATGTGTTTCTTGTAAATAACATACTGTTGGATTTTGCTTTCTGATCTGCTATTTGCTTTTGTTTTTTGAGGAGTTCCTCCTAATGGTATTCATAGTAATTACTGTTAATTGTGTGTTTACCTCCATCCTTTTCTCTTATACTCTTCCTTCTATGGAATACCTTGTTTTATTGTGCTTCACTTTATTGCACTTCAAAGATACTGAATATTTTTTACAAATTGAGGGTTTGTGACAACCCTGCTTTCAGCAAGTCTATAAGTGTCATTTTTCCAACAGCATGTGCTTATATCATGTCTCTTTATCACATTTTGATAATTCTCACAATATTTTAAACTTTTCCCTTATTATTATATTTGTTATGGTGATCTTTGATGTTTCTATTGTAATGTTTTTGGCCCGCTTGAACCAGGCCCATATGAGATGGCAAATTCAATTGATAAATGTTGTGTGTGTGCTGACTGCTCCACAATCCATCATTCCCTGTCTCTTTTCCTCTCCTCTGGCCTCCCTATTTTCTGAGACACAACAATATTGAAATTAGGCCAGTTAATAACCCTACAATATCCTCTAAGTGTTCAGGTGAAAGGAATAGCCAATCATTGTGGCAAATTTTATTGTTGTCTTATTTTAAGAAATTGCCACAGCCACCACTACCCCAATAAGTCAGCAGCCATCAACATAAAGGCAAGACCCTCTATCAGCAAAAAGATTATGACTCACTAAAGGCTCAGATGATGGTTAGCATTTTTAGCAATAAAATATTTTAAATTAAGGTATGCACATTTTTAGACATAATGCATATGTATTATGCAATAGCATATTTAATAGACTACAGTATAATATAAACATAACTTTTTTTTTTTGGTGAGGCAATTGGGGGTAAGTGACTTGTCCAGGGTCACAAAGCTAGTAAGTGTCAAGTTTCTGAGGCCACATTTGAACTCATGTCCTCCTGAATCCAGGGCCGGTGCTTTATCCCCTGTGCCACCTAGCTGCCCCTAAACATAACTTTTATACAAACTGGGAAACCAAAAAAATTTGCTTTGCTTTATTGCAATGGTCTAGAACCTAACCCACAATATTTCCAAGGGATGCTTGTATTCATTTCCCACCCCTCTTTAACAAAGAAGAAAGGCTGTGTTCAACATCAGTGTTCTAGGTTTAGGGCATTCTGCTTTTCTTCTACTGCTCTTCCTTTCTTTTTTCTTTGCTTTACTCTGTACCCAATCACAGGTTGTTATACTTTCTTTTCCTTGAAACCCCTTTCCAGAGTGATTTTCCTTAGTTAGAATTTGTCTTACTTTAGACCTAATCTCTTCCCTAATCAAACCTCTCTCTTATTCTCCCATTTCCTTTTTCCTCTCACTTCCCTTTTGAATAAAATGTATTTCTGTATCCAATTATGTGTATATATTCTTTCCTCCTTTGACCAATTTAGTTAAGAATGAGGTTCAAGGGGCAGCTAGACGGCGCAGTGGATAAAGCACCGGCCCTGGATTCAGGAGTACCTGAGTTCAAATCCGGCCTCAGACACTTAATACTTACTAGCTGTGTGACCCTGGGCAAGTCACTTAACCCCAATTGCTTCACCAAAAAAAAAAAAAGAGAGAGAGAATGAGGTTCAAGTGATCTCCTCTCTCCATCCCTTCGTTTTTGTCTGTATTCTTCTATTTGCGACCCCAATTATGTGCGATGATTTTCCCTACTCTTCGACTCCCTTCCTACCTCCCAGCATATTCCTTTTACCCATCCTTTTCATTTTTAAAAAGATAATTAAAATATAGCAAAATCCCTCCCAGGCTGTTTTGTCTCTTTATATTTATTCCCTCTATGTTCCCTGATGATGACAGGCTTCTGAGGAGATATATACATCTCCTAATATTAGAATGTAAAAAGTTTATACTTGTTTAATCTCTTATGATTCTTCATTTATGTTTGCTTTTTTATGTTTCTCCTGTAATTTTATTTCAAAGTTTCTCCCTAGATCTTGTCTTTTCATCTGGAATGTTTGGAAGTCCTCTATTTCATTAAAGGTCTATTTTCTCCTCTCTACTATAATACTTAGTTTTTCTAAGTTTGTTTGTTTGCTTGTTTTGTGCGGCAATGATGCTTAAGTGATTTGCCCAGAGTCACACAGCTAGTAAGTGTCAAGTGTCTGAGCCAGATTTGAACTTAGGTCCTCCTGAATCCAGGGCTGGTGCTTTATCCACTGTGCCACCTAGCTGCCCTTTAAGTTATTTTTGATTGTTAGCCTAGATCTTTTGCCTTCTAAAATATTGCATTCCAAGTTCTTTGCTCATTTATAGTGGTGGTTGCTAAATCATGTGTGATTCTGACTGTGGCTCCTCTGTACTTGAATTTTTTCTTTCTGGCTGCTCACAGTATTTTAATTGGATCTGGAAGCTGTGGATATAGTCCATAATGTTCCTGAGAGTTTCATTTTGGAGTTTCATTCCGTAAGTGGCTAGTGGGTTCTCTCAATTTCTACCTTGCCTTCTAGTCTTAAGAAATCTGGAAAGTTTTCTTTATGATTCCTTGAAAAATGATGAACATAACTATACATGTACAATTTATATCAAATTACTTTCCTTCTCAAGTAGGTGGAGCAGGGAGGAACATAATTTTGAACTCAATTTTTAAAAATAAATGTTAAAAATTATTCTTACATGTAATTAGGAAAAACAAAATATGAAACATTTTTTAAAAAAAGAAAAATATAATGACTGTTCTTTTTTTTGGTCATGACTTTCACATAGTCTAATGATTCTTTTTTTTTTTTTAACGGGGCAATGGGGGGTTAAGTGACTTGCCCAGGGTCATACAGCTAGTAAGTGTCAAGTGTCTGAGGCCGGATTTGAACTCAGGAACTCCTGAATCCAGGGCCAGTGCTTTATCCACTGCGCCACCTAGCCGCCTCAGTCTAATGATTCTTAAACTTTTTTCCTTGATCTATTTTACAGGTCTATTGTATTTTCTTAAGAGATGCCTTTCATTTTCTTCTATTTTTCAATCTTTTAATTTTGTTTTACTATTTATCATTATCTCATTGCTCCTGTTTGTTTTATTCTAAATTAAGAGAGAATATTTCTTGGGTAAAGTTTTGTATTTCTTATTCTAGCTTTCAATTCTTTTTCCAATTCTTTCTTCCATAGTTCTCATTTCTTTTCCATTTTTTCTCTCTAGTGCTCTCATTTGATTTAAAAAATAAATCTAAACCCCCTTTAAAAACTTTTCCTTCATCTCTTCCAAGAATTCTAGCTGAATATTTATAATGTGTGTTTTTTCTTTTTCTGGGATTGTGTCTTGGGCATTCCCATCCCTTTAATAGTTCTTTATGGAGGGATTCTTTTTGTTTGTTCATTCTTACAACCTACTTCCTGACTTTGGATCTTATGTTAGGACTGGGCTCTGCACATTTCTGGAGAGAGTTTCTGGGCTGAGCTTGTGTTCTTATGATACTTTCGTATAGTATTGAGTGTATTGTTATTAAAGGATGTTGGTGTGTTTTGTGGCAGTCCTTTGGCATAAGGGAGTCTCTTCTGGGAGGAGTTTCCCTATTGACCCTTGATTTCTAGGCCTGGTACCTGTCAATAGGTAAAGTCCTAGTCCCTGGAGACTCAGGAAAGGCTCACGGGCCAGTTGGAGACATGGGAAAAATAAACCTTTTAATGAATTTGGATGCTGTGAATAATATATAATAACATTGGGGAGCTGTTCAATGGAAAGTTTTATTGGAAAGTGATAGTGAAGAGTGGGAGAGGAGGAGAAGAAAAACAGAAGAGGAAGGAGACCTGAAATACAATTCAGACATACAAACTAACATAGAGTAAAGCTCACATAAGGGTGGCACTGCACTGGGTGAAAGACATAGAGACACAGGTCTATTCATCTGGGAAGGTTTGTTCTTGTGGGAGCATGCTCCCACAAAGGGGAGATATGCATCTGGGGAGGGGATGTGTGCTCTAAAGTGTCCTTCTGAGAGCGATACTTAAGCTTTGATTTTGATGGCCTCTTGGAGCTGACTGATTTGCATGTTGTATTGTTTAAAATCTAAATGTGGGTTCTAATCTGCTCCCCCCCCAGTTTTGGGGGGAAGCTGGCTAAAATCACTGATAAATTCAGCAAAAGTTTAGGCTTTTAAGGATTTATTAAAATATATTGGAAGTTAGTGAAGAGAGAGAGATTGAGAACAGATTTCTTATAGCATGGAAAATTCTAGCTTAGATCTATTCAGTATAGCCAGAGAGAAAAAAAAAACCTTCCTTTCCTAGCAGCCCATGTGAAGTTCTGCCACCAAATGAAAAGAGGAATCCTCCTTTTTTTCTCCCCATCTGCCACCACGTGCTGTTCCTCAACGAAAAGAGAGAGATCCTACATGCTAACTTCCATTTCCTAGTTCCTCTCTCCCTCCCCAAAATGGGAGGTCATTCAAGCTGATTGGTTGAGAGTGGTTTCTTGCTGATATCATTAGTACACAGCCTCTGAGAACAAAACGTCACTCAGGGCCAGTCAGGTGTAGTCTTGATCCAATCACCCTTAAGTAGGTACTCAGTCAGTTTCTCAGTCTCACCCAATTCAAACAATTCTGAATCAATCTTCAGGTGGGACCCCTGGGAGTCTGCCAAATCCCATTATTTTATCACAATGTCAAGGATTTTTTAGGCTCTCAATTGCCAGGAGGAAGGATATTGTTGACTACCAAGATATTATTTTGAGATACATGGTTATATGAACCTTAAAAATAACATTTCACTAATGCATTGTTGGTGGAGCTGTGAACTGATCCAACCATTCTGGAGAGCATTTTGGAACTATGCCCAAAGGGCTATAAAGCTTTGCATACCCTTTGACTCAGCAATACCGCTATTAGGACTTTTCCCCAAAGAGATCATAAAAAAGGGAAAAGGACCCACATGTACAATATATTTGTAGCTGCTCTTTTTGTGGTAGCAAGGAATTGGAAATTGAGGGGATGCCCATCAATTGGGGAATGGCCAAACAAGTTGTAGTATATGAATGTAATGGAATACTATTGTGCTGTAAGAAATGATGAGCAGGCAGATTTCAGAGAAACCTGGAAGGACTTGCATGAACTGATGATGAGTGAGATGAGCAGAACCAGGAGAACATTGTACACAATATCAACAACATTGTGTATTGATCAACTGTGATAGACTTGATTCTTCTCAGCAATACAATGGTCCAAGTTAGTTCCAAAGGACTCATGATGGAAAATGCTCTCCAAATCCAGAAAAAAAGAACTGTGGCATCTAGATGCAGATTGAACCATACTATTTCTATTTTTTTGTTTTTCTTTTTTGAGGTTTTTCCCTTTTGCTCTAATTCTTCTTTCACAGCATGACTAATGCAGAAATATGTTTAATGTGATTGTACATCTATAACCTATATCAAATTACTTGCTGTCTTGAGGAGGGGGGGAGGGAGGGAGAAAAATTTGAAACAAGAAATCTTATAAAAACAAATGTTGAAAACTATCTCTATATGTAACTGGAAAATAATAAAATATTTATATGGGAAAAAATAACATTTCACATGTTGAACCCTTTGCTAGACTCTATGCCCACCTGGACTGGAAAAGTGACTCACTGTGACTTTTTTTTTTTTTTTACTGAGGCAGTTGGGGTTAAGTGACTTGCCCAGGGTCACACAGCTAGTAAGTGTTAAGTGTCTGAGGCCGGAATTGAACTCAGGTACTCCTGACTCCAGGGCTGGTGCTCTATTCACTGTGCCATCTAGCTGCCCCTCACTGTGACTTTTTCTTAGGTTTCCTTATCAGGACTTAGTCTGGAATGTTTTCTAGAATTTTGTGGAGGAGTTGTGGTAGGGAGCCAAGCTATACCTCTTCCTGCTATTCTGCCATCTTGTCTCTGACCCTTTACACCCACTAGTTACTTTTTGGAAAGTATGATACTTTCACACAGCAAATGTAAAGTCAGCCTCAGTCTCATAACTAGGTTTAAGTCCTGCCTTTTAATACGTATTGACTATGTGACCTTGGGCAAGTCACTTAACTTTTCAGTGCTCTAGGCCAGAGGTATAAGACATAGAGCAATATAATTGGGACATATTTAACAAAAAAAAATAAAAATGTAACATATTGTGTTAATATGTGGTTTTCTAAGTCAATATGCTGCCCACGTGTATCCTGAGTGGCCTTGGTTCTATATGAGGCAGGTTTTTAAGACTGTAAGTTGCAGAGAAAGTGTAACTTGCATTTATAGAAGGAGTTTCCTCACCTGCGAGTTCCCTATATCAATAAAATCACAGGTCCAGCAGTAATGGGATAGAAGTGTAGTAGTGGGATCTATGGGTCAAAGGATGGGAACAATTTAGTTACTTTTCTTGGATATTTCCAAATAGATTTCCAGAATGTTTGGGCTAATTACCATTCCATCCCTAATATACTAGTGTACCTTTTCATAGGCTCAACACTGGTTGTTTCTGTTTTCTGTTATCTTTTCTAATTTGTTGAGTGTGAGTTGTATTATTTTCATATGGTCTTTGATAGTTTACATTTTTTTGAAAATTCTTTGTTTACATATTTTCATCACTTATCAACTTTGAGAAGGGAGCTTCATAAATGTTTGTTGGTTGAAAAACAGACAGAAATAAAGGTTTAAATAAGTTGTCTCACAGAAAGGGAATTAACAATATTGCTGGAAATAAAGCCAAGGCATTCAGGAGCCACCGTGTCCCTTCTGCCTTGTTTAGAGAATTCACTATTCACGAGGTCTGTAACTCCAAATAGGTTCATAGAAGCTTTGATTACATTGCTATCTTTCTTCAGGGCTTGAAGTTCATGTAGGTAAGGATTAATGGAATACAGTTCTTCTTAGGATCCTTAGGAATGCTGAGACCATCAAATATTTTCATCAAAATTAAAAATATATGCCATAGCTAACTTATTTTGAAAGTCTTAGTTCTTTCAGGCATTCAAAGAGAATTTTTACTCTCTGCATCTTTTATGACCCAACTGTTAAAGTGGCAAGGGCAGTTTACACTTTCAGTGGTTTAATCAAATCAAAAAGCATTTATTAAATGCCTACTATGTGCTAAGGGTTGGTCTGGTCTTTTTCCTGATTATAAACTAGACAACATTTATTTTTTTTCTCTCAACCTAGCGAAAGGTATCAGAGGGCAAAGGGGGCAAGATAAACCTGCACTTATGTGAAAAAAAAGATGCTGAAATTTTAAAAAAGTGACTCCCAGCTGTCACTGACAGAAGGAAGATCTTTAATATGCAGTTCAGCTGTATGCATGCATGAAGGCAGTGACCTCAGAACAGAGCTGTGGAGCTGGCTTTGATGATGTATGGTTACCTTTTTTGAATAATTTAAATAGAAGCACTCCTACTCATCTCATGCCACAAAATAATTAGTGGATTGAATGAGTAATCACCAGATGTAAGAAAGCAGATCCTGACAGTTATTTTTAGAAGAATAGAACATATGGCAGTCTAAATGAGAGTGATTGAAATTTATATTCATGAATCTGTAATATAAGTACTTGTGTATATATACGTCTGCTTATAGAAAACATTTTAAATATAAAGGAAAATATTCACTTTATGCTTTGAAACCATTTTTCTTCCCATTCTGAGGTGTTTTTTTTTTTTTTTTTAGTGAGGCAATTGGGGTTAAGTGACTTGCCCAGGGTCACACAGCTAGTGTTAAGTGTCTGAGGCTGCATTTGAACTCAGGTCCTCCTGAATCCAGGGCCGGTGCTCTATCCACTGTGCCATCTAGCTGCCCCAGTTGTTTTGATATAGTAGGTGTACATACCTTTACTCTTTAAAATTTTCCCATATGCACAGATCAGGTCCTTCACACAAAACTCCTCAATATCTCCCTCCAGCCTCCCAAGTACAAAGTTCTTAAAGTGGCATTCAAGGACATTTACAATCTGGCCCAATTCTACCTTTCTCAGCTTTCTTACACTCTTCTCCGCTTCCACATATGAAATGATTGTGTGTATGTCTGCAGAAGAGAATTCAGGTGGTCACAGCAAGAGCTATCCAGTTGTAAGGAACATGCAGAAAGCTAGTTAGCAGGGCCAGTTTCATATGGTGAGGCATAAAGAGACTTACTCCAAAAGAAAACTTATCTTTCCATTTAGAATGCAAATTGAGGATTCTCTTTGCAAAACTCTGAACATTCCTACTATCTAGATAGCAAACCCTGCAGATTGAACCTGGGTCCTGACTCTTCATTTGTCTCTACTCTGATCATATTTTGGATTACAGTACTTAATCTTGCTTCTGATCTTTTCTGGGCCTGCAGCTCATCCCCTATAATAGTATTTGTCATTCTCCCCCCACCCCCAATTTACTGGGTACGAGGTGAAATCTCAGGGTTGTTCTGATTTACATTTCTCTTATTTTAATAGTAATTGGGAGCATTCTTTGATTTGGTTGTTAACAGTTTACAATTTTTCCTTTGAGAACTATCTTCATATCCTTTGATATCTATTAGACTTATCTATTAGAGAATGGCTTTTGATCTTATGTATTTCTTTTAGGTGTCTGTATGTCTTATATATAAAATCCTTATTAGAGATATATCTGATATAAAGATGGTTTTTCCCCCCCAGGGTACCTGTGAGAAGACTTTCTTCATTTTTCTCAGTTGGCTGCCCCTTCAGATCATGAATAAAATTTTGTTTTTAACCTCTCTAATACATTTATGTCTAATTTTGTATGACAGTTTGTGTGTGTGTGTGTGTGTGTGTGTGTGTGTAATATTCTCCTACTATACTAAAAGATACATAAGGCCTGGACCATTTTTCATTTATTCTTTTTAGTTCTTCTGGCACCTAGCATAGTTTTTTTTTTTTCCACACAGTAAGAGATCAATACATGTTCATTAAGTTACTTTATATTCGTTTTGTTTAGAGGGTCCTTCCATTGAAATAACCTTCTTTCTATCCCACCAGGCTGCCCTCTGGTCTTCTCTAGGTTCCAGAAATCTCTTCATCCTGAAAGATTACTTCATTCTCTGAAATACACACCGCAGAAGTATCCTCTGCCTCCTGGGTCCCACTCTTGGATGATTTAGTTCCTCCTTGTACCTCCAGTTAAGGTAAGCAACCAGGCTAACCATTTTTTTTTTTTTTATTTCTTACCAAGATGCCCTCTGGACTTTTCCATCATGCGCTGTGTGGGGTGGGTACCTTCTCTACATCCCTCACTAAACTTTCCTTTTATGTGTAATCTTTCCTTTTAGGATGTAAACTCCTGAAGTAGGGGCTTTCCTTTTTCTTTTATTTGTATTTCCAGAATTTAGCATAGTACCTAACACATAATAAGAACTAAATAAATATTTGTTGACTGAATGATTCAATAAGCATTATCAGTTTCAAGTGAACTCTTCTATTGAAAAAAATTACTAATATATTTGTTTCAACACAACAAAATACTTCCAACAAATACCCCAATAAATCCATTTACATGTAATATTTTCTTTTAAATAGTATTTTATTTTTCCAATTTACATGATAAAGCAGATGCTTTATCCACTGCACCACCTAGCTACCCCAACATTCCTTTTTTTTTTTTTTTTTGGGTGAGGCAATGAGGGTTAAGTGACTTACCCAGGGTCAGACAACTAGTAAGTATTAAGTGTCTGAGGTCGGATTTGAACTCAGGTCCTCTGAATCCAGGACCAGTGCTTTATCCACTGCACCACCTAGCTGCCCCCAACATTCATTTTTTAAATAAAATTTTGAGTTCCATGTTTTCTCCCTCCCTCCTTCCCTCCTTTCTCTCTCCTCCCTAAGATGGTAAGCAATTTGCTATAGGTTATATATGTGCAATCATGTAAAACATTTCCATATTAGTCATGTTGTGAAAGACAAAACAAACAGAAAAAAACTACCAAAAAAAAAAGTGAAAATGGTATGCTTTGATCTGTATTCAGACTCCATCAGTTCTTTTTCTGGAAATGGATAGAATTTTCTACATGGAATATTCTCCAACAAAAAGTTGGTTTATTGATTGTCAACAGAAAGGAGGTATATGTCCTTTCTTTTAAAAAATTGTCATTCTGAACAGGAAGAAACACCAACATTTCTACAAAGTATAGATAAAGAGGATTGTATGTGAAACTACAAATCTACTATATAATTTTTAAAGTATATAATTTAAAATTTTTTAGTTTTTAAATCTATATTTTTAAAATGATAAATTTAAACATTTACTTAAAAATTTAAATTTGAATTTAATTTTTAAGGTAATTTTAAAAGCATATAATAAATTTAGCACACTAGTTCCAAAACTGTCATATTTGTCTGTTCTTTTCTATGAACTTCCTTCTGTTCTCTTTGGTAGTGAATTTTAAAAAGTGCTTTATTGACATTTTTCTTTTTTCTCCCTTCTTTTCCCCATCACTATCAAGATATTTTGCTTTCTTAAAGTTTATTTTGTCCACTGTTTTTGCCTTTCAAAGACCTTATTTAACTAACTTTGGTTTTCTCAAAAAGGGATACTTAGAAGTCATGAATTTATTAAAGTTTATTTTTCCTTTCTATAGGATTATGCTCAACTTTTCAGGATAAATTATTCTTGGATGCCAGTCATTTTCCTTTTCTTTTTTGGTGGATCATATTCTGATTTTTCCTTTCATTTGTTGTTGACAATGAGTCTATGGAATTCTGACCATAGTTACTTGGTACCACATCTACTAAGAGCTTGGCAGTTACACTTCTTGATGACTTAAATCTGGGGTCCCTCTCTAGGAGCATTTTATAATTTCTATTGCTCTGTAATTTGCTTTCTGGTTCTAGTACTTTTAGGAAAATTTATTATGTGATTTCCTGACATATGGTGTTTGGGTTTTATTTCATCATGTTTTTCTGGGAGGCCAATGATTGGTAGGATATTTCTGAGTCCTCCTTTCTCCAACCACTTGCTTTTTATTGGATATCTCCCATGTGGTCTTTCAGTTTTGCTATCTTTTGACTTTGCATTGATATTTTTTGTTGTATCATTGGATTTTTATTTTAAATCTCTTGTATTATTTTTCTTCAGGGTGTCCATGCTTTCCTAAGGTTTCTAGCTTTTATTATAAGTCATCAAGTCTCCTTTCAAATTCTTTTATATTAAGAGCTCTAACTTCACTTCTTATCTCTTCTTTCTTTTTATTAGAACTTCAGTAATTCTTGGGATTGTTGTGGCCATTCTGTTCTCTTTTCTTTGTACTCTTAGTTGTAATTATTGCAGAATTTATTCTCATTGGGAGTTTTACCCTGGGATTCTATTACCTGTAATATTTCTTCATTTTATTAGAACCTGTGCTTTCCTTTTAATTCTTTCAAATTTTCTGCTGTTTTTTTCCTATGCCAGGTTCCTTGTGATTTGTGTGTGTGTTTTAGTTTTGGTTGTTTTATTTACTATGGAACATTTCTAGCTGTTATGACATAATGAAGGGTAATCCAACCTATTTACAATATCTTACCATAGTATTTTACTAGAAATTCCATAACTTTTGTTTCTTTTTCTTTTAGGTATAGGAAATATAAACCCATTCCCATTTTGTTCTCCTTTGACAGTGTTTTTTTTTTTTAATTCCAGATACAAGTAAAATTTTTTACTAGAAGGCTCAAAAGAACCCTGAAAACTATAGATTATAATAAACTACAGAATTATATACATAATCAAAATAATTCAATTTTTCCATATTACACATGTAGAGAAGTAAAAAAATAAAGTTGCATTCTTTTAAGTTTACCTAAATTTTAAATTAAGATGTAAACAATTTATGACTTTAGGGAGGTATTTACTTATTGTGAGCTAAGAACTTAATAGTTGGGTCAAGTAATGTTTAATTGATATTCTGAATGAGGATTATCTTTGAATATCTGTCATTTTTACTTTTATATTTTCATTTAAGTTATATTTGAAAATGTTGATTTACACTGAGACTTTTATATTTATTGAGATCTGCTTAAAACAATGGGGCAGTTGTTTGTTTTTTTCCTGAATTTTGTGTAACTGTTACAACCAATCCTGTGTCTATAAAACAAAACAAAACAAAGCAAAGCAAAACAAAACCCAAAAGCAACACTCCCAAAATGATGCTATATGAAAGTTCAGAAAAACCAAAACCAATCTGCAAAACTATAAACCTATAATCGTTGTCATCAAAATTTCAGTTTAGTTTATGTTTGTTTAGACAAGTATACAATCTAGTTGAATTGACGGTCCAAATGGAGACTGAGAGTATATGTGACCTGAAAGATACAGGTTTTCTACCTCTGTTTTAGGCCTCTAAAAATGTGCTTATTCTATGTTGCATTACAAGATGTATTATGTGAGAGAAAGCAATCTTTAAAAATGTGTAGGCAGGGGCAGCGAGGTGGTGTAGTGGATAAAGCACCAGCCCTGGATTCAGGAGGACCCGAGTTCAAATCTGGCCTCAGACACTTGACACTTACTAGCTGTGTGACCCTGGGCAAGTCACTTAACCCCAATTGTCTCACCAAAAAAAAATTTTAAAAAAATGTGTAGGCAGCTCCCAAATGAATGGGTTGTTTCAACATTCCTTTGTAAATTAGTTGTTTGTAACTTTTTCTTTGTTGTTCAGTCATTTTAGTCATGTCTGACCTTTCATGACCCCAGTTGTAATTTTCTTGGCCAAGATACTGGAGTAGTTTGCCATTTCCTTCTTCAGCTCATTTTATAGATGAGGAAACTGAGTCAAACAAGGTTAAATGACTTGCCTAGAGTCACATAGCTAGTAAATGGCTAAGGCTGGATTTGAACTCAGGTCTTCCTAACTCCAGGCTAGGCACTCTCTCTACTGCACCATCTAACTTCCCCAGTTTAGAACTTAAAACAACACATTTCCCAGTATAATTAATGTGATAAAAACATTATATATTATGGGTTAGCTTCTTAGCCCAGCCTATAAAAGCCTATATAATTTGCACAAAATAGAAAGTAATTTTATGGCAACACTAATAACTTTTTTCTTTTTTACATTTAAGCCCTCTCTCTTTTATTTATTTATTTTTTTCATTATAAAAGCATTTTTATTATTTTCCAGTTACATGTAGAGATAGTTTTCAACATTTGTTTTTATAAGATTTCTAGTTTAAAATTTTTCTCCCTCCCTTCCCTCCCTCACCCCTACCCAACCAAGATAGCAAACAATCTGATATAGGTTATATATGTACAATAACATTAAACATATTTCTGCATTAGTCATATTATAAGGGAAGAATCAGAGCAAAAAGTAAAAACCTCAAAAAAGAAAACAGCACCAAAAACAAAAGAAATAACATGATTCAATCCGCATCCATATTCCACAGTTCTTTCTTTTTTCTGGATTTGGAGAGTCTTTCCCATCATGAGTCCTTTGGAACTAACTTGTACTGTTGTATTGCTGAGAATCAACACAGAATGTTGTTGATACTGTGTACAATGTTCTCCTGGTTCTGTTCGTCTCACTCATCATCAGTTCATGTAAGTCCTTCCAGGTTTCTCTGAAATCTTCCTGCTCATCATTTCTTATAGCACAATAGAATTCCATTATGTTCATATACCACAACTTGTTCAACCATTCCCCAATTGATGGGCAGCCCCTCAATTTCCAATTCCTTGCCACCACAAAGAGAGCGGATAGAAATATTTTTGTACATGTGGGTCTTTTCCCCTTTTTAATGATCTCTTTGGGAAAAGACCCAATAACATTAATAACTTAAAAAATTTTTTTTTCTATTTTGTTTAGTTTTCACTGCTCTTGAATGCTGATGTTTGACAAAAAAGGTTTGGAGGAGAATGGGAAAATGAAAGTGAAAATTCTGTAGGGCATTTCTTGGCACTCTTAAGGGTAATATTTTTGGTTCATACATTGAAGGACAAAAGGAGATAGAGAAGAGGAGAGACAGTTTAATAAAGAGAATGTGGATAAGTGTGAGAGAATGCCTGAAGGAAAATTAATGGAGATGAGTGGTGAAAGACAGGAAAGGAGAGAAGCATGGTATGTGCAAGATCTCTCTCTAAGGAAAGAAAGGAGGTTGATTATAGCAAAGAAACATACAGGAAGTAAGAAAGTTACAGGAATGTGCCGGGGCTAGCTTGTACTGACACATGGGAGCTGATTGTTATATTTTCATTGTGAGCAGTTGGATCTTGGAAATTGATGAATGCTATAAATCAGGGCTTAATTTATTATTTTGTTGATGATCTATACTTAAGAAAGTAATGCAGAAAATGTTAATAATGGATATTGAATTAAAAAATATTTTATCTGCACCTTTTCTCTTTTTTATTTCTTTTTGAGAGCTGATTGTTAAACATTGACAAGTCCTTGGAAACAGTTCTCTAATGTGGTCATCAGGTAGTAGTGTTAGCCCAGGTCAATGTGGTTGCTTTATAGATGCACAGTTCTCGTGGTTCTAGAGTCAAACTAGTTTAACTTGTGCCTAATGGAAAATCCTTTTTGCTTCATGTCTATTCATTCTTCAGCTGAAGACTTCTAGTAAGGGGGAAGCCATACTCTTATAAAATATAACATACTTCACTTTTTGGACAATTTTAATTTTTAGAAGCCTATTCCTTGTCTTAGTAGAAAAACTGCCTCTCTACAACTCCTACCTTCCCCACTCACAAGTCCAAAATGTTTATATGCTCTTTCCCTGCACTGTTGCTTATAGAAAATTCCTCTGAGTGGTTCCCACACTTTAAATGTCATTTAAAAAGTTCACAAATGATAATATGATGGTTGTATTATTAACATTCTTGGCTTACAAAAATATATGATGACAAAAAGCTACCGTGAATTGAATAATGCTCCCCCCCCCGCATTTAAAAGTATTCAATTTTTCCCAATTATATGGAAAGGTAGTTTTCAACATTCATTTTTGTAAGATTTTGAGTTCCAAATTTTTCTCCTTCTCTTCCTTTCCCAAGACAGCAAGCAATCTGATATAGGTTATACAGTACTATCATGTTAAATCATATTTCCACATTAGTCATGTTGTGAAAGAAAAGATAGAGCAAAAGGGAAAAGTCATTAGAAAGAAAAGACCAAAAAAAGTGAAAATAATATGCCTCAATCTGCATTCAGACTCCATAGTTCTTTCTTTGGATGTGGAGAGCATTTTCCACCATGAGTCTTTTGCATTGTCTTGGATCATTGTATTGCTGAGAAGAGTTAAGTCTATCACAGTTGATCATCACACAATGTTATTGATACTGTGTACAATGTTCTCTTGGTTCTGCTCATTTCAGTTCATATTAGTCTTTCCAGGTTTTTCTTAAATCTGCCGGCTCATCATTTCTTACAGCCATTCCCCAGTTGATGGACAGCACCTCAATTTCTAATCCTTTGCCACCATAAAAAGAGCAGCTATAAATATTTTTGCATATGTGGGTCCTTTCCCCTTTTTAATAATCCCCTTGGGATACAGACCTAGTAGAAGTATAGCTGGGTCAAAGGGTATGCACAGTTTTTTTTTTTTAATTTAAAAAAAATTTTTTTAGTGAGGCAATTGGGGTTAAGTGACTTGCCCAGGGTCACACAGCTAGTAAGTGTTAAGTGTCTGAGGCTGGATTTGAACTCAGGCACTCCTGACTCCAGGGCTGGTGCTCTATCCACTGCGCCATCTAGCTGCCCCAGTATGCACAGTTTTATAGCCTTTTGGACATGGTTCCAAATTGCTCTCCAGAATGGTTGGATCAGTTCACAACTCCACCAATTTTCCCACATCATCTTCAACATTGATACCTTTCCTTTTTTGTTATATTAGCTAATCTGATAGGCGTGAGGTGGTACTTCAGAGTTGTTTTAATTTGCATTTCTCTAATCAATTAAGTAATGCTTTTAAATGAGTTTGCATTTTATTTTAATTAATTTCAAACACTTAATTGGGGGGGGGACAATTGGGGTTAAGTGACTTGCCCAAGGTCACACAGGTAGTAAGTGCCTGATTTTTACTTAGGTCCTCTTGACTCCAGGGCCAGTGCTCTATCCAGTGCACCACCTAGGTGCTATATAAATGCTTTTATTATTATTATTTTAATTATTTGTTATTTTTTCACCCCTTTGGATTTGCTTCTCTACATGTACTGTGACAGAAAGAAGGATAAAGAGATAGAGTGACTGCTGGGGAGGGCACTGAGGTAATGCACACCCAATCCCAATTATATATATATATATATATATATATATATATATATATATATATAAGATGTTTGTAAGTCAGGTGTTTGTAACTTTGGTCTGGTGGTATTTTAATTTGTGTATTGTACAGTATGGCCCAATGGATTGAGAGCGACTCTTAGAACCTAAAAGGCCTGGGTAAAGTTCCATCTTTGTGTGACTCTGAACAAGTCACTGGACCTTTCTGATCCCCAGCTGACTCTAAGGTTCTAATTGACAAAGTGGGTCTCATGATCCTCATTGGTTGGAAGAGAATCCTCAGCTGGAGTTCCCTGTACCAGTGAAATCACAGGTTATGCTCCCTGAATTTGAATGTAATTAATATAATGTTTTTAAAGGTGTTGTAAACTGGGGGCATTTTTAGTATGGTAAGCAATGCCTCACTCCAAAAAAGAAAGGTAGCATCTGACCAGGACACTTTGAGGATGGAAGAGCCCAGCTTGACACAGCCACAATCAGTTGGTACACTCCTGCAGGACAGGGTGAATTTCTATGCATTTCAACAAGAAATAACAATGTGGTACTTCATAATAATATCTACCATTTATAAAGCACCTATTATGTGTCAGGTACTATGCTAACTGTCTTAACAATTATTATCTCATTTGATCTTTACAACAACCCTGGGAGGTAGGTATTATTATTATTATTATAATTTTACAGATGTGAATACTGAGGCAAATAGAGGTTAAGTGACTTGCCCAGGTCCACATAGCTAGCAAGTGTCTAAGGTTGGACTTGAACTCAGGTTCATGACCTGATGCTCTATCTACTGTGACCCCAACCTGCCAAGTTGTATAAAACTAAGTTGGTAGGGGCAGCTAGGTGGCACAGTGGATAGAGCACTGGCCCTGGAGTCAGAAGGACCTGAGTTCAAATTCAGCCTCAGACACTTAACACTTACTAGCTGTGTGACCCTGGGCAAGTCACTTAACCCCAATTGCCTCACCAAAAAAACCCCCAAAACAAACAAAAACAGAAAAAAACCTCTAAGTGGTATGTTTCTTTAGTGAACAGCATAAGATAGACTACTTTTTTTTTGTGTAATGAATTATGGCCCAGTAAGCAAACTCTATTGTGCTGTGTTATGGTATTAGATATACTTCAGAAAAGACTGAGGGACATGGGATCCAGGAATTTCCTTTCCCCTTCAGTCTCAGCAATGTAGGTATGTTCCCCTTTGTAGAGGGGAAAAGAGAGCACATTATTTTATGTTGTACAATCAGCAAACTGATTTAGTATTCATAGCTAATTTTCTCTTTTCACACAAGGCTGTTATAGAGACATGTTACATTCCCATTAATCTGTCAGAAAGAAAATAATAATTGTATCCATAGGACCTGTTATATGAGTTGGCAGTACCTTGGGGCAACTTCAGCTGTACAACACCGAAGGAGGCCTGGGCCATACTGGAGAAAAGAAGGAACTAGACACTGAGCAATAATCAATCAATCAATCAAATCAGCATGAATTAAGTGCTTACAATATGCCAGACATTGTAGGAAGACAAAGATGCAATCATCCCTACCCTAAAGGCTCTTAGAATCTAGCTGGGGGAGGGAGATTAGAGAAGATGGCTGACTACAGGCAGCAACCAGCTATGCTCTCCCAATATTCCCCTCCAAACAACTTTTTTTTTTTTTTTTTTTTTTTTGCTGGGCAATGAGGGTTAAGTGACTTGCCCAGGGTCACACAACTCGTAAGTGTCAAGTGCCTGAGGCCGGATTTGAACTCAGGTCCTCCTGAATCCAAGGCCAGTGCTTTATCCACTGTGACATCTAGCTGCCCCCAAACAACTTTAAAATAACTACTCAAACCAAATTTTGGCATGGCAAAGTCAATAGAATGTCAGAGTGAGACATTTCCCAGCCTAAGAAAACTTTGGGTTGGGAAGAGAGGTCTGTGATACTGGGGTGGGGGCTGGCCCAGAGTCTGACAGTAGCATTAGTGTTGGGCCTTGGAGGCAGCTCTGAGAGCAGCAGCAGCAGCTTTGGGAGCTCTCATCCCAGAGATGCTAAGGGGGTAGGACACTGGTCAGAAAAATATCACATGGGACCCTTTGCTAGCACTGGGTTGCCTCTGATGCTGACTGACAACTCTGTTACCTATACACAGTTCTGGGTTGCAGTTTAGGGACAGAGAAGATTGCTTTTGACTCTAACAGATAAGCAAGGAACCTGTTTGCAGTTCCAAGGCAGAGAGGGATACTAATACTTGTGCCTTCAAGAGAACAGGGGGGCAGCTAGGTGGCTCAGTGGATAGAGCACCGGCCCTGGGGTCAGGAGTACCTGGGTTCAAATCCGGCCTCGGACACTTAACACTTACTAGCTGTGTGACCCTGGGCAAATCACTTAACCCCAATTGCCTCACCAAAAAAAAAAAAAAAGAGAGAGAGAGAACAGGGGACCTGGTCACAGTCCCAGGAGAGGAGCACAAGTGCTTGTAGCTACAGAGGAGAGGGGCCCTTCCTGAGTAAGGACCAGAGTGTGGACCAGGAGCGCAATGGCTACACATTTCCCCAGATCACACCACTTTGGAGGCAATAAAAAATTATAAACCCCAAAAGTTAGCTCTGAAAAGAGCAGCACAAAAAAGTCTAAAACTTGGGACAGTGCCTCCCTACCCCCAGGTGAGCAGAGCTAAACTTTAACATAAAGTTCAAAGTCAAGAAATAGGCTGGGGAAAATAAGGTAACAAAAAAGGAACTTGACCATAAGATTCTACCATGGGGGCAGAGAAGACCAAGATAAACTCAGAATAAGATGACAATGTAAAAACAACTATAAGCAAAGTCCCAAAGAAAAATGCTAATTGGATCCAAAGCCCAACAAGAATTTGTGGAAGTGTTAAAGCAAGCAAAAAGAGTGCTAGAGGGAAAAATGGGAAAATAAATTACTGATGCAAAAAGAAGTATGAAAAAACAATTAAGAGCTTGGTACAAGAGGCATAAAAATATATAATTTAAAAACCTCTTTAAAGAGCAGAATTGGCCAAATGGAAAACAAGATACAAATGCTCAATAAAGAAAATCATTCCTTAAAAATTAGAATTGGGCAAGTGGAAACTAATGACTCTACAAGACATCAAGAAACAATAAAATAAAGTCAAATGAATGAAAAAAATGGAAGAAAAAACAAAATATCTCATTGGAAACAACTATCCTGGAAAACAGATCCAGGAAAGATAATTTAAGAATTATTGCACTACCTCAAAGCCATGATTAAATAAAGAACCTAGACATCATATTTCAAGAAATTATCAGGGAAAAGTGCCTTAATATCTTTGATCCAGAGGGCAAAATAGAAATTGAAAGAACCCATTGATCACCTCCTGAAAGAGATCCCTAAATGAAAACTCCCAGCAATATTATATCCAAGTTCCAAAATTCCCAGATCAAGGAGAAAATATTGTAGAAGCCAGAAAGAAACAATTTAGATATAATGGTGCCATAGTCAGAATACAAGATTTAGCAGGTTCCACATTAAAAGAGCAAAGGGCTTGGAATGTGACATTCTGGAAGTAGAGGATGAACTGGATGGGGAGAGACTTGAGGCAGGGAGATCAGATAGAAAGTTAATGCAATAATTCTGGCAAGAAATGATGAGGACCTGAAATAGGGTGGTAACTATAAGAATGGAGAGAAGGGGTGAAGAGATTTTGTGGAGGTAGAAATAAGATGTGAAAAGTAAATAGATGCATTAAGTGAATGAGAGTAAGGAGTGAAGGATGATGGTGGGTATTCCAGGATCCTTCTATTCTTAACTAACATGTGCTTTTCTCAGTGTGTTGGCCAGTGGCAAGATAACTATCATTCTTCCACAGGGATTGTTTACAAGTCTCCTTATCTGTTCATGAGATGCCTTATTTGACCTGACAGTGCTCTCAGTACTAAAACATGGAGTCTGGCTGTACTTTTTCTTTGTAGTCTGAGTCCTTAGCACTATGCTGGGTACATATTAAGTGCTTAATGAGTGCTTATTGATTGATTAATTGATTTCTGTATTCTCTTGGTGTTATGTAACATTACATTTGTCTTTAACTGTTCTGACGCACAATAGGTCAATAACATTTTTGAAGGTGAAAGTTAGATTGTAGGGAAAGTCTAGATAATAGTCTGGGATTGGGAACAATCATTGGGACTATAGGTGTTGAGGCTGAAGACTTGGGCCTGGCAGCTTAAACATTGAGCACTCAATCCAATTCAACATATATTTATTGAGCACCTACTATGTACAAGGCACTATATTATACGGTGGGGATATAAAAGCAAAAAGAGAAACCACTCTTATCCCCCAGGAACTAACATCCTACAGGAGATGTACAATATGTAATAGACAAACAATTTATGGAATTAAATAGCATTAAAACCAGACAAAAGGGAACACTGTTATAATTTTAATGTCCAATCTGGGCTCTGAAGAAGAGATGAGAAAATGCTCTTTCCTTCCTTCATCAAATAGGATGGAGGATGGGGATCAAGCATGGAACATGGACTATACTGGCTTTTCTCTTCTCTTTCATTTTTATTTTTTGTTACAAGGAGATCTATAGGTAGGGGAGAGGGATATATTTAAAAGTGAAGGTGATGTAAATACAAAAGCTATCATTTAGAGGGACTGGGGAGGGCTTAGTAGGAGAGACAGTGCCTGGATTGAACCTTTAAGAAAGATAAGGTATTCTGAGAGTTGAAGATGGATGCATGTCAGGCCTCTGGAGAATGGCTTGTACAATTGCAAGGTGGAGGGAACTAGAATGTTGAATTAGGAAAGAGATAGCTAGTAGTCTGGTTTGGGGGGAGTGCAGAGTACATGAAGGGGAGTAATCTAAAATAAGACTGGAGCTGGAGTTTAGTGGCAGACTATGAAGGGTTGTAAATGCCGGTCTAAGAATTTTGTGTTTTAACCTAGAGTTGATAGGCAGTCACCGAATGGAATATTATTACAGCAGCTGTGTAGAGGATGGATTGAGATGAGACAAGAGACTAGAAACAGGAAGAGCAATTGGGAGGTAATTATGAGACACAGGGAGAGAGACAGACAGGCAGACACAGAGACAAGGACAGAGAGACAGAGAGAGACAGAGACAGAGAGATTGAGAGAAAGACAGAGACAGAGATAGAGAGACACAGAGAGAGGGCGACAGACCCTGAACTGGAATGATGCTTGTGTGAATGTAAGGGAGGGGATGAATGACAGAGATTTTGTGGTTATAGAATGGAAAAGATTTGAGGAGAAGGGAAATTGAAGAGTTGGAGATGATTTCAGTATTATAAACATGATTTCTGGAAGAATGGTGGTACTCTCCTCTAAAGTGAGAAAATCTGAAGGAGGAGCAGGTTTGAGAAGAAGATGATCAGTTCAGTTTTGGTCATGTTGAGTTTGAGCATCAGCACATGGGTTATCCAAGTGATCATGTCTAATAGACTCCTGGACTGGAGTTTAGAAAAGAGATAGGGAGTGAATATATAGATTTGGGAAGGGGAGGGAGAAAAAAGAGAGAAGAGGAGGATCCAAGATAGAGCCTTGGGAGATACCCATGGTTAGGTGGTGAGAGATGGATGGTGATAACTAAAGCAGACAGAGAGTATGTGAACAGATCTGGAGGGGGAAGCCAGGGGAGTTTAGTGTGATGAAAGACAAGAGAAGGGGAGAACATGCAAGAGGAGGGGTTGGTTAATAGTGTCTACAAAGGGGTTAAAAAATAGACAAAGTCTGAGAAAAAGCCCATCGGATTTAATAGCTAAGAAATAAATGATAATCTTTGAGAGAGTAGTTTCAATAAAGTGCTTGGATATGAAACCAGATAGCAAACGGTAGAGAAGTAAATGAGTCATGAGGAAGGACAGGTACACAGAACAGACAATTCTTTCTAGAAGCTTGGCAGTGAAAAAGAAGAGGGATATGAGATGATTGCTTGAGGAGATGTAAGGGTCAAATGAAGTGTTTTTTGTTTGTTTTTAAGGGGATGGGGGATGACCTAGGCATGTTTACAGGCATCGAGGAAGGAGCCAAGGAGGATGGTGAGGATGACTCAAGATTGAGGGCTGGTAGGGCCTGAATTGGAAGCTAGATGGCACAGTGGATAGAGTGCTGGGCCTGGAGTCAGGAAGACTCATCTTCCTGACTTCAACTCCGACCTTGGATACTTACTAGATGTGTGACCCTGGGCAAGTCACTT
This sequence comes from Dromiciops gliroides, assembly GCF_019393635.1. Classification (NCBI taxonomy): domain Eukaryota; kingdom Metazoa; phylum Chordata; class Mammalia; order Microbiotheria; family Microbiotheriidae; genus Dromiciops; species Dromiciops gliroides. The sequence goes on along the minus strand of NC_057863.1, from coordinate 88,849,435 downwards.
AACCCTATTGTCTTCAGTTTCCTCATCTGTAAAATGAGCTGGAGAAGGAATGGCAAGCCACTCCATTATCCTTGCCAAGAAAACCCCAAATAGAGTCACAAAAAAGTCAGACACAACTGAAATGACTCAACAACAACAACACCAGGACAAACAAGAAAGATTTACCCGAGCCTAAGACAGGGTGGCATTCTCTGGGAAAATAGGAGAGATGATGTATCACCTTGCTCTACATAACATGTCCCTTTAATTATCATTAGTGAGTATTATTCTTTCCTCAGGGAAGTGGATGTGGAAAATAATTATAGGAATTTTTGAATCACATTTATTATGATAGTAATTTTTTTTTTTTGCTGAGGCAATTGGGGTTAAGTGACTTGCCCAGGGTCACACAGCTAGTAAGTATCCAAGGGTCTGAGTCCGGATTTGAACTCAGGTCCTCCTGAATCCAGGGCTGGTGTTCTGTCCACTGCACCACCTAGCTGCCCCATGATAATAATATTAATAATAAAAGTTAGCATTTCCATAGTGTTGTATGATTTGCAAAGCACTTTACATATATTGTCTCATTTGATACTTACAACAAGCCTATGAGGTAGGTGCTGTTATTATCACCATTTTACAGATGAGGAAACTGAGTTTGAGAGAAGTTACGTGACATAGCTAGTCAAGTGTCCAAGGCAGGATTTGAACTCAAGTCTTTTGGGCTCCAAGTCGAATGGTCTATTCACTGCAACCTGTGGCTGGCACATTAACATTATTCAAGTAATAATTAAATGATATTAGCAGTACATAACTGTAAATGCTTACTAAAATATAAAACAGCTATTAAGAGAGGCAATGCTGGATCAGATATCAGAGGATCTGGGTTCAAATCCTCCCCCTATTAACCTGTAACCTTGGTAAATCGCTTTCTCTCTCTTGGCCTTGGTTTCCTTTTTTATTAAATGAGAAGATTGGACCAGATGATCTTTAAGGTCCTTTCCAGCTCTAAATTAGTGATCCCATGATTTTAAAAATTGTAGATGCTGATTCTGTTTTATGTAGTACTATTGATTGTCAGCAGAGGGCACTGTTAGCAAAGCAAAATTGAAATAAAAAATTCAGGAAGAAGGAGGTAGTTTAGGAATTGTACTCTGTTGTTTTTGCATGGAATAAATTTATTTCATATCTCAGCACACCATATTTTGAAGCCTATTTTAAATTACAGTCTAAAATAATTCCAATACTTCAAATATCTATGATAAAATCGTTGACGTACAGTAAATACTCAGCTAGGAGGCACCATGAATGGTATTGGACTTGGAATATGGAAGACCTGAGTTCAAATTCAAACATTTACTAACTGCATGACCCTGGACAAGTCATTTAAACTCAACCTCTGTTTCCTCCTCTGCAAAATGGAGATAATAACAGCCCCCTAAATACTGGTTGTTGTGAAGATTGAATGAGACAACATGCATAAAGAACCTTGTAAACCTTTAAGATAAGTACTAGAAATTATTATTCTTGATGTCATTATGTGATTTTTCATTATAGAATATTTTTGTTTGCAAAGAGATGAAATTGAGGATCACCCAGAGGTCCTCCTGAGAGGTGAATGGTGGGCACCCAGAAGGGTAGGGCAGATGTCAAACTTGTGCCTGCAAAACTCCCAAGTGTGGCCAGAACCAGATTAAAATGTAATTGGGATCGGGGCAGCTAGGTGGCGCAGTGGATAGAGCACCAGCCCTGGATTCAGGAGGACCTGAGTTCAAATCTGACCTCAGACGCTTGACACTTACTAGCTGTGTGACCCTGGACAAGTCACTTAACCCCAATTGCCTCACCAAAAAAAAAATGTAATTGGGAAATGTTTAAGAAAATAAATAAAAATACAATATAACCTAGATAATGTTATTTTTAATTTTTGAAATCTATATATTGCCAATAGGGACCCATCTCTATTTGGGTTTGACATCGCTGCTAGAGGATTGTTGTTCTGTTCTTTCGGTCATGTCCAACTCTTTGTGACTCCATTTGGGGTTTGCTTGGCAAAGATACTGGAGTCATTTGCCATTTCCCTCACCAGTTCATTTTACAGACGAGGAAACTGAGACAAACAGGGTGAAGTGACTTGCCCAGGGTCACACAACTAGTAAGTGTCTGAGGCCAGATTGAACTCAGGAAGATGAGTCTTCCTGACTCCAAGCCCAGCACTTTATCCACTGCAGCGCCTCCTAACTGCTCTATCATGAGTACACATCATTATAATTAACAAGAATATACACTTTAAAGCAAAGAGCCTGGGTGTAGAGAGGCCGCAGGCTTCTGGTAAATGTGGCCAGAACTTTCACACTGCCAGATTCTCTGAAAAGTGTCTAAGCATCCTCATGCCTCCACTTTGTTTTCAGATAAGCACATATGAATCCATCCATAGAGCAGCCTTCCGGAGAGATCGCTCCCTGCATTGATGGAGAGAAACTGCTGAAGTCATGAGGCTGCTTCAGGCAGGGACCTCGTGTGAGTCATATGAAAACTCCGGCATTACTGACTTCTGGCAAAAGAGGAGTGAGCAAAGAGCCGATAGGAAGAAGGGGAGAATCGTGCATTTGTCCTCCCCCCACCCTCACCTAATCGGCTATGGGGCAGGAGCTGTGTTCAAATGCTCTCCACCCAGGATGCAGCTGCTACCGCTCAGAGGGAAGAGATGCTCACAGCTGCCGGAGGAGCCAGCCTATGCCAGGAGATTCTGCATTAGAGGTATTTTTTCTTCCAGCCACTAGCATCTTTCTCAAAAATCTATTACTCAAATGAGTAGCAATCAGTCTTGCCCTCCGTGGATAAAGCTGAATTTTCTGCGGTTGGTTTAAACTGACAAAAGCAAATTCTTTTCTAGAGCCTCATAGCAGATTTGTGGCCGTGGGTTGTTTTGTTTTGATCAGACTTGAGCATGTTTTTGTAAAATGAGTTAGGTACTAATCCCAAGCTTTGGGGGGCTGTGCTCAACTCCCTTGACATGAATTACAGTGAGGACTTCTTATCTTTAAATCTCTGAGCTAGTGCATTACAGTATCAAATTGCAGAAAGAGAAAGTCAGAGAGCTGCAGCAGTTGGTGAATTAGAATTGGAGTTAGCACCCTGTGAGAATGGGAGATATTGATCATTCAATCTCTGGTGGGCACCTGAGTTTAGTAATGTCCATGCTAGAAGAATTGAGTAGGCATGACTGGTCAGTTTGGGTAAGGAGAGAGTGAAATAGGGAAGGCATCAGTCATTGTGCCTCAGATGACCGTAAGTGCAAAGGATGTGTTTTTAAATGGAGGCTGTTTCTTAAATAAAAGCTTTGGTGTTTTGGCATCTGCCATCATGGGTTTTTAGGAATCTGGCTGTCAGGAGAGGTTAAGCTTTGAGGAGTTCCTGCCAGGCATCTTAGGTGAAAAGTCAGGCAAGCAAAGAAAAGGAAAATGTCATTGACTTTGGAATCTTGCCTTTGCATTCATTCACTTTCTTTATGTTCCTTTCAGCTAACAGACCTAAGAGAAGCATCACGCTCCATGACTTCACTGCATCCCAAGGGATCACATGCATCCCAGGCCCGGAAGTTTAGGAGTAAAAGGCCAAGGAGCAACAGCGATTCTTTCCAAGAAAAAGACCTTGAACAAGGTTTTCCATGGGTGAGTGAGCAGCTGAGTTGATCGCAGTGAATTTAGTTGTAGTTTTGTCTAGGGATGTTGGTTATTACTTGAAGGACAATTACTAGGTATTCCCCAAAAGCTCAGGTGGGCAATTGTTCTCTAATTTCCCCATGAAAATGTCAGAACTAATTTCCCTTCCTCCTTTGTTCAAAACAGAGGAAGAACCTTCCTTTTGGAGCTGCCTCATCATACTTGAATTTGGAAAAGCTAGGTGAAGGCACTTATGCCACAGTCTACAAGGGAATCAGCCGGTGAGTGACTAGCATCTATATTTATGAAGCTAGGTGCAGCAGTAAAGTAAGCTAAGTGGTTTGCTCAGGGAGTTCACTTTATTTAGGATCTGATCAGGATGCCATGCTTAAGAATTGCATGTTTATTGTTTAAGGGACTCTTGGCCCAAGTCCTTTTTGGAATGAAGAGCAGTATGTCCAGAAAAAGAAATCAATGCTATACCCTCTCCACCCAAATCATTTTTACTAGCCTGACTTTCCCTTGGCAAAAGTGTCTTATTTTGGGGTAGTTACATAGATTGTCGATTTTCTCTGGCACTGCAGTCTTGGTTCACTGTTTCTGTGCATGAAGGTGAGTTGGTATTGGCAAGAGCCACAAGATCAGAGGATCAAAGACTTAGACCCAGAAGGGCTCTAAGGGGTCATCTGTTTGGTCTAATCCTATCATTTTATATGTAAGGAAACATATATCTTGGCTTGGCCAAGATCACACAGATCCTTGGACCACAAATCCATGGCTCTTAAATCCCCATACCCAAATCACAATAATAGACACCCTTGACCAAATCCTTCACATGCTTGCTTCATTATTCCACTTTGCATATATAGATATAACCTAAGTCAACTTGAGTATATGATGCTTCTACACGAAGATTATAGAGTACAATTCTGCCTACCTAGGAATTAGGTGCTGTTTTTTGTAAGACACTCTGTTATGTATACATATGGAAAGCCATGAGATATTAAATTCCAATTGATTTGTTGATATCTTTTCCCCCAAGATGTTTTTTTTAAAAGACCTTAAAATAAGGAAAAATCAAAGTTCATATTTTGTTGAAACTTTAATTAAAATATTTAATATAAAATTATATATGGCCATGTCATGTTTTTTTAATTTAGTCCTTGTGTTAGTTATGTACTTTTATGAAACACTCCAGAGTTTGAAGAACAACTAGGCTTATAGCATACATGTTATTGTTATTATTGTTTGTCTGTTCCCAAAGAGGACCATGAAATCAGGTGATGTCATGATTTCTACTGAATTGGATTTAAGTGAGGGAGGGCTGTGCAAGATCACCAACCTCACTCTCTCCTCCAGAGCCATCTGGGTCCAGTGGCAAGGTATATATCAGGATGACTGGAGATGGCCCCAGATGTTTCAGGCAATTGGGGTTAAGTGACTTGCACAGGGTCACACAACTAATAAGAGTCTGAGGTGAGATTTGGACTCAGGTCATCTGGACTCCAGGGCCAGTGCTCTATCCACTGTGCCACCTAGCTGCTCTGCCTTGAATACATGTAGGATATGTTTAAAAACCTTTAAGAAAAGCTTGGAATGATCAGAACCATAGACTCTCCAAATTGGAAAGAACTTTCAAGGCTGTAACAATCATTTGGGGTCAAGTCTGAAGTTTGGGAATACATTTTTTTTCATATAAGGTTTTGCTGATGACCATCTGAATAAGTGTGTGCTTCTTCCCACTGTTGCAGAATAAATGGTCAACTCGTGGCTTTAAAAGTCATCAGCATGAATACAGAAGAAGGGGTACCTTTCACAGCCATTCGAGAAGGTAAGGAATGCAACATACCTGACAGAAGGACATCTATTTTAAAATATTTAAGGGGGTTGAAATTCTATTAAGTCCATTTAATAAAATAACACTGCTGTTTAACATCTCATATTCAGTATTTTCACAGTGACTTTATACTTCATTCCCCTCACCCCCCACCCCCCCACTTGCAGCAGCCTTCTTGGATAAGATGTATTTTATTGATTATGAATAAAGAAAGAAAAGAGGGTATTGAAAGATCGTATTTCTTGACCAACACCATCCATATCGATAAGTAGTTATTGAACATCTATTATGTGCCTAACATTGTGCTAGGCAGTATGACTTTGTTTTTCACGACACTAGAAAATATTTGTAATCCTGAAAATTTAGCCATCCATGTTTTGTTTATTGTTGCCATTTATGTATGTGTGTATATGTGTATGTATGTGTTTGTGCTTGTCTTCATGCATGTATATTGTGGGTAACATAAATGTTCACTTTTTAATCCGTCTCTAGAACATCATCTAATTAGTAAAAGTGGAAAGATACCTTTGTAGTCCCAACTTTTAATTGTATGACTAGCCTTCCAGTCATTCTGCTTCTCAGTGTGAGTTGTATGTAAGGATAATTGCATTTATCTACCATCATGTATTACCCAGATAGCTCTTATAAAGCTCTTTGGGAGGAAGCAATCAATATTTTAGTTTTGTGTTTCTAGCTTCCTTCTTTCTTTCCTTTTCTTCTTGGTGGCAGGTTGTTAGCCACTGAGACAAATGATGATTCATAATTTTTTTTTTAAAAAACCATTACCAAGATGGTATTGATGTGCTGAAAATAAATGAACAAAAATAAATGCACTCTATTTATTTATATAACCTATCTTAACACTTTGTTTCCCATTTGGATAGGAAGTAAATTGCTAATAGTCCTAGTATCCCTTTCAATTAGAACCCATAGAAACAAGGTTGCCATGGAATCATTAGTCTCTACTCACTCCACTTACCACTCTGCTCTTTTGGTTTAAACCTTGTGCAAAAAAAATTTGAGTAAAATAATTTAGAAAGTGGGTTTGTAGTACCAAGGAGCAATAGTCCAGCACAGCCACAGTACAGCTGCTGACCAACCTGTACAGCAGGATACCTTTGTAAGTTTCATCTGCAGGACTAACATTTTCTCCATGCCTTTCTTAAGTCTAGATGGTCAACAAAACAATTCATTAAGCCCATATCTGTAGGTTTGCTCATTTCTGAGGTGTTCATGTTCATGCTAAAAACTTAATGATCTGTTTGCTTGTGAGCCAGATCAACCTGCTTTCAGCACACTTCTTTCTGGTTGACAGTCAAATTTGATGCCATTTTCTAAATTCTTTGAGAGCACCTAAAATATAATTATGTTACTGAAATCTTTTGGTTTTTTTTGGGGGGGGCTAGGACCTGTGACTACCTGGTAAGGAATCCCTGCTTTACCATGAAGACCTGAAATAATAATAATAATTATAATAATTATTATTATTTTGTGAAGCAATTGGGGTTAAGTGCCTTGCTCAGGGTCACACAGCTAGTAATTGTTAAGTGTCTGATTCTGGATTTGAACTCAGGTCCTTCTGAATCCAGGGCCAGTCCTCTATCCACTGTGCCACCTAGCTGCCCTGAGACCTGAAATTATTATACAACTTATAAATCTATAAGTTAAATTTACATAGAGCACTGAAAAAGCTTAAGTGAGTTGTCCAGGGTCCTAGTCAATCAATGATTAAGCACCAGTTTTGTGCCAGGCACTGTGCTAGCATTTAAGGTTTACAAAGCCTTTACAAATATTATCTCATTTAATCTTTTTTTTTGGGGGGGGCAATGAGGGTTAAGTGACTTGCCCAGGGTCACACAGCTAGTAAGTGTCAAGTGTCTGAGGCTGGATTTGAACTCAGGTCCTCCTGAATCCAGGGCTGGTGCTTTATCCACCGCACCACCTAGCTGCCCTTATCTCATTTAATCTTTACAACAATCCTGGAAGATAGATGCTATCACGATCCCTGTTTTACAGATAACATAGGTTAAGTGACTTATCCAGGGACACACAGCTAGTAAGTATCAGAGATGGCATTTGAATTCAGGTCTTCCTAACTCCAGATTCAGTCTTCTATCTACTGAGCCACCTTTGCCTCTCTGCCTGCTAGATGCTAGGGATCCATACAAAAAGGTGAAACAATCCCTGTCCTCAGAGAATTTACATTCTATCAAGAAAGAAAAAAATACATACATAAAGAAATATATAGAAAATAAATGAAAGGCTTTTTTTTTTTTTTAGTGAGGCAATTGGGGTTAAGTGACTTACCCAGGGTCACACAGCTAGTAAGTGTTAAGTGTCTGAGGCCAGATTTGAACTCAGGTACTCCTGACTCCAGGTCCGGTGCGTTATCCACTGCACCACCTAGCTGCCCCTGGCAATTTTTTTTTTTTTGAAGGAGGAGGGCACTAGCAGCTGCGGGATCAGAGAAGACTTCATCTAGAAAGGGATACTTAAGCTGAGCTTTGAAGAAAACAAAGGACTGAAATATGGAGGCAAGGAGCCAGAATTGACGAATAGGTAAGACAAAGGCATAGAGATAGGCAATGTATGAGAAACAGCAAGAAGGCCAGTTTGGCTGTGCCATAAAGTACAGGAAGGGAAGTAATGTATAGAATAAGACTCAAAACCTAGGTGGGGGCTAGGTTGTAAAGAACTTCAAATGCCACATGGGTAAGGTTATATTTGATTCTAGAGACAACAGGGAGCAAGAGAGTGACACGGTCAGACCCTAGGAAAACCAGTAACTATTTATTAACTATGTACTATGTGGAGAGTACTCATAGGAGTTTTGTGAAGAAAGCAAATTGTCAACTTGAAAGTGCTGTGTAAATCTGAATTATGATTGTTTAATGAATACCTTTGCTTTGTATTAGTTTAAAAATCACAAGCAAACAACACATTATGGTTTGTAGGATGATTTAAATGGATGATTTAAAAATATTTCCTTCTACCAGTATTTTTTATAATAAGAACAGTCAACATTCATGTAGTTCTTTAAAGCTTAGAGGGTAATATATGTGTGTATGTATATGTATTTACATGTATATGAATATATATGTGTGTGTGTGTGTGTGTGTGTGTATGTGTGTGTGTGTGTAATTTGGTTCTTACAACTGCCCTGTGAGATAGGGGTTATTATTATCCTTATTTTATGGGTAAGAAAACAGAGGCTTGAGAAGCTAAGTAACTTATCCAGAAAATACAAAATAAACAGAGTATTTTCATGCGTAAAGTAGGTCAGAGGCAAAGGCTTGTAGATGAAATGGCAAATCTCTCTTAAGTACAGTTTTCTAACCTCCTCTAAAGTGCTGATCTGATCCCTCATTATGCCATGAAGGTGACCCTTCATTCTTGAAAGTGATGCCAACAAAGCATAAGCTTTGGCAGATCCTACCCAGCTGCAAAAACTGTGAGTCTGGACCAGTGATGGACTGTCTGTTGCACAAGGACCAGCGTAGAAAAATTCAGACAAACTCATCTGCAGATTGGCTTGCAGGGTGGAGATTTTTTTTCTGCCATAACAACTCTGGAAGACCATCTATTAATAGGGATTATGGTCTTCATTGGTGGAAAGAATACCATCACTGGTGATATTCCAGATCCTAGAAGGACTGAATTTGAAGTGATCATCAGCATAACAAGCTATATTACAAAGAAGGAGCGCCCTAATTAAGGGAAGCATTCCCCTTGAAAAGATATGAGGCCTCATTTAAAAATTTTGGCATTGCCCCATTTTTCCTAAAAAAAAAAAAAAAAAAGAGCTTTAAGGTTGTGAGATCAGACAAACAGGAGGTTAAATGAGAAGGGCTGGGAACTAAAAGCAGTACAGCTGTGGTTCATTACCTGAAATCCAGGGTCACTAGCATAAAGAGAGCAGCAGAAAATACAACATGCACTTTCTCTAGCCCATGGAAGGCATGATTTCTAAGCAGAAAATTCAAAGAGTTATGCACCCTCTTTAAAAAGCCTTAAGCAGGAATTTTCCTGAACAGCCTTGCTGTTCTTTTACCATGGAAGGCAGAAGTTTATTGAGTAGGATTTCACTCCATTTATGGGGTCTTTGGATATTGGCACAGATTATATATCATTTTATTGGGTTGGTCACTTAAGTTAGTATTAGTTTTCATTTGATTTTAGGGTACAATTAACACCATAAGGAGTAATAATAGTCAATTCCCTGGGCAGCATTATCTGTGCCAATGGAAAAGAATAGTGGCCCAAATGATTTCAAAACCACAGCTTGTCCCAGAGCCAAATAGAAATAATTTGGGTAGCAAATATGTGTTGGGCTTTTTTTTTCAATTAGGAGACTTATTCTCCTAATTATTAATTTTAATATTAGCCTGAGTAAACTATATTAAATCAACTGACACCGGGGAAAGGTGACCCAGGCTGATGTCTATCAGGGATTTTAAATTTTCTATGAGTTATTCACACATGAATAATGAAGATTGCTTGCTTTGTAGAATTGGTTGCCTGATTACATCATTAGTTGACCTTTGGGGTCACTTTCAAGATGTGTATTATTTTAAAGATATCACTGTGATGATCAACCTTTTTTCTTTGTTGAAAGTAACATCCACATAGAATTTGTAGTGAATTGGTTCCATTTATTTTATTTTTTTGAAAAACTCAGGAATTGGATAACTTCTTGTTTATTAAATTCATAAATGCTTAGTTCAAGTACGTTTTTTTAGCAATACTTTAAAAAAAATGAAAACTGAGCCAATAGACAAAGTACTAGAAGTTAGCTGCAAAAGGTAGGAAAAAACATCTTAAAGAGAAATCAACCCCGCATATCATGAAAGCATTGGTTCTGATTCTATTCCATGGTAGCAACAATAATGGGTTTAAAAATAAAATGGAATTTCTGCCAATGATCTCTATCAGTAGTCTCTGGTGTAAAGCCTTAAAATTGTTCCCGATCTGTATAGGGAAAAACTAAGCCAGAAAAGGGTTAAGGAACTTACCCAAGGTCATAGAATGAATTGAATCACTAATTGAATCCAAAAAAGAATTTATAACAGTAGGGCATAATGGAAAGGACCCAGAGAACCTGGGTTTGAATCCCAGTTCTGCTACTTGCTCTCTGTATAACCATGAGTAAATCATTTAACCTCTTTGGGTTTCATTTTCCTCACCTATAAAATGAGAAGTTTGAGGGGATTCTAGGTCTCCTTCCGGCTCTAAATTGTGTTAGATGAGATTGAATCTCTAGGAATTAAAAAAAATAATAATAGTGCATGTTCATATGTATATAGTATACATACATATATACATAGGTATATATCAGCCCTATAGAAGATCAGATCATTTCAGAAGGGTGGCATAATAGAGGCTTTGAAAAAATTAAGATTTGAAATATCTTTTTCTTTATATGTATCTGGCATTTTTATCTTTGGTTGGCATGTATATTCTTCATTATTTTGATTTGTGATACTTCAAATAGAGGAACTCGAGTTTGTAGTCCCCCTGAAGCTTTTATTATTCAACTCCCACTGGAAAAACCGAGAATTGACTACATTTATTGTTTCCAGCAACTAAATCCATTCTGCACTACAGTCACAAATGATGTCCCTTGACTCAAGTTGGAAAGGTTTTGAAAAGGGAGACTAAAAGAATCTAAGTCCAATGTAACTTTATTGGAAAATCAGTTGACTTCTGAATACTTTATTGGTAATATAGAAAGAGGAAAAAAAACTCCTTCCTTCTACCCTTTACCTGCCTAAAAGAGGTTAAGCTCAAGCTCTAGAAGCCTTTTTTTTTTTTTTTTGGCGGGGCAATGGGGGTTAAGTGACTTGCCCAGGGTCACACAGCTAGTATGTGTCAAGTGTCTGAGGCCAGATTTGAACTCAGGTCCTCCTGAATCCAGGGCCGGTGCTCTATCCACCTAGCTGCCCCTACAAGCCTTTTTTGATCTGTTGCATTCTATTGGTTTTCTCTGGCATTCATTTTGATGCCCAGAACATCCTCACAATCATAAGTGACCATAATTTGTCATGAATATCAATCATCTATCTAAAGGTCCTAAAGTGAACACTTTGAAAAAAGAAGGAAGTAGATGTTTTATGTGAGTATCATCTGTGCCTGAAGGGCCAGGCCTACAGGTAGGTCACTTAAGCTCACTTTATATGGGACACTTCAAATATTAAAAAAAAAAAAAAAATCTCTTAGGGGCAGCTAGGTGGCGCAGTGGATAGAGCACCGGTCCTGGATTCAGGAGGACCTGAGTTCAAATCTAGCCTCAGACACTTAACATTTACTAGCTGTGTGACCCTGGGTAAGTCACTTAACCCCCCCAAAAAAGAAAAAAAAATCTCTTAATGCCAGAAAATCCCACTCTCCTCAGAAGGCAGGTAAATTTTTCATGATAAATCAAGGCTCATGTTCATAGATCTCTGGTGACCACTAAACACATACTTCCATCTACTCTTTTTAGAGGCTAAAATGCTGTTCAAACTTTCACCAGTGGGGAGGGCACATTGTTTAAATTTTTTTTATGTTCTGTCCTGCCTCTGGGTGCCCTGGTGCCTTAGTATAGGGGACCTGGGAGAATTTCAGTTGCATGGGAACTAGGATACTCAAACTTTAAGGATTTTCTTCTTCATGGATGAATTGATTTTCTCAGCCCTCAGCTTGTTACTCTGCAGGCCACCATGTGTCCTGTTGTGAAAGTTTAGGAGTTAGCCTTGAAACAGAGCGACACAAAAACATGTCCTCCTTGCATAGGGATCAGCCCCCCACGTACCCCAGTCCCTCTGTGGTTCCATAAAGTAACCCAGTGCATTGCCCATGCACTTAGACAAGGCTTGTAGTTTTTGGGGTTTTCATCTGCTGCTCCACATGAATTCTCAACTAGACAGGCTCATTAAGCAGCATTTATTAAGGGTCCCTTGTGCTCAGAGGACCGTTTTAGCAATGAGGGGGGAGTTGACAAAGCAACCATAGACATGGTTCCTACTCTCAAAATGTTCCTAATCAAATGAGGGCGAGAAATGAAAAATCAGTAGATCACCTTCGTTAGAGGCAAGTCCTCTGATAACTCATTCCAGCTTTTGAAAGATTATGTAATCATCGTATGGGGTTACTCCAGTGATCGAAGTGATCCAAGCCAGCTTATTTCTGGGAAGGTTTTATTCAGGTGATGAATTCTGAACAGTGTTTTCAAGGTAGGAAGTGAATTTGTTTGATGAAGAAAGAAAAAAGGAGAGAGAAGCCCCCACATAGACCATTCTCCTTCTCTTTCAGCCCTAAGACCTTGCACAAGTTATTTTTTTTTTGAGGCAATTGGGGTTAAGTGACTTGCCCAGGGTCACACAGACAGTAAGTGTTAAGTGTCTGAGGCCGGATTTGAACTCAGGTCCTCCTGACTCCAGGGCCGGTGCTCTATCCACTGCGCCATCCAGTTGCCCCTGCACAAGTTATTACTTGTGCCTATGATGTACTCCCTCTTCACTTCCACCCCTTAGGAATTTCTATTCTTCAAAACTCAGAGCAAATACTACCTCCTGTGCCTCGTTTCTTTTTCTCTTGTTCCCCATTGGCTGTTGTTGCCTTCTCTTCCCCAGACACCTAGCATTTGCTTGGTAAATATTTTGTATCTATTTATGGGTATACAGGTAGATTGTAAACTCTTTGATGGCAGAGATTATTTCAGTTTTGGTCTCCCCATTCATTTCATATTCCCACTGCCTACCACAGTATCTGGCACATAGTATGAGCTTAATAAATTAATGCTCATTGATTATTTTATTTCCTGCAAGGTCCTAGGCCTTGACTCTTCTTTTATTATAAAGTTAGTTTACTCTGAATCCCTTATGAAGAAAACAAATATAACACATGGTTTACTTTTAAATTGGTGTATTGAATGGTTGAATGGAAAGGGGAAATAACTTGGAAGAAATAGATCATAAGGGGATCTTCTTTCTTTCTTTCTTTTTTTTTTGGTGAGGCAATTGGGGTAAAGTGACTTGCCCAGGGTCACACAGCTAGTAAGTATTAAGTGTCTGAGGCCGGATTTGAACTCATGTCCTCCTGATTCCAGGGCCGGTGCTCTATCCACTGTACCACCTAGCTTCCCCAAGATCTTCTTTCAAAGGCTGTCTAGTTGTTAAAGAAATTTCCACCTATTCACTGAAGGGGCCAATGAGTAAATACTGTTTTGTTCTCTGGCATTGAAAATTTAGCACTTAAGCATCATTAAAAGAAAGTTTCAGGTTCAATAAGATGCTACATTCTAGCTTGCCTCCCCAAATTAAGTCTTTAACCATAATAGCTTATATTTTATATGGTATTCGATGGTTACAGAAATGCCTTATATGCATTTATCATATAACTTCACAATAACCCTGGGAGATAGTTGGTATCTCTGGCCTCTGAGACCCAAGGTCTGATGCCAACTAGTTCTAATATGCCCTTGGGGAGGGGGGATGCCCTCTCAGAGACTCAACATTTGGAGTGTCATAACAGTCCTTTTTCCTAGATACAGATGTCTAGTTGAGGGGTGGAGTGGGGAGAGATGAAACATTATGGGCACAGAAAGAGGGACACATAGCATCTTGGAGATAAAGACATGAGTTAAAATACAGCCTCAGACACTTCACACTTACTAGCTGTGTGACCCTGGGCAAGTCACTTAACCCTCACTGTCCTACCAAAAAAAAAAAAAGAAAACAGTAGTGGTCAAGAGTAAGTGGTCAAGCCTGGACTGAAAACCCTGGTCTTCTCATTCCAAGATCAGTGCTCATTCTATAAATTAATACTGTAATAATAATATAAATAATAAATAGTATCAAATAATACTTAAAGTTTGGGGAGAACTGCCTCAACACCTATACACATTTCGGAGAAATCTGGGAAAGGATTTCACATATGCTTCATTGTATAATAAACCAGTTATTTTTTGACACAGTCTTAGACATGTCAGTTTTGAAAGATGTCATCTTTTAGTTATTTTCTCGTAGCTCATCTCATTAATATGTTAACTAATGGATATTGGCTGTTAATGATAAGCAACATAAGCATTTATTAAGTGCTTATTATGGGCCAGGCACTGTGCGAAGTGTTGGGGATACAAAGAAAAAGCAAAAATATTACCTGTCCTCCCGTAGCTTACATTCTAATAAAATAGATTTACCTCATTAAAACTATCTCAACAGTTTTTACCAAGCTTTATTAACAGACCCCGGAATCTTTTTTCTTCATTCATTCATTCTCTCTTTCATTAACAAATAAATAGTAAGTACTTACAATGTAAAATATTTTAGGAATCCTTACCTTCAATGAACTTACTTTCTAGTTAAGGATACAAGGTATAAACAAGTGAAAAGTTAAATAACAATACAATATACCCCCAATAGAGATGTCAGAAGGCATTATAGGCTGTAGTTACATAGTGGGATAGGCAAGTAAGTATGTGAATTTAAAGGATATGAGAAAATTCAATGCAGTCTGGATGAGTAGAAAGGCTTAATGGAGTAGGTCAGATTAGAATTTTGAGGAGTGAGTGGGATTTGGAGAAAATGGATAAGGGACTGCAGAATGGGGGAAATAGTGTAGCAAATGCTCAGAAGAAGGACTTTTGTGGCTTTTTCGAGGAGATAGTATACTCCACATACAAAATATTTAAATAAATAAATGGAGTCGAAAGTTTGTCTTGTTGAATAGTAGGAAGTAAGGCTAGAAAGCCTAGGGTAGAACCAGATATTAGAGAGCCTTGAATGCTAAACTAAGGAGTTTAGACTTTGCTTAAAGATAAAAGCTTTTGAGTTGAGGATTAATATAACAAAAGCCATATTTTTGAAAGATAATTCATGTGAGACCTCAGCTCAGACATCTCTTCATTTGTCACTTGGCTGAACTATCTTGAGACTTCTCCTACTGATTCTCCACCATGCCCCCACATCAGGTACCTCCCCACCATTACCCTCTTTTCAGCTTTCTTTTGCATTCTTGTCTTCCCCTGTTAGACTATAAGTTCCTTGAGAACAGGGATTGTCTTTCATTTTTTTTTCTCATATTTGAACTCCCAGCCGTTAGCACAATGCCAGGCACATACCAGGGAATTAATAAATGCTTATTGCCTGTCTGACTGATCCTACATCCCAGAGCCAGATTAGAGAGGGAAGAGTGGAAGCAAGAACACTATTCGAGAGACTATTATAATAAACTAAGTGAGATGTAGGGACCAGAAGGGTAATGGCAAAGGAAATGGAGATAATGGGAGGGATCTGAGAGACATGAAGAAGAGTAGACTGACTTGAATAAGTAGGCTCCTTTAGAAATCTCAGAATTATTACTTCCTCCCCTTGTCAGTTACCTCTCCCATTCTGACCCTACCCCCTCCAGTATATCCTTAGCTGTTTCTTTAATCATTCTACAGGTTCCCAGTGATTTCCTCTTCTTTTCCCCTTCATTATCATTCTTATGTTCTTATTTTCCCACATACTATCTTCTTCCTATGAAACCCTTATTTTCCTACATGGCCTCTGAGATGCCAGGGTAGAGGTGGTAGATCTGATGGTAAAGCAGGCTGGGGAGCGGGGAGCTCACTCTGTAAATGTCTTTATCCATTGGTAAGCTGTTGGAAGGGGGGAAATGGGGAGTTTCAGTAAAGTGTCAATAAGGAATCCAAACAGGGACCAGTGTGGTGCTCCTAGAAATCACTCTTCTCATCTATCCTTCTCCATCCCAGACTGGAGAACCTTGATTTTTTCATTCACTGTAGGTTCCTCATTTGTCCCTATTAACAATATTTACATATCTATAACATATATGTAAATGTCATAAATATCTTTATTTACAACCAACTTTGACCTGGCTAAATATGATTGCAAGGTGACCAAAATTTTTTGAGATATCCTGGAGGAGAAATCATTACTCCACTGCCACAAATGCCTCACTAGAGGTTGGATGCATCACTTACTTTTCCAAGACTAATTAATTTCTTCAACCTCTATTCATAGAGCTAGGTTTGATTAAGTCACCAGGGTTAGTGTCTGAAAATTTCTTTTACATAAAGGGAAATGGACAATTCATTGATGGAGGATGTGGGACACAAAATGGCAAAGCGGATATACAGTTTATTGGCTATACAGTGTCTGGTGGTAGGTGTTTTTCACTGCAGGAGCAGAAAACAAATTTTTGGTTTAGATTCTTTCCCTATTTTGGAAATGTGGAGATTTTGGAGGATTTGCTCAATTTAGGGCAGAGCAGGGGGAGGATAGCATCTTTCCCCCACTTAGAGGCAGGGGAAAAGGCTAACACCCAAAAGACATTGTGGAGAAAGAAATGACGAGTTCACAATTGATTGGATGTGTGGGACAAGGGATAGTGAGGAGTCAAAGATATCACTGATGGTGTAAATCTGGATAACTAGGAGGATAGCAATGCCCTTCAGTAATAGGAAAGGTCAGAAGAGAAGTGGATTATAGGGGGAAGAAGTAATGTCTGGTTTTGGATATGTGGCATTTGCGGAGCTTATGGGACATCTAGTTTGAAATGTCCAATAAGAAGCCAGTGTTGTGGAACTGGAATTCAAGAGAGACTAGGGTTGGATATATAGATCTGGGAAGCATCTGTTTAGAAATGATAATTGAACTCGTCAGAGCTGATGAGATCACATAGCGAAAGAATATAGAGAAAAAAGAGAAGAGGGACTAGAATAGAGCCAGATGTATGTAGAAGAGATGACTGTATGTTATTTGCCTCTGTCCTTTTTAATATCAGTTCTTTACCTCCCTCTACCCCGCCTCAATGGACTTATCTTGAGTTATTACTTATCCTCCTGGTTTGAGCAGCTTGCATCTTACTTAATGAGTGAAGCTAGGATGACTGGTTTTTAGATCCTAGGGATGGTTATGAATGAAGAAATATAGACTGTGGAGCACAGAGGGAGGGAAAATTTAAGTATTCAGAATCTGGGAGTTTTTCATCTGGTACTTAGATTCTTTTGCTGGAGATAACAGGCCTCATGGACAATATTATGAAGGGAATAAGACTGGTCACTACATAGAAGAAAATATAAGCCAAGAATATTTTTGTCCCTGAGGACTTTGGTGGTCCATGGCTAGGGTATCTGCTTTTTTAAAAAAAAAAAGTTATTTAAAAAAACACACAAAAACTTCTGATTTGACCTTGAAGAGCATGGTGGAAATAGCCCTATTTCTAAGGACCAGTTAAAGCTAAAAACTGGAAGCAGAGAGTCTCCATAGTTCTTTGTCTATGTCCACGTCTGTCAGTGGCAGGTGGGGACTACTTGTCCAATGTGGCAGAGACTGTGTGTTCAGCAGCCTACATGCAGAGCAGCATTCAGGAGAAACTACATTTCCAGAGTCCAGGTGATCAGGAACCAGTGGGGGCTACTTATCCAATAGAGTAGCATTCAATGGCAGAACTGTGTCTAGTAGAATAGGGTTCAGTGAACACCTTGGTGGAAAATAGCACGATGAGATGACATCACTAGAAGACATCAGTAGCCATCAAGCATCAATTGCCCTTCCAAATGAATGCCTTAGGCATATATCCTGTTCCCAAATGTTCTCTTAGTGTATGTCTTTCCATGTGAGTTCCCTATGGGTATCCATCCTTCCTACTGATGGTGTGGATATTTATGGGAAGGTGGGTCCTACTTAGGGGAAAATATTTGATTGCTGCTTTTCTTATGTCATGCTATGAAATGCTTTTTTGGGAACTAATCATGCCCTCTGGCTGACTATTAAAGGTAAACACATAGGTAGGGGCTCATGATTTATGGTTTTGAGTGGCTACAGATCCTCAAAATATCTATGTAAACATCTTTGAGGGACTCAAGCTACTAGTTGAGGGTAATGTCCTTAGGTTCCAAAATAGTTTTTTTTAATAGTTGTATACTGACTCTTCGCTGTATTATTTTGCTTTGTAAATAGCAAAACTTGTACATGTGGAACTGCTTGTTTCCTCCTTTATATTGGAAACATTTCAGAACTTATTCCCGGAGTCTGTGTGAATGAGCATAACAGGGTGTCATTTCTGGAAGGAAATTTTTATAAACAGTACTGTGAAGAAGACAGAAGTGGGAAGAAAGAAGAATATCTACTGGGGCAGGGTTGAAACCCATCTCACCAGGGGGTTGTTTGCAATTATTAATATTCTCTCTCAATCGATGCCCCAGATGTGGGACTTTCAGACAGTAATGTTCAGGCAGTTGTAAGATCTTTGCCCTTCTATAAATAAAGCAAACAAACATTTATTAAGTGTCTAATATGTTCTAGGCACTGTGCTAGGTGCTGGCAATAAAAAAGCCAAAAAGAAAGAAAGAAAGAAAGAAAGAAAGAAAGAAAGAAAGAAAGAAAGAAAGAAAGAAAGAAAGAAAGGAAGGAAGGAAGGAAGGAAGGAAGGAAGGAAGGAAGGAAGGAAGGAAGGAAGGAAGGAAGGAAGGAAGGAAGGAAGGAAGGAAGAAAGGAAGAAAGAAAGAAAAAGAAAAAAGAAAGAAAGAAAGAAAATAGTCTAGCTGGGGAAGACAATGTATGTATACAGAGTCATAAACAAAATAGATAATAGGTGACTTGGGGGAAGGAATTAGCAGGTATGATGGGGATCAGGCAAGGCCTTCTGAAGAGGAGTTTATGTTAAATCCTGGAGGTATAGGGAGAAATTGGAGTTTATTTAGAGAGTGACATGTGAGACCTGTTCTTTAAGAATATCACTTTGGCAGTTGTGTGGAGGGGGAGAGGATAGGCTTGAGACAGGGACCAAGTGTAAGGCTATTCCTCAGAAAAGTATTTTTAAATATATAAAATAAAATACATAAGATTACAAAGGGGATGTGGGAGAAGGAAAGGGAACAAGCATTTATTGCATATTTCCCTTCTGTGATTTCTCTCCATCAGGACTGACTACTTTCACCTTACAAAAATTTGGGGGGAGGAGGCAAAGGAATAAGAGAGCAATAGCATACTATGTGAGTTTCACTGGACCACATTTCTTAGGGATGGACGAAGGGGATGCATGACCTCCTTTCTCCCCCCGCTCAGATAATTGCCTATCTGTGCAACATATCCTTCAAAATACCTGTCCCTTAGATAAGCATTCTCCTCCATATTACAGATGTTCCATTCCTTGCTCTGATTCCTCCTGCCTTCCCATTGTACCAGGACCTGAAGACCCCTTTTTAAAAAAAGGAAGGAAATCTGGAGAAGGTGTAGATTTGTCATCTTCTAGAGAAGGGGTTCTTAATCTGAGATCTATCTATGATACATTTTAGGGGACCTGTGAACCTGAACGGGAAAAAATCATGTCTTTATTTCAATATAATTGGCTTTCTTCATAATCTTATGTATTTTGTTTTATGCACTAAAAAGATTATTCTGAGAAGGGCTCCATAGGCTTTACCAGATTGCCAGAGGGGTCCATGACACAAAAGGGTTAAAAATTCCTGTTCTATAGGGTGGAGGATTCACATAATTCCCAGCTTCACCACTACCTCAGTCGGTAAATTTAGGATTGTCACTTTACCCTTCAATACTTTCATTTCTGTTGCAGGGATGATCTTGTTCCCAAAGGATGAAATTTGCAAAGCTCTTTGAATACTAGGATGAAATTGATTGGGTAGATGGAAGCACATTATTATTTGAGCCTAATGCAACCAATGCAGCCTCTAAGAAAAGCAAACTTTTATTGATTTACCCTGTACAAAATAATGATACAGTCCTTTGCTATTATAAGCACTATTTCCCAGAAAAAGGGACTTTCTCAGACAGCTAAAAGATATAGTGAAACATATCGAGTTGAACCTATTTTAAGAAATTTTCAAAGTATTAGTTTTATTATCAATGGATTGATTTTATTTTTTAATTTTTTCAGCCTCCCTCCTGAAGGGTTTGAAGCATGCCAATATTGTGCTCCTGCATGACATTATCCACACCAAAGAGACCCTGACTTTTGTTTTTGAATACATGGTGAGTTGCTCTAGCATTTTACAAAGCACCAGGAAAAAGCCTGGTGCTTGTATAATGAATCTGTTAATATTTTATGGCATTATAAAACTTTTATTACAATGTGGAAGGTATTATGGAAAATTTCATTACTGTGATTAGCGGTGCCTTATTGCTTTTATTCCCATTCTCCTTTTACTTTTTACCCTCCACTTCTTAAGTGCCCCTTTCCCCTTTCTGACAATAGGTGCATAAGTCTCATTTGCTGGGGAAAACTTGTGATGCTTTAACATGATTACCTCTTTTTACCACTTCACTGTCTTATTAAGAACATGGTGAAATTGCTTTACCTTCCCACTCTACTCCACCTCCACTGGTGTACTTCTGATGATAGTTCTCTGACAAGCTAACTAAAGGAAAAGGTGTGTGTGTGTGGGGGGAGAGTTGCAGGGGGAACAGCTAAATAAGCATCAAGAAAACACACAGTGAAATATCCTAGGCTAGCATGTTCTGTTTCTCAGTGCACTGAGAATGAACATACAAATACAGCTGTATCCAGTGGCATCAGATTTAACCAGGATGTTATGTCTAGTTATGTTGAATGGGTCATATTATTTGTTGGAGAAGGCACTTGGTCATAGAGTCGATCTTTTCCAATACTAAACACAGGTTACATTTAGATCGCAGCAGATTGTTAAAAGCCCCAGAGATTAGCGCTCAGAATGTCTTCTTTTGAAAAAAAAATAGTTTGTTATTTTTGTTATTTCCAATTAATGAGAATTTTTGAAATGAATCCATCCTTTCTATTACTTCCCCCTTGAGTAATTTTCAAAACCCTCACTATTAACTGGGGCCTCAATATTTGGTGGACTAGATGACATCAAAACAAATTCTCACATTAGTTATGTCCCGAAATATGTCTCTTTCTGAATTTTAAATTCATCACCTCTCTCAGGAGGTATCATGTTTCACCTTCATTCTTTTGTACTTGTGGTTTATCATTGACTTGGTGAACGTTCTAAAAATCTTTCAAAGTTGTTTTCCACGATAATGTTATTGTAGAAATTGTTCTTCTACTTTCTGCTTACTTTATTCTGTATCAGTTCATAAAAGTCTTCCCATTTTCCTCTGAAATGGTTTCATTTAACCATTTCCAATTGCACAGTAATATTCCATTACATTTAGATAACACAAAATTTTTTAGCCATTTCCCAATAGGAGGACACTTCTTTTTTAATTTCTAATTTTTGGCTACCATGAAAAGAATTGCTATGAATATTTTTTGTACATTTAGTTCCCTTTCTTCCTTCTTTGATTTCTTTGGAGCATAGGCCTAGTAGTGGTATTGCTAGGTCAAAGGGCATATATAGTTTAGTCATTTTCCGGGTAGAGTTCCAAATTGCTTTCCAGAACTGCTAGACCAATTCACAGCTTTACCGACAGTGGATCTGTTTTCCTATAGCTCCTCCAATATTTGTCATTTTCTGTTTTTGTCATCTTTGACAGTCTGATAGGTGTGAGGAGATATCTCAAAGTTGCTTAAATTTGCATTTATTTTGTTGTTACTGATTTAGAATGTTCTTCATATGGTTGTTTTTTCTCTTTTAAAAATTATTTGTTTTAATTAGTTAAGATCTGCCTTGTCACCCTTCTACTTCAACTCCTTAAGAACACAAGAAAACAAAACCCTTTATAAGCATGTATAGTCAATCAAAACAAATTTCCACATTGGCCCGATCTGGACATATTGACCTCATTCTGCATTCTGAGGCCATTACCTCTCTTTCAAGAGTCAGGTAGCATATTTCCACATTCGTCTTCTGGAATCCTAGTTGGTCATTATGCTGCTTAGAGTTCAGCACAATAGTATTCCATCACATTGTATAACATAATTTGTTTATCCATTCCCATTCCTCATTTTATGAGCTCCTAGACCCAATTCCCATTCTTTGATACCTCAAAAAGATCTATGTTTTATGAACATTCTTAGAGGTTGTTTTGCTTAGGACAAATTCTTCCCTGAATATATCACCTTTCTAATTCTTCCTTGTCCCTTATCTCCTTTCTGTCCCACTTCCCTGTTGAATGAAATGAATTTCTGAATATGTGTGTGTATGAAACTATTCTAAGAATATGTATATTCTTAGAATATATGTATTAGTATATACACATACACACATATATTCTTCCTTCTTTTTATGAGATGAGAGTGAAGTTCAAGTATTAGTCATTATCCTCACCCCTTAGTCCTTGTTTTTTTGGATATTAACTTGTGCACTCTGATTATGTGAGATAATTTCCCCTAACTTTACTTTCCCTTCCCCCTACAATATATTCTTCTTCCCCCTCTCTTTCCACTTTTTTCTTATAATCATCAAGATAGAACAATTCTCAGGCCTTGTCTAAGTGGATTCTTTCTATGAACCCTGATGATAATAAGATTCAGAGGGAACACATATAATCTCCCCATATTTGAATGTAAGCAGTTCATTCTTATTTAGTCCTTTAACTTTGTTCATTTATGTTTATACCTTTTTATGTTTCTCTTCACATCTGTGTTTGAAAATCAAAGTCTCTCTGTAGATCTGGTCTTTTCATAATGTTTGGAAGGCCTCTATTTCATTAGAGATCCATTTCTCCCCTATAGCATTACATTCACTTTTACAGTAATTTGTTGTAATTCTTGGCTGTAAGCCCATATTCTTTGCCTTCTGGAATAACATAGTCTAAGTTTTCTGCTTCTTTCTAATGGTGGCTATGAAATGCTATGTGATTCTGCCTGTGGCTCCTTACTTAGTATTTGAATTCTTTCTGGCTATGTACAGTATTTTTTCTTTGATCTGGAAGCTCTGGATTTTGGCTATGACTTTTCTGGGAGTTTTAATTTTGGGGTTTCTTTCAGGATGCAATTGGTGAATTCTTTCTATTTCCACTTTGCTTTCTGGTTTGAAGAGATATGGGAAGTTTTAATATTTCTTGAAATAAGATAACTCACCTCTTATTTTTGTCATGGTATTCAGTTAGTACAGTGATTCTTACATTTTTTTCTTCTCAACCTTTTTTCCAGGTCAATTGTTTTTGCTATAAAGACATCTTACATTTTCTTCTTATTTTAGCCTCTAACTTTGTTTTAATATTTCTTGTTTTCTCATGAAGTTATTAATTTCTATTTGGTCCATTCTAATTTTCAACGGTGTTTGTTGCTTGGGCAGGGTTTTGTACCTCTTGTGCCAAGCTATTAATTTCCTTTCTAATTCCTTCTTCCATAGCTCTGATTCATTTCTAAAATTTTTTCCTCAAGTGGTGTCATTACATTTATTTTTTTATTATTTATTTTTTTTTTAGTGAGGCAATTGGGGTTAAATGACTTCCCCAGGGTCACACAGCTAGTAAGTATTAAGTGTCTGAGGCCGGATTTGAACTCAGGTACTCCTGAATCCAGGGCTGGTGCTCTATCCACTGCATCAGCTAGCTGCCCCTGTGTCATTACATTTATAAACATATTTTTAAACTTAAAAAAAAAACAAACCCCAAACCTTGCTTCATTTCTTCTAGGAGCTCTGGTTGAATTTGTGGCCAAGCTTTGTTTTCCTCTTAGGCCTTGCTTGTAGATGTTTTGGAATCATTCTTTTCTTCTGGGTTTGTGTTCTGAGCTTCCCTGCCACTATAATAGCTCATTATGGTGGGGTTCTATTTTTTTATTTTCCCATTCTTCCAGTCTGCTTCCTGACTTGAGACTTGATGTTAAGGCACTTCTGGAGGCAAGGTCTGGATTGGTCCTGTTGTTGCTTTCTTGGGTATTAGGTATTGTATTATTTCAGGATCTCAGGGAAAGGCTGAAGGCCTGCAAGCTTTCAGTACTCCCCAAGTGATATGATCCAGAGAAAAGTCTGATTACTGACCCCCTGGTCTGAGCTTTGCAAGTTCCTGACTTGTGTTTGGGTCTGTGCAAGAATAAAATGCCGCTGGATTCCTCCTTTCTCAACCAGTTGGAAAGCTCCTTTGGCTTAGAGAGGTGCAAGTGTAGGATCTCCTTTGATCTGGAATTCCTGCCTTGTCTGGACTTCCCTCCTGTGCAGGTTAGACCAGGTGCTAGAACTGAGATACAGTTCTGCTCTTGGGGCTGAAGCAAACTATTATTGCTGGCCTCTGAAGTCTCCACGTACACAACCCGTGGCTTCCCTACCAAGGAGCGCCACCGCTATGTGGCGAATGGCTTATAAAGTTGAATCAGTAGCATATGTATCTTGAGAACAAAACCTTTATCAGAAAATAATTATTGCTATTAACCAGCTACCTATTTGCTTTCTAATTTCCACTGAATTAGATTTCTTAGAACATATTCTGAAGGTTGTCTGCTATTTACCTAAAAGTTGGTACTTGTACATGCTAACTTTATTTTTTTTTTCGTTCTTTCATTCTTCCTGCTCCCACTGTCTCATTTAGCATACTGACCTGGCCCAGTATATGTCTCAACATCCAGGAGGTCTTCATCCTCACAATGTCAGGGTGAGTACTTTAGGGGTGTGGTAAAAAAAATGAAAGTTTTTAACAGTCGGTTAGGATAACTGAAAGACATGTTTCTTTGAAACAGAAGAATTTTGAAATGCATTTTCATTCTCAAAACAGGTCATGCCAATTATCATGATACCAAACAAGTGAACAGAGGTCACTTCCCCAATTTCAACAACAAAAAGTACAAATGAAAGGAAGTGTTGGGAGATAAAACTGAACGTTAGGCTGGCACTGAATTGGGCAGGGACTTGACTGTCAAACTAAGGAGTTTACTTTGTGCTATGGAAAATGGAAAATCATGAAATTGTTTGGTTTGGTTTAGTTTTCGAGTGGCATGATCATAGCCCTGCTTTTAGAAGATTGACCTGGCACCAGTGTGGAAAATGGACTGGAGGAGGGAGGGACCAGTGACTAATACATGTAGTCAATAGGTTGGGAAAGGCCTTTGGATTTAGTGATTGAGGTTTTTGTTAACAGTCGAGGGAGCAATTTCAGTAGAAAAGCCTTTGGATGTGGTGACTGAAATTACTGGTGATGTTTGAGAGAGCAGTCTTCTTAGAGTGGTGGGGACAGAAACTAGATTGCAGAAGATTAAGGCGTGGATGCGGACTAATGTGATAGCAGCTAGTGAAGAGCGCTCTTCTACGCTAGCAAGGAAAGAAGAAGCAGCATGTTTAAGGAAAGGAGAAAGCTGAATTATATTGGGGGCAGAAGTGAAAGGAACCAGAGGAGAGGAAGAGGTTGAAAGTGCTGGAATGAGAGTGGATAATCCCAGCATTCATAGTCTATGCCCCAAACAAAATGAAGAAGGGCTGGGCCAGGGGCAAAACCCAATGAATCTATTCTATGATCTCTTGATCTCTTTCCTTTTCTTTTTATTCTTTCTCTTGGTCTGCTCTGTCCTTTTCTTAGCCTTATCCTGCTTTGCCTCCTGGATAAATTGGCTTCTATCATATCTCACCTTAACTCTCACTTTCTGTGAGAGGCATTTCCTGATCTGGCTCTTTGCTTCCCCACTTTGGTTTGTGAGTATCTCTCATTTACACCATCTACATCTTGTGTGCACATAGTTGTTGGCAGGTTGTTTATCCCATAAGAATAGGAGTTCTTTGAGACAGGGATCGTGATTTTGCCTTTAAAATAAAAAAAAAAAATTTTGTATCCCCAATGCAAAGTGCTATTCTTGGCTTGTATGTAGTAAATGCTTAATAAATGCTTGTTGGTTATTTCCTTTCTTCTTCCTTACTTTGCCCTCTTCCTTATCCTGTCCCATCTCCTTTTTTCTTTCTTCCCTTCACTTTGAAGTATTTCCTATTGTAGCATATTTTTTCTGCTATCCTTTCTTTTACCTTTTTTTCCGATACTTACTTTTCATTACCTTTTTCACATGTCATTTATATTTGTGATACCTGCAGTTAAACTTTCAACTCACTTCCAGTTGGCTCCAGCTTTACCCATCCCACTGTTCTCTACATTGCATAACTAAGCAGGCCTCTTCACAATAAGAGAAGGCATTGACAAATGTCATGGAACTAGTGGAAATCTGGCATGGGCAGAGAACAAGGAAATTTTCACAAGATTGAATATTATATGAATATAAAAAACCAGCAAAGCTTCTATAACTTCTATGACAGGTAACCTATAGAAGGTAATTTAAGTGATTTGCCCAAAGTAAATAGTGTGTCTAATGGCTCAAACATTTCTGGCTCCTGCTTCTGGGTCAGGCCATGCCAATCATTAACTCTGGTTTCAAAGTCTTATATGCCACTGACAGCTGAGCACTGGACTTGGCACGTCTCTGAGATGCCCAGGTTCCCTGATAGGG
The DNA here is from genome assembly GCF_019393635.1 of Dromiciops gliroides. Taxonomy (NCBI): domain Eukaryota; kingdom Metazoa; phylum Chordata; class Mammalia; order Microbiotheria; family Microbiotheriidae; genus Dromiciops; species Dromiciops gliroides. The sequence continues at coordinate 88,822,660 of NC_057863.1, read as the reverse complement.
TGGAAAAATTGATTCATCTGTTCAATTCTGCCACCGTCTCCATGTCACCAGGAATGCGAGGGCTGATACTTTCTTTTCTGAACTGTAGGAACATGCTCTGGGCTGGCATAATCTTCTTGAACACCAGTGTTAGCTTTTGAATTCTCCATTGCCAGTGGCATTGGAAGAAATAGCAAAAGACACTTAGGATATTATATGTTTTTTTCCCTTCTTATTGGCTTCTGTACTTGTGGAAAACTGATTGGAAGGTGATAATTTTTCTAATTCCTAGGCTTTATGGCCACATAAGACATTTCTTAATTTGGTATGGAAATGGTTTCTTTTCTCCTTTTTCCTCCTTCATTCCTTTTCTTTCTATGTCTCATTTAATTTTATTTTTCCCAGTGTCTTCTCTTGTTTTTAGTTTCCTTTCCTTGTTAATCCATCATCTGTAGTCTTTTCCTTATAGTTTCAAATATGAACCTAGGATTGTTAAAATAGACAAAAAGCTAACTATGACTCCATTTCCCACAGTCAGTTGACTATGTCTTTCTTTCCCAGTCCATGGTCTGTTATTTTAAGGATATCTGAGATACAATAAAATTTAAACCCTAGAGAACCATTTCCAGGTTAGTACTTATCTTGAGCTAAGTGCAATGCTGGGAAAGTCGACTTGTCTTTGGATTTTTTAGGTGATTTTTTTTCCGAAAGACCGATGACTAATGCAGGAGTTTAAGCTGAAATTTTAAAGATTAAAAAAGGCCCCTTCTTCTGTATCAAGGAGCTAAGTCTGCTCCTTCCCCAAACTTCCCTATTTCTGGTAATATTGGCACCATCTTCCCACTCTCCCAGCCTTATTACCTAGGAGTTCTCCTTGATAGCTTTCTCTTCTTTTCTCCACACATCCAATTAGTTGTCAAATCCTGTTTACAATATTTCATATCTAGTCTTCCCTCTCCACCCAATTCCTATTGTAGCCACTGGTGCAGGCACTTGTCTCTTCTCACTTGAACTATTCTAATACCCTTTTTTTTTTTTTTTTTTTTAGTGAGGCAATTGGGGTTAAGTGACTTGCCCAGGGTCACACAGCTAGTAAGTGTTAAGTGTCTGAGGCTGGATTTGAACTCAGGTACTCCTGAATCCAGGGCCAGTGCTCTATCCACTGCGCCACCTAGCTGCCCCTCTAATACCCTTTTAACTGGTCTTCCTTCTGCTAGTCTTTCTCTTTCCAATTCATCCTTTATACCACTGTCTAAGTAATATTCCTAATTCACACTTATGATCTTATGTACTCTTCCACTTAAAAACTTTTAGTGACTCGCAATTGCCTGCTGAGCAAAGTATAAACTGCCCTTAGAATGTCTTGAAAACCAGGCCTTCTATAATCTGCCTCCATTTTCTCTTTCCAAACTGATTTAATTCCTGGTCACCTCAATCTCCTTGCCTTTGATTATTCTGCCCCTGAACCTGGAATAGAGTCTTCCCTTTCTGCCAGCCAAACAACTCACAGAAATGCAAAATCTCTGGGTTGGGATGAATTGCACAAACTGTTTGATCTGACCAAAAATTATATTGATAAATGATTTCCCTTTTACCCAATCATATGAAAGTGATGGATATCACCCTCCTCAGGTGTGAAAGTAACACTTTGCCCAAATCTCCCCTTTCGCAGATTCCATTTTCCCATGCAGAATAGTGAGTTGTATTCCTATCTTTTGGCCCCTCCTCCCTTATTAAATTTTAAGCTTCTTGAGAGCAATACCTATGACATGTAGTGCAGAGTCTTGCACATAGTTAAGCATAATAAATGCTAACAATTAGATAGAAATTAATAATGAGAAGCCAGAAAATGAGAGATTTTGTTGTTGTTTTGGATCATGGTCCAGTGACCTTACTGTGCTATTTTTAAAAAAAATCTTAGTTTTTGTTTCCCTCAAAGCATAATTTAACCATCCTCTCTTAGAAAACTGTTTTTGATTTAAAGTGGATATTAACACATGATAGCACAGAACTGCTTAGGTATGATGGTTATTCTTTCCAGCTCTTCATGTTTCAACTTTTGCGGGGCCTGGCTTATATCCACCATCAACACATTCTTCACCGGGATCTGAAACCTCAGAACTTACTCATCAGTTATCTTGGAGAACTCAAATTAGCTGATTTTGGTGAGTCAATCTCTCCTTCCCTGGGTCTCATTCTCATTTATGAACAATGACGCTTTTGTGTGCACATGTTTATTTATCCAGTGCATTGGCTAGATCTGGCCTTTGGAAACGTGGGGCCCCAGGAGACATAGTACTTGGTGAGCATCTCAAACTTCTATAGAGCATGAAAGAGGTAGAGATGCTGATTTGGGTCATGTCAGCTCTCTAGTTAGACGCCAAAAGTTGGGATCAAGTCTATAAGACAATACTCTTTATTTGAATAGTGGCAGCAAGCCACATTACATGAAGGTAGCCAGCATGGAGGAGGAATTTCTAAACTATAGGGTTCTCGAGGGTCCCTCACCCAGTGGAAATCCTGAATCAGAACTAAAACACTAACTCTCAGGATAATTTGGGAATATTATAGAAAGGGAGGATGAAGAGGTCAACTTTAGACCATACTTTTCCAGAGTTATATTGTGGTATACTTGTCCAAACAGTCAAGTTCTGGGTGCTTGCCTTGTAGCAAGCTACAAGTATAGGCTATCAGAGCAGAAAAAAAATACTAACTCTGTATTTTTGGCACAACTGCTGATTTTTTAATTAAAAATTTAATTATATTAAATTTAATAATTTAGTTAAATTTTAAATTTAGCATTAGGAAGATAAAGCATTTCTTTTTTAGAAAGAGAGGTATTAGAGTAGCAGAGCCTCTCTTACCCTCATGTCTTTATGTCTCATATCTTAGATTTGTCTAAATCCCCTTCTTTGGTCCATTACAATCTGATTCTTAGGGAAGGTAGAATTATTGAAAAAAATCCAGAAATAGAAGGTCACTAGAATGATATAGTGTGATAAGAGAAACTTTGATGAAATGAGCCAAATTGATCTACTGATCTGTTTTTTGAGTGTCTGCTCTTTCTTCTGTCCTCTCCCATGACTTGTTCACCTCTGTGGCAAAATCAACCACCATGTTTCTATGGGACATATAAATATAATTACTTGCATCTGTTTTTTTTTTTTTAACATAATCTGGCAGGTCTTGCTCGGGCTAAGTCAATCCCCAGTCAGACATATTCTTCGGAAGTGGTGACGCTGTGGTATCGTCCTCCAGATGCATTGCTAGGAGCCACGGAATACTCCTCTGATTTGGATATCTGGTAAGAATGATACTAAGGCATTTCATGCCTTAAGATTACCTGCAGGGGGCAGCTAGGTGGATAAAGCACCAGCCCTGGATTCAGGAGGACCTGAGTTCAAATCCAGCCTCCGACCCATGACACTTACTAGCTGTGTGACCCTGGGCAAGTTACTTAACCCTCATTCCCCTCCCTCCCCCCCCCAAAAAAAAAGATTACTTGCAAAGTCTGGTTCTGTCATGTGTGCTATATTTTTAACTCCTTAAGGGTAAGAGCTGTGTAGTCTTCTCTAATCTTCTAGGAAAAATAAAAACTACGTAGAAAAGTTAATTCATCAGAGACCAGTGGAGGTAAAACACCACAAAAACAGCAAGAAAGGAAACCCTTATTCTAGTCTGATTATGAAATCTTGCATTAATCAGCAAGCATTTATCAAGCAACCTCTTTTGTATGTCACCTATTTTTTCTGTCTCTTGTTTTCTTGATTTGTAAAAATGGGATGATAATACTTGCCCTTCTTCCTAACTCACAGGAAATGTTGGAATGATTTTCCCCATGCAATGGTGGGAGCCACTTTGGGGCTTCATAGTAAAATGGGAGGATTGTGGAGCCTCCTAAGATGGAGTGTTTAGTCCAAGACATTAAAGGTTGTCTCTGTACATTGAGATATTGAAGGCATCTGTCTTGCACACCCAGAACCATCCTAGCCATTTAGAGTTCTCCCTTTTAGATGTGTTATGATTTGGAGTTACATTCAACTTCTCATAAGAGAAGAAGAAAATAATTACGATATTCATGGCATTTTTCAACTCCCTTGGGAGAACAGTATGAGAAAGATACAAGGTACTACTGATATTATTCATAAACCTAAATGTTAAATACCAGTGGCCTGGAAATATTTCTGTTGTTCAGTCATTTCAGTTGTGTCTGACATGTTATGACCACATTGGGGAGTTTCTTGGCAAAGATACTGGAGTGGTTTGCCATTTCCTTCTCCAACCCATTTTACAGATGAGGAACTGGGGCCAACAAGGTTAAGTGACTTGCCCAGGGTCATACTGCTAGTGTCAGAGGCCAGATTTGAACTCAGGAAGATGAGTCTTCCTGACTCCAGGGCCAGCACTCTATCCACTCTACCACTTAGGTCTCCCAAAGACTTGAAAAGGGCAGCAGAAGTGCTACACCAATACCTCCGCAGATAGTGTTTAACATCCCAGTATAATTTCAGGAAAGATAACCTGAAAGTCAAATTGCATATGCACCCATCAATTGGTACTGCTCTCCAGTGACATTTCCTAGGTTTCTCTGGCACTTTGGAATTTTGTAGTATTGCCACAGTATTACTAATAATTACATATCCAGTACAATGGAAATGCAGAGAATGACTAGAAAGTAAAATGGAGCTAAGTTGTTCTTCACCAGTGAGTTCCTCAGCATCATTGCCCCTGAATAATGAAAATGGATTTGAAAAATTCAAACTAAACTCATTATTTCTTATTACTTTTCTCTTTCTCCATTAAACTCTTACCTTAATGCTTCTTGGTGGCTCAAGGTTCATCCTGAGTTCTCAAAAGTTATCACAGGAAAGCTTTGGCTCTGGCAGGTCTGGATCCACCCAGGAATAGTATGTACTTAACCTTTGAATGTCAGACTTGCTATTTTCAGAGAGACTCAACCTCAGAATGTGTTACCCGCCTGGTATTGGCCATTTGGGACCCTAGCAACTCATGAAGACCAAAAGACGTTTACTGAAGTATAAAAGGACTACAATTTGCATCTATGGATGATGAAATCACAGATTCTTGAAGTGTTGAAGTTTTGTTATACTCTAACCCCAATAATGTGCCAGCCCCTACAATGGGGCACCTAAGTGGATAGAGAACTATCTTGGAGTCAAGAAAACTCATCTTTCTCAATATTCTGGCCTCATACACTTAATAGCTATGTAACCCTGGGCAAGTCACTTAACCCTGATTGCCTCAGTTTCCTCATCTCTAAAATGAGCTCCAGAAGGAAATGGCAAACCAAGCCACTCTAGTATCTTTGCCAGGAAAACCCCAAATGGTGTCATAAAGTGTCAGACACAACTGAAATGAATGAACAACAAATTGTTGGATAGGACTGAAAAATGACTGTCAACAACATAATGTGCCAAATACAATGTGAGACTAGAACAATCACCACTTTACTGGTGAGTTTATTGAATTAAGATTCTCTTAACAGGGCAATCACAGGACACTGGGATTTAAGTTAGGATTTTTTTTTTCTTTTACTATGGGGAGACGGTGGGTCTGGGTGGGAAAGGACATGAGGGCAATGGAGAAAGGGGAGGAGAAGAGGATTGCTAATTGAAGGAAAGAAAGAAAAAACTAATCCTATTCTATTGGACCATGTAATCCCCAAGGAATCTAAATGGAATTCCATTTGCAAAGGCATATGACAGTGGGTGTTAACTCTTTTGTCTTCAGTAACTTAATTTTAATAAACAATGTATTATAAAAGTTCCTTCATAGCAGCAGTGTCAGTGGTGGGGTATACATAAAGTTAACAGCTTAACAGCACCTTGGTTAGATTGTAGAAAATATCTAAGTAGGTTTTACTAATAGTCCCAGCATTCTTTAATCCTCTAGCATCTTTCTCTCTTTTTGATATCCTTTTCAGGCCCTAAAAAGATCCAATTAGGGAGGCTTTAGCAAGAATAACACAGTATTTTAGGAAGATTACACTGGGTTTTAGGGAAGATTTTGCTTTGGAATAAAAAGTCCTCTACACAGAGCTGATTTTAGGCAGCTACTAGGCTTATTGAAAAAACTCAGGTTGTCTCTGATGGATATGTTATGTACAGTTAAGCCTCTTAACAGTTATGTGAACCTTCTGAAGTAAAGGGAAAATAAGAAGAAAAAAAGAAGAAAACCAGTCTAATTTATTATTTGAAATAACTTGCCATCTCCATATATTGTGCTATTTTAAAATCATTTCAACACCAAAAAATAAAAAAAAAGTGATTATGGAGCAGCTAGGTGGCACAGTGGATAGAGCACTGGCCCTGGATTCAGGAGGACCTAAGTTCAAATCTGGTCTCAGACACTTGACACTTACTAGCTGTGTGACCCTGGGCAAATCACTTAACCCCAATTGCCTCACCCCCCCCAAAAAAAGTGATTATTCTTTTCCCCAAGAAACATCTTATATATGTTACATGTAGCTTCGGAGGGCAAGGACTTAAACTTTCTAAAATACTTCCTTTAGGATTTGACTTAGGAATTTAAGGAGTGTTGCTCTCTTAAGGGAAGATTTATTCAGTGCAACTAGAGAGAAATTTAAGGAGATAGCAAAGAATTTCTGAGTTATTATCTTTTGCTGAAGTTATGTAAAGATACAAGTGACTCTGTAAAAGAATCCATTGCATTTCTCCTTTCTGGAAGGGTTTACTGTTGGATGTCAATAATATCTTCTCCTAAAATAGTTGCGAACAAGTAAAAAATGGGTAAAGTATCTAGTGATCCTTGTGGAGAAAATAAATCTGAAAAATAGCAAATCTGAAAAATGAAGGCAAATTAAAGCTTCTCTTATCATTGTATTGATATTGATATATAAACTCCCTTTGGAACTTTTCCAGTGCTAAAATATAACTGTTGGATATAGTTTGGATTTTAATGCAATTTTACATTTTTAATGCAATTATCACCTGCCTTTCACTTCAGTTCTAGAATTGTATGTAATACAGGGTGTCCCAAAAATCTTATTACCATTTTAAACTGCTTTTAAAACTTAAAATGGCAGGGCAGCTAGGTGGCGCAGTGGATAGAGCACCGGCCCTGGATTCAGGAGAACCTCAGTTCAAATCCGGCCTCAGACACATGACACTAGCTGTGTGACCCTGGGCAAGTCACTTAACCCCAATTGCCTCACACAAAACAAAAACAAAAACAACAAAAACAAAACTTAAAATGGCACTAAGATTTTTTGGATACTCTATATATGAATAGACTAAATCAGTGCTACACCTTGAGACTATGGGATAGTACTCCCTAAGGTATTCTCAATTTGACTCTCCCCACCAAGAACCAAGAGATTGTGACTGTCTACTTGATGAAAATGGAAAAATTCAATCAAATCTTAATATCTTATCTCATCAATACTAACAACTTCATCATCTGGCAGTACCTGAATAACTGGCTTCAAGGTGTCAAACATCTGGATAAAAGTGCAAAATCAAAATAGCTCCAGGAATAGGACACCAGACCTAGTGAATTTAAAACTTCAAAGGTATTATGGAATGGTCCAACAAGGGAACTTCATTCGAAGTTCCAGAAACCAAAAATAACATTAAAAGGCAACAAACCTCTCCGAAGCCATGCAACAAAACATTCTTGGGGATAAAAAGAAGCCAGGTTTAAATCCTAGAATGATGCACATGTGTTTATTTGAGCCTTGTTGAAATGCCTAAGACATAATCCTGGTAGTCAACTACTTGAACCCTCTTACTCCATATCACTCAGAAGACTCTTAATAAGAACTAGTATTAATAATAAAATCATTCTTGTTCATTTTTGGCCCATGGGAGTCATTTATAAGCATGACTACCCAGGAAGGAAAACATATTTCATTAGAGTTAAACATTTTGTTTCTCTTCTCAGAAACTGAATAATTGAATTTAAGTGAGAATGTATGATTTAAAAAAAATTATATATTATGTTCCTAGCTGCAGAGTGTTTTCTCTTTTCAAAAGAATTCTCTAAAAGATGAACTTTTTTGGCAGGAGCCCTTTATTGTCATAGCAACATTATTGGCCCAGGTTTCTTTGTTTTCCTTCTTTTAAAGATATATCCTGGGGGCAGCTAGGTGGTGCACTGGATAAAGCACCAGCTTTGGATTCAGGAGGACCTGAGTTCAAATCCAGTCTCAGACACTTGACACTTACTAGCTGTGTGACCCTGGGCAAGTCACTTAACCATCATCCCCCCCCTCAATATATATACATATGTATGTATGTATATCTCCTTCTCCTTCCCTCCTCCCTTAGTCATTGAGCCCTCTTTTGTAACAAAGAGTTAAAAAAAGAGAGGGGGAAAAACCCACAGTCTGGCAAAACTAACCAACATATAAACCAAGTCTGACCATCCATGAGGTGTTCTGCTTCCATAGTCCTCTACCTCTGCAAAGAAGGGAGAAAAAGATTTTTTTTCAGGTCTTATTTGGAGCCACATTTTGTCATTATCATCACATTACATTCAGTTTCAAAGTTTTTTGATGTGGTAGGCGTGGTTCTTTCCATTTATATTGTTGTAGTATTGTCTATATAATTTTCTACATTTCACTTACTTCACTTCTGCTTCTCTGAATTCATGCTAGTCATCCATTCTTACAGGATAGTAATATTTCATAACATTCATATACCTTCATTTGTTTAACCAGTCCATAATTACCCTTTATCCAAGATTTCTAACAATAGGTATTCTTGAATGACTGTCTCTGAACATTTTTCTAGGAAAGTAACCATGAGTCAGGTCTAGTTTTGCACATATGTGATAGTTAATACCCCCCCCATTTCACATACTGGTGCCACATTTTAGTAAAGATATTTATAAACTTGAGAATATCCAGAAAAGACAAACCAGGTGGTGAAGGTTAATATCATATGAAGATGGGGGCAGCTAGATGGCACAGTGGATAGAGCACCGGCCCTGGATTCAGGAGTACCTGAGTTAAATCCGGCCTCAGACACTTAACACTTACTAGCTGTGTGACCCTGGGCAAGTCACTTAACCCCAATTGCCCCTCAAAAAAAACAAAAACAAAACCAAAATATCATATGAAGATTAGTTGAAGGAGAGAGGGATGTTTAGCAAGAGGAAAGGGCCCCATGGGCAATCATCTTTTTAAAAATTAAACTATGTTATGGAAATGGTTGTTTTATTCCAAAAATTAAAAAAAAAATTTTTAAAGGGGAAGAGGAAGAGTTGAGGGGAATATAAAAATTGTCTTTAAGTATTTTAAGGACTGTATTATGGAGAAGGGATTAGATTTGTTCTGTTTGGCCCTGGGAAGGCAGAACTAGAAGTGGGTAGAATTAGGAAAATATTAAATTTAGATTCGATGCAAAGAAAAACTATAATTAGAACTATTGAAAATTGGAATGGGCTACCTCAAAAGAAAGTGGGTTTCCCCCTCACTGGAAGTCTTCAGGGAAGGGTCAGGTGACCTCTTGTCAGATTTGTTATAGAGAGAATTCTTATTCCCATACAAAATGAACTAGATGACTTCTGGGATTCTGTCCAATTTTCACATCCTGGAATTCATGTAATGTCCTCAAAGGTACCAAAGTCACTTTTTTCTCTTTTTTAGGGGAGCAGGCTGCATATTTATTGAAATGCTCCAGGGCCAGCCTTTATTTCCTGGAGTTTCTGATATCATTGAACAACTAGAGAAGATCTGGGCGGTAAGAAAAAGGATATCTTATTCCCAAAGAGAAACATACATAAGTTTTAAACTTTGAACTATCTACCCTGAGGAGGACTATAACAACCTAGTGTCATTGAGGTATTGATTGTATATTGGGCTTGATTAAGGGTATAGGTTGGGCATGGTGGTACATACATGTAATTGACATTACTAAGAAGACAGACTGGTCAATCCCTCCTTGAATTTGGGAGTTTTAAGCTATAGTAGGGCTAGAGCTGATCAGATGTCCACACTGTTACCAATATGGTGAGTCTATGGGAGCAGGGGTAGAGGGGAGAACCAGCGAGTAGCAAAATGACCCAAGTTGAAAATGGAGCAGGTCAAGATTCAATCAGATGGTATGAATTTATGAGGGGCTGCTGCCCTTTGGACCTGTATAAAATAGGGAAACCCAGTCTCAAATCAAGGTACGTGAACTGTAGTATGTGCCATAGTTATAAACCTCCTAGGTAAGGTCATTGTGGTCCTACTATGATCTTATAGTAGTCCATGAACCTTTCTTACTCTTGAAGGTCAGGTCTTTATGCTCTCTTTCATGACCTCAACCCATGATTTTCTCCCAGAACTAATTTTTGTTACTATAAGATAGTAGTAATGTTTGATAAACTTAAAAAATATGAATTACTGTTTTGAGAACAACTGCTATGAAAACTAGAAAACGGTTTGGCAGACATTAGGTTTAGATTGCTTTATTATATCAAATATCACAATAAGTCTAAAATGGATATGTTACCTGAATATAAAAGATCAAAACATTTTTAAAAATAGAGAACAGAAGGACATACTGTTCAAAACTATGATTAAGGGGAGATTCTTAGCTAAAAAGGGGATAGAAAAGATTGCAAAAAAGATTAAAACTGGCTATTTTGACTGCATAAAACTAAAAAGTGTTTTACCCAACCACAATTAACAGAGAATAAAAGAAACTGTTGAATGAGAAAAAATATTTGCATCAACTGTCACTGATAGAAAGAAGTCTCATATCCAAAATCTATAAAGAATCAACAAAAATATATAAAACCAAGAGTGATTCCCTAATACATAAGTATTTTTAGAACACACAGTCTTCAGAAAAAGAAATAGAATCACAAATTGTATGTTGCCATTTGAAAATATGCTTTAAATCACTAATGGTAAAATAGCTAAAATTTATATAATTGGATATCACTTTGAAATTATGGAACAGAAGTACATTAGTGTACCTATTCTCTCATGCCCTTTATAGCATGTTGCTTTCCTATTCTGTCATCTTAGCCAACCTGATGGAAATGAGGGTGGTAACTTAAGAGTTGTTTTAATATGCATTTCTCTAAGTATTAGGGAGTTAGAGCATTTTTTCATATGATTATTGATAGATTTTATTTCTTCCTTTGAAAACTGCCTGTTCTTATCTCATGACTACTTGTTCATTTAGGAATGACTCTTATTTTTATACATTTGATACAATTCTTAAATATTTTAGAAATGACACTTTTATCAGAGAAATTTACTGCAAAGATTTTTTCTATTTTCCTGCTTTTCTTCTGATTTTAGCTACATTGGTTTTGTGCAAAAACTTTGAAATTTTATGTAATCAAAATTGTCAGTTTTACCTTCTGTGAATCTCTCTATCTCTTGTTTGGTCATGAACTCTTCCTCTATCCATAGATCTGACAGGCACGTTTTTCCATACTCTACTAATTTGGATATGAAATCATCTTTTATGTTTTAATCATATATCCATTTTGAGATTATCTTGGTATATGGTGTGAAATATTGGTCTATGCCTAGTTTCTGCCAGACTATTTTCTACCCACAATTTTTGTCAAACAGTGAGTTCTTGTGAACTATACAATGTTACTGTGTTCATTTATTTATGTACATTTAATTTGTTCCAGTGATCAACATCTCTAATTATTATCCAATGACAAATTATTTTGATGATTACAATTTTCTGCATGTGTTTGTGAGTTTTTTATGCCCTAATACATCAATTTTTTTGTGGCTGAGAAACAGATATACTTTTTTCTATTCCCCAAAAAAATTCTGCAAAGATCTATCTAAAATTCTATTCGACTCCATAATGTCCTTTTTGTTTATTTTATGTTTAGATTTATCTAGGTCTGAGAGAGATAGACTGAGGTCCCCCACTATTAGTTTTACTTTCTTATTTCCTCATGTAACTCATTTAACTTTTGCTTTAAACATTTAGATGCTATGCCATTTGGTGCATATATGGTTAGTATTGATATTAATTCAGTGTCTATGGTTCTTTTAAGCTAAATGTAATTTCCCTGTTTGTCTCTTTTAATTAGGTCTATTTTTGCTTTTGTCCTGTCTGAGATCATCATTGCTACCCCTTCCTTTTTTGCTTTATTTGAAGAATAATAGATTCTTCTCCAGTTCCTTATTTTAACTCTATGTGTATATTTCTGTTTCAAGTGTATTTCTTGTAAACAACATAATATTGGATTTTGGTTTCTAATCTATTAGGGTCTGCTATTCTGTTTTATTGGTGAGTTTATCCCATTCACATTCACTGTTATGACTACTAACTGTGTATTTCCATCAAACCTATTCTCTTATTTTTATCCTTCTTTAACACTTACCTTTTTATGAGTTGATTTCACTTCTGACCACTGCCTCCCTTAAGCTACTCTTCCTGTTACCCCTCTCTGATCCCTTTCCCTCCTATTTCCATATTGGATAAGCTGAGTTTCTGTACACAAATGTACATGTAAATGTATTCTTCTCTCCTTGAACCAGTTCAGATGAGAGTGAAGTTCAAGTTTTGCCTGACCTCCATTGTACAAACCCTTCCCTGCATGCTTTTTTGTGTGAGATCATTTTCCCCATTCTTCCTCTCCTTTCCCTCCTCTCCCAGTGAATCCCTATTCCTCACCTTTACATTCTACTTTTGAGATCATCCAAACATAATGGAATCACACGTAGGCTTTCTATCTAATTATACTCCCTCAAAGACCCCTGGAGATGATAAAGTTCTTAGGTGCTACATGTATTATCTCCCCATATAAAAATGTAAGCGGTTTAATCTTGTTGAATCCCTTATGATTTCTCATTCACCTTTGCCTTTTTATGCTTCTTTTGAGTTCTGTTTTTGAATGTCAAATTTTCTATTTCATCTCTGGTATTTTTTGTTTTGTTTTGTTTTGTGGGGCAGTGAGGGTTAAGTGACTTGCCCAGGGTCACACAGATAGTAAATGTCAAGTGTCTGAGGCCAGATTTGAACTCAGGTCTTCCTGAATCCAGGGCTGGTGCTTTATCCACTGTGCCACCTAGCTGCCCCCTCTGGTATTTTTTAAAAATCAGGAATGCTTGTAAATCCTCTATTTTATTAAATATCCATTTCCCCCTATTGAATTATACTCAGTTTTGCTGGGTAGGGTATAGTTGGTTGTAATCCTAGATCCTTTGCCTTCAGGAATATTATATTCTAAGTCCTCCTTTTCTATATAGTGGTGGCTACTAAATCTTGTGTGATCATGACTATGGTTCCAAGTTAATTGAATGGTCTCTTTCTAGTTGTTTGAAGTATTTTCTCCTTGACCTGGAAGCTTTGAATTTGGGTTATGATATTCCTGGGAGTTTTCATTTTGGAATTTCTTCTAGAAGGTAGCTACTATATTCTTTCAATTTCTACTTTACCATTTGGTTCTAAGATATCTGGGCAGTTTTCCTTTATAAGTTCTTGAAATATGATATCTAGGCTATTTTTTTTCATGGGTTTCAGGTGGTCCAATGGTTCTTCTTCTTCTTCTTTTTTTTTTTAGTGAGGCAATTGGAGTTAAGTGACTTGCCCAGGGTCACACAGCTAGTAAGTGTTAAGTGTCTGAGGCCAGATTTGAACTCAGGTACTCCTGACTCCAGGGCCGGTGTTCTGTCCACTGCGCCACCTAGCTGCCCCAGTCCAATGGTTCTTAAATTATTTCTCCTTGATCTATTTTCCATGTCAGTTGTTTTTCCTTTATTTCACATTTTCTTACACTTTTCAATTTTTAAACTTTATTATTTTTTTGATGTGTCATGGAGCCATTAGCTTCCATTTGACTGATTCTAATTTTCATGCAGTTATTTTCTTTGATAAGGTTTTGTACCTCTTTTACCAAACTGCTAAAAAACCCCCCAAAAAACCAACAAACAAACAAAAAAGCCAAACAAACAAGGGGCAGCTTGGTGGCGCAGTGGATAGAGCACCAGCCCTGGAGTCAGGAGGATCGGTGTTCAAATCCAACCTCACTTACCAGCTGTGTGACCCTGGGCAAGTCACTTAACCCCAATTGCCTCACTAAAAAAAACAAAAACAAAAAAACCCCAAACTGCTAATTCTCTTTTCATATTTTTCTTTTATAGTTTTCATTTGGCTTTTAAAATAATTTTATCTTTAACACTTCTGGGAATTCTTGTTTGACTTGTGTCCAGTCTGAGTTTTCCTTTGAGGCTTTGCTTGTAGATTTTTTTGGGGAGGGTGGGGTGGGGCAGTAAGGGTTAAGTGACTTGCCCAGGGTCACAGAGCTAGTAAGTTTCAAGTGTCTGAGTCTGGATTTGAGCTCAGGTCCTCCTGAATCCAGGGCCGGTACTCTATCCACTGTGCCACTTGGCCACCCCCACTTGTAGATATTTTTAAGTCATTGTCTTATTCTGTGTTTTGAGTCCTAAGCTTTCTTGTCACCACAGTAGCTCTTATGGTCAGGTTCTGTTTTTGTTTGCTCATTTTTCTTGACTTGGGATTTTATGTTAGTCTTGGATTCTGTTCACCTCTGGGGGTGGATGGGCTGTCTGCCCTTAGTGTCTGTCTCTTTGTATACTTATGCAGTTTTCACAGCTCATTTTCTGGGCCTGCAAGTTTTTGGTGCTTTTTAAAGTGATGTTATCCAGGGAGAGATCTGTTCACTGCCCTCCTGGTCTGGGCTCTGCAAGTTGGATCTGTTGGTTTATATATAGTTGAGTTTTGGTAGACTGTTAGACTTCTGGAAGGTTTTACAGGTTCAGAGTAACTGAATTGCTTACTCCCCTTTGGTCTTAGTCTTCTGCTCTGGTTTTTCCAATGCAGGCTTATGTGCTGGACTAAAGATTAGAATTGAATCACTACTCTGTTCCTGGCTCAAATCCATACGGCTAAGTTTTTGTAACTTGTTCTGTGCTTACTAGTCAGCTAAGTTCCTGTTCACTCCAACCTGGATCTGTGACTTAGAACTGGGTAATGCACAACAGAGATTCCAGATAGTACCCATTCCTGTTTCTAGCTCTAGTTCAGGGGTCCCTTGGGTTTTATTTCTGTTCCAGTGCTTCTCAGCTCCCTTTTGGTCTCTGGGCAATGGAATGCTTTCCATCCCTACCATGCTGTATGTTCTGTAGAGGATCTACAGAGGTCTCCATCTTTTTTTTTTTAGTGAGGCAATTGGGGTTAAGTGACTTGCCCAGGGTCACACAGCTAGTAAGTGTTAAGTGTCTGAGGCCAGATTTGAACTCAGGTACTCCTGACTTCAGGGCTGGTGCTCTATCCACTGCGCCACCTAGCTGCCCCCTCCATCCTTTTTAATATGTCCTGAGCTGGAAAAATGATTCACTGTGGCTTTTTCTTGGCTTTCCCATTCAAAATTCAAGTTGGTCCATTTTCTAGGTTGTTGTGGAAGAAGTATGCTAAGGCAAAAATATTTCCTCTCACATCGCCATGTAGACTCTGCCCCTGTAAGGTATATTTTAGATAATCAAATAGATGACATCAATTTAAAGATATTAAATGTTAATCTGTTAAAGTAAATTGCTTTTGCTACATTGATTAATATAAAACATTAGAAAGAACATAGGCCTTAAATAATAATAGTGATGATAATTAACAGTTTTTCATAGTTTGCAAAGCACTTTCTTCATAGTAGCCCTGTGAGATATGCTATAAAAAGTATTATTATCATCAATTTATAGATGAGAAAACTGAAGCTCTGAAGAGTGGCTTGCACACAACTGGTAAATTTTTGAAGTAGGATCTGAACCCATCTTCTAACTCCAAGTCCATCACATTGGCTCTCAAGATAGTTTCAAGTACTGATTCTAATAATTACTTTTCATTTTTAGGTTCTGAACCTCAATTTTCCCTTTAGTAAAACAGAAATAATAATAATATTTGCACTTCCTCCTCCAAAGGATCATTGTGAAGAAAGCTTTTTTTTTTTTTGTAAGCCATAGTCCTATATAAATATAAGCTACCATTATAATCAGTCCAACATACAGGGCTGATGGTTATGCCTTAAGAACCATTTTCACTTGGGCAGTTGTCTTATACACAGTGTAATAAAACATGGGGACTTCTCTTTGATGTTTATGATAATGCATCAAAAATTTAAGACAAATTAAACAGCAACAGATTGAACAAAGCATAAAGGACATGCTATTACCCAGCATCCACTTTAAAAAAATCAATATCTTTCCCCGCTCATCAAAGTCTTCTTCTCCAAAAGTAGAATTATTCTCCAGTTTTATTGACTCATGTAACTCATTGCTGACTTATATACTGTTGTTTTAAAGTGTCATAGTCTTTTAAAGTAATGAGAGAAGATGGCTATATATCTCCTGGACATCCCTCTTGTATATCCTATTCCTTAGTATCTCATACAAAGTCCTATTCCCTAGTATCTCATACAAAGAGTAAAGTGATCAGGTGGTTAGTAGTTTTATTCCTAAATCTTTCAGATAGATCATAGATCTGAAAGGGACCACAAAAATAATTTAATCCCACCCAACCTCTTTCATTTTATATACGGGGAAACAGTCCCAGAAAGGGTGAGTGAATTGCCTATGCTGGGAGAGTACTGTCACAGAGGAGGGATGCAAACCCATGTTGTCTGATTCCAGATGTCATGCACTTTCCCTACTCCATGATGTCTTTAAAAAAGAAATATTTTTATTTAAAGTTTTGAGTTCCAAGTTTTATCCCTCCTTCCTTCCTTCTCCTATCCCCTCCCTGAGGTGGTAAGCCATGATGTTTTTATATAGCAGCCTTATTGTTGGATATTCACTCTCATGCTTTGACATAATGGGACAAAGTCACTATATCCACGTGCTACCTTTTTAATGTGATGACATTTTGGGCAGATTAAAAAAATAAAATAAATGAAGCATTGAGTTTCCCTGTATGTACAGTACCTCAAAACCAACCAGCCAAATATCCTGGAGGAACGATGATGGTCATGATGATGTTGAGGGTGATAAATAATAATTAATAAATATAGCATTTCTTTAGGGCTTTACATTTTGCAAAAAATTCTTAATGCATTAGCATCAATCAAGAAGCATTTATTAAGTACTCATTATGTACTTGGCACTGTACCAGGCACTAGAGATAGAAAAACCAAAGCAAACCAATTCCTGTCCTCATAGAGCTTATATGCTTACAGGAAAGATACTATGTACCTATCTAGCTATATCCAGGACACATACAAAACAGATACAAGGTAGCCTTCAAAGGGAAGGCACCAATAGATGAGAGGAACAGGAATGGCCTCATGCAGAAAAGGGAGTTTGAGCTGAGTTTTGAAAGAGACCAGGAATTTCAAGTTATATAATACGTATTTGAAAGGTAATATGGCAAAGTGGATAGAGTTTCAGCTTACAAGTCAAGAAGATCTGGATTCAAAACCTCCCTCTGATGTATACTAGCTTTGTGACCAGGGGCACATAACCTTTCATTGTCCCAGGCAACTATCTAAGACCTGAAGTTACAGATAATTCCCAGTACCAATGATATTACAGGTATGGACAAAAAATAATAATGATCATATTTGATATAGCAATTTTTTTCTTATATCAACACAGATTTTTTTCTGATTTGGGTCCAAATCTCCCAAGCTCTAACCATTGTTTGGCTTGTAGTTTATTTTGTAAGTGTAAAGATATCCGGTCTCAGAAGCACACATATAAAGAGGAGGGCTATATCTCCAGGTACCCAACTTCCTAAAACGCCATTCTTATGAATTTTCTTTGGTTCCATAAGTCCTATCACCATTGTCTTTCTGTTCATGCTTTTGTCTATTTCACTAGCCATTTCACATTGCAGCAAAAGATCTAGTCCTGGTTAAATAGGAGTAAGATGAATTATACTGTCTTTCCATTTATCAACATGCATTTAATTCCCATTTCCAAAAACGTAAATGAAATTGTTAGCTACACCAACCCATAGCCCATTCCAAGCCAAACCAAACCAAACCAACCAACAACAACTACTCATTGACTCTTAAAGTTTTTATCAGTGGTCTTTCACTTTTCTTGTAAACAATGCTAAAGATTTTCTCTTGCTGGATTACTTTAGGAAAATTCTCCACATCACCCCCAGGGAAAGCTAAAAGGCAAGAAGTTATCAAAGATGTAAAATTTGCTGAAATCTTATTGGAACTTTAAAATGTCATATTAAAAAACAAGAGCATATTTTTCAACCTACAGGGTACAGATCCCTGGTTGGGGAGAAGGGGGAGGCTAAGAAGGTATTCAAATCCATAAATAAACATATCTTCCATAAAATGAATAAATAATGTACCTTGCACGTATATAGATACACATTACTGTTTTTCAAATATAGGTAGACGCTCTTATGATTAATAAAGTAGAAATCTACTTTAAAGTGTTGTTGAATTTATTATATATTTGTCATTATGTTATTTTCTCTAACAGTAGATACAGATAGTACAAATACTATCACCTGAAGATCCAATAAATATTTTGATGTTATGAGGCCTTCATATTTAAAAAAGGAGGGAACCATTGAACCATAGCTCAATAGTTAAAAATAAATATGTAACTGCCACTTTAAACCAAAGAATAAGTAATAACAATTCTAATACCTCTGACAGATATGGCAAATATGGGAATGGAGTTTGTTTGTTTGTTTTTGTCATTAGGAGTTTGAATTCACCATTGGTGCTAGCCTGTCATTGTCAAACAATTGACTTTCTTGTTTTCTTTTCATTGTGATCAACCAGCTGGTAGGCACATCCAGAAATCTGAGCCAAGTGAAAACTTGTGGGCACAAGCAAGCCACACCCACTTGTTTACACGCACAGAGCTAAGAACTTTGGAGTTGGAAGGGAGTTGAGAGATTAATCAGTGCGTGGTAGTTGTTTTTGTGTTTTTCCTTTTTAATTAGCCCAATTCTTTTTTTTTCTTCCTTTCAGAATGGATTCCAAGATTCTTTGTGCTACCCTTAGCCTAGAGGAGATTGTTTGGAAAAATCTATAGGCTTTCCAGGTGTTTTGAGTCTGCTTGGAGTGGGGAGTAGAGGATGGGTACATTAGCGAGCAAAGAATGTCACAATTGGACAGCACATTAAAGAACATCTATTTCCACCTCCAATTTTTTTAAGGTGAAGAAACTAGAGGTCAGAGAAGAAAAGTGACTTGCCCAGAGTCATACAGCTAGTAATAGTGGAACTGGGACTTGAGTCCACATATTCCACTTCTCCAAGTGTTTCTTCTACCCCATGCTATCTCCTACACATTTGATTTTAATGAAGAAAGAATAACATTTTAGGACCTTGTTGTGAGGCCTGAAACATGTTTCTCAGCTAAAATCTTGGACTCCCAAGCCAAAAACCAATAAGATCTGAATTTATTTATTATATCCTTCTCTAGCTAGGCAATTTATATTCTGCTACAGAAGTCAGACTGGCATTCATGTTTAAATGGTCCAAGGCTACTTAAACATCTCCTACTTATATTCAGTGTTTCTGAGAAGTGTCTGCATGTCAATAATATAGATGTAGCCTATTCACTATGAATTAACTATTTTTGTAATGCTACTGTGGTTCCTAGGAATGGGTATGGGTATTGGGAATGGAATATGGCACAATGTTGGGTTATAATGACCAGACTGGAAAATTAAAGTAATTTCTATATTTATGAGCAGGTGTTAAATTCGAGTGTGATATCATGAATTCAATTCAGTTCAACAAACATATGTTTCTTTTTTCTCTCTTTCTTTTTTTTTGGTGGGACAATAAGGGTTAAGTGACTTGCCCAGGGTCACACAGCTAGTGTCTGAAGCCGGATTTGAACTCAGGCCCTCCTGAATCCAGGTTTGGGCTTTATCCACTGTGCCACCTAGCTGCCCCCTTAACAAACATATGTTAAGCACTTACTAGGCCAGGTTTGGAGGATATAGAGACAGAAATTAAACAACCTCTGCTTTCAAGAGCTTTCATTTTTCCAAGGCTGTTATGTGGTATAGTAGGTGGACTGCTATTGGACTTGGAATCAGTAAGACCTGAGTTTGAATCCTGGCTCAGATATTTACTAGCTGTGTGATACTTGGCTAGTCACTTGACACCAGCCTCAATTTCCTCATCTGTAAAATGGGCATAGTAATAGCACCTACCTCACAGGACTGGTGAAAAAATCAAAGGAGATACCATATGTAAGGTGCCTGACAAATCTTAAAGCTCTCTTTCTCTCCATATATACATATATTTCATATACATACACACTAGTGACTATTACCGTTACTATTGCTGTAGAGATAAAACACATCCACAGTAAAACAGATAATTTGAGTGACAACATGCTGACACTCGGGGGTGAGGAAGGCTTCCATAGGTGGTAGCAGTTGAACTAAAGCTTGAAGGAAATCAAGTATTTAAAGAGATAGAGATGAGGAGTAAGTGCATTGCAGACACGGAGGACAGCCTCTGCAAATACCTGGAGATACAAGATGGGAAGCTGAATGTGGGGAACATATAGTGGGTCATTTTATCTGGAGTGGTAGAATGCATGAAGAGGAATAATGAGAGATAAAGCCTTACAGGTACTATGATCATAACCCATGAAGATTAACCGACGGCGGGGGGGGGGGGGGGGGGCGCGCAGCCAAGTGGCACAGTGGATAAAGCACCGGCCCTGGATTCAGGAGTACTTGAGTTCAAATCCGACCTCAGACACTTGACACTTACTAGCTGTGTGACCCTGAGCAAGTCACTTAACCCCCATTGCCTTGCAAAAAACAAAAAACAAAACAAACAAAAAAGATTAACCAACAGGGGCAGCTAGGTGGAACAGTGGATAAAGCACTGGCCTTGGATTCAGGAGGACCTGAGTTCAAATCCAGCCTCAGACACTTGACACTTACTAGCTGTGTGACCTTGGGCAAGTCACTTAACCCTCATTGCCCCACCAAAAAAAAAATATTAACCAACAAGGGGCAGCTAGGTGGTGCAGTGGATAGAGCACTGGCCCTGGATTCAGGAGGACCTGAGTTCAAATCTGGCCTCAGACACTTAACACTAGCTGTGTGATCCTGGGCAAGTCACTTAACCCCAATTGCCTCACAAAAAAAAAAAAAAGATTAACCAACAAATTAGCAGTAGCATATGTGATTTATGCTTACATCCATTGGTATTGGCCCGTAGACTTAAACCATAAATATTTCACAAGAAACTATTTTCTAAATCATGTCAAATACAAAGCTTTTTTTGTGAGCATATGACTCATAGTAACTTCTTCCTTTATTCTGCCACTTTTGGACTATCCCCTTTCCCATTTGCTCTACTCATCCCAGCTCTCTGCCTTTATTTCTCTTCCTTTGGCTTCATAGGTATTGGGGGTCCCTACTGAGGATACTTGGCCTGGAGTTTCCAAGCTGCCCAACTACAACCCAGGTAATAGTGCGAGCTTCAGAATGCTCTTAGGAGGAACCATGTAAGTACAACATTGGCCATTAAGCACTAGATGGAAGTCTTCCCCCCATCAACTGTCGTGTGTGTGTGTGTGTGTGTGTGTGTGTGTGTGTGTGTGTGTGTGTGTGTGTGTGTATACTCTTCACTTCACCTTTTCTGAATCAAAATCAGACACAACAGCCCTTGAAATCATGACTTGAAAAACTTACAACTTAATTCTGTTAATAAGGGTCACCAAGAGAACACATATCTAGCTAAGGGAAACCTGGGCAGGTCACTAAATTTTCTTTTGTCTTAATTATAGTACAGTTACGTTATATAAAATACAGGAAGGCAACTAAAGGAAAAGGCCTGAAATAAATGTCCTGAAATGGACTACCAGCCGGGGTGTGGAGGGGACTCAATTCTCAAAAGTTCTCACAAGTACTGGCAGCTTCTTTCAAGTTAGGTAGACTTCCATTATGGACCTGGTGATACAGTGTATGTTCAACCTAAGTTTGGAGAGGCTTATCACCTGGTTGTAGAAGGGTTGTGATCATTGTTAATGAGGGAATCCATGAACCAATTAATAATTACACGATACTTGAAGAATCTGGGATTTCATGGAGAAGAGAGGCAGAGCAGGTCTACTTAGACCAACAGATCACTTGGATATATTTCATTCTCTTTCTGTCTGACACTTCAGTCATGTTGTTTTTGCTACTTTGGGTCTGAGCTTACCGTGGAGAGAGGCCCTTAGGGAGCAGCAAGTTGTTGAGGGTGGGGGAATAGGCAAACTAGAAGTGAGGATTAGGAAGATGGGAGAGATAGAAGGCTGGGTATTCTGCTTTCCTACTGTCCTAACTCAACCAGCAAACATCTTGATTTAATCAACCAATCAACAAGGTTTATACAGATAGTCTATAGTCTCATGTACGGTTTGCTTGGCCTTAAAGGAGAGGGAATAACTGTAAAATCTGTTTGGTTGCTTTGAGAATTCTGATATCCAAACTAAATGATAATATGCTAACTCACAGCTGCTTAGCAGTTGAGCTATAGTTTGGAATCGGGGAGTTCCAATCCTAACAAAAATCAATCCCTACTCCCCCAAGTCAGTGGATTTGGAATAGTGCCATTTCCCCAATCCCACTCCCAGCCCCCAGGGTTCATTGAAGAAAGGCCCCTAAGAGGCTCCTCACAGAAACCTAGGCCCTGGTGACAGCAGTGCCCTTCTCCAACTACCATAGACAACTACTAGGCCAAGAAAGAAAGAGGAAAATGGTTCCTCCTGCCCTCCTGCCCTTCATGCTTCCTAACTTGCATGGTTGGGGAGGCAGAAATATGGTCCCTTTAGGCTTCCACAGTTTTTTACTTGGATAGAAGTTTAGGGGTACAGGTATTCTATGGAAGATATGACAAATGTTAAATCTAACCACTACAATGGTCACTGCCACCAGATTCCCTTCATTAATTATCCTGATGAGTGTAATTAACAATAATAACTATTATAATTATAATAGCTAACATTTATGTAGTGATTTAAGTTTTACAAAGAGCTCTGCATCGCTTAGGAATTTTGTTCAAACAGTGATGGTGGATTTGCAGTAACTCACCCAGTCTCTTACCCAATTTCTCTTTTGGCCAAGGTGCACATTGGTAAGAATTCTTATTTGGCTTAGGACTATGGTAACCAAGTATTCAAACTGAATCATTCAAAGGGTGAAGCCTTTTTAGCCCCTCTGTCTTTTCCCTTCCCTCAAGTTGTTGGTAAGCTATTTTGGGCACATTCAGGGTGTCCCAAAGGTCTTAGTGCTATTTATTTTAAACTTGAAAAGGCACTAAGATGTTTAAGGTACCCTGTATATCAACAGCTGAAGAATCCATCATTTCTTAGACACAAGGCCAGTGACATCAATAATGCAAACTACAGTCACAACAGGTAGTAATTTGTAAGAGGGAAACAACACATAGCCCAAGACTAATAATACCTTGTGTCAGCCCAGAACTATCCCCAGGAACCACCATCCCTGGCCTTGTACTGGGTGAAAGTCTGAAGGAAGCACTGAAAGGTACAAGAACCTGTGCATTGTCACCAATGTGCTCCCTCCTCTACCAGGAACTCAGCTCCATTCATTTCGATTTTGATTTAGAACCAGAAAACCAATCTTCAGTAATGACAGTACAGGACAGAAGGCTGACATAACTTAGGAATGGACATTTTGTCCTGGCTAGCAGGGCAGCAAAGGTGGCAAATCACCTTTTCCCTGCTCTCTTGATGACCTTTATCAATAGAATTAAGTTGCAAGCTTTTCTGGCCATGATTTAAAGGGCTACTGTCCCTGATTTTGATATGGGCAAGGTGAGAAGGGTGTACAATTTAAAAGACTTGTTCCTTTCTCCTTTTCTTTTTCTTTCTTTTTCTTTTTCCTTTCCTTTTTCTTTCTTTCTTTCTTTTTTTTTTTGGAAGCCGGCTGAGAAGTCTGTGCCCTCAACTTCAAAGGGCCAGTTGTCTTATTTTGATGTGGGCAGATTGAGAAGTAGGCTTTGAAAAGTAGGTTTTTTTTTTTTTTTTGTTTAATGTTTTCTCCTGGGATAGCTTTCAGAGCAATATATCCAAGTGTCAGTGAGGGGATCTGATGAGCACGGATTCCCAGCCTCTCAGCAGGATCATTCTCTAACCGAAATATAAAAGTGAAATATTAAAAACCCTGGAACGTGAAATCCGTCTGCAGACTAGCCAGTGTCTTGCTTGCTTGCACCATGGGAAAAAAAGATCTACTTGAAAAAGGAGGGAGGAGAAAAAAGTGCTTTGAGTAAGAGGTTTACAGGTTTAGTAGAGCATAGTAACATCCCCTCAAAGAAGTGGGTGTTGCCCTGTGACCCCCCAAAATGCTCCTCCTTTGACTCAGCCGATAGAACACTCACCCTCTCCCCCTCCCCCCACCCCTTTCACATGCTAACTGAGGCTCCCGTGATTGGCTGAACAATAAACTGGTCACACTTGCTAAAGGACTTCCATCTTTCACACAATTAGCCAAGACACATTAATCAAACCGGCGGGGAGAACTGGGAATGTGTCGTCTCCAGAACTAACCAGTCTGTGGTGGGGGGAGGGGGACAGGACTGGGGAAGAATTGGGGTTTTCTTTAATTCAGAGTATTAGGAGTTGGCAGGAAATAAACAAAGATGGCATAGAGTAGGAATGAGATTCCATCATCTTAAAGTCTGAAGATTTAAAAAATCTAAATCATTCCAGGAGGGCGGGGGGGGGGGGGGGGATTTTTGTATAGAGAAAGAAATCCAGGTGTTCAGAGCAAGCCGAAACTTTTTCCTAATCAAAACTTGCTAATACAGAATGTTGGTACGGTATTCATTTAACTTTGGTTCTTCTAAGTCCCGTCCTTTTTTTTTTTTTCAAAGTATCCGCCTCCCATTTCTCCCAAGAAATATCCTGACTTTGTACTTTGAGACCCACTTCTTTGTCGAGAGGAGGGGGGGGGACCAAGAGGGTTCATTCAAATTCGAAATATGGCTCTCAGTACATTATACATTTGAAATGTATTATTGATCTCACAAAGGGACTGGAAGAATGAGTTAGAACTAATAAAGAAAAGTTTGAAGTAAAAGGGAGCTGATCCCAAACGAAGCAATTTGCCTTTCTTGGGAACATCAAAAACAGTGAACTTTGAGAGAAAATTGGGGTATTTGGGTTTGTTTTTTAAATTTACTCTTCCGTGGTGTTGGTTCCAAATTCCCCTTTCCTGTGGCATTTTAGTCCAGATTCCACCCTGACAATTGACCCAGTTTTGCCAGCCAAATGTGGGGGCAGTTTGAAGATGCCTCCAAGCATTTAGCAGTCAGTATCTAACAAACCAAAGCTTGCCAACCTCTTTTGCAGAGTGTACTGTCACTATCCCATATGTAAGTCTTTGGTAAAGAAAGTTCTTCTTTCTTCCTCCCTAATTCCAGCACAGTTGCAGTTTTTATTTGTACTCTCTTGTTTTGTCCGACTTCTTTTGCTTCCTCTGAAAGGGTTGGTCGTGGCTCTGTTTGCTTCCTTCAACATGGTTTTTGAAAGCTCTCATGCTGTGTGAGCTCAAATCCTAGCATTAATGTACTGCTGTGTTCATTTCACCACACTCAAAAGCTCTGAATTTAAATCCCTCTCAATTCCCTTCGTGGTACCAGAAGACTTTATCCTTCTCCACTAATGGTTCCAAGTTTACATCTAGATAGTGGGGGTCAAGGACAGGAGAGGATTTAGAAATAACAGTGAATGACATTAGTCAATGCGTTTGCCAAATTGGCAATTAGTTCCTGATGTGTGCAAAGCATTTTATTCCTGTCTCTTTGATGCTCGTTCCCATAGGGAAGGGAATATAGTCCAGAGAGTCCTTGGAACTTTTAGAGGAGGATCTGCTGCTGAAGTCATGACTGATTGGAGACATGAGTTCAGCAACAGGGGAGCATCCGGGATTATCCTGGTTGGTGCTCTTTCAGTTGTTAGAGGAAGGAAAACTTCACCTTGGAAGTTTTCAAATGGGAAGAATTTGGTGGCAATCTGAAGGCCTAGAAACAGTTTTTACAAAAGGCTATGCAGGGACTGAGAATCCAATGCATTAGAGGGAAGCAAAGGGAGTCCTACCTACAGCAGGCTCCCAGATTGCTTTCTTGTATTTTCAGCGTTCCACCACAAGATGGAAGCAAGAAATAGCTGGCAACTTCCAACTGGTATCACATGGCAGCTTGTCAAAGTGACAGCCTCCACTCTCAGAAGGTTCCGTTTTGATCTGAATTCCAGTATGGATGGATGCTTCACTCTCCTTAGGACAGTTAAAGATTGAAATTTAAAATGATGAAAGTGCCTATTGTGATGATAAAGAGCTGTAATGCTCTAAGACCAAAGGGTTTGGACCATCTCTGTGTGCGGTCCTACATGTGAATGCAATCAGACTTGCAGCTCCCAAGCTGCCTAATAGCTGTCTGGAATGGTCTATTAGTACAGTGGTATGCATGGACACCAGAACTGTGCTGTGTTAACTATGGGCATTAATTAATAACAAGAAGTTACCACAGTGAATGGCAGAGCAGGATCCAAAAGATTCTCCAGTCTATTCATTCAGCTCTAACCAATCTGATGACCTCCAGACTTGTATCAGTGAATGCCAATTAGACATCTGGAACTGAATATCCAGTGGACATCTTACACTCAACATCTCCCAAATGGAACTTATTCTCTTTCTCCCCAAACCCTCTCCTCTTCCTAATTTCTCTATGACTATTGAGGTTGCAACCCTTTCCCCAGTCACTGGGGCTCAAAACCTACATGTCGTCCTCAACTACTCCCTCTCTCTCTCTGACCCTCCACTTCCAATCAGTTGCCAAAGCCCTTTGATTTTACCTTTGTAACATCTCTATTGTACCTCCTCTCCTTTCCTCAGACACTGTGACCACCATGGTGTCAGTTCTCATCTTCTCACACTTGAACTATAGCAACGGCCTCTTTGTTGACTGATCATCTGCCCCGAGTATCTCCCTACTTGGGTGCATCCTCTGCTCAGCTTTCAAAGTGTTCTTCCTAAATTAAAGGTCTAACCATGTCACAAACACCATCCCACCTCGATAAACTGAAATGACTCCAGGATCAAATATAAAATCTTCCTTGGCCCTCAAAGCCCTTTATAATCTAGGCAAGCCCTAGCTTTCCAGACTCCTTATGCCTTACTGCTCTGCCCCCCAACTCTTGCATGTGTTCTGTAATGTGGCCTGGCTGTTTCTGAAAAAAAGAGACCCCACCTCCTGAATCTTGGTATTTTTGCTGATTACCCCCATACCTGGAATTTTCTTCTTCCTCTCTCTGCCTGCTGGCCTCCCTAGCTTCCTTTAAGTCCCAACTAAAATCCCATTGTCTACAGGCAGGCTTCCTGATCCTCTTTGATTCTAGTGCCTTCCTTCTGTTATTTCAAATTTACTCTCTGTGTAGTTTGTTTATACAGTTGTTTACATTTTGTTTCCCCTATTAGCCTAAGAGCCCCTTGAGAAGAGAGGTTCTCTTTTACCTTTCTGTGTATCCTTAGCACTTAGCACAGTGTCTGGATGGACAAAGTGGACTCTTAACAAGTATTTATTGACTAACAAAAGGGTTTAACAAGCTAGAGCATTAAAATATAATATTCTAAAATAAAATGAAATTCAATAGGGATAAATGTAAAGGCTTGTACTTGGGTTAAGAATCAATTTCACAAGTAAAGGATGGGGAGGCAAGTGGAGACAGCAGTTGTTCTGAAAAAACATGTAGGGATTTCAGTGGGCTTTTAGTGGACTTTGAGCTCAGTATGAGGCCACAACGTGATGTGGCAGCCAAAAACCTTAATGTGAATTGAGGCTACATAGGGAGGTAGGAGTCCTACTATATTCTGACCTAAGTATTGTGTTCACTTCTGAGCATCTTGCCTTAAGAAGGGCATTGGTAAGTCAGAGAGGGTCCAGAAGAAGGCAACTAGGATGAAAAAGGGCCTCGAGTCTATGATATATGAGAATCAGTTGAAGTTGGGAATGTTTAACCTGGAGAAGAGAAGTCTGGGGTCATGATGATAGTGGTGGTGAGGGAAAATATTTGAAGTGCTGTATTGCAGAATAAGGTTTGTCCCCAGAGGGGGCCAAGAACAATGGGTAGGAGTCACAGAAGCAAATTTAAGCTTGAAATGTTAGGGAAAAAATCTATTAGAGTTGTCCAACAGTAGAATGATCAGACTTACATTAGCTTCAAATCTCAATACCAATCAATTTGAGTAGCAGGTAATTTTACCTTCACCCTCTTTGGATGATCCCAGGCAGCTAATTAATTGTCCTCCCTCCTGTGACCCTGATCCAAGTTTTATGAAGGTCATGGCAAATGAAAACTTTGTCCTAGTTGTCTTCCTTTGTAAGGAGTTCGAGACTTGGATACTACTAGATGTCCTGAGCCCCTTCAGCTGTTCCCTATGAGTAAACCCCATCTGCCCATCTCTGTCTCTCCTTGGAGAGCTGTTCATGATCTTTTCTTCTATGTTTTGCTAAGCATAAGGGAAATGACTGGTAAATATTCTAAAATCACAGATATTATTATCATCTTTTTTTTGGAGGGGGGGTGTCGGGCAATAAGGGTTAAGTGACTTGACCAGGGTCACACAGCTAGTAAGTGTCAAGTGTCTTGATAAAGGCTAAAATTCTAGCTAGTCTGTCTAAAATATCTAATGAGTGGTCGCCGATAAATTATAAGCTTTAGCAAGAGTTAGGTTTTTAAGCATTTATTAAGGAGAATAAGAATTTGGTAAAGAGAGAGAGAAAGGCCTACATTCATCTATCTATTAAAAGGAGAGTGCATTTCTAGCTCTGCTCTCCACCAGAGTCCAAAGGAAAGAGAGAGAGTCAGAGCACCAGGCTCCCCCCTTCTTCCTCCCACAAGCAAACGTCACTTCCTGACGCCAAAGAAAAGACTCCTGGTCTTGCCCTCAAAGACCTTCACTTCATGGCGGAGCTTTTCTACAGTAAGTCTCCAGCAGGGGGCATCATTCCAATCGTTACAGTCTGAAGCTGGATTTGAACTCAGGTCCTCCTGAATCCAGGGCCAGTGCTTTATCCATTGCGCCATCTAGCTGCCCCCACAGATATTATTATCATCTAAAACATTCGTTGAGTCCTCACTATACTAAATGCTCTTAAAAAGGGCTTTTATTTTTTAAAAAATGGTCATTTAAGGCAAGATAGGCCTAAGTCTTAGGATCAGAAAACCCACTTTGTGGTTTGTGCCCTTAGCCCATGCTTACTTTTGGAATCTCTGTCCTAAAGTGATTAAGACATTTTGGTAACAGGTTTCTAAAATGCCCTATCAGTAGAATCATAGTTTTCTGTACTTGACTTAGAATTCCAGCAGCCTTCCCTCCCAGATGCTAATGAAGGTTCTGGCATTTGAGATGCTATGAACCATGATTGGGCTCATTACTATTTCAATCCTAGAGCTCAGCAAAAAAGCTCCTGGGGAGTTACTATTAACATCTTTATTAACCCATTCCCCAAATCAGTCACTGAAATTAATTTAGATACACATTCTACTTTGATCTTCATTAATAGTTTCTCCTAGTCCCTACATTTATTTTTAGTTTTCTCATCTTTAATTTATTTGGTGGCAATTATTAGTTTATATTGAGTAGAAATGCATGATCTTAGAGTTGGGAAAAATAGTAGCAAATCAAAAGCAGGTAAAATGATTTTATGGAGGAAAAACAATCCAATTCTTCTCCAGCCCAGGGAAGTCCTTTGGGCCTAAGCTATGGTGCTGGTTCAATTTGAATGCTTCCTTTTTCCTTTCCAAGATAGTTTCCATGTTTGATTAAACTCTAAAATAAAGAAATATCTTCAGATGGACCCTTCAGTTTTATATTAAAGGCATTTTAATAGTGTTTCTATAGCTATAACTTTGTTACTGCCCATCAAATTAATTTGATTCAACAGATTTTTTTTTTGGTGAGGCAATTGGGGTTAAGTGACTTTCCCAGGGTCACACAGCTAGTAAGTGTCAAGTGTCTGAGGCCGGATTTGAACTCAGGTCCTCCTGACTCCAGGGCTGGTGCTCTATCCACTGTGCCACCTAGCTGCCCCTCAACAGATATTTTTAAGTGCTTACTATATGCGTGACTATAAGCAAGTCAGAATACTTTCCTAACGCTGAGATGGCACTATGAAAATGTGTGGCCTGTCTGTGTCTACCCCAGCAACTGCTTTCTTTCTTGAGTACTTGGACCTCCTTGCCCTTTGAAAAAAAAGTGACTAAATTATTATGCACTGGGATTGTTTTGCATTGTCAAGGTTTCTTGTATGGTCAGGATGCTAAAATATTCTCAGGCCATATCAAGGAAGGTCCTATCATTTTCTCATCTGTAAAAGGAAGAGGCTGGACTCATTGGTTTCTGGTTTTTTGGGGGGGTTTTTTTTTGCAGGGCAATGAGGGTTAAGTGACTTGCCCAGGGTCACACAGCTAGTTAAGTGTCAAGTGTCTAAGGCTGGATTTGAACTCAGGTCCTCCTGAATCCAAGGCCAGCGCTTTATCCACTGTGCCACCTAGCTGCCCCTTATTGGTTTCTGATGCCCCTTTCAGTTCTAAATTTATGATCCTCTTAATCCATATACCACTGTTCTAGGCCCTGGGGCTATAAAGCCAGAAGCAGAACCCTCCCCATCCTCAGGGAGTTTTCATTTGACCATCAAAACTTGCCATTTTTCAACTTTTGATGAAAACAATCTATGGAATAAATGGACTTGTAGCTGTTGTAATGTGCCCAAGAGTTAGTCCGATTCCTGAAAGTGTCCCTAGGTTAAAAGGCAGGATTCCCTTTGGAAGGCAACAAGGATGTCTGGAGACCATACTTAGGATTCCTCCTCATCTCTCCATCCCCTGAACAAGTAGGATCATAAGCTAGAAAGGACCTTATAGTTCATCTAGTTGAATCCCCTCATTTTAGAGATGAGGAAACTGAGACCCAAAGAGCCCCCAGACCTAGAATACTTTGGCATCCTGACCATATGAGAAGAGACTATAAGCCTGGGAGATGTCAAGTAATCCCAGCAGCTGCTATGGCAGACACAAACAAGCCACATGTTTTCTAAGTGCTACCTCAGCTTGAACAAAACATTCTGATATGCACACATATTTGTACTTTACAATGGTTTAAAGGGTTGGGTTTTTCAAAAGTTACTATTTAAGATAGCTAAGGAAGAGCAGAAACATTATCAACTGTTCAGATATATAGTATCTCAAGAATGTCTTGTATTTGAGAAATACTGGGAGACATAGTTCAGCAAGATAAACCTAGGGCTATTGTGACAAAACTATAGTAACTTGAAAATGTTTTAAGCAGCATCCAAACAGTGATGCTACGGTAAAGTTAGCCACTAATCAACAAGTGTTTGTTGACTAAGCAGGAACCATGTTTCCATTAGTTGTGAATTTGACTTCATTAAACATTTATATAAAATATAGCCTTTTGTTAGGGTAGCAACAATCCTGTCCTCATTTTTATCTCAGTGTTCTCATTAAGGCTTTCAGCTGTAGATTGGTACCCCAATCTGACATCTCTCCTCAAAATTTCCTTTGTATTCAATGGGAATCCTTCTAAAAAGATTTGGAAGAGAAAGGGAATGAAAGTCTTGAGCCAATGATTTATTACAAAATAGTTATAATAGGAGAGTAGAGGAGGCTACATACAGACCTGTTATTTTTAGATGTTGAAAACAGAAGAATCAATTCCTCCTGGAATGCTGCTGGTAAAACACTTGTCTGTTTGGGGCACATATGCATTGATTAGAGCTGTTTAACTACAGGAAAAATCAATATGAGAGATGCAAGGTCACTTTGCATTAGGTTATTTGCATGGGAATGGAAGGCTAGGCTAGTACAAGACAAAAGCTTTGGGATTCAAAAGCCTTTATTGGGCTTTTCAGATCTTGAAGAGGTCAATTTCTCTGTGCCTCAGTTTATCCAGATAGGAGACAAACCTAGGAGGAAAATATTTCATAGCTAATCAGGCAACTGGGAAATCTTTGTTCAGCCTCTGCTATGCTCAGGTCACTGTGCTTTGAGGTCTAAAAATGTAATTTCAGGAAGCATTTAATCATCATCAGGAAACATAAAACCTTCCTTTTACTGATAGAATTTATGAGAACTGGGACCTGCTTTTGATATCATGCTTCCGTTTCATTAGGTACAAGTTAAAATCTGTGTACTTGAAAAAAGTAGCTCATTTTGTATTTAATGATTATAGAGAATGAACATGATCACATGACCATAATTGAACCACAATAATGGGCCTTTCTATAGCCACATATCCTGCCAACCAGAGGGGAATTCTAGCGTATGCAGGGGTGTGCTGGTAAATGTTTAACAACTGGCTCTCCCCCAAAAATGTATCTATGGCATACTTTTAAGTTTACTCTACATTCTTAACAGTTTCCCATAACTTTCTGAAAGCTAGAGACAAAACAAATTAAATCCTGAGAGGAAGCATTTGCCAATTCCAGAGGTTCAAATGCTCTCATTGAAAATTTAACAGTCTGATCTTCTGCACCAATAGGTGCTGGTTCCAGCACACAGGAGACAGATCTCATCTCACTATGAGGAAATCTCTCTACCAATCAGGGCTGCCTAAAAGTGAAATATATTGCTTTGAGGGATAGTGAGTTCCATATCATTGGAGGTTTTTAAAGGGAGGTTGGGCAACCACATGTCAGAGGTATTATAGAAGGGAATCCTATTTAGGTTCAAGTTAGATAGATGAGGCTTAATTCCATCATATAATGGAAAGAGCATTGATTCTCGAATCAAAGGACCTGCATTCAAATTCTGCCTTTAATGCTTAATGTGTCAATAATTGTGCTACTTGTGTGACTCTGGGCAAGTCACATACTCTGCAGCTTCAGTTTGCTTATCTATAAAACAAGGCAATTGGCATCTGAGGTTCCTTCCATCTCTAAATCTATGAATTGATATAGCCTCCATAGACCTGGGAACCATAGACCGGTAGGTCCATAGACCATAGAACTGGAAGATCTTTGTTCAGCCTCTGCTGTGCTCAAGTTGGAACCCATATAATTCCAACCCAGAGTATGTGACTTCAAGTCCAGTGCTCTTTTTACCATGGTACCCTCTTTGGGAATACTACATTCTTAGTTCATTATTAGATAGGATACAAAGTTAAACCTAAAAGAACACTTCTCCAGCCCTCTGGTGTTTAATTCTTTTTTTTTTTTTTTGCAGGGCAATGAAGGTTAAGTGACTTGCCCAAGGTCACACAGCTAGTAAGTGTCAAGTGTCTGAGGCCAGGTTTGAACTCAGGTCCTCTTGGATCCAGAGCTGGTGCTTTATCCACTGCACCACCTAACTGCTCCCTAATTAATTTTTTAAAAAAACATTAAATGCTCACATTCAGAAAATACATCATTTTCATGATACTAGTATATAGGGGCAAGGCTGGCTGGTGAAAATGTGGTTAGTTATTAAGTTTGGAGCCTTAAACTTGAAAGACAGGTTGAGGGCCCCACCTTTTTCTCTTTCAATAACTTGCATACCCTGATTGTCCTCTTTGGAAATATTGAATTCATACCAGGAGATTTGGAAAATAGTGTTTTCATAACCACTGTCACTGCAACGGTTGTGGATTGGCAAGGGACTTCTGTAAGTATGAACTTGAAGCCGGTACCCAGACCTCAGATTTACTCAGCCCAGTATGATTTACTTATGAACCTAAATTTTTGATCAATTCTAATGATCTTTGTGCCAGAAGGAAAAGTTTCAAGATCTACTTCAACTCTTTTATAGATAAGAGTATATGCTCTTAGTATAAGCTAATGGAATCAATCAATCAATCAATCAATCAATCAATCAATAAACATTTATTAACTGCTTACTTTGTCCTAGGGCAGATAAGTAGACAGAGCATGTGCCAGGTCTGGAGTCAGGAAGACCTCAGACACTTACTAGCTGTGTGATGCTGGGCAAGTCACTGTTTGCCTCGATTTCCTCTTTTGTAAAATGAGCTAGAAGGGGAAGTAGCAAACCAATGCAGTACCTTTGCCAAGAAAACCCCAAATGGGGTCAGGAAGAGTCAGACGCAACTGAAATAACTGAACAATCACAACTGTACCAGGCCGGTGATAGTGGAAAGAGCAAAAGTTAGTTCTCAGGTTCTAGCTCTCATACTTATCATGGTATAAATTTGTTTCGCAGAGTTTAAATTACTTGATCCATTTCTACAATTATAAAATAGGTATAATAAGGTATCCTTCTACTAGCTCTGAAGGATGGTGTAATAAATAAATGGGTTTCTAGAAGAAATGGGAGGAAATAAAGATTGTTTTCTTCTCTAACTCCCCTACTCACCTTCTGTCACTTGAAATCTGAGACAATGGCTAGAGAGGAACAAAAGATGCCCCACAAAATAGAGCCAGTGTAGGTCTGGGTTTGGAGTAAATGCCTCATCTGAAGGTACAATGATGAGGAGGATAGGGAAATGAAAGGAGGGAAAGGGTGAAAAGGAAGATGAGAAGGCAAGGATATCTAGATGCAGATGAAAGCTATAAGAATACAGGGGAGGGATGAGCATAAAAAACACAAGACCTTGGGGCAGCTAGGTGGTGCAGTGGATAAAGCACTGGCCCTGGATTCAGGAGGACCTGAGTTAAAATCTGGCCTCTGACACTTGACACTAGCTGTGTGACCCTGGGCAAGTCACTTAACCCTCATTGCCCTGCAAAAACAAAAACAACAACAACAACAAAAAACAAACCCACCACACAAGACAAGCTAGAAATAGAGAAAAGAGTCAGGCACAAGGGAAAGAAAAAGTCTCAGAGGTCTCCAGGATAATGTAAGGCATCATTGTATGTATGAGCCTACAATGAGATGAATAGTATCAGAATGTCAAAGGCAAGAGATCCAGCCTATGAGGCTTTGAGGGAAGAAGGAATAGAGAAAAGGAAAAAGGGAAGGATGAGAATTTAAGTTACTGTGTTTATGTGGCACTGGGTTGGGAATGAGGGTTTATGGAATTGGGGGAAAGGAATGGTGTTGTTAGAGAAAACTTGTAAATATACAGCATGAAAATACCTTATTTCATCTGTGATAAAAAGAAATGAGGGAACAGCTAGCTGAGAACTCTGAAACAGTAATTATTGCAGTGTGGTTTTTGTTATTTCGTTATAAATTCCACAAACATTTGGCAACATCTATTCTATAGTAGGTCTGCAGATCTACGAACTCCTTGGTGTGGGCATTTATTTCCTCTGTCAATGCAGGTTGCAAGCTGTCCATTCCTTCTTTTCTCATCAGCATGGTATTGTGGATGGAGTGTGGAACCTGGAATCAGAAGGACATGGATTCAAATTCTGCTTCTCATATGACCATGGAGAAATCACTCAAGCTCTGAGCCTCAGTTTCCTCATCTGTAAAATGGGGATAATAACTATAACACTATACCAGTAGGGCCTACTTTACTGTTTGTTGTGAAGCTCAGAAGAGATAACATATGGAAAATGCCTTGAAAACTTTAAAAAGTAAATACCAGAAGGGCAGCTAGGTGGCATAGTGGATAGAGCACTGGCCCTGGAGTCAGGAGGACCTGAGTTCAAATCCAGCCCTCAGACAGTTGACACTTACTAGCTGTGTGACCCTGGGCAAGTCATTTAACCCTCATTGCCCCGCCCTCCCAAACAAAGTAAATACCAGTGCTCATCCATATTTAAATATAAGTGCCAAACATGCTCCAAAGGCAAATAAAAATGATTTTCTGATTATCTATTTTGGATTATCCCTACCAGAACACCTTTCTGTTAGTGGAAATTCATTTGTGTAGGTCACTGAGAGTTGATTAAATGAACTGTTAATCATAAGGTCATGAGAAGGCTTCCAAAAATTGTCTCACCTTTTTGCATTGCCTAGAGGCAGCTTCATAGTGGATAGAGCACTGGGCCTGAAGTCAGGAAGACCTGAGTTCAAATCTAGCCTAAAAATACTAGCTGAGAGACCCTGGGCAAGTCACTTAACTTCTGCTTGCCTCAGTTTCCCACACTGTAAAATGGGGATGACAGCATCTATTTTGCAGGGTTGTTGTGAGCATCCAATGAGATAATATTTGTAAATAGTGGTTAGCATAGTGCCAGGCACATAGTAGGTACAAGACAAATGCTTATTTCCTTCCTTCCCCTCCTTCCTTTCCTTTCCCTATAGTCTTACTTTTCATTTTATCACTGGAATTATTGCTACTTTGCCCTATAATAGTGCTCATATCTTTTCATATGTGTATGTTTTGTTCCAGCAACAAAATTGAAAGACTTTCTAGGTTAGTGATCTCAGCTACTAGTTTTTCCCACCAAATTGCCTTGTTACATGTGTATTACATATATATACATACATATATACATGCACATACATACATATATAGGTATATTCTTATATCTGTACCTTTTGACTCTCCTTCCCTTCTCTTCCTTTCCCCCGGTAGAATATAAGATACTTGAGAGAAGAGACTTTCATTTTTTTCCCCTTGGTATTCCTAGTACCTTGAACTCAACCTGGCATGTAGTAGACATAAATAAATGTTTCTTTGCCTGGTTTCTTTTGTATTCCTCACAGCATTCAGGACAGCCCTTCTGCATATAGTTGGTGTTTGAGAATTTCTTGTTCGCTAACTCAGTATTTAGTGATTCTCTCTCCAAAGCCTTTAGGACGTTCATAAAATAGTTGGCAATGCCTTAAAGAATGCTATTGGCATAGGATTAGTTGGTTTTTAGGTGAGGGAGGGTGTTTCCCCCACCATCCATTTCGTTTTTAATCATTCTGTGAAATTCCTTTTCCAGAGTGGTTCCTGCTGAGTAAGCCCCAGAGCCTTCAGATCATCTGGAACAGGTAAACCACCTAGAGCATCCTTTCTCTAAGCAGAGACCAAAGAGAGAACTGGACGTAGCATCCAGTAGTATCGCTGAGCACCCGGATCCTTCGACAGTAGGCACCCTAGAAATGCAGGAGGTGATCTATAGGAAGCTGTCTGTGAGTCTGTTAGTTTTTTCTGTATAACCATTTTACCCTCCAAGCTTTCGGTCATTAAATTTGTTTTGTGCCCTCTTGGTCGAGCACTAGATCCTTAGAGGAGGGAGTGTTAGCTAGCAGAAAAACCTTGTGGGTTTATTATTCTCATACACATAGAAACTAAACATCAATTGGGTGGCTATTTGGGGTGGGGGGCACTTGATTCATAGAGGTCATGCTTTCCCAGGCCCTCTCTGCGCAGTCTCAACTCAGACCCGGGCAGACTTTTATTACCAGCTTTCAACAAACCCCAGTTTCTTTTGCAAAGAAAACCAGATAATAGGGACATTCCCAGAATAGTTAGCTAACTAAGCTGCGCCAGGCAACCTAGAGGCCAGAGAAGAACTCGGAGTCTTCGGACAATGACCAATTACAAT
Organism: Dromiciops gliroides; assembly: GCF_019393635.1. NCBI lineage: Eukaryota > Metazoa > Chordata > Mammalia > Microbiotheria > Microbiotheriidae > Dromiciops > Dromiciops gliroides. The sequence goes on along the minus strand of NC_057863.1, from coordinate 88,785,308 downwards.
AACCGGCATTATTTGATCGGAGACTAATTAGCCAAGGCCCTGTTCTTTTTGCTTCACTGAAGTTGCAGAAAGCACATCGAAGGAAACATTAGAGAGAGAGAGACTGGGAAAAGGAACTCAGATGTCAAAGGAAAACACACTTTCACAGGTGGGGAGATAGAGAAAAGGATTTCATCTGCCAAGATCCTATCTGAACCTGGGAATATTTTTCCACTGAAAATCACATGCAGTTGAAGGAAGGCAAACTCAGTTTGCTTTTTCCACACTTTAAAGGCTTTTTAAAGTTCATGAGCACAAGGTAGGGGGCTACAGGGAGAGTCCAACTCCGTAGCTTAGGTCTATGTCACAAACATTAATACGTAGTGAAAGATATCAGAGGGACTTCTGGTCATTGTGTCATCATGATCCTCTACTATTTTTTAAAAGCACAGCAAGACCTGAGATCTAATGTCACTTACACAGCCAACTTGGAGGTAGGCTCAAAGGGCCTTTCATTTATCATCTCATTCCAGGGATGGCACCGGAACAGCTCTGTAAACACCCACTTGTCTGCGTGCCTGGGGTGCCTAGCCCCATTGACTTGGAGTTAAAGTTGCATTCCTTCATTTCCCTCTGCTTCAAAGCATTTCTCTGCAAAAACAAACAAAATAAACAACCCACTCCCAAACACAAACCACCCCCAAAGTTATCCCCTATAAAATAGGGGAAGACACTTTCTGTTACTAGGAGTAGGCAGGGTGTGATCTTATTGAATGCTTCTCCCCTCTATTCCCCCCGTACCCCCAGATCCAAACACCTTCCCTGGCTCATAGCCCTATCTAATTGACACTGCTTGTAGTCTAGGCTCCACTTATAATCCCTTTGACTCCTGGGACCAAAACTCCCTTTCCTGGGAACCACTCACTCCCCTATATATGTTGTTTTTCCCATTAGAATGTAGGGGGAGGGACTGTCACTTTTTTTGAATTTGTACAAAATATAAATTCTCAGTTCCTATTATGTGACTGGCAGATAGTAAGAATTTAAAATGCTTTTTCTTTCATTCGTTATCCATTCATTCATTCATTCATTCATGGAACAATGCATGTATCATCTCATGAAGGACCTTATGCTTTCTATTAGAAAGTGTTGCCACCATCTCTCCTTGGGGGAGCCATCTTGGCTCCTGAAAGGGGCCATGGTGGTTGCTGGTCTGCATAAGCCTGCAAACTATTGAGTTATATGCCAGCGATCATTATGAATTTAGACTTAACCAAGTGCCACCCACATGTTCCTTGACCAGACTGGCAAGCAACAACAAAGCATCTCTTATGTTATTTGTGACTGGGAAATAGCTCTGTGTGTGACAGGCTGATTGTCTTGTTATGGGAAGCTTCTTTGATAGGTACTGATGGAACTTGGAGCCTTAAAAGCTCCAAGTTAAAAAAAAAAAAAAGCCCTCCCCGTCTGGTTCAGTGCCGGCTTTGGACTGAGAGGACTTCGGTTCCAGACTCAGTTTTTCCTTGTCTGGAAAAATGAGGAATGTAAAAAGGACCTCTAAGGATCTTTCCATCTCTAAATTTATAGCCCTATGATCAAAATCCCTGGCCTTCCTGGAGCTTACAAATCCCTTTTAGATCTGAATCTACACTCCTATGAATTACTGGGAGAGATGATTCCCCAGCAAAGAAATGAACTACTAAGGAAGATCCTGTAAACAGGTGTGAGGTTGGTGTGAAAAGGACTCTCTGCATTTGGAGGCAAGGCACCTGGGTTCCAATTCTGACAATGTTATTGAGTTGTTGTGTGACCATGGGTATCGCTAAATCTCTCTGAACTCTGGCTTCCTCATCTGTAAAATGAAGAATTTGAACTAGGGCCTTAACATTTTTCTTATTATGCATCCCTTTGACAATCTACTGAAACCTATGAGCCTCTTCTCAGAATAATATTTTTAAATGAACAAAATAAAATACAACAGATTATGAAGAAAACCAATTATATTAACATAAGGTTGTACATATATGTGTATATATATATATATATATATATGTTTTTTTAAAAAAACACAACCAAATTCACAAACCCTAGGTTACAAACCCCAAGACTAAATGATCTCCAGAACTTTTTCTATCTCTAAAACCTAAGTCTTTTGGGCCAATAGGATTCCACTGAACATCCAAGGGAATTCCTCGCATCTGAAACCTGTCTGTTAAGAAATCAAGGGGCAGCTAGGTGGCACAGTGGATAGAGCACCAGCCCTGGAGTCAGGAGACCTGAGTTCAAATTTGATCTCAGACACTTAACACTTACTAGCTGTGTGACCCTGGGCAAGTCACTTAACCCCAATTGCCTCACTAAAAAAAAAAGAAATCAAGACCATTGCCATAAACCCTTAAGAGCATCCAGATTCTATGTTGGACCAGCTAATGTTTTTCGCTTTTTGATTTTTTGTTTGTTTATTTTTTTGCTGGGCAATGAGGGTTAAGTGACTTGCCCAAGGTCACACAGCTAGTAAGTGTCAAGTGTCTGAGACTGGATTTGAACTCAGGTCCTCCTGAATCCAGGGCTGGTGCTTTATCCACTAAGCCACCTAGCTGCCCTAAACTAGTGCTTTTCACAAGCAATCACTTGAGACTGACTTGAATTTTACTTTTATTTGTGTTTTTCATTCTAAACTTCCAAAATGGGATGCCTGTATCTTCACACACAGAATAACTTTCAGGTTACATGTATTGCTGGAACATATTTCAGAATTTTAATAATCATTGGACGCTGTCATTTCTGAAATTTTAGCCAGCTGAAATAGCACCGTGTCCTTTGCATTGATACTGGAAGGAAAGATCCATGATTTAATTAATGATCTCGTGGGTTTTTTTGTTTTTGTTTTTTTTTTTGGTGAGGCAATTGGGGTTAAGTGACTTGCCCAGGGTCACACAGCTAGTAAGTGTCAAATGTCTGAGGCCCAGATTTGAACTCAGGTATTCCTGACTCCAGGGCCGGTGCTCTATCCACTGCACTACCTAGCTGCCCCACGATCTCTTGTTAATAGGGCAGATCTTTCTTGTTCTTTTAAGTACCTTTGACATAAATCTTAAGGGATGCAGGGCCAGGTCCCACTCCTGATTTCTCATTATGTAGCCTAGCAGCAAATGTATCTGAGGACATAGAGCTAACTATCATAATTTACATTCATGACAGCTGCATTTTTATGCCTTTAGTAGGAGGTACATCTACTCTATGTGGGGAAGATTGCCGTAGGTGCCAGTCAGAGAAGGTGAGAAAAAGTCTGTAGGAAAAGTGATGGAGAAGCCAAGATCCAAGTTTTATTCCTAGAATAGTTAGAGTCACTTTTTCCATAATTGTAGCCATAATATATGTTGTTGTTTGTCCTTCATTCTTGAAGAGGACCATGACATTGGGCGATGTCATGACTTGCACTGAATTGGATTTAAGTGAGGGAGGGCTGTATCAGGTCACCAACCTCACTCTTTCCTCCAGAGTCATGTGGGTCCAGTGGCAAGATATATATGTATCAGGATGACTGGAGATGGCCCTGGATATTTAAGGCAATTGGGATTGTGATTTGCCCAGGGTTACACAGCTAGTATCTGAGGTAATATTTGAACTCAGGTCCTCTTGACTCCAGAGCCTCTTGACTCTGTCTACTGTGCCACCTTGCTGCCCCCTAGCCATAATACATACTTTTAGAGTAAATATAGTAGTTGGATGGGGAGAGTAGAGTCAAGACTTTAAGCCCATGAACTTCCCATTAGTGCTTCTCTCTCTCTCTCTCTCTCTCTCTCTCTCTCTCTCTCTCTCTCTCTCTCTCTCTCTCTCTCTCTCTCTCTCTCTCTCTCTCTCTCTCTCTCTCTTTTTGCGGGGCAATGAGGGTTAAGTGACTTGTCCAGGATCACACAGCTAGTGTCAAGTGTGCAAGGTCAGATCTGAACTCAGGTCATCCTGAATCCAGGGCCAGTGCTTTATCCACTGCAGTACCTAGCTGCCCCCGTAGTGCTTCTCTTGATGAAGGTTGTCGAATCACATCATGAAACATGGAAGAAAAGCATAAAAAACCCCATAGATCACTGGCATCATTAACACACACTGATCCTTTGGCACCTAAAACAAGCTTCACAAAATACACCCTTAGAAAAACTCTTAAACAAACATTTAAATTGTGGGGAGTAAAGAAGTGGGGAAGAAGAAAGACCCTAGAATCCAAGGCATCATGGGATGGGTTGGGGAAAGAAAGTGAGCCTGGTTCACCTCAAGTCTGCTGCTGGGGAGGCCACAGGAGAGAGGAGGGAACCGGGTGGGACAAAACAGAAGAGGAACTCACTTAAAGTGCAACTGCTTGGTGGGCTGGGGTGTAGTGGTGGTAAGCATGTTATCTGTTAACTTGCTAATTATTCTTACTATGTGCTAAGTTCAGTTGTTTTTATACTCCTAGAGTGTAAGTATTGAAAATACCCTCTAAATTTGGGTGTCCTTGGACAAAGCTCTCATGTTTCTACCCCAGTTATGGCTCTACCTGTCCTCATTATTACCAGTCACCTGGTAGGAGATATGAGTGCATATAGTAATGGTTCGTAAGGGTAAGTTATAAATTACTGTCAAGACAACAAAAAAGTATTTACTTGGCAAATCCCTAGGTGAGATGGACAGAACTGAAAATCAGCCTTCATATCACTCTTCATAGATCTTATATATCTATCTCTGTCTATCTATCATCTATCTAATCTATCTAATCCATCCATCCGTCCGTCCGTCCATCTATCTATCTATCTATCTATCTATCTATCTATCTATCTATCTATCTATCTATCTATCTATCTATCTATCTATCTATCTATCTACCTACTTACCTCACTACATACCTACCTGCCTACCAATTCAATGTCTCCCCATTAGAATATAAATCCTTAAGAGAAAATACTATATTTTTCTTCACTGTATTCCTAGCACTTACCACTGGGTAAGTGGTAAGCACATAGTAAACTTCTTCCCTTACCCCCACTTCTTTTATTTATTTTTTTAGCATTCATTTCTTAAAATTTTGAGTTTCTAATTCTCTCCCTCCCTCCCAACCTTCCACTACCCATTGAGAAGTCAAGCAATATGACGCCAGTTGTGTATATGAAGTCATATAAAACATATTTCCATATTAGTCATGTTGCCAAAATTAATAAAGAAAAAGGAAGAAACATAAAGTAGAAAAAATATGCTTCGATCTGTATTCAGTTCATCTTTGTCTGGAGGTGTATAGTATTTTTCATTAAGGGTCCTTTGGAATTGTCTGGAGTAGTCATGGTATTGATCAGAGTAGCTGAGTCTTTCACAGCTGATCATTATAATATTGCTGTTACTATATACAATGTTCTCCTGGTTCTGCTCACTTCACTTTGCATTAGTTCATATAAGTCTTCCCAGCTTTTTCTGAAAACATACCCTTCATCATTTTTAGCACAATAGTATTCCATAAAGATCATATATCACAACCATTCCCCATTTGATGGACGTTGCCAAAATTTCCCATTCTATGTTTATACATATAGGTCCTTTCCCCCTTTTTCTTGACTTCTTTGGTATACAAACCTAGTAGTAGTATTGCTGGGTCTGAGATTATACATGGTTTTATAGTCCTTTGGGCATAGTTCCAAGTTGTTCTCCAGAATGGCTGGATCAGTTCACAACTCCACCAACAAATGCATTAGTGTACCTATTTTTCCATATCCCCTCCAGAATTTGTCATTTTCCTTTTCTTATCTATTGTTAGCCAATATGATGGATGTGAGGTGTTATGACAGAGATGTTTTAACTAGCATTTTTAATCAATAGTGATTTAGGACATTTTTCATGTAAATATTGATGGCTTTGATTTCTTCTTTTGAAAACTGCCTGTTTATATCCTTTGACTATTTATCAGTTGGGGAATAGCTCTTCATTTTATAAATTTGGCTCAGTTCCCTATATTGGAAAAATTAAGTCTTTGTCAGAGGAACTTGATGTAAATTTTTTTCCCCAGTTTCCTGTTTTCCTTCTTAAGGGTCAATTTTCTAGAGTTCTCTAAGTACACCAATATGTCATCTGCAAAGGATAAGTTTTTTTCCTCATTGCCTATTTTGATTCCTTTAATTTATTTTTCTTGTCTCATTGGTGTATATATAGCATTTCTAATACAATATTGAATAATAGTGGTGCTAACAGACATCCTTGATTCACTACTAATCTTACTGGGAAGGCTTCAAGTTTATACCTATTACAGAAAATGCTTACTCTTGGTTTTAGATAGATAACTACTTATTTTAAGAAAGCCTTCATTTATTCCTATGTTTTCTAGTGTTTTTAGTAGTAATGGGTGTTGCATTTTGATAAAAAAGCTTTTTTCTGCTTCTATTAATATAAGCATATGCTTTTTGTTGGTTTCATTACTAATATGGTCAATCATGCTTATAGTTTTCCTAATATTCAGCCAGCCCTGCATTTCTGGTATAAATCCCACCTGGTTAGAGTGTATGATTTTTGTGATATATTACTACAATCTCCTTGCTAGTACTTTATTTTAAAATTTTGTATCAATATTCATTAGGGGAATTGGCTTGTTCAATTTATTTTTCTAAGATAGGGTCATTTAGGTATTCCATGTCCTCTTCTGTTAATATGGGCAATTTATATTTTTGTAAATAGCCATACATTTCACTTACATCGTCAGTTTTATTGGCATATATAATTGGGCAAAATAACTCCTAATAATTATTTTAATTTCATCCTCATTGGTAATGCAATCACCCTTTTGATTTTTTATATTCACAATTTGTTTTTCATCTTTCTTGTTAAAAATTAAATTAACCAATAGTTTAATTTGATTTTTAAAATAAAACTAGCACCTAGTTTTATTTATTAATTCAATTTTTTAAACGTCTAATTTTATTAACCTTTCCTTTGATTTTCGGGATTTCTATTTTGGTGTTTAATTGGAGATTTTTAATTTGTTATTTTTCTAGCTTTTTTAAACTGCACACCCAATTTATTGATCTGCTCTTTTTCTTTTTATTGATATAAACATTTAGAGATATAAATTTCCCCTAAGTACTACTTTGGCTGCATCTTACAAATTTTGGTATCTTTAATTAAATTATTGATTGTTTCTATGATTTGTTCTTTGACCCACTCATTCTTCAGGATTAGATTATTTAGTTTCCAATTAATTTTTAATTTGTGCTTCCATAGTCCTTTATTGAACATGATACATTACAGTTGGGAAATGGTACATTTAATATTTCTTCTTTTTGGAATTTGTTTGTGAGGTTTTTATGCCCTAATACATGATCAGTTTTTGTGAAGGTGCCATGTACTGCTGAGAAAAAGGTATAGTCCTTGATAGTCCCCCATAATTTAGAGGTCTTTATAATTTTTCTAAAATTATATTCATTTTCTTAACTTCTTTCTTATTTATTTTATGGCTACATTTATCTAGTGTTGAGAGGTAATGTTGAAGTCCCCCACTAGTATAGTTTTGCCATCTATTTCCTCTTTTAAATTTAGCTTTTTCTTTAAGAATTTGGATGCAATGGCATTTGGTACACACGTTTAGTATTTATATTATTTCATTGTATACCTTTTAGCAAGATGTAGTTTCCCTGCTTATCTCATTTAATTAGGTCTATTTTTGCTTTTGCTTGGTCTGAGATCATGATTGCTACCCCTGTCTTTTTTTTTTACTTCACTTGAAGCATAATAGATTCCACTCCAGCCCCCTATTTTAACCCTATGTTATTGTGATCCTTTAATTTATGACATGAACTCTTTTTTTGGTGGGGCAATGAGGGTTAAGTGACTTGCCCAGGGTCACAGAGCTGGTAAGTGTGAAGTGTCTGAAGCTGGTTTTGAATTCAGGTCCTCCTGAATCCAGGACTGGTGCTTTATCCACTGTGCCACCTAGCTGCCCTCAACCCAATATTATTGTAAACAACATGTTGGACTCTGGTTTCTAATCCATTCTGCTATCTGCTTCTGTTTTATGGGTAAGTTCATCCCATTTACATTCTGTTATGATTACTAATTGTGCATCTCCATTCTATTTTCTATTTATCCATACTTCCTTCTCTCTTTCTCTCTCCCTCCATCCTCAAAAGTCTGCTTTGCTTCTGACCACTGCCTCTCTTAATCTATTCTTCCTTTATTACTTCCCCAACTTTTTCTTATCCCCTTCCCCTCCTACTTCTTTTTTAAGTAAGATAGATTTTTACACCCAAATGATTGTGCATATACATTCTTGAACCAATTCAGATGAGAGTGAGTTTCAAGTATTGTCCCCCCCCCCCACCATTTCCCCTCCACTGTGAAAGCTCTTCTTTCCTCCCAGTTCATTCTTTTTTTCTTATCCATCCATTTTTTAGGTTATTCCAACACAATTGACTAACCCCTGTACCCTCTGTCCATGTAGGATCCTTCTAATTGTCATAATACCAATAAAGTTCTTAGGAGCTACAAGTATCATCTCCTCATGTAGGAATGTGAACAGTTCAATCTTATCGAGTCCCTTATATTTCCTCTTTAATGTTTACCTTTTTATGCTTCTCTTGAGTTTTGTATTTGAAAGTCAAATTTTCTCTTCATCTCTAGTCTTTTCATCAAGAATGCTTGAAAGTCTTCTATTTCATTAAATGTCCACATCCCCCCATAGGATTATACTCAGTTTTACTGGGTAGGTTTTCCTTGGTTGTAATCCTAGCATCTTTACTTTCTGGAATATTATACTTCAAGCCCTGTGCTCCTTTAATATGGTAGCTGCTAAATTTTGTATAATCCTGATTATAGCTCCATTGAATGGTTTCTTTATAATTGCTTAAAGTATTTTCCTTTGACCTGGGAGCTCTGGAATTTGGGTATAATATTCCTGGGAGTTTTCATTTTGGGATCTCTTACAAGAGATGATCAGTGGATTCTTTCAATTTCTATTTGATCCTCTAGTTCTAGGATATTGGGGGTAGTTTTCCTTAATAATTTCTTGAAATATAATGTCTAGGCTTTTTCTTTGATCCTGGTTTTTGGGTAGTCTAATAATTCTTAAATTATCTCTCCTCAATCTATTTTCTAGGTCAGTTATTTTTCCAATGAGATATTTCAACTTTTCTTCTATTCATTCTTATGACTTTGTTTTATTGTTTATTGATGTCTCATGGAGCTTTTTGCTTCCACTTGCTCAATTTTAATTTTTAGGGAATTATTTTTTCATTGAGCTTTTGTACCTCTTTTTCCATGTGGCTAATTCTGCTCTTTAAAAAGTTATTTTCTTTGTTATTTTTGTGCCTCTTTTACCAAGTTACTAATTGTCTTTTCATAATTTCCTTGTATCACTCTCATTTCTTTTCTCAATTTTTACTTTACCACTTTTATTTACTTTAAAAAATAATTTTAGTTCTTCCAGGAATTTTTTTGGGGGTTTGTATCCAGTGAACCTTTTTTTTCTTTGAGACTTTGCTTATGGGTATTATGACATTATCTTCTTTAGAGTTTGTGTCTTGATCTTTCCTGTCACCATAGTAGCAGTTTATGGTCAGGTTCTTTTTCTATTCTTTGTTCATTTTTCCAGCCTATTTCTTGACTTCAAACTTTACATTAAGGTTGGGCTGGGTTTCCAGGATGGTGGGGGAGCATTGTCCCATGCTTCAGGCTGTTTTCAGAGCTAGTTATGGGAGTTTGAAGGTTTTGGGTGTTTTCAAGGTTGTCTAATCCAGGGAGAGGTGTAGTCACTGCTCTCCTTGTCTGTGCTCTAGTCCTTACCCATGAAGGGTCCCTTCTCCCTATTAACAGCAAGAGCTACAGCAGTAGCTGCACCTCAGGGCCCTTGCTCTCTTGGGACCAAAAGCAATACTATTCTTCAGGGCTTATGCTCCCTTACAGCTAAAAGCACTCCTCTCTGTCGTGGAACTGAAACCAGAAGTGGCTATGGAAAATGGGGTTGCCAAATAGCAGCTGATCCTATGTCCAGTGCTAGCACAGGAATTCCTTTCAATCTCTTCCTGACAAGTTACCCCATTCCCTTACTGTGTCTGGCTTAAGAGCTCCCAAAGATGCTGCTGCTGCTGTCACTACCACCAAGTCCTATAACTGGTGTTGATACCATATAGCTTCACGCTTCAGGCCAGCCTCCACCCCCCTCCCCCACCCCCGTGTCATAGACCTCTCCTTCTGACCTCCTATATTGTCTTGGCCTGGAAAAATCTCACCCCTATTTTTTATTGCCTCCGATACTCCAGAATTTGATTTGAGAGGTCATTTTAAAGTTGTTTGGAGGGAAATGTTTTGGGAACTTGGCTGTAGTGCTTCCTCTCCTCTGCCATCCTGGCTCCCCCAAATACTTCTTGATTAATTGAATCAGAACTTTTATAATCATTGAATGATAGGTGTTGCTTCTGAAATTTTGGTTAGCTAGAATGTATCTGAAGTACTCTGCATTCCTTGAACTAATATGGGAAAGAAAGGCACATGATAGGATTACCCCCCTCCTTTATTAATGAACTCTAAATAATCAGGTAGATCTTCAAGGGACTTTACAAGTCATTTAGTCCTACCCCCTATTCTAGATGTTATAGGGGACTGGCCAATCAGCCAGTCCTTATGAGCTTCTGCAATGTGCTCTGCTGAAACAAAAATCATCACTCAGGTATTGTCTCTGGTCTGCTTACTACTTGAAGAAGAACCTTTTGATTGGGTGTTTAGCCAGAACTGAGAATGTTTATAAAAAGAACTAACTGACCAAAGCACTTTTCTTTTTCCTGGGTGTTTGTATTCAAGGGAGGGAGCAAGGACTGCTTTTAAGCCCCCAGTAGGGACAGATGCCTCGGGTTTTTATTTCCCACCTGAATCTAACTCCATGTGGCCCATGACCAACCAGGTGCCTCTGCTGTTGCTTTCATATCTCTTGTGTCTGTTCTTTCCCACTCTAGGTGAAGGAGCAGTTAAGATAGAATGTACCAAGGGGCGGCTAGGTGGCGCAGTGGATAAAGCACTGGCCTTGGAGTCAGGAGTACCTGAGTTCAAATCCGGCCTCAGACACTTAACACTTACTAGCTGGGTGACCCTGGGCAAGTCACTTAACCCCAATTGCCTCACTAAAAAAAAAAAAAATAGAATGTATCAGGCTGCAGTCTCTTAGCTTCCAAAAGACAGGAAAATGAGCTCTTAGAGATACACGTCACAGTTTCTGATCCACCAGCACAGCCAAGTTTAAGTCCACTCTCCTAGGGATACCCCAGAAGGTTGGGAGGTGTATTCTCTAATACTTTTAATAATACATTTTAATAATACATTCTAGTGTGCTCTCCCATATAAATCACCAGTGATTAGCACCCCAAGATCATTAAAGAATTACCTTTCACAAAAGGATAACAATCTCCCTTCTTCCTCTTTGGTCCCTGGGGATAGTAGATGAATGCATGAAGTGGTTTCTACAAAATATTTTTCTCCACCATGTCAATTTCTGAATGTGACATAGTCAATGGATAAGATCATCTCTGTTGTAAGATCCAGCATCTTAATGATGGGGTCAATACTACTCGTCTGAGGTTGGCTGGAGGACTGTAGATTCTGGATCCCAGGATTCTGGAAGCTGAAGTTGACATTTTGAAGTTCGAAAGCTCATAGCTGAATAGAGTTCATTTCCAATATTTCTTCATCTAAAGCAAGAAACACTAAACTTTCTTTAAAGTGACTTACCCAGGGGCAGCTAGGTGGTGCAGTGGATAGAGGATTCAGGATTCCTGGATTCAGGAGGACCTGAATTCAAATCCAGCCTCAGACACTTGACACTTACTAGCTGTGTGACCTTGGGCAAGTCACTTAACCCTAATTGCCTTACCAATAAATAAATAAAATAAAGTGACTTACCCAAAGCCAAACAAGGTAGGTAAATGGTAGGGTGGGAATTTAAACCAGAACCCTCTGACTCCAAATCCATTATTTTCACTAATACCATGTTGCCTCCTATTTCTTCACCTGTCTATAAAGGAATGAATGGGTGAACTCTAAAAGGATTTCAATTTAACGAAGTAATTGGGAGTAGTAACTGGTCCAGGGCTTCCTAAATGTTTCCTGAATACAGAACTACTTTTGAGTTCTCTTCTGATCAGTGCCAGGGAATGAATGGAATCTTTGAATTCTGATGGCTAGCAGAAAGGGGAATGATAGTTGTACACTCGTCCCACAGAGAAGACAACAGTAGTAGAGAGAAGGGTTGTAGAGATAATAGACTGGAAATTGACTTGGTACAGTTTTTTGTTTGTTTATTTTTGGTGAGGGAATTGGGGTTAAGTGACTTGCCCAGGGTCACACAGCTAGTAAGTGTCAAGTGTCTGAGGCTGGATTTGAACTCAGGTACTCCTGAATCCAGGGCCGGTGCTCTATCCATTGTGCCACCTAGCTTCCCCCTTGGTACAGTTTTAAGATCATAATATATGCACCAGAAGTCAAGCTTTAGGAAAGGCTTTTAGGACTAGGAAGTGGGAGTAAGAGAGTTGGATTAAAACAACAGAAAGATACAAAAGCAGGGGTGATCTATCACCTAAAAATGGTTTGAGATCAAAGAAAGGCCCTCTAGGCTTTAGGGCCACCTTTCAGAGAGTTTTTATCCAACTATGGAATAATCTATCTAATAAAATGACAGAGATCTTTCCTTCAGATCAGGTTGAACAAAACTGTTTATTGACAAAACATAGAACACTACTGATCCTGTTGGGGGTGAATCAGATGACCTACTCTTTTTTTTTTTAACATATTGAAGTATAATTTTATTTGGTAGCTCTTCTTTTTTTAATCATAAAAGTATTTTATTATTTTCTAGTTATATGTAGAGATAGTTTTCAACATTTTTTGTTTTTCTTTCTTTCTTTTTTTCCTTTTTTTTGGTGAGGCAATTGGGGTTAAGTGACTTGCCCAGGGTCATACAGCTAGTAAGTGTTAAGTGTCTGAGATCAAATTTGAACTCAGGTCTCCTGAATCCAGGGCCAGTGCTCTATCCACTGCACCATCTAGCTGCCCCTGTTTTTTTTGTTTTTGTTTTTGTTTTCAGGGCAATGAGAGTTAAGTGACCTGCCCAAGGTCACACAGCTAGTAAATGTCAAATGTCTGAGGCCGGATTTGAACTCAGATCCTCCTGAATTCAGGGCTCGTGCTTCATCTACTGTGCCACCTAGCTGCCCCCCAACATTTGTTTTTATGAGATTTTTAGTTTCAAATTTTTCTCCTTCCCTCCTCTCCCTCCCCCCTCCCCAAGACAGCAAGCAATCTGATATAGGTTATATATGTACAATCACATTAAACATATTTCTGCATTAGTCAAGCTGTGAAAGAAGAATTAGAGCAAAAGGGAAAAACCTCAAAAGAGAAAAACAAAAAAAATAGAAATAGTATGGTTCAATCTGCATCTAGATGCCACAGTTCTATTTTCTGGATTTGGAGAGCATTTTCCATCATGAGTCCTTTGGAACTACCTTGGATCATTGTATTGCTGAAAAGAGTCAAGTCTATCACAGTTGATCAACACACAGTGTTGTTGATCCTATGTACAATGTTCTTCTCGTTCTGCTCATCTCACTCAACATCAGTTCATATAAGTCTTTCCAGGTTTCTCTGAAATCCGCCTACTCATTGTTTCTTACAGCACAATAGTATTTCATTACATTCATATACCACAACTTGTTCAGCCATTCCCCAATTGATGGGCATTCCCTCAATTTCCAATTCCTTGCCACCACAAAAAAGAGCAGCTATAAATATTTTTTTGTACATGTGGGTCCTTTTCCCTTTTTCATGATCTCTTTGGGATAGAGACCCAAGAGTGGTATTGCTGGGTCAAAGGGTATGCACAGCTTTATAGCCCTTTGGGCATAGTTCCAAATTACTCTTCAGAATGGTTGGATCTGTTCTCAGCTCCACCAGCAATGCATTAGTGTCCCAATTTTTCCACAGCTTCTCCAACATTCATTATTTTCATTTTTTGTCATATTAGCCAATCTGATAGGTGTCAGGTGGTACCTCAGAGTTGTTTTGATTTGCATTTCTCTAATCAATAGTGATTTAGAAATTTTTTCATATGGCAATAGATAGCTTTGATTTCTTCATACCTGTTCATACCCTTTGACCATTTCTCATTTGGGGAATGCCTTGGATTCTTATAAATTTGATTTAGTTCCTGATATATTTTAGAAATGAGGCCTTTATCAGAAATACTGGCTATAAAAATTGTTTCCCAGCTTTCTGCCTTCCTTCTACATTTGGATGCATTGCTTCTGTTTGTACAAAACCTTTTTAATTTAATGTAATCAAAATCATCCATTTCATATTTCATAATATTCTGTATCTCTTGTTTGGTCATAGACTGTTCTCCTTTCCAAAGATCTGAGAGGTAAACTATTCCTTCCTCTCCTAATTTACCTCTGGTATTACCTATTATGTCTAAATCATGTACCCATTTTGACCTTATTTTAGTATTAAGTGTAAGATGCTGCTCTATGCCTACTTTCTGCCATACTATCTTCCAGTTTTCTCAGCACTTTTTGTCAAATACTGAGTTCCTATCCCAGAAGCTGGAGTCTTTGGGTTTATCAAACAGTAAATTACTAAAGTCATTTACTACTTTTTCCTGTGCCTAACCTATTCTGTTGATCCATCACTCTATTTCTTAGCCAGTACCAAATAATTTTTATAACTGCCACTTTATAGTAAAGCTTCAGATTTGGTACAGCTATCCCACCTTCCTGTGCATTTTTTTCAATAGTTCCTTTGATATTCTTGACCTTTTGTTCTTCCAGATGAATTTTGTTATTATTTTTTCTAGCTCTATAAAATAATTTTTAGGTAGTCTGATTGGTATGGCACTGAATAAGTAAATTAATTTAGGTAGAATTGTCATTTTTATCATATTAGCTCAGCCTATCCATGAACAATTGATATTTTTCCAATTATTTAGATCTGATTTTATTTATGTGAAAAGTGTTTTATAATTGTGTTCATATAGTTCCTGGGTTTGTCTTGTCAAGTAGACTCCCCAAGTATTTTATATTGCAGATGACCTACTCTTATAGAATCTTACTTCTTCTTTAAAAGGCAAAGAATCCAGTGGGTTCCCTTGAGGGGTATATTCAAAGGAGACGTATACCGGAACTGAACAAGGGAAAATTTAGTTGGGACTCAAGTTGTTCAGAAAACATTCTTATTTTCTGGTTTTGTGTTCTATAAAAGCCAGAGAACTGAAGTTCTAGGAAAAAACTCTTTTCAATTCGATTCATGTTTAATGGCATGGCTGTGGTCATTGCAGTTTTAGATGGGGAAGGAACCCAGCAACCAACCTCCATGTCTGAGCTTCACTGAAGACTGAATCCACAGAACTCTGTGATCATTTCCATCACTTAAAAATTTCCTGCAGGAGTCCTCCAAACACTGAACCCTTGCGTGAGGGAAATGTGAGCAACTGGATCTGACTAGGTCATTTACAGTCAGAGAGTTCAGCAATGGGGACTCAATATAATTAGCTAGATTGCATTACTTATTTTTTTTTTACCTGCCTAGTAAAAAATATAGAAAACCAGGAAACCCTGACCTCAATTTCAGAAATCCAATCCAAGAAATGTTTATTAAGCTCTTGATATATGCAGAGAAGTATCATGACTTACTGGATGGAGATTCAACCTCAAAGTCAAAAAGACGTGGGTTCAAATTCTAAATCTTACACACACTGGCTATGTGACCTAGGGGATATTACTTAACCTCTCAGTGCTGCAGACAACCCTCTAAGAATATAAGATGTTATATCAGTAGAGGGAGTTTCCTCATCCCGAAGTTATAGAAAAGGCACATTAGTATTGAAGTTCCTCATGGGGAGATCCTATTCCCTTCCCTCCCAGTGCCATTCCATCCATTATGCAGAGCACTGTGATTGGTGGTAGGGAAGATATAACGATGATGTAAGTCAGTTATAAAATGGCTGGTAAGTAGTTCTGTAAGATCTCCATCTGCTTCTGCACTGAGGGTGACAGAGGGACAAGAAAGGAGGCTAAGACTCTCACACAGTTTCTAGAACACCTGTAGACATTAACTGACCTTTTGGAACTCTAAGAATGTCTCCAAGAAGACATTGGTATCTAAGCCTTTGGTATCTAAAGCACAGTTGTCTCTCATGTATGGGATTTGGTCACATGTGTTCCCTTTGTGTTTGCCCCTCCATGTACATCCACAAAGTATTTCCATACTTCCCATCGACAAATCATATATGTATTTATGTGCACACATGCCCCCAGCTTATAGGGGCAATATCCCAACAATATTTTTCATACTGTGTAGTCTTTGAGCTAATTATGCCCTTTGGCTAAGGAGTAAAAATAAATACTTCTTTAGAAAGGGGATCTTGAGTGGATTGGTACCCACAGAGGATTTGGAACTTAGTATAGCTTCTCTGAGAGCCACATACACAAGAGAAGAGTGTCCACTGTTACAGCCTAGTATACACCATCTCCAATGCTCCTTCACCTAATGTAAGAAAGCATCCTCTGTAATAAAGGTAATAGCAAAAAATGCCAAATAAGTACATAAGATAGATCTAATTCTACACTCTCGGTTGCAACTTCCATTAAGTTACCTGTTCTCTATTAAATCGAACCTTGCGTGTAATACATACACAGAGAGGTATGGTGGGAGAAGTTTCCTAGAGCAGTGTCCTGGGAATCATTCTTCTGGTCAGCATACTTCCTATCAGACTATAACAAGAGCTAATGAGTTAGCATTTGTAAACTGGGATGATTTCTCTATGGACTCTGAATATGATGAAAGAGAAGATTTGTCAATTTGTAAATTATTAGATATACATAGCGTCACTCTTAATGTGGCTTTTATAGTCTTTGGTAATTAAAAAAGTGTTAGATACTAAGAGTTTAAGACTGTAGCTTCACAGATAAATTTTATGTGAAATGATGTCATTTGAGTTCTTTGAGCTGAGGCTTCTGACATCACTGCAACAGGAATCACAGGAAAGGGAGGGGAAAAATATTTAGTTTGTCTTCCATATCAAAATAAAATAGAAATTTAAATCCTAGGATAAAAAAGCTCCTCTACCCTTGTTTACTTGTGTATTTGCTAGAGTACTTTATTAGGATGAAGATTTGTTGTAGATAGTACATGGATGAGACTCAGAGGTCAAAGAATGCTTGATAATTTTGACCATAGGAAGAAGCAGAGTTTTCCTCTCTGGGATTTCAGTGACTAACTTTGTCTGCAGACTACAGTGTTAATTATTATCCATGAATCAGCGCATTCTTCCAAAAGTTGTAACTAAGTATAAATACGTAACTCCATACAAGGCTGAGTTGTAGTGGTTGTGGACCATCAAGGCGTTATCAAGATTAGGGTTCTAATTACTTTAGTGATTCCTCCTGTAAGGAATGTGTTTTATAAACTTTCATGTACTGTACAAACATGTACTCTTATTATGTTTTTATGATTATTCCTCTACTCCATCACAGGGGAAAACAAGATGGTTTCGTTGCTGATCTTCCCTGGGATTTGAATTTCAGAGGCAATGTAGTGGAGGGCATTTTTCACCTGGGATTTGATACATGGGAATTCCTCCCCTTCCCCCCACCTTCCTGAGCTGGGAAGACATGGAACCTTCTGACCCTTAGAGCCTGTGCCAGGATCATCTACTTAATCAGATTTCTTACCTGGTACCTGCCCCTGTGTCCATCATGGTGAAATCCTTAATTATAGATTTCTGTTTCTATAATTATAATCCTGCGTGTAATTCAGTGCCCAGAGACATGGGGAAAGAAAATGAAATAAAGGAATAAAGCTTCTGAACTTCTTCCTTCATCTCATTAACAGGGTAGGTAAGGATTTGGTGGGGGCTGGAGAGGAGAAAGGGATAAAGGGCTATTTCCTCACTTGCATATTAACTTAACTAATCCCAAGAAAGTTCAACTTGAAACATACACACACTTCTAAATCTTGCCACCTCTTGCCTTTTAGGCTTATTGTTTTTTATTGGGTTTTTTTTCCCTTTTGCTAAGGGATGTTTCTTTTGGAAGGGAGGTCTCTAGAGAATCTTCATTTTTCTCTCCTACTTTCCCAGGTTGGGCAGGATACCAGGAGCTGAAGACCTGGCCTCTCAAATGCTCAGAGGTTTCCCACGAGATCGGGTCTCGGCCCAAGAAGCTCTTGCCCATGATTATTTCAGTACACTACCAGCTGAGCTCTACCAGCTTCCAGATGGTATGTAAGTGTGTGTGTGTGTGTGTGTGTGTGTGTGTGTATGCTGACACACAAACTATTTTTGGATACTAAAGAATCATAGAATTTTCAGGAAAGACACCTTTGAGATCAGTCTTTTGGGAGAGCCAAGATGGGGTCCATGGCTTGTTGGATTTCCTTATGAGATCTTATCAAATTTGAAAGCAGTGATAGAGTGGGGCTAACAAGGCCTGCCTGAGCCATAATATTCAACATACTTTCAATTATAGTCTGAACATTTTACACATACATTTACATACAAGAGATCGAAGCTGCCTGAAAGTTGCTTTAAGGATATCGGTAAAATCAAAACGAAGTTTCCAACTCTGACCATTTTGTATGCCTACATATATACAAATATGTATGTGTATATATATATGTATGTGTATATATATATATATATATGGACACACATATATACACATATATTTTACATTATATGTTTTATATGTGTTGTATCACATGTAAACGTTATACATATAACACCCTATCATATAACATGATGATCATATTAGGAATAACAGTAGCAAATGTTTTTGTTGTCCTTTAAAGGTGATAGTGTTTTGTATACGTTATCTCATCTGATCCTCCTAACAACCCTTGTGTAATGAGATTGATATCATCTCCATTTTAAAGAGGAAGAAATAGAGTACAGAGAGAAGTTAAATGACTTGCCCGAGGTCACACAGCTAAAAGGTTGTTTTTGTTTTTTGTGGGGCAATGAGGGTTAAGTGACTTGCCTAGGGTCACACAGCTAGTAAGTGCCAAGTGTCTGAGGCTGGATTTGAACTCAGGTCCTCCTGAATCCAGGACCAGTACTTTATCCACTGGGCCACCTAGCTGCCCTCACTAATAGGTTTTCTAGGAGGGCTTTGCACCCAGATCTTTGTCTCTGAGTCATGTACACCACCCACTGTACCACTCTACTTCACTGAGAAAGGATCCATGATTTCCTCAGTGCGATGAACCGTTACTCTTCTGTGTCTTATAAGGCAATCTTCATTAGTTTCTGTAGTGAAAAGCATTTGTCACCTGGGGGAGAATCTTTGGATGATGAGTTTCTCCACAGCAGACAGAAAAGGACGTCACTTGGCCCTTACTAAAAATTAGTGGGTATATGGTAAAATAAATATAATAAAAAACTGCATCTGTGATTTCATTGCCATAGATAACTCCCTCTACCAAAGCAGATCAGCACCTTCTCCACAACTTAGAGTCTTAGAAAATTGCCTTGGATGCCAAGAGGGGCCAACAGCTAGGATCTGTCAAAGAATGGACTTGAATTAATTCAGGTTTTCCTGGGTCCAAGGCCTACTCTCTAGCCACCATGCCACGGTTGCTTCTATTTGTTGTTGTTGTTATTCAGTTGTTTCAGTCATGTCTTATTCTTCATGACCCCATTTGGGGGTTTTTTGTTTTTGTTTTTGGTAAGGCAATTGGGGTTAAGTGACTTGCCCAGGGTCACACAGCTAGTAAGTGTTAAGCGGCTGAGGCTGGATTTGAACTCAGGTCCTCCTGGCTCTAGGACTGGTGCTCTATCCTCTGTATCACCTAGCTGCCCCAACCATTTGGGTTTTTTTGACAAAGATACTGGAATAGGTCGACATTTTCTTCTCTGGCTCATTTTACAGATGAGGAAACTGAGGCAAATAAAGTTAAGTGACTTACCCAGGATCTCACAGTTAGTAAGTATCTGAGGCTGAATTTGAACTCAGGTCTTTCTGACTCCAGTCCCAGTGCTCTATCCACTGAGTCACCTAGCTGCCCTGGTTACCTCTGTATGTAATAATAATAGGCATAATATCATTTATCCTATTAGTGTATACATTATAATACTACTGTATATCTATGTACATATTTGTTATGTATCTATGGGGAAGAAATAGGATGAACAAATAAATGCAAGCTACTTATATTGAAATATGATGCTACTAAATTTCCATAGCCAAGATATTGGTGGGGTTGGGAAAAGGGGGGCAAAAAAGGAAGAATCGCTTTTGGAAGGTGACCCAAAGTACTTTGAAAGAATTTTGTTCTCTTCTCTGTTGGAGTCACCCTCCTTGGCCTAAAGTCACACTCTAACTCTGGTATACACACTGAATCCTATGGTTTAAATTCTTGTTGTTTACTCTGAAAGACATTCTGTTTCTCATAATTTTATCCTTCATTTTTATCACCTTACTCCAGGGCCTGAAAATACCTTAAACTAATACTGAGAATGAGGGTCTAGATCCTGCTTGGGCAGGGGGTAAAGAGGGTATGGGGGCAGGATAAAAGGAGGTGGATGGCCCTCAGGAATGTAGGCTTAGAAGAAGCTTCCATATGGTAATGTGTGATCTTGGACACTAGCTTACCATTCTTGAAAGAGAGAGTCTTGGGTTTCTTAAAAAATGAACTTGGGGTTAGAAGACTCAGGTAGAAATTTTGACTCTTCCAACTTAACTAATTGTGTCCCTTTGATCAGCTGAACCTCCATTGCCTTATCTGTAGAATGGGGATATTAATTATTTTATCTCTTTCATAAAGTGAGAAAATAAATATGTTAATTATAAATATAAATATTAGATATCTTTATTGTGGGGCAGCTAGAGGGGCACTGCAGTGGATAGAGTGCTGTGCCTAATGTCAGGAAAAGTCTTCCCGAGTTCAAATCTAGCTTCAGATTCTTACTAGTTGTGTGATCCTGGGCAAGTCACTTCACCCTGTTTGCCTCAGTTTCCTCATCGGTAAAATGAGCAGGAGAAGGAAATGGCAAAATCATTCCAGTGTCTTTGTTGAGAAAACCTCAAATGGGATCACAAAGAGTTGGACACTACTGAAAACAACAGCAACATCCTTATCAAACATAAAGACATAAAGGCCAGGAGATAAAACACTGAACTTTTCAGAGCCTCAGGTTCCTTATCTGTAAAATGGGCATAATTATACTTGTAATTCTTACCTCACAGAGCTGTTGTGAGGAAGGTGCCTTGCAAGTCTGAAACTTGAATATTAATTTGAGTTGTTATGATTATTACACAAGTACTCAGGGAAATTAGTGGTGGGATTAAGGGAATGTTGTTGGAGGGGATTGATGTATGGAGGGAGGTGAGTCTGGGAAGTTTGGAAGAGCAAAAAGTCATGGTTTGTGGAAGATATTTTTTTGGAAGATGTTTTTAAAGTCCTTCCTTTCATTCTTGTTCTGACATACAGATGGTGTGCCCTTTCCCATGTGTGTGCATCCTCACACTCTAGTGCACCCTTTTCACTGTTTAAAGAAACAAGGTCCACTCCCCACATTGGCAATTCTCCCCTGTAGCCCCACCTCTGGTACCCATTAGGCTAATATGCTGAACCTTTCCAGGGCTCTTCAAAAAGGACTTTCTGGACACTGGCCCTTTGCCTAGAGGAGGGTAATTAAGAGGAAACTGTCATTGTCCAAATTGACACGTTGTTTGAAACTTTGGGTTTTTTGATTTTCCTGACAGATCCCAAACTGAGAAATTGCTAGGCAGTTTCTATGTCTTCTAAACTGATACCCTCATAGAGGGGCTATGTGCTTGTGTGTATATGTTCATGTCTACCTGTGCACATGTGTGCAATGGTATGTTCATTTGCCAGACAGAGAAACAGAGAGAGAGGGAGAGAGAAAGAGAGAGAGAGAGAGAGAGAGAGAGAGAGAGAGAGAGAGAGAGAGAGAGAGAGAGAGAGAGAGAGGAGAGGAGAGGAGAGGAGAAAAAGACAGAGGAGAAAGGAGAGAAAAAGACCCAGAGAGACAGACATGAGAGAGTAAGGTTAGAGAAGAGAAAAAGAGAGAGAGGAGAGACGGAGGGAAGAGAGAAAGAAAAAAAGACCCAGAGAGACAGCGGAGAGAGAGAGAGAGAGAGAGAGAGAGAGAGAGAGAGAGAGAGAGAGAGAGAGAGAGAGAGATCTGCATTTCCCTTTCTGTTCACCCAGCCACAGAGCACAAATCTACTTTGACACTTTTAGAAAAATGAAAAGATGGAATCTCGAAGGAGCCTGCCTGTGCTGGGGGGGAGGAGAGGAGCTCTCACAGCGGGAGGGAAGTTGACTTTTCTTTATACATATAGGGGTTTTTCCATGCAGAGTTTAAATTATGCCTGATAAAAGGAGTTTCGTGGATGTTTCAGTTCTTTCAAACCCTCCTGGCTTCCTCCCAATTAAATGAGGTTTGTCAAAGCCACGGGGCTCTGCTGCTGCCTGAGAGGCCGACAAGCACTTCCTGCAGTGACATCTCAAATCCCCAAGGGAGGAGATGAAAGGGCTAGTGCCAAGAGACAGAGAGAGAGAGAGAGAGAGAGAGAGAGAGAGAGAGAGAGAGAGAGAGAGAGAGAGAGAGAGAGAGAGAGAGAGAGAGAGGCAAGCTAGCAGACAGACAGACAGATAGTCAGTTGTAAAAATAGGCAGTAAGCCTGAGACTGCCAAGATGGTTAGAAAGGAAAAGCAAATTCAGAAGAATTGAGACTAAAAAGAGGAGTCTTAAGACAAGAGCTTGGCCCAGTGTGCCCATCTTCTGGACAGGATCCCCTGATCAAGGACACATTTCCTGCCAGGGGACAAATTCCTTTTTGCCTGGCACCATCATCCTATTTTTTCAATATCCCTGATGTTTCACCTATATTAAGAGACTCTTCTGTGGTCAGTGAATTCTAACATGTTCCATAGAAATCGACACACAGAACAAAATCAAAACCTTTGATACTCAAGAAGCAAAAGTATAGGATGTCATAAGAACAGACACTCACATGCATGCACTAAATGAATCAGCTGTCAGGAAGGTCCAAAGACCACAGAAGTATTCATG
Organism: Dromiciops gliroides; assembly: GCF_019393635.1. Lineage (NCBI taxonomy): Eukaryota > Metazoa > Chordata > Mammalia > Microbiotheria > Microbiotheriidae > Dromiciops > Dromiciops gliroides. Next base: position 88,762,243 of record NC_057863.1, on the reverse strand, counting down.
GGTAATTCTGAACTCCCTCCCCAGCCAGAACTGTACAAGGTAGTAGTCCTCTACTACTGGCATTTTGGGATTACATCATGGGGGTGGGGGGCTTAATTGTATTATTTTATCATTCTAGTCCCTACGATGACACAGTTGTCATGTTTAAATATATTCTTTCCCCACTTTGTCCTGGAGAATGCTGGCTATTAATTTCTGTCCTCTGAAGGAGAACGTTAAAACATGAAGGCTGTGAATGGGAATGTATCAAAAGAATAAAAAAAACCCAGTCTAAATCCCAGTGAAGGGGGGTGGGGTGGGGGGAGAAACCCTCCCCAAATTATTTTCTATTTATCTATTTTCCTATTTCAATTAAGCAGCCGAGTTCTGAACTTCTCTCTGCAACTTGTTGCAGAAAGTTTATATAGCCAGAGGACATTTTTTAGAGGTCACTTTCCATGGGGGGGGGGGAGAATCAGAGGAGCCAAGAATCCCAGGATCAGTTCCTTGATCAAGAATTTATTTAAGAGGGGAAACATGGGCATGAGAATGGGCGAGCGGGTTGCTTTGGGTTTGCCTGCCGTTTTCCTTTGCTGAAATCTGGAACACCTGGAGAAACATTTGTTGAAGGCAAAATTATCTGTAGTCTCTTTCCCAAAAGCACACGAGTTATGGCTCTCTAATGACTTTTCCAGATGACTCCTCTTCCTCCACAGACACCAGCTTAGGGCCACACTCGTAGTCTTCCAGGCTGAGGCAGCAGCTCAGGGTGGCAGCTGTTGCAGCAACGACCTAAAATTAGGTTCCCCACAACTCTCTAATCTTAGCTTCAGGTTTAGGCTCTCCATTTAATTCCCTCTGCCCTCAGCGTGAACTTGTGCTTTGGGATAGAAACATTCTTTAGTGATTTGGGGGAGAGGGGATTTATGGGGAGGGGGAGAAAGAGGAGAGGAAGGGAAAGGGGAGAAAGATTGAGCTGCTCCTTAAAGAAAGGGAATCTGCCCGTTCTTGCAGGGAACAGTTCAAATGTTACTCTTGGATCCCCAAGACTAATCTTGAAACATAGTCACTGGACCACAGATCCTGGTCCACAGGAGCATTTTTTTAAGTGCACTAAATACTATTTGGTTTCTAGACTTGATTCTGAAACAGTGTGCCTTAGTCTTTGGAAAAGACATCAAAGGCCCCTTTTCATTTCTGTGTGGTCCTGTTCTACTTCTCTAATCCTGGGCATGATTTTCACACTCTTCTCTCTAGAACTTTTCCTTTTTGACCAAATCTACAAATCTTTCAATGACTTAAGAGAAAAATGCTCAAGAGTTTAGAATTGTTTAATGGGGTCTGGTGAGGATGGACAATCCTGAGTAAGAGCTATATTGTTAATAAATAGCTGGATGGGTGGGTCCTCCAGATGCCACCTTATTATCAGGAGTATAAAATTCTTCATTATGCCAAAGCCGTATTTCCCATATCAGAAATTACACCCTATATAATTCAGGTGTCCCAAATATCTGAGTGCAGTTTAAAGCTTTCAGTGGCTTAAAACTACAGCAAGACTTTAGGAATATTTTGTACTTCCTCTTCCTTCATCCTCAGGGAAGTGAAAAAAAATATCTAATCCTTCCCTTCTTTTAATATCTCTTTTAACCTGTGCCTAAAAGAATGACTTCCCAGCTCTTGCATGTCATACTCCTTTTAATATATTCTAACATCATTTTCCATTTTTTGATATCAGCAGTACATTGCTGATTCATGTGCCACCATAACCCTTCATATCTTCTTTGTGCCATATTTAGATAAAGTATTTATTAAGCTATTGTTATGTGCACGCACTCGTGCCACGTTTAACATCATTCATCTCCTGCTTAAAAACTTGCTTCATTTTTCCTTACCTGTACTGTTGAACACATATGTCTCTCCAGGTCCTTCCTGTTTATTGCTACCCATTTCTTCTCTCTCTTTTTTTTTCTTTTTCTTTTTTTCAGGACCGTGAGGGTTAAGTGACTTGCCCAGGGTCACACAACTAGTAAGTGTCAAGTGTCTGAGGCTAGATTTGAACTCAGGTCCTCCTGAATTCAGGACTGGTACTCTATCCACTGCACCACCTAGCTGCCCCCCTACCTATTTCTTGATAGAGGCATTTTACATTCTAATTCTAATTTTACATTCTGCCAACATGGTGTCATACCATGGTCAGGAGTTTCAAGGAGATTGAGAACCCAATGCCAGAGACTGGGGAAGGGAGAAAACTCACTAGGGGATACTGAAGAATCATCCCTGAACCCAGCAATGGTTTCAAGGCATGGTATGGCCCAGTGAGCAGAGGATTGGACTTGGAATAAGGAAGGCACATACACAAAGACTGCCTCAGCTAATCTAATATCTGTATGACCTTGGACAGGTCTCCTAGCTCCTCTGAAGTTTAGATTCTTCATTTGCAATGGGGATAATGATAGTTTCTCACTCACAGAGTTATCAGGAGGATCAAATAAGAGAGTGTATGTAAAGTGATTTGCAAATTCTAAAATATTATATGAGGTATAATTATTATTTCAGCATATAGCTATATTACCACCTTCTTCAGTGCCTCCATATTAAAATCTCTGAAACGAACTCTTTATCCCACTTTTCTCCTCTTAAAGAAGTGACCTTCCATTTCAAAGGCTGGTGCAAAGAATAAGGAGAGGCAAGATTTGGTATCATCTCTCTGTGTCCTCCACAAACATAATATGTGTGTTCTGTATTTCATCAAAGTCAATAATAAAAAAAACATTAACTAATACTAAATCCCAAACTGGGCCCTGTGAGACACCACTCTGCACTTGCATATATCAAAACAAATTTCGAAAGTGAAATCTTAAGTCAAACAACTATTTTTTGACACAGCTAAGATGTTTCAGCACTAGGACACTGTGCAAACTTTTAAGGGAAAGAGACGTTAATTATAAACTCCTTGGGAATAGCATTTTCTAACTTTCTACCTTAAGATCCTCCACAAGCCAGTCCTTATTAGTGTGGCTTCTCTCTCTCTCTCTCTCTCTCTCTCTCTCTCTCTCTCTCTCTCTCTCTCTCTCTCTCTCTCTCTCTCTCTCCCCCCGCAATTGGGGTTAAGTGACTTGGCCAGGGTCACACAGCTAGTAAGTATCAAGTGTCTGAGACTGGATTTGAACTCAGGTCCTCCTGACTCCAGGGCCGGTGCTCTATCTACTGCGCCACCTAGCTGCCCCATGTATACTCTCTTCTGTACCAGACTGATAGGAGGCTGTTAATAGACTGCACAGAAATGAACAGGAACTATACTCAGCCTTTGTCAAGGTGAGCGGGGATGAGAAGTCCCTTCCTGCCTCCAAAGTTTGTACCTTGGTGAAAAAAAATATGCCCTCTTTCCACATAGAAGTTAAAATAATGCACACATACTTATTTGTTCTTGGTTTATCTTAAGTAAGTGTTCACTGAATCTACATGGTCAGTCCTGAAACATGGCTGCCCTCCCCACTTAAGATCCCCCACTTCTCCCTCAATTTCCAGGGCTTATTCTGTCTTCTAAAAGCATGGTTTTTAGTCCTACCTTATCCACAGTACAAAGCAGGAAGCATCCATAAACAAAGCAGAGTATGGCTCCATCTTTGTGCTTTTATACATTAGAGGACCTGGTTTTCAGGGATCTCTTATTATTTGCTTCGAGAACTATACTGTTGTTGGGTTGAGGGAGACCCTCTTGGGAGGTATTATTTTCATCCCCTTGATTTTAAGATCTGTTACAGTAGAAAGGGCATTGCCTCTGCAATTGCAGGAACTGTGTTCAAATAATACTTTCTACAAATCTGACTTTGGGAAAGTCACTTAACTTCCATGAGCTTCATTTTCTTCATCTGTAAAATGAGGGAAACTGGACTCAATGTCCAAGATCCCTTCTAGCTCCAGATCTGAACACTCAAGATTTATGTCTTAATTTTTTTTGGCTTAATAGTTGGTTTCAGGGGCAGCTAGATGGCGCAGTGGATAGAGCACCGGCCCTGGAGTCAGGAGTACCTGAGTTCAAATCCGGCCTCAGACACTTAACACTTACTAGCTGTGTGACCCTGGGCAAGTCACTTAACCCCAATTGCCTCACTAAAAAAAAACAAACAACAATAGTTGGTTTCAGGGAAAGAACATTGGGTCAGGTCAGTCAGTAGCTAGCCTCGAAAGCTTATTATATACATATACATCTATAATATATATGTATGTGATTTCCACTGTGCATACAGCTCATATGTATGAACACATATTATATGAATGTGTATATACACACACTCAGAAGCAATGTGATACAGTGAAAAGAATATGTGTGTGTGTGTGTGTGTGTGCATGCATACATTTTGTTCAATCATTTCAGTCATCTCTGATTCTTTGTGATCCCATTTGTGGTTTTCTTGGCAGAGATACTGGAGGGGTTTGCCATTTCCTTCTCCAGCTCATTTTACATATTAGGAAACTGAGGCAAACAGGGTTAAGTGACTTGCCCGGTGTCACATAGCTAGTAAGTGTCTGAGGCTGGATTTGAACTCAGGAAGATGAGTCTTCCTGACTCCAGGCCTGGTGCTCTGTCCACTGTTCTACCTAGCTGCCCTGTATGCACACATATACAATGTCTGTGTTTGTATGTATGCACACACACAGATATGTACATATATATGAATATATACATACACACCCATACTTGGAGACCATGTGGTATAGTAAAAGGAACACTGGCTCTGGATATAAACCCAATTTTGAGACAAGTGACATGACTTTGAGCAAATCACTTAATCTCCCAGGACCTCTGGCTGGCCTCTTCTAGCTTTAAATCTATGATCCTGTGATGTGTGTGTGTGAGATCAGAATTAAGAGGCTGCAATCTGTCCCTAATAGACTTTCTTTACTTAATTTTCACTACCATATTCTTTCCTTTTCACATGAAAAATTAACACAAGCAAGAGTCTTCAGTTGCTTGGAATGGGCCGGGGAGGTGTCACCATGTATTAAGTTGCCAGGAAATGCCTCCGTAGGTCAAGTCCCTGAAGCACCATCAGGTTTGTGTGGTTGAGGTGGGGGAAGGGGGGGAGTCCTGGAGAAATTACAGGACTAAAAGGAAGCCCTATAAGTTCTAGAGTTCTTTGGGCTCCTCGGTAGAACTGCATCTGAACTTCCTAGAAAAGAGAATTATCAAACCCTCTTTCTCTTGGTAACCTGATTTTATGTTACAGAGACAAGTAGGGCCCTTGAAGCCAGAAGAGAAAGAGCTAGAGGTTAGAGCTGTCACAGCCCACCTTCCCACTGCCTCCTCTTAGGTCTCGTTCTCTTTCCACAAAGGCCAGAATCTTTATGTTTTCTTAATGCCTAGGTGTTCATGTCTTTTCATTCACCACAGTTCCTCACTAATTAAGCACTGCTTCCTGTCTTCCTTCATCCCTCTCATGAATCTGGGAGGAATTGTATGTACACGCTTAATATGCACCAGGGGAGTGTGAAGGAGAAAACAGGCAGCTAGGTGTCTCCATAGATGGGTGCAGGACCTGGATTCAGGAAGATCTGAGTTCAAATCCAGCCGTAGACACTTCCTAGCTATATGATGCCAAGTAAGTCATTTAACCTTTGCTTTAATTTTTCCCTCTGTAAAATGGGGATAATAATAGCACCTATCTCCCAGGGTTGCTGTGAGTCTAAATGGAGGCAATATGTAAAAGTGCCACCATTGCATCCACCAATACATCCAAGGGCATCATCACCCACAGTGTAGGAAAATTCCACTGTGGTTCTGAGCACATGCAAATATTTGCATGGATGAAGCAGACAGCAGAGTATGCATGCAGTACTGGGTTCATTACATACCAACATAAGATTTCCTAGTACAGATATAAAAGTATTATGAGCACATGCTTCTTTGAAACATATTCTTACCCTTTGTATAAGAAACACTTTGGTTTCTTAAGACTCTCTGTCCATTTAGGACTGTGTTGCCTCTGTTTTTTAAAAAGAGATGACAGACTTCTTTACTTTCTCTTAGTGTGTTAGCATGAGCTCATTGGGCCTCAGTTTCCACATCTGTACAATGGCATTGTTTAAAAATTTCCCTCCCTCCCTAGAAGGGTGATGGGAGGATATTTATTTTTAAAACCTTTGAGCTCACTGAAAGAAAGTTTCTATATAAATTTGATCCTCCGAGAGAGGGGGGGAAGCAACGAGAGGAGAAGGTAAATAGTCACTAATTAATTAAAAGAGGAAAGATCATCTGCTTTAATCGGAAGCCCGGGTGATGTGCCCCCAGTCAGAGTTGTAAGTGCACTCCATGTTAGATAGCAACTCCAATTTAAAGCACTGTGTGATCCTCTGGGCTTTGAAGATGCAAACTCCATATACATACACATGAGCTAAAATTACAGAATAATCATCAGGCTGTGTGCATTCTGGAAAATTAAATGGGTTAAGCAACCCTGGCTGATGTTTGTTGATGCCTGTGAGCGATACGGGCACCACGTGACGAGGGAAATTACAAGACTTTTTTTTTTTTTTGGAATACTGTTTAATTTCCCATTTGCTCCTGAGTTTTTGCTAACCTGCGCTTGCTCCTCAAGGCTGTTCAAGGCAAGTGAGAGATTTGATTATCTTGTTTCCTGTGAAAGGTTATTTAGATCCTCAATCCCATTAAGTCACTTTCCGTACTCCAGTCCAATGAGTCTTCACCTGGTTATCAGCAGGGAGGAGTAAATGGAGACACAGCGATCTCAGATTTCTAAGGAACAAAAGTTAAAATGAAGTTTGAAAGGAGGTGACAGCAAGCAGCCCTGAGCTTAGGAACTCAATTAGGCTGAAAGACAACTATCTCATTATCTCTCCCCCAAATGATCCAAATACATAAGAATATAAAAATTTAAAATAAACTCTTTCTATTGACTGTCTAGATGACTGAATTTCCCCTCTCGATTTTTTTTAAACACCCACTTTCGTATTTATTTATTCTAAGCGCGAAGCAGCTGCGATAATTATACTGTCAGATTCAGTAAGTTAATGAGGAGTCACTGGAGTGGAAGGTTTTGCATTTGTGAGATTGCTGAAGGAGAGAGCAGGTTTATGCCTTGGCTCCAAAGCGGTTTTCTTTCTTTCTTTTCTTTTTTTTTCTTCTTCTTTCTCTACCGGGTGGGAAGGAGAGTGAGGCAGCCCACAGACGGATTGGAATCCTTTTGATTAACTAGCTGCTTTCCCACTGCTGTTCTGCCAGATAATGGTTTGCTGTCTCTCTCGCTGTCCTTTTTTTTCCCTCTTCTTTGCAACCATAAGTGAGCTTTTTTAGGGGCAGGGAAGCCTCGAAGGGGAGAAAAAATGCCCCTCCCATTAGCCCAAAAGGCAAAAGAGACCCTTTCTTCCAGAAAGAAGTTTGTAAGGGAATTTGGACTCCGGTTGATTAGAGAAAGAGTTATCTGTGAAGTTGACATACTGTTTATTTTAGCTAGGCAACTTGATGTCTTCCTTCTCCAGCTTTGCAGAGATGAAATTCCATACCAGAGGGGAGGGGGCACCACCTACCCAAGGCAGGATTCTAGGTAGAGTGGAAGCTAATTCAGCGTTTGAATTTCCCTTTAAAAAAAAATTGACTGCTAGTAAGTTTCAGTAAGGAATGTTATTAAAGTATTTCTTGTTTCTCCTCCTTATAAAGTGACACGCTCTTGTAATTAAATTATTTATTTGTTAAAGTTTAGCAGGGTTAGAGTGGTCCACATTTGTAGAGGTTCTAACCCTGCAAAAAATACAAACTGGTAGAGAAATTCTCCAGTCAGAGTTTTAGGTTGTTTTTGACCCCGATTAAGCAGGTAGCAATAGCCTGTCTGGGGTGGTTTTTGTTGATATAGGGGTTTCTGCCTTCTGCTCATCTCAGTCTAAGAAGGCTCAAGTTATGAGCCCTTTAAAATGTAAATGCTTGGAAGCTAGGACTCTTGCATCAGACCTAGCATACCTAGCTTTAGAAAAATCCAACATATGAAAAATCTGAACTCACTAAACAGATACACTGGAGAGGCAAAGACAGTATTTACATTACAAAAGAACACTTGGCTTTACCAAAGGATGCACCTTAGGAGATTCTTTTAAAAAGTGAAATCCTTTAGTAATCCAAAACATAATTTGACTGATAAATGGCATAATGAATAACTAAACTTTTATTATATTTTATATTACATGTTATGTTTTTATTATGTCATAATAAATATACTCAACTTTGTTTTGGGGGCAGGGCAATGAGGGTTAAGTGACTTGTCCAGGGTCACACAGCTAGTTAAGTGTCAAGTGTCTGAGGCTAGATTTGAACTCAGGTCCTCCTGAATCCAAGGCCAGTGCTTTATCCACTGCACCACCTAGCTGCCCCTACTCAACTTTTTTAGAACCCATATAAGTACCACCTGGCATATACTATGAATACAATACCGGGCCCATAATAGGCACTCAGTAGATCTTCATTGAGTGAAAACAAGTGAGAAGTGGATAAAGCACCAGCCCTGGATTCAGGAGGACCTGAGTTCAAATCTGGCCTCAGACACTTACTAGCTGTGTGACCCTGGGCAAATCACTTAACCCTCATTGCCCCACAAAAAAAAAAAGAAGGAAAAGAAAAGAAAAAAAAGAAAACAAGAGATTCCTGTATTGGTATAACTTATCGGTATGTTCAGTTTATCTCGACATATAAAAAACACTGTGGAAACCTTCAAGAATTCATTCATTTGCATTTTTTTCTCTTTCCTCCCCTTCCCCCCTTTACATCTCTTCCACACAGTGGAGTCTTTGTTTACAGTTCCAGGAGTGAGACTAAAACCAGAAATCTGCAACCTCTTTGCACCCTACCAGAGAAGTCATCACACAGCTCGATTTGGCAAGTGTTGGTGAGAAGAGAGTAAAGAAGAATTATGAATCCTCCCAGGTAACAGACTTCTGGACAATACTGTTTATTATAAACAAAATTGGAATGCAAATATCTGTGCATTATTTGGGGCCCAGAGCTCCCCTGTGCCTTTTCTAGCCTTTCACCCCTGATGACTTATTTAACAGTTAAGGGAGTGGAGATTCAGAGAAGATAAAAATCATTTTAGGAACCACAGGATTTGAGAGTTGGTCCTCAGTTTCCCCATCTGCAAAATAAAGGGGCTTGATCAATGATCTCTAGTCAACTTCCTTACTTTCACATGGGATATAGCAAGACTGGTATTTGAACCTAGGTCTTTTGACTTCAAGTCATACTTCCCTTTCCCTTACAAGGAAAGATGTACAACCTCCCTGTCCCATTCCCAAGGAAGATGACAGAGGGCTCAAAAAAGCAGCACTTACCCTGATTGTTTGAGATTGTTCACCCAAGTATTTCCACCAAAGTAATAGAATTGACTTTCCTTTATTCCCAGGTTGGGACGGTCCGGTTCTTTGGCAAGTGATCCTTTATCACCCAGGGGAAGGGAGATACTTATCCACCTCTCTTGCTCTTCCCTTTCCCTCCTCTTCCCTGGGTACCTTAGAGGAGCTGGCTCAGGGCACCCATTGACATCTTTCCAGAGATCAGCCTGAAGTTTTTATGAGGCCGAAGTAACCCTTACATGGATTTCTTCTGGCACAGGTACTTCCAACAAAGTTGAAGAGGATGCCTCTCACTGGGGTTACAGTTGTTGCAAAGAGAGATTCCCCAGTGTCACAAAGGCTATTTGGAGGGTCTCTGTAGGAACTTGTCTTCTTGGAGGTGTTCCCCCATGCTACCCCCCAGAACCACCCTGTCTTTCAGAAGTGATGATGACGATGACAAAAATGCCGGTGTGGGGAGGCTTACTCTTAAGTGTTCATTGCCCTTTGGGGCTGGGATATATTTCTTGAAGTCTCAGGGGGCCTGGTAGAAGGGATATTTTCTTGGTGCCTACTGGATTATGCTAAATCCCCCAAAGTCACAGCAGGCTGGGATCTTCTTTGAAAACACACAAATCCCAGCTTTCTTGAAGGCACAGTTCAGGTATCACCTTCTACAGATGAGCTCCCTAATGCTAACCCTCTCCCCTGCCAAATCACTTTATATTGACTCTGTGTATTTTTTGTGTTTAGTCATCTGAATACGTATTGTTCCTGCCATTAGACTGTAAGCCCCCTGAGGGCAGGGACTGTTTTCATTTTTTAATTTTTATTTCTGTACCTGGCACACAGTAAGCTCTTAATAAATGGGTTGCTGAATTGGGTCTATATGAATTGTCTCTCTTCCACAAAAGGGATGTAATACTCAGAAAAAATAACGAAAGAACAGACACAAAGTAAGTAATCAACTGGAATAGACGGTAACAAAAGCAGCAAGACTTGGGATACATTCAGCAAAGCTGAGAAGGGAGGTGATGAGTTATCATTGAGACACCACTTTTTCCATGGCCTTGAGACTCTCGTCATATATTTATTTGGGCAGCAGGTGCATTGTTAGAGTGAAAAAGCATGGGGAAAGGAGACCGCCAGAGACCCAGGCCTTTCACATGAGCTTATAGCATTGCTGACTAGTAGTCAACTACCTTGACAGGACTGAAAAGGTTTTTTAAAATGATCAGAACCAACTTCCAGGCTTGAGGATAGCAGCAGGAGTTGATTTGGCTTTCCTCCATGCCTAGGGTAAACTCCCTCTTCACTGATGCTTATTAAAATCCCTAGTCTCCCTTCAGAACTCAGCTCAGGTGAGAGAGGCCTTGCCTGTCCCTCCCAGCTGCGGCTGCCCTCCCTCCAGACCACCTCATTGCTATTTTATTTTTACTGACATGTCCACATACCGTCTTCCCTGTTAGTTAGAATGTAAGCCTTCTGAGGACGGGGGATACTTCACTTCTGCCATGGGGCCCCTGATATTTGTTTGTAGTCATTGAGAACTTCATAAATTCCTATCGATTGACTGATTGCTTGAACACAACAGATTGAGATTCACAAGATAGGTTAGAACTGGTTCTCCTATTTTAGCATATGTTTCATGTGGTTTGGTTTGGGTTTTTTTTAACTGACATTTTAAGATCCCTTCCCTTTATAAGAGTCATCTTTGGCAGTTACCAAGTTAATCAAACATGACTTCTGAGTCCTTGCAACCAAAACTAGTTCTCAGGTGACCAGAATAGAGAATTATTTCCCATGAAGAGAATACTGTGGGAAGGATGTTCAATTCCTAACAGCCCATGAGTTTACCTCCCTTTTTCTCTCCAGCTCTGACTTTCCCAGGTTTTGCTGCACCCAACTCTCTCTCTCTCTCTCTCTCTTTCTCTCTCTCTCTCTCTCTCTCTCTCTCTCTCTCTCTCTCTCTCTCTCTCTCTCTCTCTCTCTCTCTTTCTCTCTCTCTCTCTCTTTTTTTGGTGAGGCAATTGGGGTTAAGTGACTTGCCCAGGGTCACACAGCTAGGTAAGTGTCAAGTGTCTGAGGCCAGATTTGAACTCAGGTCCTCCTGAATCCAGGGCCGGTGATCTATCCACTGTACCACCTAGCTGCCCCACCCATGTCTCTTATTAAATATTTCTAATGCTGGAGGTTTCCTCTGCCATGCTTTATAATTTGTTTCCTAGGCTGATGTTGAGAAGTCCCAGGGAGAGCACGAGGTTATCGAACTGTTTGGGTTGTAGAGGCGGTTTAATTTGTCCCTTGTTGTTTCCATAGCTGCCATGACCACAAGATTGTTATGTTACCTTTCACTGACACACTAACATAAGATCGTTATCCATAGGCTGGGATATCTCACGTCAGAATCACAGAAGACCAAAGAGAGGCAGGATAAGTGGCCAGCCTAGATCCATGTTATTACTCTATATTAATATTTAGTCAGGGGGCAGCTAGGTGGTGCAGTGGATAAAGCACCGGCCCTGGATTCAAGAGGACCTGAGTTAAAATCCAACCTCAGATACTTAAAACTTACTAGCTGTGTGACCTTGGGCAAGTCACTTAATCCTCATTGCCCCACCAAAACCAAAATAAAACAAAAAAATTTTCAGTCAGAATAGAAATAGCATTCTTACTATGATTGCCATTGTCATAGCCAGCCCGAACCCATCTTGATTAAGTGTCTCTGAGGATGCTACCTTCCTAGAATGGTGCCATTTCCTATTGCCTGTAGCTGAGAGGGTCTTGTGTTTTCAAATGGCAGATTCAACTGCAGCCCAGGAACCTTGTAAAAACTGCCCTTCAGAAAACTACATGAGAGGAAAATGGTAGACCATGGGTACTTGTCAATACCCATGAATGACACTTCTGGCTATAGAATGCTCTGAAGCTGGACCATTATCATGAATAATAAAGACCTTTGTGTAGGCTTAAAGTGTTATTTCATTGGATTATCACAACAACTCCAGGGAATAGTGAAGAGTTATTATCCTTGATTTACAAATATGAAAACTGAGGCTCAGAGAATAGTGTCTTGCCTAAGGCCACAGCTTATTAGCAGCAGCCTGGAGCTAGCGCCCAAGTGTAGTAAGGTGTTCTTTCCACTACGCTGCAAATGACCCTGTCCTTTTTTAATACCCAAGCATTATGAACGTGGAGAAGAGACAATAAGGATGCATAATCTATATGTCCAGGTCTTTAATTAATGAAGCCAAAAAATAGAGGTAGAAAAGAAAATGATAAAGGCAGTTGAACCCTGTAAGTTGAATAAAGGTGAGTTAAGCCCCCTAATATATTCATTGGCATCTCAGAAAACAGCTTGGCCATTGGATAATAGAATTAGTCCCTCAGAAGTCATTTAATCCATCTCCATTTTCCAGAGAAGAAAAGGAAGGCCCAGGGAAGTGAAGTAATTTGCCTATGGTCACAAAGGCAGTAAACATTAGAGGTAAAATTGGAACTCTGGTCCTCTGAGTCTACCAAATATAGTTATTCTAGAAGGAAGGGTTTTTAAAATGTCAGTTTAAAAAAAAAGTGAAATGTGTACTAAATATAGAACCTGAAAACAAGTTTTAACCTCTTTTGAGAATTGCAATCTGTTGTATCCAATCCATTAATTAAGAGGGATTTATTAATTGCCTATTACATATGCTAAGCTAGGTGACACAATGGATATAGTGCTGGGCCTAGAGTCAGGAAGACCCGAGTTCAAATCCAGATCAAATACTTGCTAGTTGTGTAACCAAGGTTATTATCTTAATATTTAACCCTGTCTGCCTCAGTTTCCTAATCTGTAAAATGAACTGGAGAAAGAAATGGCAAACTACTGCAGTATCTTTGCCAAGAAAATCCCAAATAGGGTCACGTAGAGTTGCACATGACTGAATAACAAAAACACACACCAAGCACTGAGATACAAAAATAGAAGTGAAACCACCCCTGTCCTCAGTGAGCTTACACTTTAACTTTAAGAAGGGTGGCAATACCTGTACATGTAGGTATGTACAAAATAGCAATAAGGTGGTTTGGAGAGAGGGCAGCAGCATCTGGGAGGGACAGGAAAGACCTCTAATAAGTACAAGGTGATACCTGAGCTGAGTTCTGAAGATCTAGGGATCTCAAAAACAGAGGTGGGGGCAGCTAGGTGGCGCAGTGGATAGAGCACCATCCCAGGATTCAGGAGGACCTGAGTTCAAATTCGACCTCAGACACTTGATACTTATTACCTGTGTGACCCTGGGGAATTCACTTAACCCCAATTGCCTCACAAAAAAAAAAAAAAACAGAGGTGAAGAGGGAGTCACGTCCAGGTATGGTGGATAGACAGAGTATGGCAATTTCCTATGACTATCCTCAGATCTGGAAGTGAGTTTGGGGTAAGCAAATGAACCTTTTCAGCACTATCTTTGTAGTTGCCCACTAGCCAGCAAAGCATAAGCTCATGGGAATAGTCTGTGTCTCCATGGTTCCCCCTCCCCATGCCCTTTTATTATGCTCTTATGATCTACCTGCAGCCCAAGTACATGATGACAGACTGAAAACCATGGAAAAGGTGGCATCTCCATGATAATTCACCATCTCTCTTCTCAGCTCTGCTGAATGTATCCTTAGTCTTGCTGCTTTTCTTACTGTCTCTATTCTAAATGATCATGTTGTATTCATTCATTCATTCATTCATTATTTAACCAGAACTTTATGTTCTTTCTATTCTCATTTTTAAATGCCTCAGATTTTAGCCTTCTTCAGTGGGTTGCCTCCACCCTTGTCCCTAGATTTTTGATATGGCACATTTTAAATATTGCTTCTCATGGGCAAACCGAAAGTGATCAGATTTTTTAGGTGCAAATACATAGAGAAATCAAGGGGATTATGGCTGCTGGGTGCTTACTTACCACTTAATAATTCCAAAGGATTTTTCAGTTTCTGATTGGTTCAGTGATCAACACAGATTAGGGTAGTCTGGGAACTGGGCCTTCTGAATAATCCCCTCCATTTTATCATTTAATAGAGAGATCCTTGGACCAGAAGATCGATTTCCCAACAGGACAGATGGGGGAGTGACAATTGAAAGAATGTATAGACTGAGCTGGTCCTGTCACTCCTGGAGCCTGCCTACAATCTCCCTTGACAAAAGCTCCTGTGGCAAGGAGAGGATTAGTCTAAAGTTTATTGAAGTCTCCAGGGAAGATGATTTCTTGGATAAAGTTGTCAACAAAAGGAATTGCTTAAGACTATTTGTTATAAGTTCCTAGAGGGTACTTTTACCATCACTAACAGGATTATTGGAATACTGGTTACATCCCTCTGCCTTAATCTGCCGCCCTCCCCCCCAATTCCATTTGGGACTTGCATTGTGGACCTTCTGGTTTGAATTGAATTTCAAACCACTTTCTTGTTCTGAATCCTAAGTGACTGTGATGATGGCAAGAGTGATGGAGAACACAAGCTCTAATTTTTATGGTAAAAACTCCACATAAATTAGGAGAAATGCTCTTCTTTCTTTTTAACATACTTTTAAAAAAAATTTTGAGTACCAAATTCTATCTCTCCTACTCCCTCCCCTATCCACTGAGAAGGCAAGCAATGTGATATGAGATACATATGAGATCATGCAAAACATATTTCTATATTAGCCATATTTTTTTAAAAGCCAAGAAAAATAAAGAAAATCATACTTCAATTTGCATTTTGAGTTCATCAGTTCTCTTTCTTGAGGTGGACAGCATTTTTTTTTAACCAGGAGTCCTTTGGAATCATCTTGCATCACTGTATTGATCAGGATAGCCAAGTCTTTCACAGTTAATGATCATTACAACATTGCTATTACTGGGCACAATCATCTCCTGATCCTTCTCACTTCACTTTGCATCAGTTCTTATAGGTCTTGCCATATTTTTCTGAAACCACCCCCCTTGTCAAATGGGGGGGGCAGGGCAAAGAGGGTTAAGTGACTTGCTTAGGGTCACACAGCTACTAAGTGTCAAGTGTCTGAGGTGGGTTTTGAACTCAGGTCCTCCTGAATCCAGGGCCGGTGCTTTATCCACTGAGCCACCTAGCTGCCTCCCCCCTCATCAATTCTTTATAGCACAGTACTCTATCACAATTCTATCACAGTCCACTATCATAGTACAACCATATCACAACATAGTACTCTATCACAACCATAAGCCACAATTTGTTCAGCCATTCCCCAATTGATGAACATCCCCTTGATGTTCTTTGCCACCACAAAAAGAGCTGCTATAAATATTTTTGTGCATATAGGTTCTTTTCCTTTCTCTTTGATCTCTTTGGAATACAGACCTAGTAGTGGTATAGAAATGCATTTCAAAGAAATAACAAAAGCTAATTTTTACCATTAGTTACTAACCCATAAAAAATTGTAATGAGAACTCTACCTCAGTTAACATTTCAATGTCATTTTGAACATTGTCTTTTGGAAGAATTTAGGGAAATTTCAATTCAGTTACTGCTGGTATTCTTATATATTTGACTGAATCAAAAATTCAAGGTCTAGAACAAGATACCTTCTGATCTAATCCCTTTCAATGGAGTCTCAGGAAACTTAAGTGATTTGCCCAGGGTCACACAGATAATAAGCATCTGAGTTGAGATTTGAACCCAGATTTTTTGACTTCTGAGACAGTGCCCTTTACTCACAGGAAATGTAACAGCCAGGAAGCCAGAGAATTCAACATCTCCTTAGAAAAACAAAGTAAAATGAATTTAAGAAGAATAAAAGCTTAGTAATTGTCCATAGGAATTAGGAGGTAGTGAGAGGAAAAGGTTGTATAGATACTTTAAAAATGAGTTCAATCTTTCAATAAAAGAAAGGGGCTAGACTAGACAGAATATTAGAACTAAGGGAAGTATCCCCAAGCTGTTTGACAAAATTTTCCATGGCATTCAGTCTATCTTGTTTATAAGAAGGAATGATTAAATCTTGACCCAAAGTAGGTGCTTAATAAATGTTTCTTGATTGGGCTTGTTAAATGGTAAAAGCATAATTGAATAAATTGGCTACCTGGTTAAATCAAGTACATCAAGTGTTAATAGATTGATGTCATCTTGGAAAGAGGTATCTAGTGGCTTACTGAAGACTGTCCTTGGCCCTGTCCTATTCAAGATTTTTATCAACATCTTAGAAAAAACACGCCAAACATGTTTGTTAAATTTTTAGTTGACACAAAATGAGGAAGGATTGCTAATATGGTAAACGACAGAATTGAAATTAAATAAGATCACATGGGCAAGAAGTGACAGGACTAAATTTAATAGAATAAATGTAAACTCCAGTAGTTAAGTTTAAAACAATGACAATAACAACTATAAAAGTACAAAATGGAGAAAACTTGACAATGGTAATTCATGCAAAATAGATCTAGAGTTTTTGTTGACCGTAAGCTCAACATGGGTCAACACAATAATGTGACCACTCAAAATGCTAATGCAATCTCAGGCTGCATAAACAGAAGTCTATATTGTTCAGACTGAGGAAAGTAATGATTTCACTTTATTCTAATGATTGGACCGAATCTAGTATATCATGTTCACTGGGCAGGGGTGGGGGAGGGATGGGAAGGGGAAATAAGTGAGGGAGGGGGATAGGATGAAATTTTTAAAAGGACATTGACAATCCAGAGAGCAAACAGAATGTTGAAAAGTTGAGAAAACATGTCATATGAAAACTTTCTGAAGGAACTGGGAATATTTAGCTTGGATAAAGGAAGACTTAGAGGGAATGTGGTAGCTTTCTTCAAATCTTTGAAAACCATATGGAGAAGGACTAGATTTATTCTGTGTAACTCGGAGGGGTGGGGCAGAACTAGGACTAAATGGTAAATAAGTCAAGAAGGAAGATTTTAGCTCCATTTAAAGAAGGAAGAATGTTTTAGGGAGAGAGGGGGAGGGTGGATTTGTGATTCCAAGTGAGGCAATTCCCTCTACTGATGCAGGTTAGCAACTCATATATAATTGTAGAGAGTTTCCTGGAGCGCTGAGAGGTCGACTCCCCTATGCTCACACAGCTAATATATGTATGACAGGCAGGACTTAAGCCTGTCTTCTGGGGTTATACCACGTTTCCTCTCAGACTACTTCTAAAAAAGACTTGTCTAAAAATGGAATGGGAGGCAGCTAGGTGGTGCAGTGGATAGAGCACTGGCCCTAAAGTCAGGAGTATCTGAGTTCAAATCCAGCCTCAGACACTTGACACTTACTAGCTGTGTGACCCTGGGCAAGTCACTTAACCCCAACTGCCTCACCAAAAAAAAAAAAATGGAATGGGATACTTCATTCATTCAAGTAGAGCCTAGAGGACAACCTGTCAGGGATGGCATAGATGCAATCTCTGCCCTGATTGGGAGGTTGGGCTAGATGACCTTAGTCCAACTCCAGGATTCCAGTAAATTGACATTCTAGGATTCAGTGGGAAGTCTGACATTTTCCAGAATGTTGTTTACCAAGAGACCCAGAGAAAAGACTAGAACTTTGAATTATGGCAAAATCTCAGTGTAAAATGAGATAAATCATTCTAAAATGGGATAGGCTTCATTCTATTAAAATGGATATTTTAAAATAGGGATTGACAATTTAACTAACTTATTGAAAACAAATGTATTCCATCTGAATTTTGATGAGGCAAACTGTGATTCTGCTCTTCCATTTCCCCTTTATTAATTAATTAGGTTTTGCAAAAAAAAAATCAGTAAAATTACATAAGGGATTTGTAAAAGTCATTCACATCATCATTCCTAGTAATTTCTTTCCATTTTGAAAAAGTGGCATCAAGATTAAAACAGTGGTATCTGGAAATAAATAAACACCTTTTGATTTTCTTGTACCTTAAGTTGGGGATCTGTTAACAGTGAATATGTGTCTTTGGCTGTTTGATATCTTAGGTCCCTTTGGGGAACCTCAGAAAATGAATCCTCTGGTTTTTAAGAACTTGCAAACCTGTCTTCTAATATCTGCCAATATTATTTAATATATGAATCGAATTCCTCCTTTAGAGTCTTAAAAGAAGAGCCCTCTCCCTAATAACAGCTATCCCTATGGAGTCCACTATTGGCTGCCACACAGCCCATTCCTGGGCAACACTTATTCCATAAGTTATTCTTTTGGTTAGAAATAAGTGATTCTGGGCAGCTAGGTGGTACAGTGGATAAAGCGGATAAAGCACTGGCCCTAGATTCAGGAGGACCTGAGTTCAAATCCAACTCAGACACTTGACACTTACTAGCTGGGCAAGTCACTTAATCCTCAATGCCCCACAAAAAAAAAGAAAAGAAAGAAATAAGTGATTCCAAAGAATTTGAGATCACATTTGAACCATTTTCAAAGGGTACATGAAAGCATCATATTAAAATTTTTTACTGTTTTATCAACTTTGATAACTACCTTAAATAGTTTTACTTTTTCCATCTTTATCTCTAGCCTCATTCATATTTCCCGCCTATGTCCCACTTCTTTGTCCCCAAGTCATCATACCAGGTTGCAGGTCAACTTGAAGTTCTCCAATGGTGTGAACTGTTTCTTGGTGGTATGGACTTAATGTGTTCAGTTGATTCAGTTGTTGCAACAGAGATGCCTGTTAACTGAAGTGATATGAGACTACTATTGTCTCTCCCAAGAATATCTAGGCCATAGATCAACACTGTATAAAGAGACTGAATGATCCTCAAATCCCAAGAGGATGCAAAAGTCAGCAGATCTTAGTGGATGATTCAGTACCAGGGTGAGAAAGAGGTAGGCTGGAGAAATAGACTTAGGAGTCATCCCAACAGAGATGATATTGAAGTCACAGGAAGCAGACGAGATCACTGAAGAAGAATGCAAAAATGGAAGAGAAACAGTCTAACGATAGAATTTAAAGAACAACCATATTTAGGTAGTGGGAAGAAGAATAGAAGAGATGAGGGTTTAGAGTCAGAACATTCAAGATAGGGGTTTCCAAATGGAAGGGACATTCAGTTGCATCAAATACTGCAAAAGAGTTGAAAAAAAGATACATTAGGAAAAAACCATTGGATTTAGAGGTCCCTAATGACTTCTGAGAGAGCACTAGAGTGATGAAAACAGAAGCCAGATTGAGAAGATGAAGTAAAGGTATAGAAAATCCACGGGAATTTTGCCAGCAAAAGGGGAAACTGGCAAAGGATGTAGCAGGGTCAAGAGAAGCCATTTTTTTAGAATAGGAGAGATTTGTACATGCATGTAATCACAAGAAAAGGAGCCAGAAGATAGGAAGTGATTGAAGGAATGAGGAGGGGGAGCACAATAATCAATGAAGCAGGATCCTGGAAGAGAAAGAAGAGGAGGGGAAGAGATAAAGATTATACAGCTGGATGGGTTAGGGAAAGATTCATTTGAATTGAGTATAACCCAGGACTCAAACCTAGACATTTGTATAAGATTCTCCTCATTGCTGAAGAGAATCAATCAGTCATTAAACATCTATTAAGTACCTACTATGTGCCAGGCACTATACTAAGCTCTGAGAATGATGTTCCATTGACTAGCCTAAGGGGCAGAGTTCTGGGGGCTGAGGAGAGAAGAATTTCTTCTTCTGATTTTTGGCTTCAAGAGAGGAAACACTTGGGTTACATAAATGTTTATAAACTGCCTACTATATTCAAAGCACTGTAGTTGGGGTGGGGGATTCAAGGACAAAAAAAAAATCCCTGCCCTTCAGGAATTTTTATTCTGCTTTTCAAGGTTGAAGGGGACAGAGATGAAGAATGCTGCCATTATGGAATAATCCTCTGCTCTCATTCATTTCCCTTGTGACCATAGCAAGCACCAAGCACTGGTTTGGTAAAAAGGCTTAGCTAGGTTAGAAGTGCAGATTCTGTTATCCTGAACTAGAGCAAAGCCCCTTGACTCTCACTCCATAAGCCCCAAACTCTAACAAACAGAATGAAAGGTAACAGATATAAATGATTTTTTAAAGAAATCAAATGTTATTCTTTCCCTATCCAATTCCATTCTCATACACTTGTATGAGATGTAATAACTGCATTGATTATCACATGCCTTTTTTGGTCTTTAAAAACAATAATAACAACAACAACCCAGGTTTGGGATTTCTTAACTTTAAGCAAGAACACATACATGAATCTGTCCACTTGCTAAATTCCAGGAAAATCAGACAACTTGAATTAAAAACCAGAAAACACCAGCAATAGCAGTAGTGGGCAGCACACCTTTGTAAAATTTACAACCAAAAAAGGTAGCTGGAGAAAGTAGATGAAAGATCTGACTTGGGTCATGTGACAGGTGTCACTTGAGTGATGATATTGGGGCCAGAGATAAAAGCGGTTTTCTTTCTGGTCATGTGACACAGCTTCATTACTCTCCCAGCAGGGGGTGAGAAAGTCGGAATGCCATTTTTACTTATTTATTTTATTTATTTATTTATTTGTGGGTTTTTTCCCCCTCTTATTCTGTGATAATGAGAAAATGTTTAAACTCCCATCTCTGTGTTTAAACACTTCTTCCTGATGACAGCAGCGGGATACCCCTTGATCAAATGTCAGATTGGAAAGTGCGGTTTTTCTGGAAAGTAAACAGCATGTTAGCCCGTTGGAAATAATTTTCTGTTTATTGGGAACTGTGAGCTTGGGAGTGATGGAGCCTTGTGACAGCATTTGACAAGTAAAGAATAGGAAACAAGTTTAGAAAATACCTTTTATGATATACCTCTGACAACAAGGTCTTAACCACTTTTTATATTATTGCACTTTTTTAAAGTTGGGTAGAAATAAGCAAGAAACTTTAACAGTAGTTTCACATCAGGACCAATTGATAAAGGTCCCCTGCTTGAACCAGCCAATGTAGAATGGGCTTTGTATCTCTTGGAAATATCTGCTAAAACTTCTTACACACAAGATTATCTATCATGGTGATTTAGCAAACCCTCTGATAATAATTATATATATTTTTATAATTCTATGGAAAAAAATTGAAGACCCCAGTGGACCAGGATAATGGATAGAAATGGAGCTGACGGCCATGTTTAACCTTTTAAAAAAGCTAAATGTTTATTTTAAGCTCTGACCTTTCTGTTCCTGACCCCCATGGCAGTGTTGGCTGAAAATAATGTAGAGTTTCAAAGCCCAACAAATGGTCAGAGAGAGACCATCATCATTTAAACAAGGCTAATAATAATGCTTTATCTTTCCTTGAGTTCTGCCTGCAAATCAGAAGAAAAAGCAGTTCTTGGAACTGTTGGCAATCACTCACTGGTAAACTCTCCAATCCTCTTGAAATTCTTGAAATCTTTCTTAAATAAAAGCCTGTTGAGTTGAATTGAAATTAGGCTAACTTTTGCTAAAAATCCTGGGATATACATAATCTTTAGATAGTCCTGGGAACTCTTGGGGAAATCCTGGTCAAAGACCCTTGAAGTTTGAATACATAATAATTGAATATTACTTCTTGACTTTTGTTTAAAAGGAAGGTAGAATGGTATGCCAGTAAACCCAGTTAAGGGGAGGATTTGGCTGGCTGGCTTTTCTTTGTACAAAAAGTATCTCTCCAAATAAAATTGTAACTGAAAATAGTTACACTGTGTGTGTGTGGGGGGGGTGCCCCTCACATTTGAATACTCCCAATGATCCATAATCTCATTAATCTGACTAACCTTCGTTTAAAGACCTCCAGGTAGGCAGACTTACGTTTGAGCCCAAGGGAGACATATCCTTGCCAGAGAAGAGAGTCCAAATAGAGCAGGGAATTATCTATAGATGATGAGTTCCTTCGGATGGTCCTATTTGCAGACAACATGGTGTTGATGGCTATGTCTTGGTATATTCTAGGACCTTTTCAGTGAAATCTAGTCACTCAGGAGAGACTTGGTAGATATGTTGTAATGAAGATTCTTGTTCAGAGCAGGCTGGACTAAATGGTCACTGAAGTCCTTTCCGGATCTGAGATTCTGTGATCCTGAGAGTCAAGTGTTCCCTAATGTCACTGAGAATGCCCTGCACAAAGGGATCTGTGTTATCCATCAATTACTCTTAACATATGCATACTAAGCACTTTGTTGGAGGAGAGACTTGAAGGCTGCATGTTGCTCTACAAAATCAAATTTCTTTTTGGAATGTAGTTCATGCTTTGGAGGCAACCATCCTAACTCTCACTGCCAGTTTGGGTCCCAGAATATAACCACCACATCCCCTCATGCCTCTAAAATTAACCCTGAAAGTATTGGGGAGGGGGTAGTGTCTTTTTAATACTGTAGCTGATAAGTTCCTACCAGTGTGCTTTCTGTTGTGATTATCAATTAATCAGCCATACTTAATTAGCTTTTTTGGGGTTTTGTTTGTTTGTTTTTTGTTTTGTTTTGTTTTGCGGGTCAATGGGGGTTAAGTGACTTGCCCAGGGTCACACAGCTAGTAAGTGTCAAGTGTCTGAGGCCGGATTTGAACTCAGGTCCTCCTGAATCCAGGGCCGGTGCTTTATCCTTAATTAGCTTTTAAAAGGAATATTTCCATAATTACACATATATAACCTATATCTGATTGCTTACCACCTTGGGGAAAGGGAAGAGGAGGAAGGATGGATAAAATCGGGAACTCAAAACTCTAAATAAAAATGTAAAAAACAAATAAATCAAAATTAAAATAACTGGAAAAAATAAAAGATTTATTTCTTACAGTAGTATGGTTGGTACAGTTGATCCAAAACATCCCCCCAAAGTCTGTAACACATTTTCTCACAGAGTCCAGGAGAGCAGTAGACTAAACCTTGGAGAATATATGGAGAAAAGATGTAATTGACAACTCACAGCACAACACTGGAAAGTCCCTTTGCTGGGGTCCTCAAGGTGTTTCCCTTAGGTATGGTGTAGCTTTTCTGCTGGGTTCTTAGTAGAGCTTCTGGTCCACCCTTGGATCCCAATGTAGACACTACCATAAGTTTTTCTGAGGATAATGCCAGGACAGTGATAGGATATTAGAAGATTTATCCTTCTCTGAGCAAAGGGGATGAGAAAAAATGTGGGGAGACCTATGCTGAGGACAAGACATTCTCTTTCCCTTCAAGTGATTCCTCCTAAAGGGCAGCTCACATCTCTCTCCATCATCAGACACTCAAATCTCTCAGATTCTGAACCAGCTTCCTGGTTTTTAAACAGGCTCCATAAGGCATTTTCAAGTTCTTCATCCAAAGAGATCAGATTTCCTGTGCAGGATTACTGTAGTTCCTCCATTGGTTTTCCAGGACTTTTCACACAAACTAAAGTCTTTGATTATTTGAGATGTGGTCTCATCTGACAAATGTATTTGGGTTAAATCAGGTGGGGTGATTTATTTATTTATTTTAAATAAAAGTATTTTATTATTTCCCAGTTACATGTAAAGATAGCTTTCAGCATTTGTTTACATAAGATTTCCAATTTCACATTTTTCTCCCTCCCTCCCCTCCCTCCCCCCTCCCCCATACAGCAGGTAATCCGATATAGGTTTTTTAGATAGATAGATAGAGATAGATAGATACACATATAGATATACATATATGTATACACACATATATACATATATACACCCATACACACATATACATATACATAACAACATTAAACATATTTCTGCATCAGTCATGCTATAAGAGAAGAATCAGAGCAATAAGGAAAAACCTCAAAATAGAAAAACAAGAGCACCAAAACCAAAAGAAATAGTACGGTTCAATCAGCATCCATATTCCACAGTTCTTTTTTTTTTTTCTGGATTTGGTGAGCCTTTTCCATCATGAGTCCCCTGGAACTTTCTTGTACCATCGTATTGGTGAGAAGAATCGAGTCTTTCACAGTTGATCAACACATAATGTTGATGATACTGTGTATAATGTTCTTCTGGTTCTGCTCATCTCACTCATCAGCAGTTCATGCAGTCCTTCCAGGTTTCTCTGAACTCCTGCTCATTGTTTCTCACAGCACAATAGAATTCCATTACATTCATATACCACAACTTGTTCAACCATTCCCCAACTGATGGGCAACCCCTCAGTTTCCAATTCTTTGCCACCACAAAAAGAGCAGCTGTAAATATTTTTGAACATGTGGGTCCTTTTCCCTTTTCTATGATCTCGTTGGGAAAAAGACCCCAAAGTGGTATTGCTGGGTCAAAGGGTATGCACAGCTTTATAGCCCTTTGGGCATAATTCCAAATTGCTCTCCAGAATGGTTGGATCAGTTCACAGCTCCACCAACAATGCATTAGTGTTCCAATTTTTCCACAGCTTCTCCAACATTTATTATTTTCCTTTTTTGTCACATTATCCAATCTGACAGGTGCCGGGTGGTACCTCGGAGTTGTTTTAATTTGCATCGCTCTAATCAATAGTGATTTAGAGCATTTTTTCATATGGGAATAGATAGCTTTGATTTCTTCATCAGAAAACTGCCTGTTCATATCCTTTGACCATTTCTCAATTGGGGAATGTCTTGGATTCTTATAAATTTGATTTGGTTTGGGGTGATTTTTTTATCCCACCTTTACATGTGATCAATAGACATTAAATAGCAAGTTCTGGTATTTTCCATACTTTTTAATCACTTGTGTGATCATGAAGATATATGGTCTGCTGTGGAAAATGATATGAAAAAGTGTGCCTCCCTGATTGTGAGGTCCTTCCTCCTCAGTATATATAGCTATTGAAGACCTGGAAAAAAGTTCTCCCCCCCAAAATCCTTGACATTGTTAGATGGTTCAACAACCAAAATACATATGATTTTAACAGTGGAAAGTTCATCAAAGGAGATGCATAACCATCTGCTTTATTTTGGGGTCCTAAGGATAAAGGGACCTTTCCCATCCAGCTTTCAACTGAAACCACCGATATGTATTGTCTCCCCCTATTAGAATGTCAGCTTCTTGAGCACAGGGAATGTTTCGCTTTTCTGTTTGTATCCCCAACACTTAATGCACATTAGTGCACATTAGTTCACAATTAACAAATGCTTTTTCCTTTTTTCATTCTCATATTTTATAGAAACACAGATTTGGAAGAGACCCTCAGATACCATCTGATATAATCAATAGCTGTATAGGAATTACTTCCACAAGAGCTCCCATAAGTGATCATTCAACTTTTACTTTAAGACCACCAGTGATGGAAATCCCATCATGTCTTGAAGTAGTCCATTCCACTTAAGAAACCTAGATATTGTAGAGAACTGCAAGTTCAGCACATCTTTTTTTTTTTTTTTTGGTGAGGCAATTGGGGTGAAGTGACTTGCCCAGGGTCACACAGCTAGTAAGCATCAAGTGTCTGAGGCCAGATTTGAACTCAGGTCCTCCTGAATCCAGGGCTTGTGCTTTATCCACTGCACCACCTAGCTGCCCCTCAGCACATCTTGATTGCCTTCCTCTGGATGCTCTCCAGTTTATAAATATCTTTCCTAAAACCTGACACTCAGAACTGAACATAATACCCAGGGTAGAGCACAGTGGGATCAGTATTGCCTTATTCTTGGATATGCCTCTCTCAGTGAACCGTAAGATCACATTAACTTCCTAACCCTACCCAAAAGTGGAAGAGGCTGTCCTAAGCGGTGACCAGTTCTTTTTTGTTTTTTTTTTTGTTTTGTGGGGCAATGGGGGTTAAGTGACTTGCCCAAGGTCACACAGCTAGTAAGTGTTGAGTGTCTGAGGCCAGATTTGAACTCAGGTACTCCTGAATCCAGGGCCGGTGCTCTATCCACTGCATCACCTAGCTGCCCCACCAGTTAAGCTCATTAGTCTATAGTTTAAGGATTCTACATTCTTCTTATTTGAAAAATTCGGGACATATGACCCTTCTTCAGTGCTGTGGTTCCTCTCCTGATCTGCAATTTTTTTCAGAAATCACTCACAATGGCTTAGCAATCATTTAATTTAATACCCTAGGTACTGGTTTACATAAATCACTAGCCGTATGCATACCAGCAACCCTAGTGTGAAGCTCCTAAGATTCTGTTAACTTGATCTCTCATTGAGAGCGACTAAATTCTGTCTTCTCACTAATCTTTAATTGACATTCCCTGCTAACCATTTTCTATCCTTCCAAGTCCAAAGATCATTCCCTTAGAAAAGAAAATAAATGTATGATAATTCAGAGGAATGAGAAACTTTCAAAAATGAAATTCTGAACACACAAGCAAAAATTTTTTCTTATTAGAATGAAAAGGGGAAGTTACCTATAGAAACTAATGTAACTACATAGGGATCACAATGATCAGCTGTGACTTTTAAAAAATATATGTAGAATATGGAATCAAAGACAAGTCTATGAAAAAGAATAAAATAATACTAATGTTGTCTGACATTTATATATACTTTAAAGTTTAAAAAATAAGATACGAGCAGGTCAGCTTCCTTATTGTTGTCCATATCATTTCTTCTACCTCAGAACCTCTTCCTACCCACAATATAGCTTTTTTTGGGTGGGTGGGACAATGAGGGTTAAGTGATTTGCCCAGGGTCACACAGCTAGTAAGTGTCAAGTGTCTGAGGCTGGATTTGAACTCAGGTCCTCCTGAATCCAAGGCCAGTGCTTTATCTACTGCACCACCTAGATGCCCCCCACAATATAGCTTTCAAAAATTTTGTGTTGGTCTTGGCACTTATCACCAGTTTTAGTTCATTCTTGACTCTCTTCAGGTCACTGAAAAAAAAATCTTCCTTGCAAGATCTATGGTCTTTTTTCTTCTTTCTAGTAGCTCTCTTGGCTAAATGTTGGGACAAACTCCCTATTTGCCACACCTGCTCACTACTTTGATGGGGCTAGGGACTCCTGAGCAAGGCTTAACTTGTTTAGAGCAGGCTTCCTACCTTTTTGGTGATAGGGTGATGCAATCTACTCTTAATTGGCAGCATAGTCCTACCACTTCCTAATGCAGACAGAAACCAATTCATCATAGAAACCCAATCATCAAATTAGATCTATCCAATTCATTCTTCTTTGCCATATATTTCCTAGTACTTTCCTGGCTACCAGGTACTCTGTCCCAAGTGGTAGGCTGAAGCTAAATTTATTTAGCTGACAGCAAACCTCAAACACATTCACAAAACACACAAGATACATGACCTTACCATACAGAAGCAAACAGAATCCAAACTTTCAGTAGAAATCTGAGCTACCGGGGGCAGCTAGATGGTGCAGTGGATAGAGCACTGGCCCTGGATTCAGGAGTACCTGAGTTCAAATCTGGCCTCAGACACTTAACACTTACTAGCTGTGTGACTCTGGGCAAGTCACTTAACCCCAATTGCCTTACTAAAAAAAAAAAAAAGAAAGAAAAGAAAGAAATCTGAACTACCAATCTTGTTTCATTGTACTACTGATACCCAGATATCTTCCTGTACTTCTCTGGATGCTTACCTGTCTGTCCTTTTTCAACAAGGACCTTATCCTAAATATGTTTGAAGACCATTCTCAACGAAGACTTTATAGAGATGAAAAAACCCCAGTAGTTGCTGATGATTTCTCATTCACTTTTTTTGTAACAACAACAACAACAATGAAAGATAGCACACTATAGTAGGAAAATCCCTGGTTTCAGAATTAAGAGCCCTGGGATTAAATGTCACATCTGCCACTTACTAACCATGTGAACCTGAGCAAGTCATTTAACTTTCATAAGCATCAGTTTCCTAATCTATAAAATGGAGATAATGATACTTTCACTACCTATCCCACAATGTTGTTGTAGGGAAAGTGCTAAAGGAATGAAATGTGAGTTATTATTAGTGCTGTTGTCTATGGTACTTTTTTTCTTCTTTGAGATATTTTGAAAATTGATACCTCAGTTCCTTTAAAATTATGATGCCTTCAGCATTGATTTCTTTTATATGTACTTGGTCAGGTCCAGTTGTTCAGCAAAATTGTTCTTAAATGCCATTTACACTTCCTCATATAGTACTTAAGGGAGAGAGAGTACAGGAGAAGAGAGAATTTATTAAGCACTTATTATGTGCCAGGTACAATGCAAAGCAATGGGGACATAAATGAAAGCACATGAGACAGTTCCTGACTTCAAAGAGTTAATATTCTATTAAGGGAAGACAACCCATAAAGGCAACCTAGGAGCAAGGTGTGGAGAGATGTACATACATATATACACAGACATATTTGTGTATATATACATACACACATACATATATGTATAAACAGATATAGACATGACATAGACATACTTGAAGGGTCATGACTAGAGATGTCCTGAGAGTACTGTGGAAGCCTGGAACCAAGGAGGATAAAGCCAAATCTGGCCAATCAAAGCTCAGATAGGTTGGGGGTGGGAGAGACCAGTTTTCCAGAAGGGGATGGAAGTGATGACTTTGTGGAGATGGCATGGCTAGAAATGTCTTTGGAGGGTCTAAGTGTAATGGTTCTTACATTACTGATGATGAGAATAAATTATAATGCAAATGTTATATGTATAGGTATACATATATGTATGTATGTAAACATGTATATGTAAATTTGCTTTGGAGGTTGGGTTACAATTATGGTTTTATATTTGCTCTGTAGATGATGTGTATGCATCTACATTTATGGGTATAAACTCATAAATCTCATAATGAAATGTGCCTCAGATGCCGCAGAATCTCAGTTGGAAGAGACCTTAGATGCCAATTAATCCAACTCAGAATCCTGGCTAGAATCCCTGCTACAATTAAATTTCCCTTTTTGGATATTTCTATTTTCTCAAGTATAAAATGAAGGGATTAGAAGATAAGAGGAGGGGAAGCTAGATGGCACAGTGGATAAAGCACTGGCCTTGGATTCAGGAGGACATGAGTTCAAATCCAGACTCAAACACTTGACACTAGCTGTGTGACCCCAGGCAAGTCACTTAATCCTCACTGCTCTGCCCCCCACCAAAAAAAAAAAAGAATAAAATATGCCTGTTTCAGAAGATAAGGGGCTGGGGCAGCTAGATGGGGCAGTGGATAAAGCACTGGCCCTGGATTCAGGAAGACCTGAGTTCAAATCTGGACTCAGGCACTTGACACTTACTAGCTGTGTGATCCTGTGCAAGTCACTTAACCCCCACTGTCCCCAAAAAATAGAAGATAAGGGGATAATTTAATTTCAATATATTGGTGAGCTTTTTCTATCTTTTGTTGTTTAGTTGTTTTTAATCATGTCAGACTCTTGGTGACCCCACTTGGGGTTTTCTTGGCAAAGATAATGGAGTGGGTCACCATTTCCTTCTCCAGCTCATTTTACAGATGAGGAAACTGAGGCAAACAGGGTTAAGTGACTTGCTCAAGGTCACACAGCTAGTCTGAAGCCATCTTTGAACTCAGGTCTTCCTGATTTCAGAGTCAGTGCTCTATCCACTGTACCACCTAGCTGCCTCAGCTGCCCCTAGCTACCAGCTATTGCTAAAAACAAAACAAAACAAAAATAACTTTTATGTATAAGCTAAAAATAAAGTTGACTCTAAGGTGTTGACTTACTGATTGAGCGCAGCTTAATATCAAGGAAGGGTCCTGTGCCTTTCATGGAATAAGAAATTATGGGAGCAATCAAACCTTGTATCCTCAGATCATCAGGGACACATTTGGGCATCAGCCAAGTCAAGTCCAAATTAATAAGCAAAGTCCCAAAGCACCTCATTTCTGCCTAATCGGAATTTAGACTTGCTTTGTTCTGACCATTAAGGCAGATAAAAACCATGACTTGGGTTCTGTGACAGGTGTTAGCCTACTTCAATCAATGATATGTAGGATCTGGAAAGAAAAGCCTTTTCCTTCTGGTCACATGTGCAGGGAGAAGCCTCTAAATAAACATTTAACACTAAGTCACCACCTCAGTTCCCTTGGGATCTATGACATCACCAAAACCAAGAGATTTCCCCACATATCTGAGTCATTGCAAAGCCTGGCCCTGAAGCTTCCGTTGCAGAGCCGGAGGGAAGCCTCCTTCTCCAAGGATAAGGCAAGACTGGACCTGCCTGAGAGCTGGGGAAGCAAGGAGGTTTTACTCGCCAATCTGGAATACTAGCTAACACTTACATAATGCTCTCAGGTTTGCAAAGCATCTTATATGTGTGTTATTTCATTGCATTCTCACAATTCTGCGAGGTAAGTGCTATCATTATCCCCATTTTACAGTTGAGGAAACTGAGGCAGAGCAATTAAATGACAGGCCCAGGGTCAGACAGCTTTAAGTAGGATTTGAACTCAGGTCTCTATCTACTGTAACACCCAGCTCCCTAACTATTTTCTGGAAGGAGGTTTTCAAAAGGAGACAGCAGAAAGTGTTATGCACAAATGTGCAAGAGACCCAGGAAACTCTCCCCAAGCCTACACAAGACTGTAACTGCCTAAGACAGGAGCCTCCCTCCCCTGATCTTGGATAAGCAGTCTGACATACTGCAGCCTGACAGTTACCCACAGCCTGCAGAGGCTGCCTAATTAGAGCCTCAGTGAGAAAATCAGCCCCAACTGGATATTGAGTTCTCCCTTCCTCTCTGGACATTTCTCATTTTCCTCCTTCTTTTCACTGCTGTTTTCTCTCTACTCTGCACACTGTCCCTCCTCCCCACCAGCTGTGCCTTGTGAGAAAAGAATGAGGAGCAAGCGCGTGGGTTGGGAGAGCATGATTTAAACCTGGAAACTGAAAGACAGGAGGATGCTGATTTCTGCATCTCTCAGGAGGGAAGAAAGAGAAAGGGGTCCAGAAATCTCCCTTCCTCCGCCCATCTCCCAACCAGAGGGAAAGAGCAGCAGAGGGCTAAGCTAAGAAAAATTAAAAGGAAGACAGGGGGAAAAATTCTTTGACCATCCATAATCCTTTCCTAATTTTTATGTGAGGAAAACGTGTTGTTAACAAGATACTTATTATTCTCCATTCAATGTAGAAGTCTCAGCACCAACTCTGGGAACCTCCAGACAAGAAGTTCTCTTAAGTGGACATACGTTATTAGAAGTGCTTGATCAGAGTGTCAACTCATGAGGAGCTAAGAGCATTAAGTGGTTCTGTCTGTCACATCACCTCCCCTGGAATCTGACCATAATCTGGTGAAAATGCACTGCCCACTTGAAGGGGTATTTCCTATCAGTAGAATTGTTTTTCCTACTTAGGATATCTCTACAAAGCCTTCTCTGATTGGTGGTACAATCATTTGTGTGTGTGTGTATATGTGTGTATCTATGGATAGATAGAAACATATATATCTTTATCTATATAGTTAGATATAGATATATAGTATATATATATGTGGTATATATGTGATATATATTTTGGTATATATAGATATATAGGTGTTTAAATATTTGTGTGTATGTATATATTATGTATATATGCATGTGTGTACACAGTATATATGTGTATATACACATATACATGTGTGCATATATGCTGTTATATATTACATAATGCATATTGCACATTATAAATATATGTGTGCATCTGTGACTATCTTCCCTGAGTATTTACCCCATAACCTACATGCTTAATTATGCTATTGTGTGCATGTATTCCTCATTGTTATCTTTCATCATGGAAACTCCTGGGAGAGAGGCCAGGGCCTTATGACTCAAATAATCACAAACAAAGCACTTAATATTTATTATTCCTCCATCTCTACCCCACCAAAAAAGTATCTGTAAGGGAGGGGTAGGGAACTGGTCAATAAGCCCAATCTTTATGAACATTTGCAGCATGCTCTGCTGATACAGTCGCCCGCCATGGACTTCAGAGCATAGAATTGTTTCCAGTCAGCTCATCACTTGAAGAAGAGAAGCTTTTCAGTTGGCTACTTGGCCAGAATTGAGAATGCTCACAAAAGGCACTGGTTTTTTAT
This sequence comes from Dromiciops gliroides, assembly GCF_019393635.1. Taxonomy (NCBI): domain Eukaryota; kingdom Metazoa; phylum Chordata; class Mammalia; order Microbiotheria; family Microbiotheriidae; genus Dromiciops; species Dromiciops gliroides. The sequence goes on along the minus strand of NC_057863.1, from coordinate 88,730,088 downwards.
TGAGATCATTTTCTGGCTGTATTAAAATGCAGAGACAAAGAATGAGCACATGGACCTATCTGTTGCTTCTATCCCTTTGTGTTTGCCCTTTCCTGATCTTCCATGAAAGCATATTGGATTAGGCCTAGACCTTGTGATCTGTGAAAGGTCTAGAGTGTGAGCTACCAGAGGTCCCAGAGCTGGAGTGTGTTCCATATTGTTCAGACAGCTAAACCTAGTCAGGGGTGAAGTCCCAAGGGAGCTGCTGGACCCAGTATAGCAGACACTGAAGGCATCCAAGAGGGAGGAACTGTGATTCATTCATTATCCAATGGTGAACTTGATGGGGCAGATTTAGAAGCTGCTTTAAGTTTTAACTTACTTTCTCCAAGGTTAAGGTGGTATGGGGGAGAGTGTGCCCCCAGATGTTGGGGGGAAATGTTCTTCTTTTCTTGCTTTATCATCTCGGTAAATATCCCTTTTGTGATGTTTAAAATCTAAATTGTGGTTACCTTAAATCAGAAGCTTCAGCTCCAGTTTAACCTAGAGTTCCAGCCTGGTTGGGTTCTTCCTGAAGTCCTCCTCTACAAGCCTGCTTTAATCAGGAACACCCTTTCGCAAGCTGTTTGTGGAAGCTTTTTTATACATCTGGAACAGAGGCGGTCCTTACACCCTGCTTCAAGGTGATTGGTTGGCGTCATCCAAATCCATTGTCTTTGAAGGTGTTCTCAAGTTGAGTTCACAGTCTAGTTTCTGAGAACAATACCTTCTTAAGGGCTAGCCAGGTGTGATTACAATCCAATTAACTTGAAGTAGGCTTAATCAGCAGTCAATCACTCTCACTTGATTCAATCAGTATAGATTAATCTACAGGTGGGTCTTTGAGTATCTGCTAAAATCCCATTATTTCATAACACTTTGTAAAAGCAAATTGATGAGAATTGGCTGAAAGAATATAGGGCACTAACTGTGTGACCCTGGGCAAGTCACTTAACCCCAATTGCCCCACCAAAAAAAAAAAAAAAGAATATAGGGCACTAAGCACATATCCAAGATATAAAAGAGACACTAAGTGTAACTGGAGATTTATATCAGGAAGAACCCTCTAGAATGAGGGCTGTATCTAACAGTAGAGAAAATGGAAGGGAGGGGGAGGTAGGAAGAAAAAAATAGAGAGATAGAGAGCCAGCACCTTGCTTTGGGGATCCAATTCCTCAAGGGATAAGAACATTCAGTTTATAAAAGGCTATATATTCACATTCCCAAACCTCACCTAAGGCTGAACTGGTCATATAGGCATAGCTCCTTCACTGGGAGAATGGACTGGAAGTTGGTAGTTCCACTTCTCTCCTAGTCTCATTCAGAAATCTTAAAAAAAAAAAAAAAAGGCATTCCGGCCTTAATTGGCAAAACTCAGCACAGGTGCCCCAGAGGAAGGATGAAGGGAATTGAAAGATAATGTGAGTGCGGTTTGGGAACACACACACACACACACACACACACACACACACACTCAATGGGTAGGACTGATATCACTGAGATGTACTGGTGCAGGGAGGGAAGAGAGAAATTTTTATGACCTTTCCATGAGCAAACCCAGAGTAAAAACAATGAGATCTACTGAAGAGGGTCGAGAAAGAGATGTTCAGAAGGCCACCCGAAAAGAACATTTGGGTGCAGGATGGGCTTGCTGAACCCATGTGGAAGCCTTGTATGTGTACACACACACACACACACACACACACACACACACCCCTTCCACTAGAAACCTAAAATACTGAGCCCACTTGAGATGGGAGATGTTGGTCAAATTACTAGGTTATCTTCTATTAATTTTGATTGTGTCATTCAAGGGGTTTCTAACTTTGGTTTGGTGCATAACAAGTCTAGACGAAATGTTTTGCTGGTGTATGAGAACTCTCTGATTGGACAATCTCCCACCCTGGGGCATCCACTCTGCTATGCAATGCTGAGCTCTAATCTCCATGAGGCACTGAAAATTGCAATTATTACCTATAGTGCAAAGAGTTGTGGATTGTGAAAAGAAAAATAAGGGTAGATCTCTCTTGATAGGAAGAAAAACCATTGCTTAATGCAATGGTTCTTTAAGACTTCACTCAAACATACTTCCAACTGCTAGAACCTAATATTGTTTCAGGACAAAAAATCCAAAAACAAATGCTGAGCTGTTCAGTCTTGGAAAAAAATATAAATCTAAGTTGAATATGGTTTTGTCTAGGCCAGGGATTCTTAATCTTTTTAGTTTGTCATGGGCCCCTCTGGTATGTAGGTGGAACCCTTCTCACAATAACATCTTTAAATGTGTAAGATAAAATAATATTAGAAAAAACCGGGGTAAGGGGCAGCTAGGTGGCTCAGTGGAAAAAGCACCGGCCTTGGATTCAGGAGCACCTGAGTTTAAATCCAGTCTCAGACACTTGACACTAGCTTTGTGACCTTGGGCAAGTCACTTAACCCTCATTGCCCCACAAAAAAACCCAAAAAACACTGGGGCAGCTAGGTGGCCCAGTGGATAGAGCACTGGCCCTGGATTCAGGAGAACCTGAGTTCAAATCTGGCCTCAGACACCTGACACTTACTAACTGTGTGACCCTGGACAAGTCACTTAACCTCAATTGTCTCAACAAAAAACAAAACAAAAAAAGATGAGAAGAAACCCAATTATATTGAAATACAAATATTAAGATTTTTTTAAAAGTTCATGCACCCCGAGTAAGAGAGATTTCACTGAACTCTCTTCTTTTTCCTTGCCTCTCACCCATTTTCTCTATTGACTATTTGACATATTGTTGCTCCACAGTCTCTATGACTCCATGTTGAACCAAAGAGCTCTCCCCTAGATGTTCATCATCCTGAAATGTCCTATATTATCACAGAGCAACAGGTGAAAGAATGGAGGAACACAAGAGAAAAGAGCTCCAGTGGCTTCTCCTCATGTTTGGGCTATTGATCTGGGAATGTGAATTTAGACACAGATGCCCCTGAGGTATCTTTCACAAAGGCCAGAACTGCTGACACAAGAACACAGGGATGAACTTGAAGCCTTCCCAATAAGGTCAAGGGTGAAGCAAGGATGCCCATTATCACCACTGTTATTCAATATTGTATTAGAAATGATAGCTATTTAAAACAACTCTGAGGTACCACCTCATAACTATTGAATTGGCTAATATGACAGAAAAGGAAAATAATAAATGTTGGAGAAGCTGTGGAAAAATCAGAACACTAATGCATTGTTGGTGGAGCTGTGGACTGATCCAACCATTCTGGAGAGCAATTTGGAACTATGCCCAAAGGGCTATAGGACTGTTCATACCCTTTGACCCAGTGGTACCACTGCTAGGTCTGTATCCCAAAAAGATCACAGAAGAGGGAAAAGGACCCACATGTACAAAAATATTTATAGTAGCTCTTTTTGTGGTGGCAAAGAATTGAAAATCGAGGGAATGCCTATCAATTGGGGAAAAACAAGTTGTGGTATATGAATGTAATGGAATACTATTGTGCTGTAAGAAATTATGAGCAGGGGGGCAGCTAGATGGCGCAGTGGATAAAGCACTGGCCTTGGATTCAGGAGGACCTGAGTTCAAATCCAGTCTCAGACACCAGACACTAGATGTTTGACCCTGGGCAAGTCACTTAACCCTCACAGCTCTGCAAAAAAAAAAAAGAAAAAGAAAAGAAAGGAAAAGAAAAGAAACGATGAGCAGGAGGATTTCAGAGAAACCTGGAAGGACTTACATGAACTGATGCTGACTGAGTGAGATGAGCAGAACCAGGAGAACATTGTACACAGTATCAACAACATTGTATGATGAACAATGGTGATAGACTTGACTCTTCTCAGCAGTACAATGATCCAAAACAATTGCAAAGAACTCATGATAGAAAATGTTCTCAACATCAAGAAAAAAGAACTGTGGATTATGAATGCAGATTGAACCATACTGTTTCTACTTTTGGACTGTTTCCACCCCCCTTTTTTTTGAGTTTTTTTCTTTGTGCTCTGATTCTTCTTTCACAAGATGACTAATGCAGAAATATGTTTAATGTGATTGCACATAAATAACCTATATCAGATTGCTTTCCGTCTTGGGGAGGAGGGAGGGAAGGGAGGGTGGAAGAAAAATTTGGAACTAAAATTCCTATGAAAACAAATGTTGAAAACTATCCTTACATGTAACTGGAAAATAATAAAATACTTTTATTTATTTTTTTAAAGTATTAAAATATTTAAAACGCTAGCTATGATAATGAGACAAGAAAAATAAATTGAAGGAATAAAAATAGGCAATGAGGAAACAAAACTATCCCTCTTTGCAGATGATATCATGGTATATTTAGAGAACCCTAGAGAATCAACTAATAAATTATATCAAATCAAGGAACAACTTTAGCAATGTTGCAGAATATAAATAAATGCACATAAACAATCAGCATTTCTATATATTACCAACAAAACACAACGGGAAGAGATAGAAAGAGAAGTTCCATTTAAAATAACTGCAGATAGTATGAAATACTTGGGAGTCTATCTGCCAAGACAAATCCAGGGACTATATGAACACAATTATAAAAGACTTTTTATAGAAATAAAGACAGATCTAAATGACTGGAGAAATATTAATTGTTTTTGGTTAGGCCGAGCCAATTTTTAAAAAATGACAATCCTACCTAGTTGACTTATTCAGTGCCATACCAAATCAAACTACCAAAGAATTACTTTATAGAGCTATAAAAATAATAATAAAATTAATCTGTGAGAACAAAAGGTCAAGAATATCAAGGGAACCAATACAAAATGTGAAGGAAGGTAGTCTAATAGCACCAGATTTCAAACTATGTTATACAGTAGTAATTATCAAAACAATCTGGTACTGGCTAAGAAATGAGCACTTCGGTGGTACAGTGGATATAGAGTTCTGGGCCTGGAGTCAAAAAGACTCATTTTCCTGAATTTAAATCCAGCCTCAAACATTTAGTTAGCTGTGTAAGCCTGGGCAAGTCACTTAATCCTGTTTGCCTTAGTTTCCTTATTTGTAAAATGAGCTGGAGAAGGAAATAGCAAACCATTCCTGTATCTTTGCTCTGAGTACAGCTTGAAGCATACTTTTTGATTTCAAAAAAACTTTATTTTTCTTTTGTGTGTTTGTGTTTTTTCTTTTGCAACATAGTTACATGTGGAAATATGATTTTCATGATATCACATGTATAATTGATATCATATTGCTTGCCTTCTCAAAGGGTGGAGAAGGGCTTGGAGGGAGGAAGAGAATTTGGAACTCAACATTTTAAAAACTGAATGTTGATTTTTTTGCATGTAATTGGGAAGTAGTTAACAAAATAAATTAAAATATGTATTTAAAAAAGAAATGAAAGACTGGTGGTTTTGGCCTCCTGCATTTTCCCTTCTTGTGTCTTTGTTGTGTCGTACCTGCTTGAAAATCTCTCTGCAGAGCCCCATGTGGTGCATGTATGTGTATGTGTATGTGCATGTGTGTGTGTATGTATATATATATAAACTTCCTGGTTGTTTATGTGGGGCCATGA